>NC_064436.1:20800313-21445627 GCF_023343835.1 Lagopus muta | reverse complement strand
GAACTCTTTTGTATGAGGACTGTTGATAGTGCTGGGATAAAAATCATAAGATTTTTCACTTACTCTTCACCATAAGTGGTATTTGACTTCATACATCATCATTTCTCTTACTACAGATCTCCAGAAATTCTTTCCTTTCTGCACAATTATGAAACAGCTGGTCTCCTTCCTAAGATGCTTTTTTAGCAGGCTTATTGTTTCATTGTTAGAGAACAGTTGCAAATCTTAACTATTCCCTTGTATATTTAGGCTGAAGAATACATGTTGCAACATATTCTTGCAGCAGTTGATCCACACCAAGAGAGAGCTTCAAACTAACAAGCTTTCATGGTCTGCAGGCAGAGCATTTCCCTAAATCATCCTAAGTTTTTTTTAATGCATTTGTTGTTAAGAATTAATGGATTCTCAAATTGAGGTGCATGTCATCCAGTATTCTGTCTCCAACAGTAAAGCAATTTAGAGGTCTTAGAGAAAGGTACATTACTTTGTTTGCATAACACACAAAAAGTTTTTCAATTCTTAGAGGTTTTTGTTTTGTTTTGTTTTTTGTTTTTTTAATGTATTTTGAGGGATTTTCTCATATACCCTTATTGTAACCTGTGGAAATGCATAGAAGATCTGGTAGGTCAAACCTTATTATCTTAAGGTTGCCTATAAAATAACATAAACTTGGAGTATTTTGAGTGAAAGATGTGATAAATATCCTGTTCTTGAGAGAAGTAATTCATGCCTCTAATTTGAGGAGAGGATTCTGAACTGCAGACATTTTCTGCTGAATGTGCATACAGCTAAAGCTGCCACCAAGATTTTAGAGGTGTGTGGCTGTTGCCTTCCTGTTGTATTACTCTTTAAGTGCATCAAGAGACTTTACAAATATAACTTAGACACAAATTTTACAGGCCTTCTACTAAAAGCCTAACAGTGTCACACAGGATCTGTATCTCAGGGCCGTTTTGTCACTTAGAAGTTTTTTATGTTATGTTTATGCTGATTTTTTCAAGCTTTTTTTCTAGTGCCTATAAGTAGCTTCCTAAAATTGCCAGTTG
Source organism: Lagopus muta (assembly GCF_023343835.1). Classification (NCBI taxonomy): domain Eukaryota; kingdom Metazoa; phylum Chordata; class Aves; order Galliformes; family Phasianidae; genus Lagopus; species Lagopus muta. The sequence continues at coordinate 21,444,581 of NC_064436.1, read as the reverse complement.
GTCTTCATGACAGATATGAAATTTATTGAGTTGCCTTCCTTTTTTTTTTTATTTTTATTTTTTTCCCTGATGTCACTCATACTTAGTTTCAAAAAATGCACCTTGTAGGGACCTACCTTTCCTACAATCAGCTGCTCTCTGTCATACATCATGGCCCATAAGTGTTGTGATCTGAGGTTTTAAGATGTGGGGGTTTTGGCTTGGATGCAAATGAACTTTTTGCCTGGAGAATTACAAAAACTAGACTTTTACTAAATACCTTTGGGGTCAAACTATGCTATAATACTGTCCAAAGACATTATAACAGGGAAAATTAGACAGTGTAAACAGAAAATATCCATTGGCAAGTGAAATGAAGATTAGGTTAATCTCCATGCTAATAAAATGCTGTCACATCACAATGACTTGACAATTAGATTTGCTGAAAAACTAATATTTTTAAAAGGTAAGATCAATGGATTAGATTGTAGATATAGAAGAGCTGTAGGAACAGTTCTGTTTATCTACAAATCTGTCAAAGCAGGTCATTACTTCTGACTCCATTCTGAATTTTCTTTCATATATTTCACATAATAATTTATATTAAGATTAGCTCTTACCTTAGAAAGTGTGGATTTCCATTACTGAGCAACTAGTTCATGGTGTTTGTTAAGATATCATTTTTGCATATCTAAGGAGAATGGTGTATTCTAGTTTTGTCTTACCATATTTATTCCTTGAGTACTTGTTGGTATTTTTTCTTGCTTTTGATATCTGCTTCAGTGCTATTGACAGGATTTCAAATACGTCTTTGTTTCTGTCTCTGGTATTTTGTTTGTTGAATTAAAGAAAAAGCTGTATTGTCATTTTTTGTGTAATATCAGGGATTTGGTAACTTTATTAGTGCAAAGAAAGGTAGCTATATCTGTATACATATATAGCTATAGGTAAGCATCCCTGAAAATTTCCTTCCTTATCATGATAATTTTAGTTAGACTGAAGTTCTTTTATTTCTCAGCTAGGTTTCTTCTTACAGCAGGGATGATTTTTGGCTGCTCATTGGAAAAGGTCACAGAATGGAAGAACATCATTACAACTTACAGGCACAGCAAATGCAGTAGCCATTGTGTTGAGGTCTGGATGACTGCCTGTGGCACAGCAACTACGCTGTGTTAAAAGCTGTTGCAGGAGGCCTGGACACCGTAGCCAAATCATAAACCACAAGGAAACAATACAAAGAGTTAATCAGCTGGCCTCCAGAGGATTTCTCCACTTTCCTCTCTCACACTTTTTTCAGATTTGACTTTCCTAATCTAAGTACACAGAGGATGAACCTGCTTGGATTTATTCTTATTTCAAACTTCTGAACTCAGTGTCATCCAATATTTTTCCCTGCCCTTTTCAAACTGACTTAATGGAGATGGCACCTTTTTTCCTCTTCCTCCTTTGGGAACTGCTGTCCTTTTGGCATTCTAGTTTGATGTTCACCAGTTTTAGGAATTTCCAAACAAGCCAATAGCACTGTTTTCATGATTGCATTAAGACAAAATTATTCTTGTGCTATAAGTTATCGTATTTCCAAGGTACTGGTGTACCCAAAAGGGGATAAGAAGAGTCTGCACTGTTACTTGTTTGCATTGTTTTCATATGAGATGGGCAAAGAGGATTCTTTTATCTCATGCACTTTTTTTTTTGGTATCAGAAGAGAATCAGGGTTGTGTTTCTTGCCACTGAAGAGTGGAATAATCCACAGCCAAAAAAATTTATAGTCTGTCCTGTTGCTCCTACCAAATCCTAAATTGTAGGAATGCCTGGGCTGATGTGCTCTATTCAGGTTTAAAGCCATTTCTGGATTTGACAATTAAGATTTTTTAATTTTATTTTCCAGAACCTTTGTTTTACATTCCCTATGTTATCTGAAATGCACAGTACATAACATTAGGTATCATCATCTAGGATTTTTATTTCACACACTTTTTAACTATTCTGAAAACTTCTGACTCCAACATTCTCCTGAACCCCTCCTGCAAACTGTGTCATAGACCGTGTTTGGTTTTTGATCTTTCCTAAACTTGATCTTGTGTTTCCTTCAGATTGTGAAAGGTCAGTAGACTGTGGAAACACGTATAAAAAATTATGTGGATTGCAACTTCGAAAACCAGACTTATTGACTTGAGATATTTTTTATTGGCACTCTGCTACTACCACACATTACAGTTGGAACTAAAGTTCCTATACTTCAGAAGATTTGCAGACTGTCAAATATAACATCCATGCTTATTTCCAACATAGAAATTAACTTTTTAGAAAATCTAAAATTTTGTCTGTCTTATAATTTCCTTGTCCTCTAAATGTCCAGATCCAATTTAAAGTTCAGCAAACTATTGGCAATCGGCTACATTCTTCGTGAAAACCAGTGTTTAACATGACCTCCAGAACTTCTGTGTCTTCAAGTTCTGATAATTCTTCCTGGGAGGAGCAGATCATGTTTCTCCCTTCCCTTCCCTTCCCTTCCCTTCCCTTCCCTTCCCTTCCCTTCCCTTCCCTTCCCTTCCCTTCCCTTCCCTTCCCTTCCCTTCCCTTCCCTTCCCTTCCCTTCCCTTCCCTTCCCTTCCCTTCCCTTCCCTTCCCTTCCCTTCCCTTCCCTTCCCTTCCCTTCCCTTCCCTTCCCTTCCCTTCTTTCTTTCTTTCCTCCTTTCTTGACATCAGGATTTTGTTTTTCAAGAGGTTTCCTTTGTTAACTTTAAAATGCAGTACCTGGGAGAGAAATCACTTTTGAGAATACATGACCCATAGAAACAAATCATGTCATCAGTTTTTTTCGGTGTGTTGTATTAAACTTGCTGTTGTCTAACATCTGAAGAAATACAGATTTTAATTTTCTTTCATAGGAAACCATGAAATATTCTTTCAATCTTAGGTTAATGTGCAGAGAAGCTATTCATCTGTAGTAAATGACATGTAACTTCCATTAAAATTATAGTCATTTCTTAATTTGGATACTCTCCTAATAAATTTTATTAATACGGTATCATTTAATTCTCACAGAACAGAGTCATTATAGTTGTTCCAGTCTTTTGCTTACTATAATTATTTTGAATTTTTGATATATATAATTTTCCTTATCTGACTAAGCCATTTAAGGGCAAACATTTATTATTAAATATTAACTTCACTTAGCCTTATCTCTGTAGAAGGAAATCTAGAATTTTATGAGCAAAACAGTTTGTAAGATGAAAACAGGATAAAGTTATTTTTCAAAGCATCAGAGAAATACCTGCTACATTAAAGATATACAAAGAGGCAGTGTCTTGTATCTCATCTTCTACTTCAGTGGTATCTCAAAACACTGGAAGGAGTTAAATACACTTAAGAGCAGAGGAATAGACAGAGATGCACAGATGCAGGAAGCTAATTTTTCCCCTCACAGACTCGTGCTCTTAAATTGAGACTCTGTAACTCCATAAGAGCTATCTCTGTAATTTAAGGGGTTTATTTTCCTGTTGATACACCCGGGGTTTTCCACAGGTAAGTCACATGATCAGTGTTGGGTCATGATGCATCTGCTTAAAGCTTCCTAGACATCAAGTGGAAGATGGATGCCTGTTGTTGGAGGGAAACACGTTAGACAACTGCTCCCCAAGGCTCTAGTGTTCATAGTAATTGTTAAATCATTTACATCGTACATTAGAAGGAGCAATATAGCTACAGAAAATGGCTCACATCTATCTGCTGCTTTGTACTTACAATGGAGAGATGGTAACTAACAAGCTAGATAGGTGCTGATAAAAGATCTGCACTCTTGTGATTAATATTATGATACTTTACAGTTTCTGAATCTAGTACAAATTCTCAGAAAAATATAGTGAAATCCATTTCCAAAATTAACTCTGCTTTAGTATAATTGGCGTGAACATGCAGCCTTTTAAGTAGATGCTGTAACATTTCTTTCCCCTTAAATTCTTATTCAGTGATTTAGATTTATTGTATAGCCTCTTCATTCTTTAGAAACACAACAGGGACATAATTCATGTTTCATAAAATGTACAAGGTTGCAATTTCTAATCAGTGTCTTAAGAGCTTATTCTGGGTAAGAGCTAATATAGTTTTAAGGAAACAGAGACATTTACTATCGTATTGCCAAGTGTAAAATTATTTATATACAAGCAATTAGCTTTATTAATCTTGATTTATACAGGGTTTTTCTCATGGAAATGCAGTGCTTAAGTACAATTATGAAATGGTGCTTTGTGGTTCTATTCTGCCGCTCTAGCATTTGTTTTTAAATGTTTTGATTTAGCTCACCTGTGTTGAATAGCATACCAGGTATGGAGAGATACTCCTTTCTGTCTTCCCTCCCTTACTGCCAATATCCCCAAAGGATCTAGGAGAAATGCAGAAGAATGTTCTGCCTCTCATGGCAGGAGTCTCATGCAGTTTTGGGTCAGAACAAAGGATTTCTAGTCTAGGCTGGAGCTACCTGGAAGGAAAGCAGCTGGAGTGGGAGGTTTGGGGTTAAAAACAATGGAAAATAGAATTCCCTAAGATGTTCTCTACTGGTGAGGGACAAATGGATGCAGAAATTGTAATGCCATCTCATGTTAATGCAAACTGAAAATAATGGGGTTTAATGAGCTGAACTGGAATGCAAAATTTTTGTTTTGTTTTGTTTTGTTTCACAGCAGAAACTCACAGGAATCAAAGGTTTTTACTGTGACCTTGAAACTGTAAATCCTAATCTGAGAGGTAACATTATGGAAGTAATGCTGTTTATCATCTGCATTTCCACCTACTTCTTCATTTCTGCAATATATTTCCTTTTTTTCTCTTTCTCTTTTTCTCTTTCTCTTTCTTTTTCTTTTTCTTTTCCTCCTTTCTTGTTGGTTTCTTTTTTTTTAGCAAAGCATACACTTTATGCTCTTTAGTTTCTAAGAGTCCAGACCATTGGGCTGTAAAGTTCCATCTATTACTATTATCTGTTCTGACAGTAGAGGACAGTCAGTAATTTATAGGATAAGTTCTGACCAAGCTGTTATATCTCAAGAATAATGTGCTAATGCCTTTGTTTGAATCTGTTGAATTGCAATCATCTATTTGGGTGCACTGTCCCAGTACTGCATGTAACTCTATATGAATTCAGGCATCTGTTTTCACAGAGTCATTTCCAGGATCAGATCCAAAACTGTTGAATCATGACTTAAGAAACATTAGTAGCTGTTGCATTTGTCATAAATACAGTCTTTTCAACACCTTGCAGAACTCACACAAAAGCCTGTTCTCTGTCCTGAGGTTGCCCTTCAGCTATTATATATATTATATTATATTCACGTACCTTCTATCCTCATAGCATCTAGATACTCGTCTTATCTGGAGCTGCCATGTCCCAATATGGTGGGCATGTAGAAAAGATTTTATTTACATGCAGTTTCCAAGTCTCATTCTCGTAATTCTAACAGAGATTGTTTAACAAATACACAAGCAGCCAGAGACAATACTATTCCCTATCTACGAAGCTGAACAAATAAGCAGTTCTCCATTCTCTAAAGAAACGTTTGAAACATTTGTGTATTGACTTTTCTAAGCCTCAAACAGTGCTACAGCCATCTAGGCCTGATGTAGTAGGACAAGTGCTTGAATCTGAAGAAAAAATAGCAAATGAGCCAATTTTTCATGATAACAAAATTAGTTTTATTTTCCTAGGAAATTTCCATTCTTCGTAGTCTAATTTTAAAAGATAAATCATTTTATTCAGGAAAAGTGAAAAAGTTTAATTTTCAAAGTAATCTGCTAGCAAGGTAAGGAACGCAAACAGGTTTCTCTTGCACATTTTGGTATTTCCGTGATACTCTGAAACTAGTGCAGAATTTAATAATCTCAGAAATGATCATTGGACTACAAAAAATGGGCTACATTTCAGAAAGACTTGAGGAACACTTGCTGATCTTCTGCCACTATCATTTAGTAAGAACTGAAATATTTAATCGCTTATTTTATTTAGCTTTTACCAGAACAAAAAACTCTTCCCATCAGAATGTGCATGCCAGTTTGTATTATGAATGATGTGCCTGACTGATAAGGGTCAAGCAATTTATAAATTGATGGTTAAAAGTGAAATGTGAAAAAAAACTGTCAAAAATACAAGGTGAAGTGAGTTGAATCTTCACCTGCCAGGGTTGGATGCATTGAATTTTAATAGCATTTTAGTATTATGTTAAGAGCTATTCTCTGTTTTTGTTTTATTACAAGCTGCAAGCTAGTGTGCTTTATACTTAAAATTGTTAGTCATAAGATAGCATGGACCTGGCCCTCTAGCTTCATCCCTATATTGCCTTCTTTACAGATTCATTCTGTGTAGCTCAAGCTAAAAGGGCAGATGCATTATCTGGGAAGTTTTCCAGATTCAAGGTACTTAACACTGAATACATTTGATGTATGCATTGTGGGATCTTGTTAGCCTGTCATAAAAATGCACCAGTGCTGAACATGTATTCTGAGTCCATGCATGATTGCATGCAGCTTGGCCTACTTCTCATTCATTTAGTTCCTGATCTAATGAGGGGTTTTCTTTCTTTCTTTATTTATTTATGTTTACAGAAGTAACATATTTAGAATTTGTGAGTCATAGGAGTTTATGTAGGTTTAAGCCTGCACATTTTCTATTAAACAGCGCTGCTGTTGAGTAGGCTTATGGGTGATTACAGGATCATCTCGAATTCTGAATATGTTGCCAGAACTTAGTGCTCTCTGTCTTCTAGCATCTTAATAGCTGTTGGAAAATAAGTTGAGAAAGGAAATATTTCCAATCATGTGAATGACCTGAAGTTATTCTTCCACTGTTCTTCAAAAGGAAAGGAGTTTCAAAGGCATACAGGTCTGGATGACTAATAGAAATTATTTTATCAGTGATTCAGTAACTGAAATGAGGAATTTAAGATGCAGTCATGATCTAGATATGATCTTACAAACAGGATTTTGAAGTAGGACTAAGTAGCATAACTCATGTTCACCCTATATATACTTTAATTTGATATTGTTGAGGTTCTTCAGAAATCTTAAAGAAATTGTTTTGAGTACTTTTTTTTAATATAGTTTTGTGCTGTTGACAGTAATTCAGTGGATGTGAACGGAAGGAGCAGACTGTGTACAAAGTCCCCACAATACCAAATTTAAAGACAAGAAAGATTTACTTTTAAAGATGCTGTGAGGACAGGCTGAGGAAAAGTGGGTTTGTGGAGGCTGAAGGAGAGATGGCTTTGAGGGAATATAGCCACCTGTTGGTATCTATAGGATGGTTAATATGTGGGAAGACAGAACCAGGCTCTTTACAGAAGACAGATCACAAAGTGAAGCAGGATAGATTCTGACCAGTTAAAAGCTAGTTTTTTTTCTGCAATAATTAGGTTTTGCACCTGAAGGGGGCCATGGGAGCTCTGTCCTAGGTGATTCTCAAGGCAAAATCCTGAACAATCCTGTGTCGTACCTGGGCTGGCCCTACTTCCAGCAGAAGGCTGGAATGGGGACCTCCTGAGCTCCTTCCCCACTTAAATGATGCTGTAGTCCCGTGCTGCTTGAAAGTGTGGGGACGTAATAATGGCAAGCAGAAATGTAACAGTCCAGGTCTTCAGAGATTTGGTTCATCATTCTATCGATAGACATTATTGTTTTGTATACAAAGGAATCTATAAGTGATGAGAAACTGATTCATACTGATTTTTTGATGTTTGCAGATTTGAGAATAACATTTTCCTATTCTGCTGTGCTTGATATAGCACATTTATTTAAATGTGGAGGATTTTACTGTGCATTCATGTTCCTCGCTTCCTTCATGTGTGATGATTCACTGGATTAAGTAATGAAGATAAATTTTTTATTTAGGTGCAGCTCAACAATCAAAGTGAATGTTAAAAATTTTGAAAGTGACTTAAATTGAAATGTAAAAAGTGTTCTATTTATAGCTATTTAAAGTTATTATCTTTTGGTGGATGTTTTTAATAAATAATGGAGAGAAATCTGGTGTAAGATATCTCAAAGTCAGCATTTTTTTCTGTGCCGTAAGAACATTTCAAATTACCTCATTTTCCTAGCTCTGTAACTAGCTGTCATAGATGGTAACGGGAATTAAAGATCTTTAACTGTCTACATTATTATTGCCATTAAGACTTTCTCATCCTTCATTCTCATGGTCTCTGGGTACTATCAAGACCTTTTTCTACTTCAGGTTGCACTGTACTCACTGCGTATACCTACTTTCTGTCAAGAGGGAGAAGGGAAAAGGGAAGGCTGTGTGGAGTATCAGTAGCCCTTTCCTTAACCTCTATATCACTGTGAACACCCACCAGATTCTTTGCAATGTCCTTTCTGCCTCCATCCCCACATGTTAGCTGCAGTATTCATCGTGGTTTCTAATGATACCAGGCTTGCTTTTCCTTTGACGTTTGCAAAGTACCTAGCAAACAGTGAAATACAGGCAGGCAATGTAGGAGAACAGCTGGAAATGTATTTCTTCCTATCTAGAACATTTTCAGTGCAACATAGTTTTTTAAAATTACTTTGTTTAATAAAATATGCTATTTTATTGATGTATTTCAGAGTAAAATGGGGAGAGAGTAGTAAGGGTTTTTGTTAAGGATAAAAAAATTAACTTCAGACTTGATATTCCTGATGCAATATGAAATTAAAATATGACCACGGGTCTTTCTCTATAACATTGGCCATTTAAAAAAAAATACAAAAAATATTTTAGAATCTAACAAATTATTCGTGATTAAAATAGTTCAGCAGATTTTGTTTATATATAGTGCAGTACATTTATATAGTTATAATTGTCATTTAGATTTATTCCTGACTCACTCTGAGTAGGGTCAGCACAGTCTCTAAGTGTATTAGATTCTGTGACAGGGAGGGGGAATGGTACATGTTAAGTTTGAAATAACTATCAGTGTTTCAGTGTAATGCAAATAATGGGAATTTCCTGACATCCTGATTATTCTCAGCTTCTTGTGAAACCCGTTTCACAAGAATGCAAAAGAAATTCCTAAAAGAAAAAAATCTTTGCAAGCACTTTATGCAAATAAATGTGGTGTTCCAGACAAGAAAAAGATGAGTTTTTTGAAAATAAAAACAATCAATAAATATATCCATTGTTTTGAAAAACACTTTTAGTTAGAGTAAGTTTTTAGTGAGTTTTTTTTTAATTGGTATCCGTCCATGCCATGCTTTGAGTTAGCACCTAAAAATGAATGAATTACAGCTAAGCAAAATCATTATTTTACAAGTGTTCTTTGCTTTGTAATATTACACAAACTTAAGGTATCTTCCACATAATGATTTTTCTCATCTATTATTTTATCTTCTTGTCTCTTCTTTCTTCCAATTTTTATTTTTTTCCAGCATTCAGATATTAAACAGTCTTGCGGTAAACATACAGAACTTTGATTACTTGAAGCATTTCAAGTATATTCTGGATGGAGGTCTGTTATCAGTTTGACAGCTTGGATTTGTCTCCACAAAGACAGAATGTATTTGTTCCAAACCACAAGGCAGGGTGTGCAACTACACCATATACCATAATAACTTCCCTTTTTGCTCTGTTTAACCGTGAACTTGTTTAGTAACCATGAACTACCATATACCTGTTTGCTTTTTTAATACGACTGGTATTTCTGTTGAAGTGGGACAGTGTATTGGTAAGTTAACAGTAAGTTAATCCTTTGAGATCGTTTTGTATCTTGGCTCATAAGAGATCACTGTTAGTAGAAGATATCAGCAGCAGTAAAGAAAGAAGCGGATGTAAGGCCTGAGCAAGCAGAGGAGCACTTCTAGAATGTCCTCAATTTTCCCATTGACTTACATGGGACTATTAGTACGGAAGTGTATTTCTACAGTTGTGTTTTCTCCTATTATTGCCTGATTATTTCATATTGTTATTATAGTTTAAAACTTGTATTTTATGTCTATTTTTCTGTTTTTAAAGAATTGTTTTCTTCATCTTGTCATTACCTCGACCAGTCTCCATAGAGTTTCCCACAGACCTTCTGAGTCTCCTTAAGCTGCCCTATTTCTTTGTGGTAGAGCCGAGAAGGCATGGAGAAGGTTTGCAGGTTTTTTTTTGTTTGTTTGTTTGTTTTTTTAAATCATACCGCTCAGAACAATAGTTAAACTCAGTAAAAAATCATTTGAATGGATTTTCAATCAATAGAGCAGAATTTATCTTCCTTTCTTTAGTGAGGCAAGGCACCACAAATTCCAAAGTTAATTCCAGGGAGCTTCAACGTCCATTTCTGTCATCATTCATGTAATCTATATACATGGACTGCAGTAAGGAACAGTGTGTATGGGATAGACTTACTCTTTTCTCAGCTATTCCTTAAATGACAGCTTGTGCCTCCTGATGTTATCATGGGAATCCTGAATCTGAATTAGTGATCTTATTCTTTGGTTTTGTGACTATTAGAAGCTGCCTGGTCTTTCTAACTATTCATAGAGGCTGCAGACAAATGTACTCAATCCTTTTAAAATCCTGAAGGTTAAAACAGGCAGCTTGACTGTCTTTCTTTGTAGAAGAGAGGAAAATTTGTAATCAAAGAAGAATGGAGTGCATTCTTCAAAATAATCTGATACAAATTGCTGCTTGTTGACATTGTTTGATTTACAGTGTATAGACATAAAAAATAATTTTACTTTTTCATACACATTACATCTGACCTTCTCAATTCTCACTGTATAAATTCAGTAGTAAAAACAGTATTTTTTAGCTATAGAAGGAAATAAATTGCAGTGGTTGCTTCATTTCTGGACATGCTCCTCATGAGGTCATAGTGCTTATTACTGGCATGGTGTGAAGAAGATCATGGTAATTGCATGGGCAATTCATGAAGGCTAGAGAGAAGTTTCAGACTAGGAGAGACACATACAAAAATGTATCACTGAATACCGTAGCAGCCTTGGGAGCAGGGAAACATCAACTGTTGAGTGCATTTTCCGTGAAGAGCTTGCTTTCAATTCAGCTGCATTTTCCTTGAGGAAGTGTGTGAATGGTACCTACATGGCTTGAAATGATAAAATTAACCTGAAGAAAAAAAATATCAATAATTATAAATCAAGTATACAAATTACTTTCTTTTGGTAGTACAGAACCATCTCATTTATAAACATTTTATACTGGCATAGATGGAAATAAAGATTTCATCTCACCCCACCTGTCAATAAGGATCCTATGGAATGCTTCCTCTTCGCAAGATTGCATATATTTTTTTCCAATTTATTTGTTTGTAACAAAGGCCAGCTAAAGTAATTTTTAATTGAATATAGGGAGAATATTCGTACTTTCACAGCATGGGTCTCAAAGCTGCAGCATGTTTCCCACGCATTGCATATTCAGTGAAGCCTGCAGCTGGAAATGATATCCACACGGACTCGCTGTTCTACAGTCACCTACCATCACTCTAGCCCTATTTCTGATGAGGTATGGAAATAGTGGATGTAAAGAGGTGAGCTAGTGGGATTGCAGATGCCTTGACATGTTGAAGTTCATCCCTGTCTAATTGTGAGATGTGCTGTGAATATGCCAGTGGAAGGAATGCCTTCATACCTCTAACAGAACTCCATGGTAGTGGAGCTTTCTGAAGCGTTCTACCTACCAGTCAGAGGCAAATGAAGCAGTGCTCACTAATTGGCATCATCTTGTAATTGTCCCAGAACAAGCATAGGAGGAGGTGGCATAATAAGACATGCAGCAAGCAAGACTTTATATATATATAAGTATTTACAGTATTCATTTTGAATATTTTAATTCTAGAGTTGGAGATTGTATGGCACTTGTATTTTTAACTGGGAGTTTATCTAGAGATCAGTCACTTCTTGAGCCAGCATGAGCAGACCAAGAAGGGCAAATGGCTTTTGCTTTTGGAGAAGACAGCTCTTGAAAGGTTGCACTTCTGACTGCTGCCATACTGCAATTTTCCTGTGTTGAATAGGCTTGGACGTCCGCTTAAAGATATACCTGAACAAATAGCTTTTGTAGACAGCATTGTATAATTTTTATGCTGCTGTAATTAAAGGAATAATACAGGAATGATTGCTAGCTGTGAGAGGCTGCAGAAAAAAGCATCTGTCTTTGACTCGCTGTTAAACTTTTTTCAGGTTAGTCAGTAATGCATTAAATTGCAAGTTGACATGAAATCAGAACATTCCTCCTATAAAAATCACTCTGATAAAAAAAACAAAGCTTAGCTTTTAGAGCAACACCAGTGGCCAGAGACAGACGCATGCTGTATTTTATGCGTGTGCTTCCCAGAGCTTTGGGTGCCAGTTGGTGAACGCGTTCCAAAGAGCTACAGGCAAATCGCACAAGGCAAAGCGAAGCCATTGTGTGACTGTTTTTACAAAAGAAGCCAACGTTATAGAAATTTGCTTTCAACTTCTTGTTTCAACTGGAAACGTTCTAATCCAAGGCTGAAGAGCAAAGCTCGTTGCGGAGTTAATTGCTCTTATGTAACGACTAATATCTGTCAGTAACACACACTGCAAAGCTCTGGCAGGTTCTGAAAACAGTTTGGTCCCTTTGCCCCTTCATTCTTTGTTGTTCTGTTTACTGTGCCCAGTTAATGTGCTCTTGTGCCATAGTAATCTCTAGCTAAATGGTAATTGCTCTATTGACAGCACTACTGTACATTTTTGACACATCATTATTCATACTTAACCACTTGACCTGGAATAAATGTTAAAGCAATTACTACTGAGAGCTTTTCTATGAGAAAATTGAGGCAAAGTTTAAAGATAATCAAAATGCAAAGCTGATCATGATAGCAACTGGAAAAATGGCAAATCCTATTAAACAGATTTTTATTAGCCAAGTTGATGCCAGTAGATATTATCTGGTAATTTAGTCTTATTAAAAAGAAAATAAAGCAGCTAATTGTTTACTATTCTGGAAGTTATTCCAGCTTGCAATTTGCGACTGAAATTAAGCTTTATGTGGCTCATCTATTTTGTCACAGTGAAATATGAAAATCATTTGGTACAAAGCACATCTGCTCAGTCCTTTCTATGTTACTGGTAAATCCTCATTTGCTGTGCTTCATACCTGTTGGGGCATTGCATTCATGCATGGAGCACTAATGTTTTGGCTATTCTTCCCTTCCGAACCTTGAAAAGTCTTCAGAGTCTTTGAAATTCCTCCTTAATGTTTTTCCGCCTTTGTACATACCTCTGACAACTGTAAAAAATGTGTGAGTGTAATCTGATGTTTACTTGGAGCCTCCAGAGGGAATTTGGAAATGGAGAGGGACAGAGTTATTGCTATGTAGCCGTGTGGAAATTGTCCAAATTTCCCAGACCAACGTTTTATTTTGATAGTTAATTGCATATTTGCTCTAGCTGCTCTAGTTTGTATTCTACACGAAAAGCTAAACATTCTGCAGTTGAGTTGTTTAAAAAGTGGCATTTACACTGTTCTCAAATCGTTCTGCAGGCCCCAATTGCAGCACAATGCCTGCAGTACAGTGCTTACAGTAAAAGCTGTAATTATAAAAGAATGCCAGAAGACATCAAGAAAGCCTTAAAGGGATAGCATAAGCTTTTACTGCCCCCATCTGAACTATGAGGCTTGCTTGAAAACCACCATTAGGATGCAGAATCCTGATTGTTGATATGTCACTATTGCTGTCATGGGAGAAGTGTTATAAGGGCCAGAATCTTGCAGCCGTTTCTGTATTAATGAAGGTTTTCCATACTTAATGAAAGCAAAGAAAGATTTTTTTTTTTTTAATTAATAAAATATTAAAACCAGGGGAGGAAATCTTCTCTTTTCATGCTGATCCACATTCAGCACAGAAATAAGGACTTCTGCAGCAGTGCTTTATCAGGCAGATAAATCCCTTTTTTTATAAAGCTTTCTCAACTTCCCATTAACTACTTTGTGTCTATCAAACTGATAAAGCATTGTTCAGAGGGCATTTAATAGCTTAATTCTCAAACTTTTCAGTTCACATCATCATTTCTGATTAGTTATAGAGGAGATTTTACAGGGAGAGTAAAGCACCACCAATTGTCTAATCAATTTCCAAAAGCTGCTAGGCAGATTGCACTCGTCTGGGTTTCTCTTCCTCCTCTTGCTGCTGTGATTTCTATTCATAGCTAAGAAAACTTTTAATAAGACTTTGTTTGGAACGTTCTGAAACATGGAGTTATTGTTAACATAATAAATTAATTATGTCATTAACCTTTCATCTTTCTAATGTTAAGGAACTTTATAAATATTTCTCTTGTTTTATTGGGATATTTGCCTCTCTATGCACCAGAATTTAAGTGCTGCAAAGCTTTTCCACGAGATAAAACCTTTTGTTTGGTTGATTCTTGCATATATGTTTCCAGTGTTTTGATTCCTGCCTACTTTGTGTCCTTTCCCATTTGTTTTATATGCATAATTCATTAAGCATTTCTTTTTCTTTATAACCGACTCAAAGCCCTGTTGTGTGCTTTTGCTTTTTGTTTTTTTTTTTTTATAGATCAAGCATCTTTTTAGCTCAACAAACACCGATTCACAATTCTAATGCGTGTCTTGTATAGTGGTAGCTGATTGTGTCATAATTTCCAAAGTGCATTTTCATTAAATCAGATGATCTTCCATAAAGGCCACATTTTGCTGCTTACTGAAAGACCTCATACTCTATAGAACAGCAAACAATTAGCAACTTTATTTCAGCAGAGAGGTCTGTATACGTGAATTTGTTTCTTCAAATTTTTAATAAAACACTTCTCCCTCTTCTTCTTTCTACCAAACACCATACAGTATTTGGCATGTATTCTTCAGACAGGGCAAAGGGAAAACAACTATAGCTTGCAATGTCCTGTTGTTGCCTGACAGTCTCTGTTTTCAACAGAGAGGACCATAAAGGAGAGATTAATTACTCTTGCTAGGCTTCATCAGTTGAGAGAAGAAACAAGATCTCCTATTAACATCCTGAGATTTCTGTACAGCAAGGTGCATATAGGTCTGTGGAGTCATTCAGCTTTGGAGTCTTTATTCTTACATTTTCTGCTTCTTATTGTGGAGGAGTGACAAAAATCCTGTTGGGATTTTTTGTTTAGATTTTTCTGGGAAGAAGAGAAACAGGAGGAAAGGACTGTAAAAATTCAAACTGACACAGGAATTCAAAATTTTAGGGATTTAAGGAGGTCAGCAACATTCACCAGTCAGATTATACAGTTGCAATAATCCTCAACATTAGAAATAGCCAAGGACCTAAATTCTATTGAAACACTGCACCTGTGCCAAAAAAAAAAAAAAAAAAAGTTCTTAGATTGTTCATAACACCGTCTTGGCAATTTGTATTTATTTAATATGCTTTGGGGGAGATTTTGTACCATCTGAGAAGTTGCTACAATATTAGAACGGCAAATAAAGAGAAGAGGTAATTTCTCAGTCTTGAAGAACAGTCTGTTGAAACACATTAACACTACTGTGTTAACGGGGATCCTGCTGCTTTTAAAAATGATTGTTTGGAAGACAGTAGGAGAGAATCATGAAGACAGGGAAATCAGATTCCCCTCCAAAGGGAATGAAAGCAGGACATGCTGTAGCTAACACTGCTTAATGTTTCTAAATTGTACTCAGTCCTTCCTTGTAACAGGTGTTGCAAATTTCCAAATATCATTTTTTATTATACACGTAAGGTTCAATAAAATGATTTGCTGACATCCTTAAAGGCTTGGAAATCCCCTGTGAATGTAGATAAATATCTCACCTAAGCTGCATTTACAACTGTAGGAAGTAAAAAAAGAAAGAAAGAAAGGTATTCATTTATTTATTCAGCTTTCATTTTATTGTGAGGCTGGCAGTGTCATCGTTCTTCAGTATGCCTTTCCAGTTTGATTATTTGGATGAATTTGTATTCAAGTCAACTGCATACCTCTTTGTATATTTTAGAAGGTGATTTCTGAATCTGATCTTCTCTGCATTTCAGGAAATGTTCTAGGTGTCAGTAAGTGGAACCTCCTAGTTTAATAAATGAGGAAAACAAGAAAAAGAAGGAAAAGAGGTCACAGACGTGAGTCTTTGCCTCTAGCATAGCAGAGCCATATCCTTAAGTAGTTCTGGTGCTGTGAGTGCTTCAGAGCACTCAGTAGCACTCTTTCATGGCTTCTCAACAGAGCAGCAATCACTTTTCCCCATCTTCTGATTAGATTTTTGTCATGCTGAAGGAAAAGAAGTGTCAGTAGTGGAACGCCAACTCTATATATAGCATAATCGAAAGCAGGACAAGGATGGGAGCGCAGTGGAATGTACAATAGAAGATAATAGAGCTTTCTGCTTCCTGGCTATGTGAAAGAGCAAGCAACTGGGGGAAAGGAGGAGTGGAAGTAAAGATAGGGAGTGAGGGGCAGACAGATCTCTTGGCATTACAGAGGGATAACTGCAGTGTACACAGGTGTCAGACAGTGGACTGTGTAGTGGCTGTCATGGGGTGAGACAGAAACATGGACCTCATTAGGAGGTGGATCACATAGAGTCCCTCAAGTAATGTAGGCTAATGTCTCTAGCTGAGTTGGGTAAACACAGGGCGTACAGGCAACCAGGTAGACAGATCCAAGTAAAGATCTTCCCATCTGCAGAGCACACTCTGCTGTCTTGTTTAAACTGTGTGCTCATACTCATGCACAAGGTTTTAGGTTAGAAAAATAAGCCCTCAAAAGAGAGTGTAATTTTTTTACCCTATAATTTGTAATGTAGTTTGGTCCTGTATTGTCACAAACTTACATGAAACTTGTACTAGAAAAAGAAAAACTCTGAAGTGTTTTTAAGCGCTGTACCCCAAGATAGATGGATTAGATTATTATTTTTTTTTCCAATGGGAATTTTGAATCTGTGTTCTCCCATTATAAAAAATTCAGGGCTAGTATTATTCAGGGGTATAAAATCTGGATCTAGACCAACCTGAGTGCAAATGAAGTTCTTCTAGTTTTCATGCTGTCTAGAGGTTAAAATATGCCATTTTTTTCATAACTAGATGAAATTTCAGAAGAGAGGCAGCACTTTTCAGCAACAATAGGGTCAGTGTTACAGACATAATAATTTTACTCTTTATTTATTTATTATAAAAATGCAGACCATTCCAGAACAAGGAAACCCAATTTTCTTTACTTTCCAGTAATGTTGGAACTGTTATAAGAGTAGGTGTTATACAGGTATTTTGCATTCATTGGCTTTTTACATTGTGAATAACATAGTTTAGTTGGAGTGATACAAAAATGCTGAGTTGGATGCAGTAGTCAAAAAACAAATGCATGACATTTGCTGGTGAGAGCACAACAAAATGTTGTCTTGCCTGGACTTGCTAGAGGGCACTGCAAAGGACTCATCTTACCTGTGCAACCAACTTTGAAGAATTGTTTAATGCATTATAGATAGTCTGAGCTTATTTGTTAGGATGTCTTCTAACAGTATAATTACAAATGTGCTTCAGAAAGTGCTGTTCTTGGTTATTGAGGCCAGACTTTGAAAATCAAGATGGAAAACTACCAAATGGCTTGCTGTGCATTTGGCAACCTGAATAAGGCACCTTGAACCAATAGCCTGTTTTTAAATTTAGATACTGAGTAAGTGATTGGCTGAACACTGAAGATGGCAGATCTGGAAACCTCCAAATGCACAGCTCCAATTCCGCATGGATTGATTTCCATCGCTTTGCTCAATTGCCAAGAGAAGTGCCAAAAATCTGGGGAGGTACCTGCAGATTAATCCTTCAGCCCTTAAATTTTTAAGGGCAATAGCAACAAGAAAGAAATGAATGGGCAACATTTTTAAATAAACCTCACTCCACTCTTTAGATTCTGCATTTCTGTACAGCTTTGGTGCTTCTACGTCTGTAGCTTATTAACTAAAACAGAACATTGCATTTTTTTAACATATAAAATTTGCAGAAAGCTAAAAGCTCTCTATGAACTGATATGCGAGCGTTCTAATTTTCCAAGTAAAATTGTCTGAATGTGTAGATTTATACTGTTTGAATGAAGAAGTATTGTGCACTTTCAATTACCAAGCAAGTATTTTTAACAAGTATAGATGTATGGGAACTGCTCGGTCATGGCCTGAACCTCTGATGGATCACCTGAGGCAAGCAATGAATCAGCCACAGGAGCACAGCTGAAGGCAATTCACCTGTGCTGCAGGAAGGGGTGGAGCCAGGCTGCACCCCTCCTAGGTCCACTTAAGAGCTGGCTACCAGGGGGGAAGGATTTCTTCTGGAGATCTGTTCTGCTGGAGTTTTGTAGTGAACCCAGGTCATGGGTGAGCTTTCTATCTATTCTCTTTTTGTTATTATAATCTGCTCTGTCTAACTCTTTTGTTTATTTCATAATTGTAACATCTTTATTTTCACTGATTATACAATAGGCAAATACATATATGAAGGGTGGGGGTGGGAGTAGTTGCTAAGTTTTTTCTTTTAATTTCAGCATCATGGCAGCAATTGAAGAAAGCAACCAATTTGTTGCCATGTTTTCTTTCCCGGTGGCTCAAGATTATTAGTGCCCTAAACTACAAAGTGATAGTGATACGTTAATCCCCTCTGACCAGGAAGGAGGTTTATAATGTAATTTTAAAGCCGTACTTTAGTTCCATTTTCAATTGATTGATCGTGTTGTTCTTATCACGAACAATGACAAGTGTTGAAAGTATTAAGGATTTGTGTAATTAGAGATAAATTAATCAGGATACATTTTCTTTCTGTGAAATACCAGCAGTACTAGAGAAAGTGCCTTGCTTTGTTATGGCGTTGTTACAGTTTTCAGCAGAAATGTATGGCAAAGGTATTGATTGGAGTTCATTTTGGAACATTATATGCTGTGTGTAGTACTTCAGCTCTCAGCACTGATTTGGAAATAAAAACACAACAGAGAGCTCGATTGAGAAAAGCAGAGCCTCATTTGTCAGTTGTGTCACCTGGTACGCATCAGAAGTAGTTTCTGTAATGTCTGTGAAGTTCCAGCAAGTAAAAAGGTAATATAAATGAGATAAGGTCTACCTCTATTGTATGCAGTGTAAGAAGAGCACGGAATTTAAACGATGGATTTATGCCAGAGCTGCCCTAGGGCGAGTAAGTAATGCATTAATAATGCAGTGTTTATTTTGAAATATTTTATTATAATTTTACTAAAAATATTAAAATAGCAGGGGAAAAAACACCAATGCTACACATGTTCAGCATTTTGGAGAAGTTATTTTTACAATAAGATTCTTGGCAGACTATATAATTTCTTTTAGTACTTCACCTGTGACACTATAAATAATACATATTTATTTAAGTAGAGCTATTATACACCACTATTTCTGTTGTACATAATTTATAGGCAGTGATCTCCTAACGTGTAGACAATGTTCTCTATGAAAATGAATGTTCAGAATAAAATAATTCTCCAGGAATGAAGCAGTTATTTAAACTGGATTGTACTGAGCTGCATTTTGGAGGCTTAAATTGGTAACTGCTTTTTTAAAGAAGAGTATTAACTTTTCTTTTGCAGACAATCAGCTTCATTGGTACGATACTTTTATTGAAAAAAAAATTAGTGTGAAGTATCAAATAATGAAGATACTATTGCTTAATAATATAATTACCACTGCAATTTCAGAAGTACTGTTTGTGTTCCGAAAGATGTCTGGGTGTCTACTTAGAAATAAGCCTGTACACAATTTGCAGAATATTTTAGCCACTGTGTTACCTGTAAGAGCTGAATCTGTTGGCATCCAGAAAGACAGAGTTCCTCTTGAGACAATGGAAGAGACTTTGGGCTGTAAACCTGTTCTAGCATTCTAATCTCACTCATGTAATTTTTTTTTTTTCTGGAGCAATTTGGAAAACAATTTATATCAGGAATAAAATCCAACATTCCATGTACAAATGTCTTAACATGTAACTGTCTGCTCCCCAGTCTTTCTTTTTCCATTCCATCCTGATGCTTACTGTATTTTTAACAATGTAATAGTAATTGTCTTGGGCACAAGACATCAGAAGGTAACAGTGGAATTTGAGTTCCCTCAGTATATTTTTCCCTTACTCAGAGGCATGTTGTTGTTTGTTCTTTGTCTTTTTTTTAACTCAAGTGTGATGCATATTGTTAGCTGTGTTAGTTTTCTGAAGTCTGCAATAGAGTATATGGAAAACTTCCCTTTAAATTAGCATCTGTGTTTTGCCAGGTTCAGTGTCAGAATAGCATGAAGTTCTGGGTGCAGTCTTTCTCTGCAGTGGGACTGAACTGCATGTTATTCAGTAAGGGACTGTTCCAAAGTTCTCTGAAGTCGAGTGAAAGTTTCCCACTGACTGTCAGTTTTGGCTCAGGCTCCAATGGCTGTTTTATATGCTTTCGTTAGGAGGATTAAAATGTACTCTTTCATTAGTTAAGTGCAAACTGAATTTCAAATGAGTCAGAATATATTGAAAGTAAAACTGTCAAATCATTGGTATTGATTTAGACACTGTTAAACAGGGGCAGCGCTAGCACACAAGGGTTTATTATTTGTTCTAACTTGCTTATAAACCCCATTGATGATAATGGGAATTACAGGCATGTCCAGAAGAGAATGCGCCCTTTGCAAGTTCCATCTAAGCCGTAAATGAAGGAGACACAGTCCTGTGACAGTTCAAACACTTCTTGTGTGCAGGGGAAAATTTCGCTGGAGCCCGTGTCCATGGCAGAGCTTGGAAAGTAGACCTTTCAGAAGGGAATGTACCTCAAAGTTGTTGTCTTGCATTTTCTCATTTGACAAAGAGATCCTGCCAGGAGTTGTGCCAGGAGATCAGCATATTTCCACCAGAAGTGTACAGCCAGAAAAACTAATACAGTGCAGATAGAGCCCTGAGTGGCAGTAGGAATTGCCAGTGTTGTAACAAGGAAAGAGTTGTGATAGGGAAAGAAAACATCTAAGTGTAATTGGATCAGATTATTTTTCTATGTACTAGTGCCGTATAGATTAGAGATGAAAGGTATAGTCAGAATGGGTTTTAAATAATAGTGTAGGATCTTCTGTAAAGCCTCTGGAGCTGTTGAAGTGGGTCCAGAGAAGGGCAAATAAGGTTATCAGACTGCTGGAGCACCTCTCCTGTGAGGAAAGGTTGAGGGAGCTGGAGAAAGAGAGACTGAGAGACTGACTTCCTGTGTGGTCTGATAGTGATAGGACAAGGGAGAATGGCTTCAAACTTAAAAACAAAACAAACAAACAAAAAAAAAGTGAGATGTTAGGAAGAAATTGTACTTGGGAGGTGGTGAAGCTCTGGCACTGGCTGTCCAGAGAGCTGTGGTGCCCCATCCCTGGAGTCATTAAAGGCCAGGTTGGATGGGGCCTTGGGCAACCTGGTCTAGTAGGCAACCATGGCAGGGGGATTGGAACTAGATCATCTTTAAGGTCCCTTCCAACTTAAGCCATTCTATGATTCCATTATTCCGTGTTATTCTACTGAAATTACTGAGGAAATTCACCTTGGAAGTAATACACTGGCATAGCTTAATGTTACACCAGCCATTTAATTCCCCAACTACTGTGCTTGCTACCCATATCAGAATAGTATTTTGTTTTTATATTTCCAAGCTTTTTTGGTTCATACACTGCTGTTCAAAGCAGAAATGCAGAAATTGGTGGAGATCTGAAGGGAAGAGAAAGGTGAGCAAGGGAGCAAGGTATTGCATTTAGGAGCGTGCAGGCTAAACCAAATGTACATGGTGAGGTGTAAAATAAAATAACCACCTTTAAAATGTTCCTGATGTATTTGTTGAACCTGTGTATGTTAGATAAATACATTCATTTTGTTGAGTAATTTTTTTTTTATGAATAGAAATGTGATTAGCATCCACTCCTGAATTCATATTACTGCCAGAAAGGTGCTGTACAAGACAATACTGGCAATATGCAAGTTAGATGGAAACTAACTTGACACCCTGGTGAGTACTGATAAGTCCACAAATCAAACTCATCTTCCTACCCGTCTCAAAAAACATTTACACGGTGAGCGTGCTTGCACTCGCACATACCCATTTCTCTCATTAGTTCTGTAGTTTATGGTTTCCAAATCATTAAGTCTAATAACAGCAATACAGAGCTTGTCTTTCTCTAAATGTAACCCAGATGCTGTTCCTAGAAAAAGAAGTATTTTGTTGCACTAATGGGGATGTTCTGTGACATGTCACTTGCATCATAATTTGATGTAAATCTGTACATTTGCACGACTTCCTCTGCTGCTAACAGCAGATAACGGTCATCTGAAAAGCATTGGTTGCAAGCAGGTATCACGTACTACCCTGGTTGTTAGCAGTGCCCACAAGAGGTGATCAGTGTGACACTAAAGCATCTAAAGTCTGCACGCCCACTTACTTTCTTACTATTCTGCGGGCTCTTGAGGGAGAGAGCTGCTGGGGAAGGTGGGGAAAGCAGACCTGCTGTTCAGGTCTTTCTTTGGAAATTCTTCTTATGCTAGTGATAGTGTTATTTTCACTTAACCTTATTCCTTGTCTTGTAGATTTGGGTTTGATTCAGTGTTTGTTTTTGTCTCAGTCTAAACAAAGGCCAGATAACTGCTGACCCAAAGTTTAACATCTGATTCCTTCCCTCATCTGCTGCCTGCAGCTGGGGATGCCAGAACTTGTTTGGCGCCTCCCTGTTTGTTCTTAAAACTGTCTTGGGTGTACAAGGGGGGGTGGGGGGTGGGTGGGGAGAAAAGGCAATTTTGGGGAAAAGAGGACCAGAAAACTGTTGGTTCTTACTAGTGCCTCAGAAGTACACTTGCTTCTGTTATTTTTCCAGGAAGAATAAGAAGCAAGAAAGAAGTGTTGCAAGTACTCTTATCATAATCTTAGGATGAAAGAGTGTTGAATGAAGACCCACTGTCTCCTGAAACAGTGCTGTAAGAGCACATTGTATCAAATGGCTCCCTAAACTCTCTTTTTCATATTTCTAAAACCAATTTGCTGACAGTGCCCAGTGGGTAGTAACTGGACTCATTCTCCCTGCAAAGCTTCTCATCTCCATTCCCATATGCTTAGGGCTTGTTTCTGCCCAGATGTAGCCCTTGACCACTTCTCCAATGATGCCACAGGTCTGCCTGCCCTGCTCATGTCCCCAGACTCTCATATTTCTTGCAATGATGTCAGACATGTCTTATTTCCTTCTCCTGGCCAATGCTTGCTGGCCTTGCTGCAGCCATCTCAGTATCCTGCCTGCCTCCAGCCATGGTGAGGTGACAGACCAGCTGTGCTGATTCTGGTACTCCCTACTGCTGAGCTTTTTGAATCTGTCTTGGGAGACAGGCAATGAAAGCCAAGTATCTGCATATTCTAGCTAAAGAAAACAGTTCTGAAGAAATCAAAAACTGGTAGACAAACTCATGAGATGAACTTCTGAACTCTGTAACCCTGCATACTGTACTACTTATCAGTCTGATATTCTTTACAAGACTTTAGTAAGAGCTGTTCTTTGCTTCCTTCAAACAGCTGAAATACCTAACATTTAAGAGTCCTTATTTAAAAATGAACAGATGATCTCTGTTGTTGGACATGGAGCCCGTTATAGAGTCTCACACCAGACCAGATACTAGCAATATGCTGATATTATGTAAAAAGAGCTTGTGGAACAATTCTGAACGTTTTATGTCTCAACATGCTCTAACAACAGCCTTGGAAGATCATGTTCTTTGTCAGAAAGGTTCACTAAACTTCCTGTTATCTTTTCTTTTAAACTACAAAATTGACTCATTTCTAATGGAATGAACCAGAGATGGTCCATGAGTCTATCACATCCACAGTCTAGGGGTAGCTCTTGTATTTGAGGGAATATTCATAGGTTTTACTGGAAACCATTATATTTTCATTATGCTGCAGCATAATGTTTTATAAATAAAATGTAACCACTATTTAAAAAATATATCAATGAATGAAACTAATTTTGGAAGTGCTCATGAAAAGTATGGAAGTTGACCAATCCATTATCAGTGAACTGAGGAGCAAGGTGAAACGTATCTCTGAAAATACAGCTGTCTGCATTTTGTGATCACCATCTGCATTATGTTAGGGCGGAAAAAAAGACAAAACCACTGAATTTTTAGAAATTCACTTGTATTTTACAGAACATCTTATTTTCTCTTTTTTTTTAAGAGGTGGAAATATAATACAAAGCACAACCATAATCCTATAAGCATTTCCCTGTCTGTTGATAGGTGTTTTTCAGATGATGTTTAACTTTATATAAAAAAAAAAAGAGTTTCAAGGGAATTATTGACATTTGTCTGACTTGACATGACATTTTAGTGATTTAGAGTTTTTGTTTTGGAGACAAACAAAAATCAACAAGGTAGAATCACTTTGCATATTCTTCTGTGTCACTGTCTTTTGCTGTGTGAGGGAAAACTAGTTTTACTGCTCTTTGCAGCCATGGTACAATAAAGACTACTGTTAGAACTTAGGCTTTTGAACTTCATTGATGCCAAGTGGTGAGATGTTTTAAATACCTAGAAGCACTATGCAGAAATATTAGCAGCACAGCTCCTAATGTCCATCATTGTTCTGCTAAACATGTTTGCCACACTGGATTTGTTTTTACTGCAATTAAATTATGCTTAGAGCTAGCTTTTCCCCCTATTTCCAGTTTACATATAATTCAAACAGAGACGTTTGTACTTATAATGTAAAAATTCTGCACAGTTCATACATATGAAATCATCTAATTCATAATAGAACTTGTTTGGCAATAGTTCTCCTGTAATATCTTGCTGGACCTGATATTTAGTATGCTGCCAACATAATTATCCTTAATTTCCTGATGAAACGATTTTTAAAAGAGAGGTGACATTCTGCAAGTTTTCTGTTGTGAAAATAATATCACCCACCTACAATAAGATCCTTATTTGAATTTCTTATTAACTAATGTCTTTATGTTGAGAGAAAAATGCACCGTTAGAGCTTTCTGCTCATCCAAGAGGAACTGTTATTGAGTAACACCCTTGCAACAAAGATATAAATGGTATTTGTTGTGAGTTTTGAGTTTTTAAGTTCAATTAGGTTTGCCATTCTGTCATTTTCTACTTTGGCTTTTCTGCTTAAGATTAGGTGTCAAGAGTTAAGTCTTTCCTTAATCACTTTTCTCTGCAATAAAGTTGAACAGTTGAGAAAGTTGAACATACTAAGAACTCGCATTCCTTTTATATGGTAACAAATCAGTGTTACTTGAACATTTACACTATTTATTTATATAAAGGAAATACCCAGTCAAGCAAATTATCAGAAAGTGAAGATAGTGACCTTTGTCTTCCTTGCCACAAAGATTTTTATCTTTTTGGCCCTTATTTTCTTGTCCTAGCATTCTCTTGGAATTCTTTTGAATTTTATATACTTATATTTTTCAGGACAACAATTTTTCCCTATTTTCTGATCCCCTTGTTTCACAGAACAGTGCTAAGTAAGGAAAAAAAAAAAACGAGACTTTCACTGCATGTCAGCAGTTGTCTGTCTGTTACACAAGCATGAAGTGATCAGATAAATTCATCTTGTGGGAAGGACCAAGCAGCAAGACACAGATTTAACAATCAAATGGCAGAGATCTTAGAAGCTAGGTCAACAAGTGCCTGACTCTACTGTGGAGCTTATTTTAACAGTCCAATCAATACAAGTAGAATTTCAGGATTTTTTTTTTTTTTTCTCAAATGGATTAGAAGTACAAAATCTTTTTCCTTTTCATGTTACTGAAGTCACCCCAAATGAAATTATTTTCTCCGTAAATGAACCAACTGTTATTCTGTATCAAAAAAAAAAGAAAAAAAAAAAAAAAAAAAAGAAAGAAAAAAAAAAAAGGGCTTGTTCAGAACCAGTGCTTAGGGGTTTGCTTATAGGTGTCATTGTGTCTCACATCCCTGCTGTGAAAATCAGCATGCATTTGAATGTGCATCTTGACCCATAAATGTCACCCTGGTCCACTGAGCATCTTGACTTCAACATTTCCTGTTGTAAAATGGACAGTGGGATAACACTTCTTTTTCTGAAGGAGGACCTGTGACAATGTGTGCATGTGTGCAGTCAGGAGAAACTGCGGCACTCGGGATTTGAAAGCATGTCATCAGCCACTGAGCGGGAGATCACAGGAGAACGAAGTTGCTGGACAGTTTTTGAAAAACACAAGGATTGTCATTTTTGTTTCCAAGCCACTTCTCCTTTTCACAGCACTGAATCCATCTTGGCCTCCCTCCATCAATGGCTCAATGATGTGCCCCGAGTAGATTGGATTCAGCTGCGTAGTAGGTGAAGCTGACTTTGAACAATGAAATAAGACTATTCCTATTCCTGTGTAAATGTTGTTTATGTTGCTAGCCATTTTTTAATTGCAAGCATTTTCTAGTATAAAGCATCTTAACATTATGCACAGAATTTGAAACTGCATTAGGTGAAAAACAGAATTACATGAAGCAGAAAGGTTGTGATTGAATTCAGAGCCAATTCTTTAACCTAAAATTGGTAGCATCCTATATGTGTGTACAAGCAAGATTTTGCATCTCGTGTTCCACTGAATCAGAGTTTTAAAAAAAAAAAATTCATGCGTAGTAGGTGGCTTTGCTGTGCTTTTCCCAGCTGGTGGTTTCTTTTTTTTTTTTCTTTCCTTTTTTTTTTTTTCTTTCTAAGAAATGCCCTGAAAAGTTCAGGTTTACCACCTCTTGATGACTTCATTTTCTTTAAGGGAAAACTTTTAATTCCTTGTGTTTTCTATCCCACAGGACATTTTCAAGACAAGTTATGTTCTCTTGGGCATTTCATTGTCAGTAGAAATAAAGCGCATATTAATCAGGTTGCCATCCTCAGTCCTTCAACTTCAAGCCAAAGTGCACAATTCTATTCATGCAGGAGGCAGAACTTCATGCGTACCTACATAGAATTTAGGACTTCAGAATTTTAAGACAGTAGATGCCTATAACGCTGTTTGTACATGTTCCTGAAGTTATGGGCAGAGAGCACTACTGATTTAAATGTCCATAAGTGTACTTTAAGTACCTGCAGTTGGCTATGACTTGAATTTTAAGGTTAAATTATGCAAAAAAGATTGTTGCCACTTCAAGATGATTTACCATTATTTGATGGTCATCACTGCTCAAATACCAGTTTTTACCCCACTTCAGCGAAGGAATGTAGATGATACTCTTTATCATGAAGAGCAATCAGGAAACTCAGAATATGTTTGAATGTTTTCAAACAGAGGACAGAAGGAGTAGATTTTAAAATACCATAAGGGCATTCCTGTTTTTTGCATATGTCTGTAAATGTATAAATACCAACCTGAATATATTTTCTTGTACTAAAAAGTTATATTAAATGACTTCAAGAGGGATCTTTCTGCAATGATCTATATAAATGCTAATGCAACACAGAGAAAACCGAAACTGAAAAATGAATCATTACTACAAGTTTTGATATTTTCTCAAATGTGTGTAATGAGACAACAGTATCTGAGTCTTGGTGTAATGTGCAAGAGCCCAATGGAAGCCCTGATCTAAATGTCATCTCTTGTCATAATCGGAAATTTGAAAACTATGCTTAGCATAGCGACATTTCTACAGATAGTTATTCTCAAAAGTGGCATTGAAGTGTTTGATAGATCTCATTAAAGCACTTTGATGTATCCATTCTTTCTATTCAGAAGGTTAGGAAATAGTTCAGTACAAACAGAATGGGATATCAGGGAAACAGTGGTACTACTGGTTATGGCTGGTTAGAAAAAAAGATCACATGCTCAACAGGGGAAGCAAAAAGATGTAGTTAAATTGGATGCAAAACTTTTAATGACTGTTTCTAAGGATATTTAGATAAATATGTCTGAGAATATTTGTCAATATGTGTGTGCATTCAAGGAAATTCAGATACTCATTTAAAGAATATTACTCATTTAAATTCACAGGAATTAATCAGGAAAAGGAAGTCAAAATGTCTCTGAAAGAGAAAGGAAACAATTTACCACTAAACTGCAGAACAGAAGTAGCATAAATCATGAAAAAAAGGCAAAATCTTTAGATTTATATGTTGTGTAAAAACCAGCCTTTTGTGGATTGGCTGTTATAGGAATGAATTGTAAAATTATTTAGCCATGGCTCGGTCTTGTATTTTTACAATTAGTTTGCACCTGATTACTTCAAAGAACTTAATTAAAGTGACAGCAGAGGGCTGGAGACACTTCCGTTAATTGTAACAATTTTTTACTTTAAAAATCCTTTCAAAAGAACTTATATCTTCTGCTCACTGTGTTAATAGCATAAAAACTATATGCTACTCACTGCAAATTTTCTTTTGCTCATAGTTTTGCCTATAGAGAAGGTGCATCCTAAACGTGATCACTGAAATATGGAATCTGAAAAAACAGATGCTAAATTCTACAAGAAAATACTTGTATTTGTCACAGATTTTGTCTATAAATAAGTTTCAAGCTTCTGGCAAATATTGAACAGAAATACAAGTCTGCAGAAAATTGTAACTAAGCTATAGTGTGCATACAGTGGTGTCTTAGAATATATAAACAGGTATGCAGTGGTTAGTTTGTAAACAGTGGATTGTATACTTGTATTGAGTCCTCTTAAGGAGTATGTGTTTCATAAACATGACTATCTTTTTGAAATACTATTTGCACTTTTATTTTTACTTGTTGATTTGATAGGATGATGGTATCCTCTTACATACAGTGTTCCTGGGGATTATTTATAACAAAAAAGTTGTCTCTCGGAATAAAAGCCTTCAAATCCACTGTAACTATGGAACACCAAACAGAAATAGTGTACTTTTAAAAATACATCTAACACACACATTTTATGTACAAGTAACTATACTTAGTACTCCAAGCTCAATTCATTCTCTTTAAAGTTTTACTTCAAAACAACTTCATTGTTTTAAGTGACTAAATTGAAGCTTTTTAGTATTTCCTGCAATCTCCCAAAGCAGAAATAAAATCAGATTTAATTTATTTTATTTGCTAGCACTGTGGATATAATTATTGCTGCAGAGTCTTTTTAATTGTTTTCAACTAGGTGCTTGTCTTTAAGTTGCAATAGACTTCTAATTCTACATTGTTGATATTCCCCTGTTAATTTTGACAAAGCATCATAAATCCAGGTATTTAGGCTTATTGAATTTTGAAATGAGGTGATTAGTTGAAGCATGGATGAATGAACTGATGCACGGCAAAATGAATTTTATGATTTACTGTCATTTACAGGTTCCATTGGAACCATTATGTGCAAATTGTAAAATGTATTAAGAGGTAAGTTATCACAGTTATAATCAACAATGTAGAATTTTCTCAAATAAAAGTATTCAAGCAGTCCTCCAGAAAGAGTAACTGTTGAGTAAGTGTTTATTATACACAGTTAGTTTTTATTATAGATCAAGATTTTCCACTCCAGCATTTCAGTATACAAAAATAAATAAATAAATAGTACCTTAATAGACTTTCAGGAGCAGACATTAATGTTAAAATTCTAAAAGTGTTCCCATTATAATTTGCTTTCAGTTATTTCTATACTTCAAAAGAAGCATATTTAGGAATAAATGGTCCATTTTAAGTTTTTACTTAAACTTTGTCATGGTTATTAGTTAAGGTAGCAACAAAATGTTATGATGTATGCCTTGATTTCTGGTCATTGGTATTCCTAGTGGTTTGGTATTTTTAGTTACTAGGTTTCAATGGAAAAGGGATTTGAAAAATATTACTGTGTAGTAGTAAATGTCAGTATATGTGCAAGTGTGAGCTGGAACATAGATGTGTTTTGCTTCTATTTCCAAATAAAAACTTCAGTTGAATTATTTGAAAAGACACAGAAACTAGGTGTATATTCAGAAATCCAAGTTTGAAAGTTGCATGGATATCTGAACTCCTTTGCAGTTTTCTAGATGCTTGCTTTTAATTTTAGGCAGAGCGTGAACCTAAAGGGCTTCCAGAGATAAGAGGCCCAACAGCTGTTTCTCACCATTTGAATTACAATTCAGAGGCCAGAACTTCCTCTGAAACTCGAACAATTTGCTGAGACCTTTCGACAGGCAAATTGTGAGAATCTTGTGTAGCAGTTCTTCTTTGCTGGAAACTGGAGCTGGGGCAGTGAAACATAAATCTGGGTTCTGCCAGTTCTTTTGATTGCCTGGGTTCCTGTCTGCTCTGTGTTGGGAAATGCAAGAGTTGCATGCTTTCTTGCTCTGAACCATGGGCTGATGACAAAGTGTGGGTAAATCATTCAAAACGCTCAGCCTTTTTTCCCTACAAGCAAACCACCTCTAGATACATTTTTTATAGTAAATCTACTCTTAGCCTCATTAAACAGTAAAAACATTAGAATCTTAGTGTGCAACATTTGCTAATGAATTTCTCCAAATATTTTATAAGCATTTATAGGAAGTATTCTTTTTTTTTTTTTTTTTTTTTTTTTTTAAATGTTTTTGTTGGGTAGTAATTCCATTTGACTTTTCACAGGCTAATGGAAAAGATTTGTTCTAATTTATAGGAAGTATAGTGCTTATAAAAATTATGAGAGCTTTTATACTAAAGTTTTTTGTTGAACCATTTGGTTTTGTTGAATGAAGATTAATTTTGCACCCTCTCTATAGGTAATATTTCTAACTAAATTTTATTTCTTGCTTTGTTTAGTACTGTACTGTAATACTGTCTTGATATATCTTCCGAAAAAGGTAATACTGGCAAAGGTAATACTGAATGGATACATAGCAAACACTGGAACTAGCACGTTCAAGGTCTTACATTCATTGTTTTCTGGTATGAAGAATAATTACAGAGTGGTCGTTCTACCAATAAACTGTATGATAGGTACTTGTAGTTCTTTGTTACTGAAATCAGACTGGAAGAGGTTCTTAACAGAGGTGTAATATAAATACCACATTTGTTCTACACAATGACTACTTCTCTTATCCTTGAGATTAATGGAAATAAATTCTTCCAATCTTTCTGGGAGGGAAAGTGCTTTCAGTGCTGTAGCCTCAGATCTGGGCCTTTCACATACTCTGCTTAATTAATGTTGCTTTAAATATTATTGGCTAGGAATCTGTTCTGTTCCCATTCCCATACTGGCTATTTGTGGAGACATCACAGACAATGGCATGGTTATTCCTCTTTGCCAATGAGAGAAGAATCTTGAGGGTATAGTACAAATAAGATGTGTCATTCTCTATAATTTGAGAGATTTTATTGGACTTTTTTCCTGGTTTTGTCCTCATTTTTACGTAGGATGTAATGAAGTCCTGTGAAATTGAAGTATAGAACATAAATTATACATGTGCTGGTAGAAGAAACCTACAAGTATGCATGCACTAATACAGCCAACAGCGTTCTGTTGAAAATGGCTGTTCATGTACTTGGCCTGGTGTTACATCTTCATAAATGTTTATATTTCTGAAAAATTGTGGCAAGATAGATAGTTCTGTCAGTTGAAGAAAGGTGAATCTAAGTGAAAGCACAGAAATCTCTCCCTGATCAAATATAGTTCCCCAGGGAACAAAACTTTATTTACAGGTGTGAAAACAGTTGTGAATAATCTTGAAACCTGTTTTCTTCTTGCTGTGTGTGGTGTTTTTTCCCCCTCTTCTCTGTGTGGCTTTTTTCATTTTTTTTTTCCCAGTCATCTGCAACTTCAAGGTTAGATTTCAGATTTGCAGTCTCAGTTTCATTGGGTCCCATTTACCTCTGGTGGTTAATGAGTGCTAAAGCTGTAACACGGAATATGTTGAAGTTTACTACTGGTTAGGTTACTGGTTTATTTTGCAGTGATTTACCTTGAGGTTTCCCACATGTTTGCACTGCTTTGCTATGATGCTAGTTCTGTGGCAACAGAACTTTAAAAATTTAAGGGCTCATAACAACCTCACTTTTCCAGCAAATTGGAGACTTTTGAGCCACTCAGTTGTCTGGGGTGTAAATGAGAGGCAATTATTACAGCTTCTGAGCAACAATTCAGGGTTGAGTTGGGTACACAGTTATAGAATTATAGAATCACCACAGTTGGAAGAGACCTCTAAGATCATCTGGTCCAACCTTCCCCTATTACCGTATTTCCCACTAGGCCGTTCCCTTAGTACAACATTTTTTTCATAAGATTTGTCCCTTAAAAGCTTGACAATTTGGTTTACCCAAATATAGGCTCTTATTTATATATGTGGGAGGAAAACGTGCTCTAGTAAAGTTTCTGGGGTTGTATTTTAAAAACCTCGACAGCAAACAATGGCATCCTTTGGTTTTTTGCTCAGCCTTTATTTCAAAGGTGAAAACTGTATCGTTATATTTAATTGGCTACCTGCGGCTTGTTAGTGGCAGTATCATTAAGTAATACTGGAACATTTGTAGTAGCTAATCTTTCAAGCTTTTAGCATTCACGTTGACCTCGTTAAAAGTAGCAAAGGTCAGGCTTCAGTTCAACAGAGTTACCCGCTCACCAAGGAGACTAGCGTAGCAAAGTAATCTCTGTGTGTCACTTTTCATTAATCATGCTACTTTCCTCCTCCTGAAATTCCAGCAGATAATTGTTACTAAATGCGATTTGCAACACCCTGTGCTGTGGTTGAAGGACCAGAAATAGGCAAACAGATAAAAACATTGTTTAGCTTGCAGGCAGCAAGTGTTTGCTATTCAAAGGTACATCATGCATAAACATTGATTTAGCCATGAGCTGACACTTATAAAGCATTTGCTGTTTCAAGAAAGCCCTGTGGTCAGGCTAAGTAATAGCCAAGGGCAAGTACTTTTACCTGCGTAGCAAGGTTAGATTCTATATAAATTGTCTGATCCTGAAATAAATCAGTTTTCATAATGTTAAGCTGCTTCAACATTGCCACAGGTCACAACAAAGTACACAAAATGAATTGCATGCACATATGGTCGGAATTGTGTTCCCATGTAAGTTCATCTATGATTATATTGAATAAATATTTCATTGAGAGTATAGTTCACAAGGAATTTACTGGTTTTCCTTTATCTAAGAACTTCCTCAAGTGCATCTCCTCTATGCTATGACGTTTCCAAAATGAATTTATTTTGAGTTCCATCTACACCTTGTAAACTTCAGTGAAACATGAACGGTTTTAGAAGCATATGAGTGTAATTCCATGGAAATGGATGTTTACAACTTTGTCACTATGTCCAAAGATGTACTGTTTATCATCAACCAGCTAAATTCTGTTCTTCCACACAAAGGCATCTGCTAGAATATTTACAGCTTGCTCTGGTGTTCCTTAGCAAAAGGCAGGATTTGACTGCTACTAATGAGATGGGATTGTTTTGTTTTGTTTTGTTTTTCTGCAAAATCTTCATCTTAATGATCTGTCCGTACAGAGAAGTTAATACAACAGCAAAAGGAACTTGGTTTTAATGTGAGAGTTTTAATTCCATTGCCTTAATTGCAGAACAACTGGTAGTTATTCATGGAGTTTTCAAGCAGAATCTAAGACCCAACCCCTTCTGACAGACCAGTGTTCAATACATCAGAATTTACAGCAGTACAGTTAAAAAAGTATATAAATACAACAGTTTTCAAAGATAATTGAGGATGTCTACATTTCTTTTAAAATGTGATAGAAAAGCATCACCATCCTTCAGATTCTTGTGTTTAAATGTAAATGTTCAGTAATGTTCAGTCATTTTTTATTTGTAAAGGTAACAGTGTGCCATAATTCAGATAAAGCAAAAGTGTCAACAATGAAAAAAATGCGTAAACTAAATTTGAAGAACATGTAATGAAGGAATGGCAAAAATTACTTAAGGTCTGAGAAGAGCTTATGTGATGAACGATTATGAAAATTCTTTATTTAAATGATAAATAGGGTCAGTATGTACAGTGTGGTCATTTGCATTGCAAATGGCAAATAACGGTGCCAGATCGTACACTGTGCTGGTGTATACCACTTTTGACTTAAGTCTGATTTAATCTGAGCAGGTAGAATCAGCAGTAGAATTAAACAAGTTTGAAGTCATAGAGCTATAACACAAAAATACAGTCTGACATTAATAATTCAGACATAAAATAGCCTTCTAGAACTGTGCGGAATGTGCCTTACTCGTTATGAGATTCCTGAGTGTGATAACAGTATTTTCACTTGAGGTGATTTTGCTGGCATTCCCTAGGTGCATTATATTCTTTAAACTTTTCTAACACTGGGCTATGGCAAAACGCAAGCTGTTTCAGGCTTCCTAAGCCAGATCTATCTGTTCTGTATCTAGTAAACTTTACCTAACTACTTATTTTAAATGCTGAACATGTTGCCTGCTAGCTTTGGTTTATGCCCTCTGGTTCTTGGGGTTGTTTTTATCAGAAAAGAAGTTGGACGATTAATCTGTATCCATGCATGTGAGCTTCTATCACATTTTCCCCCTCGCTCGTCTCTTTTCCAGCCTGAGAAGTCCTGGCTTACTTAGTCATTTCTTGTACGGCAGCATTCATTCTTGAATGGTGTCCAAATGTGATATTGTTGCTGTATTTAATTCCAACTTAAGTGCCATCTGCTAGCAGAATATTCTGTGCCAACATTTCTTCTAGTACTTAATAAAAAAGGTGGCACTTCCTAAAAACTAAGAATGGGTTCTTAGGTACTGTACAGTAAATGTTTCTTGGCTCCTCCCTTTGTTAAATTCTGTTTTTCAGGTTTCTTCATTGCATTTCTACTGCAGTAACCCTGTCTAGGGCCAATGGCCCTAAAGAGCTGCAGATGCACTGATACAACCTTGGTCGTTGTACTTAATGCTGACAGCTGGCAGAATCATGGACAGACTAAATTGAATTAAGATCTCTAAGATACTGAATCAACTCCAAACTTGTTTTAAAGTGTGAATTGCTCCTTGCTATTCCTTTAAGAAAGTGCAAATTTGCGCTGAACTCTCAAAAGCTTGGAAAATCAACCCTTAATCTGCGTTGTTTGTATGTTAAGTTTGAAAAAAGGAATTGATAAAAATTGCATCAGCTTCTTCACGACCTATGTTTGTGAGCACATTTTGAATAGAACTAAGGTTTGCCTTCCTCCAATGCATTGACTGCATTGGTGATAAAAATAATGGGTTAAAAATGGTATTTCACAGTTAATTAGTGCTTGTATTTTTGATTCAGCAATTCAAAGGTAGAAAAGGTTTTTTTAAGTAGTAGCTGATCAAAATGAAAACACTTATTGTCAGCTTCAGGACTTTCTACAATACCTTCTAGGAAACATGTTTCTGTCAAATCTTTATAGTCACATTTATTTTAGAATGGAAACCTTGTTAAATATTCTGTTTTGATTCTCACTAGATGCTGCCATCAGAAATTTTAAATAATATTCGGATTTGCTTCTGAATTAGGATTAAATAGCTACTAAAGAGGCTATAGCATTTCAGTAGGGGTGGTGAAAAAAGATGGCTTATTTGTTTGTTTGTTTATTTGATCCATATTTTTTTTTGCCTGCTTTACAGAAAAGAACTAACATCTTCATTTTTAGGAAAATTTGGACAAATATTATACAAGTTGCTCTGTGAAACAGCTGCACTTTTATATGTTGGGTAGAATTTTAAGGTTGTCGGAGCCTAATTGCCCTCAATTAATAGGCTGCATACATTGACAACCCTTAGCTGTATTATTTCAACTATTCCCAAGGGCTAGGGAATTACTGCAACTTTTCATTTATTCTAGTTTGATAACTAGTAGGTACATGAACTTTTAATGTCAAGTGCTCTGTAAATTATTGCCAGACACTGGAAATCTTCATACTTTGTTTCATCTCCAAACGTATGAGTCTTCCATCATACAAGGGTGTGTTTTATACTAACAATATGTTTAGTTACTGGAAAAAAATTCAGCTTTGTGTTATTTCCAGAGATTCAGTCATTCTAGAAAAGGCAAATGAAAGGTGAAAATTATTTATATGACACAAGTGCGTACAAAATTACTGCTTGTGATAAAACCACAAACAATTTCATCATGGAAGAAGTTATTAAGTAAACTTTAAAAAAAATAAAAATCAATACAGATTTGCACAGTAATAATATTTTAAAAAATAAGTATTCTTTGTATATGCACATGGAAACATGCAGTAGCATTATTATAAAAAAGAAATACCCACTGAACCTGTACCTGGTACATGATTTATTTAGACTATTTATTGCCGTCCTTTGCAAACTCATTTGTGGTTTTGTTTCTCTTGTGAATTGTGAGATTATCAATAGCTTGTAGAAATAAATAATGTATCCAGTCAGGAAAATGAATAGCTATTATTTATCCAAGATCTCACTTCAGCTATAGAATTATAGAAGGTATACTGCTTTACCAACTACTATAATTACTTTAATTATACTGTAAATAAAACAGAATTGCAGATCTAGTTTTTCTTTCAGATTTCTCTAAGGGCTGTAATGATTTAGGGAGCTTATACTTTACCGTAGTAGCAAAATGTGTTTTATTTTATTAAATTTAAAGCTTATTAAAAAGACAACTGCAGAAGTTTAAAGCTGTACCTTATAAACATCAAAACTATACATAAGTAGCTTTCTGTCAGCAAACAATATAAATGTATGTAAAACTTTCTTTTCCCACAAAACGAAATCTGTTTTCTATAATGTTGCTTTCAGCCTTGGATTATTAACACACATTCTTGCTAACTTGAGGATAAAGAGACATGGCTTGTTTAGCCATTTCTGATACTGCGACTTAGAACTTTGATTTGATTCTGATCCCTTAACATACATCATGCGTTCAGGGATGTGCTGAATTTGAATCTGGAGGCTGCCTGCTGACTTCTAAGTAAATAGGAATTTATGTGGGCACCAGCATTCTTGTAATTATTTTGTTGAAAATTTGCTAGATCACAGCAAATCATCTAAGAAGTAAGCATTTATGCAAATACTTTTCCGTAGAAAACTTTTTAGCTCAGTAAACTGTAGACTAAAAAAGGAGTTTTATTCTTGCAGTAGCAGCTGTCGGTAGCAGCCTTCGGTAAGATACCAGCACCTTTGCAAGACTTCCTTAGAAAAGTATCCAAAAGGTAACTTGGCAGACTCTGTAATATTCATCCTATTCCATTGCTTTCAGTTTCTCAGATTTAAGTAATGAAGATTATATGCTGACAGCAGATCCTATTTCTGAAAACTGCAAGGATTAAGACTTTTTAATTTGTGGTTCCTCTATTGATCTTCGCACATTTTTCAATTCACTCCTGTTCGTTATCTCTGCTTTCTTCCAAGAGTAACATCTCATTTTAAGGAGTTTCCTCCTGAAACTGTGTAAAGCATTTTGTAACAACTGCAGAATTTGAATGCTCCTTTCTCCACTGCCTATCATTCTGCCATTCTCACTTTTTTTTTTGTGCTTCTCTATCTTTGAGGCATCAAAGCACTCACCTTTTTCATACCATTCTCTTCTGTGCATTCTGGCCATCTCTTAATACAAAGATACTTGTTGTATATCTGAGCTATCACAGCTTGTTAAATATTACTTTGGTGTTTCCACTCCTGAAGGGATTTCCCAGGCGTTCTTCTAGGTACCTTTAATTCACCTGTGCATCACAGACTTAAAATATTGCTTTAGGATATGCTTTCTGCCTAAAAATTGGAAATCCCTTAATGAGATTTTTCTTTTTAATGAAGTTAGAGATCCCTAATGGCTTTGGTATATATATTCCAAAAAATTGCTAGTTTCTGTCATCTCATCTATGACAATTAAAGGCCTACCACAGCAAATGATACAATATACTGTCAACATAATCTTTTGTTTCCCTTCTTCTTTACAGTGGTAGAATTTTTTAACGTAAGAGGCTTACTATCTATTATATTTTTTTTATTAACATGCTATCAGAACATATACTTTCACGTAACTAAAAACTACTTTGTGATGAACAAAGTCCAGTTTTATTATATGTAGATACAGTGCTTTGTAGAAGATGAAAAGAGCCACAGTTGTGCATCTGTTCGACATTTTCTTTGTCCTTCATCTCTTTCCAGTTTAAAATTATTATTTTTTTTTCAAAGCACACTTAGACATAGTAAGCATCTTATTTTATCTTTAAAGATCCTAGCAGTATCCTCTCTCACTGGTATAATTATATCCTTACACAAGGGAAAAAAATTTAATGTACAGTTTATCATAAGAGACATCAACCGACTTATTCGTATTAGAACATGAGTAAATTAGCCTTGTACTTTCCATATGAATAGTGCTGTCAGAGGATATAAATATAAAATAGAAATAAATGCCATATGCACTGAAATCTTATCGGACTCAAACAAGTATTCTAATTGTGCAGGTAAAAAGAACTGCTGTAACAAGGGGCCTTGGTGCCCGTAGGCAAGACTTTGATTCTGTACCTTTCCATCTTGTAACACTCTGCACAGAATATCCTTGTAGTCTTTCTCACTACAACTTAAAAGACCTCTAATAATTAAAAAAAAAAAAAAAAAAGCCAAGTATCTCCTTAGTTACTATTGTAGGACAGATTCTATTACTGTGGATATCAGTTAAAATAAGCTTAAGAATTAGGTGGGCAATAAAAAAGTAGTTGCTTTTGCAAAACTAACTTAATATACTTAAAGAATGAAATTTCTAATGGCTACCAAAGTGGTGTTTTGATATATAAATCTACTCTTTGATAAATTAAATAGATGGCTTCATTTACAGATTATATATTATCAAAGCCAAACCTAACCTACAGCAAGTAGCCTCTTGATTTAATCTCATCAACCAATACAAAAACTAGTCTGCAGGGCAAGTTTTGAATATTAACTGCACTGTGCAATGCACTTTGAACTGTTCTCCTTTGCAAGGGTGAGATTACATGCATTCATCTTGGCCCTAGTATCCTGGTGGTATGCACAGCAAGAACAGAACTCTGGCAGAATTTTGATTTGTTCATGAATTTGTAGCTATCAGGTTAGTTTCATAGTACTTAAGTATTATGCTGCTTTTAAAAACAAGATATCAGAATTTTATCCATCAGATAACTCTCAAATCAGTGTGATTACAGTCCTGTTAACTTCAGTGATGCCAAACAGATGTTGTACAGCACAGTGTGTTTCTGCTCCAAATGGAATCTGACATGTTAGAGCTACACTGACTAGTAAGTAAAAGTCTCTTTGTGTTTGCCTGGTATCACACTAGCACCAGTTCTCAAATGTAGATGTGATTTTAAAATATCCTTTTTTAATTATTATTATCTGCTCTTATGCAGCTTCATAGAAGTTGGTAAGGGCCAGGGATTTTTCTTTCTTCTTGTGTAGCTTTAGTTGGAGAGTCAGAACTTACAGAAAATGTACAGAGTTTTATTCAGAGTGAACGAAAACAACTAAAAATGAGTTATGATTGCACCTGTGACTTCCACAAGCTGACTATTCAGAAGTATGCTTTGCAATGTAAATAGCAGTTACTCATGCTCTCTGTTTGCCATGTTTGTGAGATACACCTCAGCTCTGTCCACTGTTGCATATGAAACAGCATATATCCTGTGTTTAATTCTGAGTGACATCCTGAAAGCGCAAGAACAGCCTGCTTAGGACAGCAGAGACCAAGTAACATTACTGGTACTTTGTTGTATTCATTGCTCTTCTATGCATGTTATCCTATGATTTCTTTAATACATTTTATTTTGTTTTATGCACATCCAATATGTCATCCTTTTCTTCTCTGTCAAATGATGTGATTAATATTGATCCGTTAATGTTTAACATATAAGATCACAAATGCATGTTGTATTTTTAAAAGCTACAAATCCTTTGTTTTTGTATGTCATAGATCAAATTCCAAAGGAAGCTCTGCAAGATCCAGGCAGCCTTCAGCTGTTTTTGTAGTCATCAGGACCCTGGATGTTATTGCAGAGGGTTTCGTGAAATTGTGTTTTGTACAAACAGATACAAGAAAGTCATTTAAATGTCTGGTAAATCAACAGACATTTTTTTCTCAGAACATCTTATGCTTCTCTTGTTGTTGCTTCTACTGTAATTATTATTAAAAAAAAAAAAAAAAAAAAAAAGCACAAAGTTCAAAGCAAAGTTATTCAGAGCAAACAGGAATGTCATTATGGTTTTACCCAACTGTGAAGTTTCCCTGTCACTTGTACTTCCCCTCTTTTTCATTACAATGAAAATAATAGAAGTCATTATTTTGTTAAGAAAGGGAGCAACCAGAAATAGAACATTTTTTTGCATTGCCTCATTTTATATAGTAATTAAGAGTGCCTGTCCAATTTGGAGTCACTAGAATTAAGGGAATTCTGAACCAGAAAAGAAATTGGAAGTTGCTATATTGTTGTGTGAGTTGTATTGCAGAAACTATTTGCAATTTTTTATTCGTATTTGAACTTGTGTTTACGTCCAGCCCCTGAAATACAGATGTAGTAAGAATTACTTACTTTGCTGAAGCTATCTATGTGGTTATAAAATGATTTTTAGAGTATTTTTTTAATTGTCCTGTTATGTTCCGTTGCTTCTATACCAAAAGATCATTTCAATGTACTGCTTATTTCAGAATTCTATCTTTTTGATTTTGTTGACTTGACAGTAAAACATGAACTATCTCTGTTTCATTCCACCTTCCCTTCTTCTGTTCTCTGAGTATCAATGGCACCTGCCTATCCATATGCAATCTTATGGGGAGGTCAATCTTCCCTTTTACCTACCTCACAGATAAAAATATTAATTACAGAATTTTAAGCACCTTAAAAAGGTCAAATGGAGCAAGAGTCAGAAATCCAGTGTGACATATTTTTACAAGACTAAGCCAGCAGTGAGAAATATGATTTAAGGGATGTACAATAACCTCTAGAAACCCTATAATAGGATCTAGAATCCATTTCTGCATGCAGTTTAATTAATTACAAAGAAGTTCTCCTGATAACATCCACTTTGCTTAGCACATTGTCATAACAGGTGGCAGCATCCTTCTCTGAGTAATGCACATTCATGCCCACATAGCGTTCCTTGCTTAGCCAGGAAAAAGAACTGCAAAATTAGTATATGATCATTCAAACGCAGAATATATCGAAGTGCAGACTGTCAAAAGGATTTTATTTCTGAGAGTTTGCTTTTACAACTGTAACAACACTCCTTGAATATAGTTTGAATTTAATGTGAGCATTTCCTATTTCTACGAGGTTGCGAAGTGAGTGGAGGTGACTAGAGAGGTTGTTGTATGCTCTATTTTGTTACCTGTGCTTGTACTTGTTCTGACAGAAAGAGGCAGAAAATAAGGAGCTGCTTGGTTTCACTTAGATTTGCAATGAAAGATGTAGGATGACATAGTGTTGTAGTCATGCTTTATTTCACCCTAGCTGTCAAAAGAGAATCTCTGTGAACTATTTTGGGATTTGTGCCCTTTGTCAACATGTTGCTATGCTTTGATATATTGCAAACAGCTATCGGTAAATTACCCTTGCCATTTTAAGCCAACTGAAGACAACAAAAAACAAACATTAAAACAATAGAATTTAATAGTAATTACATAAATGTGGAGTTAGTAATGATTTTAATTTCTGCTGACTTGCTAACTAACCATATGGTTAACTTCAGAATCAATCAAGAATTTCCTTGGACTTTACCTAATTGGGTGGCATATGATTTAAGTATTAGAAGTGTGATAAATACAAGCTGTCTTGATGAAGATTTCCGTTTACTTCGTGATTGTCTGAGAGGAACTGTAGTAACAAATATGTGCATAGATATTTGTACTTACAGATCAAGCCAGGCTATTAGAATTAGCAACAGAAAGTTTAGCGTGATCTCATTAGTTGTGTATAATGAGCAGAAGCACAGTGTCATGCACACTGCAAGACATTATCACAGTTGCTGTGAGCCATAGTGTAAGGGCAATGTAAGTAAATATTCTTTATCTCATTATTGTTTTACACTTTTTACTGATGCAGATAGAAAGCTCAATATTTCATGTTTTCAGGTTTTTTGTTTATTTGTTTTTATAATCTTTCTATGTAGCATGATGCTGGCCTTGCTTTGTTTTTGTCACCCTAAGCACCCAGTTAGGCTATTTTTACTTGTGTTCTCAGAAGAGACATAGGATAGTTGATTCCAATGATCAGTATGAACAGCTACTCTTGCAGATCATTCCTTGGCTAAAAGTGCAGCTTTACCATCATCATGCAGCTCACTTTTTGAAACTTCTTAATCTCAACCAGGTGTTTTAACTACACTGTGTAGATATATTGACCAAAGCAGTGTGTGGAAAAGAAAACGTTTTTTCTACCAATGTGAATACTTTGCATCAGAGATGATACTGATGTAACCCTTAATCATGAGTTATGAAGTTGAGGTAGCCTTGGAACCAGAAGTATGGTACTGGATTTACAAAGGCCAAGATAGAACTGTAAAAATGACTGCCGCTTTCAGTCTGAAAACTTCTGTAAGGTTTGACTGACAACAATTTTGTCTGCTTTTTCAAGCCTTTAGGTAAATCTTTCCTACTAAACACTGATGCTACAAAGACATAGGATCCAGTTTGGCTTTGGGCCATGACCATGTTTATAAATTATAGAAATTAAGCAAAGCATACATCTGGTTGTTGAAGTAATTAAGAAAACACTGACAGTGAAATACTGTATGCAACATTTGTGGTGTTCATATGTGTGACCAACAGAAAGTAGCAACAACTTTCTTCAAATGTTTTGAGTTTCATTATTGCTGATGAAGGGAATATGCTGTGGTTTGAAGACATCCTGTTTTACTGTAGGTTAGCTCATCTGGAGTCTGCTATTTAGAACATGGTCTCTGACCAGGTGCTCTTTTCCTCTGTGGGGAGGAGCTGCTGAAGGTTAGCAGCAGAAAGTCTCTTATACAAGGCAGGACAGGAAGGGTCAGGCTAAGAGCTGCCATTTGTGATGCCGTATTATTTAGCACTATATGTGGCAGCCCACAAAAAGATGGTGTTGCAGACAAATGTGCTCAATATAGTAAGTTATCAGGAATGAACAACCCCATAGAAAGGGTCATTTTATTCAGTTTATAGTTGAGTCCACAGTGATCTTATGATTGTAGATAAAATTGCTGCCACAGAAGCTTTTTGCAGTGAAGTGAAGTTAGTATGAAGAACAGATAATAGGCAAATCTTTCTCAGAGTCCCGAATACGACCTGCTCATTGATATCCTATCTGAAAAAAAAAAAGGATTTTAAGGATGTCAGTAGAGAGGTCATAAGGAAAAATCAAAGGAACTGAATTTAATTCCAGTACTGATTTTACTTGCCCGCACTGTAGACTATCAGTGAAGTATATAATATATCTCCATCTACCTATCTGCTATATCTGCCTATCTACAGAAAAGTAATTACACACGTTGGTTATTTTCCCATTACGACTTTAGGGTGCATGCCAAGGGTGCACTATATTAA
This sequence comes from Lagopus muta, assembly GCF_023343835.1. Lineage (NCBI taxonomy): Eukaryota > Metazoa > Chordata > Aves > Galliformes > Phasianidae > Lagopus > Lagopus muta. The sequence continues at coordinate 21,401,259 of NC_064436.1, read as the reverse complement.
AGACAGCTCAAAGACATAGCAGTAGAAAAGTGGATTTGATGATTATTTAGATTTCAGAAAAAGCATCCTTAATGTACATTTGTGTTCTACAGCAGAAGAGGCTGAGTAGGGTAAGACTACGTTTCAGTCTGTATTCAGTCTTTTCAGTTGTAATTCAGTTTTTCTCCCACAGATGTTCCATGATTACCTGAGTCCACATAAGCACATTTAATCACAAGACTTGAGTATATACTTGGCTGGCAAGAAAAAGCAGAGGACAAATGGAGAATTTTTTGTGAACTAAACATTTGCAGAGTAGATTGTTATTTTCTTACAGTATGACTTGCTCAGATATGGTCTCTGCTTTAAATAATTTCTTTAAAAAGAACTAAATGATACCCAGACATTGGTGGTTGGACTGCTGATTTGAATGATAGAATGAAAACCTCAGCCTCAACTGCTATGTATCACCTTTTAACTGCCATTTGTTATTATTTTTAATGTTCTGCATCATCACTTATAAATCAATAGTACCAAAATACCCTTAATATTAATCCAGCAATTTTTTTGCATGCATGTTCACTGTGATACTGCCTCTAATTATAGCACACAAACTATTTCCTACCAAGTCAATGTTATATAAGCACTTTCTGTAACCTTAGATAAATGTGTAGCAGCTATCGAGGACAGTATTTCTCCAGATGGTTTGATCATGACAGATAACCTTATTTATTGTTGTGACAGTACAGGGGCACACTGCATCTGTGATCCTTCCCCCAGTCTGCCTTGCAGGGTTTGTCTTTCAAGCAAGAGACCCTGCCAATGCTGTTTCAGGATCGAATCCAGGCATTCACCTAACTTTAGACTGCATCAGTATATCACATCACCTCCCTGCTCATATTCTGGTTCCAGTTTCAGTCAGTTGTGCATCTCTTACGCATTCTCCACGAGTGTTGTTTCAGACTATTTTATTTACTGTCTTAGTCTTGATCCTAGGATACTACACCCTTTTTTTAGTTAGGGTGAACCTCTTAGTTTGAAGGCCCAACTTTAAATGTTGATGCCTCAACGACACCTTATTTTTATTATTTTTAAGGCTCTGTGGAAAAGGGAAGATTAAAGGAAAGATTAAATCTACACACGTCGCCTAAAGTTACAAAGATCCTCTCCATATAAAGAAGTGTCTTATCTATTACCTGTCACATTACAAGTATAGAAAAGGTTGAAAATTTTGAAGAATATAATAGATTCTCTTCCCAGTTCAGTGGAACATAGTGGCATAGCTGTGCACAAGAAAGCCTAAAACATTATTTGCTCACTTTTAGGCAATCTAGTTACTTCAGCTATAACCTCAAGACTTTTCTGTTAAACATTGTTGTCCTATTGGTCTCTCTCCTACACTGTCTTTTCCAGTGCTTGCTTGCTCTCTTACCTTCTACATTATATTTATTGATAGGTTTATGCCTTCTTAATCTTAAAATTTCAAAAAAAATAACAAGCCTCTTAGTCAAGCTGAAGTCAGGCAGATAGACATTTCTCAATTATTAGTTCTAATTCTCTCTTAATAAGTCTTGGTATTCTTATGTTATAGATGGAATACATATAGAACACAAAATAACTATAAAGGACGAAGGATATCTCCTTTATCCACACAACTTATAACTGATTATATGATAATACAAGAATTTTGCCATAATATTCTTTACAATATTAAGTAGTTAAGAATTGAGGAAGTTATCAAAAAGCAACTAGAACTTCCTAGTCCTGTATTAAAATTTGTATTTTCTCATTATGCTTATGATATGTCTCTTTTGTTCATATGAACTAAATAAAAAATAGGGATTTTAAAAAGTTGAAAGAAATTTGACAACTTGAAAGGCTCATTGGGTAGCAAAACGAGGCAGCAAAATGCTGAAATCAGTTATCACATACAGGTGTGCCCTAGTTCAAGACATTTTTCTCTTACTCATTAGTCAACAGTGGTGGTTGTCTTCACAGTAGAAAGCAGTGTGGTCTGGCAGTCTGATTAATAACTTCCATCCTCAACTTGGGTGCTGCTGACTACAATGGAATCATTTTCAAAGTGACTCCAATGTTGTATGGTAAATGGATGGATTTCAGTAAGAGATTTTGATCTAATGGTACCCATGGAGAAATTGTTGAGTGAATTCTTTTGCTGTTACTAAACTTCCTTTAAATTTTCTTTTTTTAGTAGTACTTTTATATTTTGTAAAAATATATTTTTTTTTTTCTTCAGTGCTTTGTGTACTTTTATTTATTTTTTGCATAAATATTTATGACATCACTGCCATTTCAGAAGCAGCTGATGGAGATTATGAATGTTACTTCAGGCAGAAGGAGGTGATTGCTCCCCTCTACTCAGCTCTTGTGAGGCCCCATCTGGAGTACTGCATCCAGGCCTGGGGCAAGAATACAAAAAAGACAGGGAGCTCTGGAGAGGGTCCAGAGGAGAGCCACAAAGGTGATCAAGGGACTGGAGCACCTCGCCTATGAAGACAGGCTGAGGGAGCTGGGCTTGTTCAGCCCGGAGAAAAGAAGGCTGCAGGGTTGCCTCACTGCAACCTTTCAGTACTTAAAGGAAGCCTACAAACAGGAGGAGAGCCAACACTTTGAAAGGGTAGATAACAGCAAAACAAGGGGATATGGTTTTAAGTTGTAGGAGGGAAGATTTATGTTGGATATCAGGGAGAAGCTCTTTACCAAGAGATTGCGGGGAAATGCTGCCCAGAGAGGTTGTGGATTTCCCATCCCTGGAGGTGTTCAAGCCTAGGTTTTGGATGGGGCCCTGGGCATCCTGGTCTAGTATTAGATGTGAAGGTTTGTGGCCCTGCCCGCAGTAGGTGGGAGCTTGATGATCTTTGAGGTTCCTTCCAACTCAAGCCATTCTATGATTCTATTAAATTGAAATTCAGCACTTGCCAATATGTCCAAGCCATTAGCCTTGGTGGTCCACATTCCTTTCTAAGCAGAAAGATGAAAACTTTGTTCTTTGTTGACCACAGAGGAAACCTTGGACAAGACTTTAAACTTTCAGGCTTCGTTAAAGAGTTTAAAAATGACCAGGTGTAGGGGAACTGTTGGATCCTGGCTCGAGCTGCTGATTGATCACCTGGTGAAGGGCTGTGGCTGGCCCAGGGAGCACAGGCAGATTGTTTGCATCTGTGCTCCACAGGTGACCAGAAGGGGTGGAACCAGAGTGGAGGCCCCTCAGGCTTATATAAAGGTCAGCCACTGGAGGGAGAGTATTTTTGGAACTTGATTTGCTTTCTGAGAAGTGCTGTAGAGCCAGAGGTTTCCTTTACCAGCTGGGTGAGTTGGAATTTTCTTTTTGTAAATGTCTATTGGTATACTTGCGAATGGTTTACCTGGTATTGTTGAGAACTTGTCAGAAGTAATTTTATCTCTTCATAAGCAGAGCATCAAGAGTGTCTTGCTCCTCTTTTTCATTTTCTGTGCAATGTTATTTGATTGCTATAGTCTTCCCTGTGAGGAAACGTTTTTGGGATTGCTATTTCTGACTTGTTTTTTTTGTGAATCGGTCTACCCTTAGAAGTTACATTAATGATAATACATAGTGTCTTGTGGCTTTCAGCAAGTTTTGTGTCAAGTGTTTAGTAAAAGTGTGTTGATATTCTGCCAGGCTCTTGGTGAGAGCTGATTATTAGCAGTCTTGTTGCTGAATCTGGGTTGCTTTCAGGCAGGTCACAAAATCTCAGTCACAGTTCAGTGGATCATCTAGCTTTTTGTTGTCTGTGTTAGCCTTTTTATGGCTGGTTTCCAAAGCATTAGGCTGGAGTGTGAGGTTTGGAAAGAGCAGTAGAGCAGCTATGAAACAGGGAGGTTAAGAAGTGCTGACAGGCAGTCCTCTGGCTCACTTCTTGGTATTTTCCCTTGTGACTAACAGCAAACAAACCATTATAAAACTCATGTAATTGTCTGGAGGAACAAAGGTTTTCTATCTGCTCTGGAATGTAGTGTGTCTGTTATTTCTGCTGTTTTCTTCAAGAGAAGTGGTTGATGAGAAATGCACTGAGCATGAATAGCAGGTGATGGCAGGTCACAAGACTTACTGCTTTACTTCAGCTGAGAGAATACAAGTGACCGACTCTGATAAATTTGTTTTCCTTTCTATTTAGAAATATTTGCCATGAAATCAGCCTGTATTAAACATGGCCTTCTAGAAATCTGTCATTTTATAGACCCAAGTTATTCTTCACAGAAGTAGATATATCAGATCTAATAATATGCATATATCCATAGCAGTAGGATATATTTTGTGTGTTACTGCAATACCTCAGAAACAATTCACAAGATAAATACCGGAACTTTAGAAATATGGGTTTCAGTTGCAGCATTCAAAGGATGTATTACTGTGTCCTGCCATCATATTTAATTGTCTTATATTCCTTCTGCTTGCTGAAATCATCTACTGAAGATAGTAATATTCCCACTCGGAAAACTGTGGCGAGCACTTTAATGGCTGTATGCAAAACAGGTCATGACTGGAAAAATCCATAAGAAAGCATTAAGAAGAACTATTAAAAACATTAATTACATTAAAATTCATATATTATTGAAGGCAGTAATACATTATTGTTCATATTTTGCTGAATGTCTTTAGAAGACCAGCTGTTTCCTCTCTATGTTATTTCCATCACGTATGCGTTACTTTATCACTTCTTCCAAATAACAACTTAAACAATATACCTGCCACAGCTATGGGTTGTTTTTGTGGTTTTGTGGTTGTTTTGTTTTTTTTTTTTTTTTGGTTGTTGTTGCTGTATTTGCTGTTGTTTTTTTATTACATGTCAGGTATATTGATTAGGAAGGGAACTTATCACTTATGCCTCTGAAACAGGTATTTGAGAAAAATATCCATTTCTTACAGGTATTTACCAATACCTCCATAAGAGACCATGAAATACAGTAGCAATGAAAAAGGTCTTAACACTTGTTCTATTGTTCTAGAATGCTTAGTAAATCTCTTTGTCTTTTTGACATGCCATCATTTTCTGTTCTATTTTCTCTGCAGTAGACTTCTTTACAATTATTAATTATGTCATGTAATGTTTATGTTAGCTTCCATCCTCTCGTAACTGTATTTGCAGTGCTGAAACAGCATTTTTGTATTTTGTCTTTTCTATTTCCATAGGGGAATTAAGCCTTTTATTTTTTTCCTCTGTAATCCTTTACAGAAAAGTCTGTTTGTTGTTTTGACATTTTGTCTTTTGTGTTTCTTATGCCAACCATTGACAAAAAAGTTCATCTTGTTCTCTAGAATATAAACTTATTTGGTAGACTTTTACCCTTTTCATACCAGATTTTTTAGCTGATGGTTATTTTTCAGACCAGCTTCATGAGCTTGTTTTCTTTCCTCTAATTTATAAATGGTATGTAATTAATTATTAATACATTATTTCTCTAGTGAGTCCTCAGCAGACTATTTGATAGTTCTCAGCTAAATCATTCCACAAGCAATTCTCTCTTAGGAAGCTGACACTAGTTAGCCCAGCTAGTTTTTAACCTCTCCTGAGCCTTGACACATCGGAGGCCAGCCAACAACTGCCTGTGTATTGTATGACTCGGTGAATGAATCTGATGCATTGTGCAAGTCCATTCATCTCCTTTTGCTGACTTTGCATTATTTTGCCCATTGCATCTGCAGTCAGATAGTGCATTAATAATTTGACAGGAGTCAAATAATATTGTCGGCATTCATTCAACGTGGCTAAAATTTGTGTACTGTCCACGTAGTGCTTCAGAATTTGCCCAGTATTTCAGGCAGGCTTGTTGAAAGTCTTTCATGTTGCAAAGTTAAGTGAAAGCCAGAAATTTGTGCCCTTCTCATTCTTACTAATAATGTCCTATTACTTTTTTTTTTTTTTTCCTTGTATGAGAATTATGAAGTCATGGCCTGAACCAGTGACTGTGCAGCTGGTGAAGGGGTGTAGCCAGCCCTGGGAGCACAGGTGGAAGCAGTTCACTTGTGTGATTGGAAGGGGTGGACCCTGGCTCCATTTCTCCCTAACCTCATTTAAGGGCTGGCAGTCACAAAGGAAGGATCTCTCTTCTCAGAGATCACCTCTTTGGAGTGTTGAATAAGCTCTGATCCTTGAATAAGAATAATTGATTCCTTCTTAATTACTGGATTCTGACCTCTTTGGTGCACCAAAACTGGTTTAAAGATGCTTTCTGTTATTGTGTATCCTTATGTTTGGTGAGCCAGGCAGGAGCACCTACCAGAGGCAATATAAATTCTGATATAGCTTTGTTAAAGGGTCTAGCAGGTTGGTTTGGATGGGGGAAATCCATTTCCCTGAAAAAGGAATTACCTAGACACATCTTGGGTCTCCTAGGCTCTCCATGGCAGAAGCTGGGTTCTATAGTAGAAAAATAGCACCTGTTAAGGCATAGGGAGGGCATCACCAGCTCCCCAACTCAAATGATAGCGTATCTTGAGCGCCTGGGGGGGGATATTTTGATGAACAAAGGCTATGTGGAGCATTCTCCGTAGCCTGGCCTCTGTTAATGGCCTTAAATCATGCAAGTATCTTGCAACATCTTGAGGATCAATATCAACTATTATGCGAATTAAACAAATTAAGAAAATAAGATTTCTGGATTGATGAGTAAACCTACCCAAGCTAATGCAATACAACTAGTCATAGCTTTGTCTGTCGTGAATGTGGAGAGGACCCTTATGGCCATGATATTATCGGAGAAGAGAATTCTAAAAAATCTGAACTAGAGACTCTGGAACCAGATCCTTTAGAAATCCAGCAATTAGTCTCTCAAAAAATTAAATCCAAAAAAGACCTATGGGGGTACCACCCTAAGAGTGGCTTCCTGTCCAAAGTACAATGCATGTTACTGCACGGGCATAGGAGGCCTCTGAAGTGACGGAGTTAGTTCAGCTCTGGCAGAGGCCAAGGGAATGTATCCTGGCCTGGTTGTTGAGACTATGGGAACAGAAAGTGTCATGATAAATGGGCCAGAAATTTCCAAAGTGCCCTCCATCATAATACAGCCAGCACTGAGGCGAAGGTTTTACCCCACTGTTGTAGACAATGAGGAAAATCATTCCTTAATTCAGTGGATTATGGCACCCTGTTGACTGACATCGCTTAATAAAATAGATGCACCCATCCATAGTATTTATGGAATTCTATGAAAGAACACCAGAATTATGTCTAGGAGCTAAGTATGAGGCAGTAATTCAACAGTCTGCTCAATTAGTGGCCAACCTTGAAGAAACAGAGTGCCTTAGATCAAAGCGTAATATTTGAACAATACAGAAAAAGGAATTCCTGAGGTCAGTACTCCAAGCCCAAAGACCTCCCCTGAGGATTCCAAAGTCAGCGACTCTGAGAGTTTCTCACAGGCAAATGTAGAATGACCTTGTATAGGTGGGGGTGTAATTCAATAAGATTAATAAACAACCCAACCATGTGCTCTTATGCATGTGAAGGCAATGAAACGAAAAGCAATGCTTTCCACCTTCCCTCTATAGGGGAAGGGTATTAGGACTTTGGACAGGATTCTGCCACAGGCATGGAGGTTAGATGATGTCTAATACCATGTAAGAAATGGCAGCTGCCGTAGGGTACCTGCACAGCTACAGCCAGGTGGCTGAACAGGAACAAAGGATTTTTCAACTCATGGCTGATAATATACTGGCATGCCAGATCACTAATATGAGACAGTGTAGATTCTCAGGAGGTCAGGAAAAAATCACTTGATCAATACAAGAATTGGAATAGGTGGGAATCAGAAGACCAGCATATAGCCCCTGTAATTCTCCTATATGGCTGGTCTGGAAACCAGATGGAACCAAGCAGATGACAGTTGACTGTACAGAATTCAGCATGGTCAACCCACAAATTCACGTGGCAGTACCCAGTGTCGCCATTCTCCTGGTCACGTTCAGTAGGGAAGTAGAAACCTAACATTGTGTCCTAGACTTGGCTAACATATTCAATGTTTCCATGGCTAAAATATCACAAGATTTGTCTGCATTCACATGGGAAGATAGGCAGTGGACCTTTCAGGTCTTACAACAATGGTATGTACATTCCCCAATGTACTGCTGTAATTTGGTAGCCTGTGACTTGGTGGAGTGGGATAAGCCAGATAATGTCAAATTGTATCATTATATTGATGACTTAATGCTGATTTCTGCCTCTTTGGAAATGGTTGAAAAAACAGTAGGTTCACTGTCAAAATACCTACAAGAAGAAGGGTGAGCTCCCAACTCGCAAAAGGTTCAAGGACTTCAATTGTCAGTGAGGTTTTTGGGAGTCATCTGATCAGAGAAGACTGAAGTCTTATCCAGTGCCATTATTGATAAAATTCAGGTGTTTCCAATACCAACTACAGCAGAATGGCTACAAGAATTTTTGAACACCCTGGGGTACTGGAGGACCTTTTACTCCAATTTGCACATGTCCTGAGGTCTCTGTATGAATTAAGAAGGGCCAGTCATGGATGAAACAACACACTTTCCAGCATGCCAAATTAGCTGGCACTCAATATATTGAATCCCACCCTACCTGCCAAATTAGGTGTGTGTGTAACCTGGAAAGGGTTGGGTGTGGTTTGTGGCAGTGTCTGGGTTCTGGTGTCAGGTTTGGCATGGAGCAGAAGAAACGTATAGCTTGATTGTGAAGCAGTTATTGGCAACCTACTCCGCTTCGTAGGTAGTAGATCCAACAGAAACAGTGGAGATGGAAGTGAAAAGGAATGATACCTATTCAAGGGTGGGTGAAAAATCTATCACACGTTCCTAAAACAGGTTTGGCCAAAGCCCAAGCAGTGGCATTCTGGGTCACCCATCTGGAACAGTGGAGTCACGTATCTTTGCTGTTAAAAGAGGGGACCTCTGTCACTCCACCCGAGAGGAGTCCTGTATGAGAGGGAAAATACCCTATCCCAGAACGTGCACTGATAGGTCCAGCAAATGGAAAGTTAATAAAGGGCGAGCAATTGCATACTCTCTCTCAACTCAGACCATCTGTTTCAGAGGTGGGGATGGACAGGGTAGCTAGTGGACTGAACCAAGGGCAGTGTGGATGATTATAACCCAGGAACCAGGTGATGGTGTATTATACTTCTGCATGAATAGCTGGTAGTCTACTGAGGGCTTATGCTTTGGATTATGCAGTGATCAACTCAGGATTGGACTATTTTTGCCCAATCAATCTGGGATAGATACATGTGGTTGGCTACCTGGAACATGTTTAGGTATAGAACAGCATACACCTACCATGTATCCAGATATTAGCTCATGCAATCACCAAGTAATGATGAAGCCAACACACTAGCTTGCATAAGGTGGCTAGAAAATTCACCAGCAGATAACAGCACCCCATGGCTACATGAGAAGTTGTGATATGCTGGACAGAAGACTGTGGGCAGCAGTAAAAACATGGGAACTGCCCATTTAAATGACAGATATAGTCCAGGCATGCCAAGAACGTGAAGCATGCTTCAGGACTGAGACTTTTGCCAGAAACAACAGGGCATCTTGCCACAGGGTGCCATCCTCTGCAGAGGTGACAGGTTGACTACTTAGGTCCCCTTGCTGAATCTGAAGGGGCTGGGCATGTCTTGACCTGTGTCAACACAGCAAGTCGATTAGTGCAAGCCGAAAACTAATTAAACCTATATCATCAAGGCGTTAACTACATTAATGGCAGCGTATGGGACACCTCAAGTTATTGAAAGTGACCAGGATATGCACTTCACAGGAAGAATGGTACAAAAGTGGACTGAGGAAATTGACTTTGAATGGTAGTTCCATCTGCTTTTTAATTCAATGGGAATGGGATTAATAGAGTTGTATGGTGGCATTCTAAAGGCTGCTCTGAAGCTGGACTCCCAGACCTTGCAGGGGTGGACCTAAGAGACTACACAAAATTCTGAATGGAAGGCCCAGAGATGGCAGACCCAATGTGTGTTGCAAACAGCTTGAGCCTCCCCTCTTAGGATCCAAATTAAGGGAAGTGATATATGATTGAAAGTTGGGATGAAAAATCATCTTCTGCTCCCTGCCCTTGAGAACTTAGAATCTGGAACCCACAGGGTAAGATGGCCTTGAGAAGTGTGAGTAGGGCCAGGATGGTGCAGACTACTTGTATCGAGACAGAATATTAGAAGGGAGGAAGTATGGTAGTGCCATAAGTAATTGGCACGTGGCCATCAGAAATTATAATACATACTCCATTAATTATATTTGTCTGGCAGATCAGAAGCTCCCCTCCCCCTTCGGTACTTGATAAAATCATTCAACTGTCAATATTATGCCAAAGGGAGGTATAAAAGGCCTGTATGCGCCCCTGTTCAAGTGAAGTTTTGATGCAGGACAGGAATGTGGCATGTATTTAACCATAGAGGGCAGATCTGCCTCTCTCAGTACCAATTAAACGTCTATTCTGTTCCCTCTGAGGGCTGCAGCCCTCCTGACTGACAGAGGCAGAAGCAGCAGGGGTTCTGGTGTCAATGAATTAGAACATCATTTTGTTCTTTAGTGGCATGTAATGATGGACTTCTTGAACATCTTGTGCAAAAGAAGCCAGAAGTACATATAAACAAAAAATGTGGACTCTTTATGTCACAACAAAGAATAATACCAGTGTTGTGACAAATTGTGTCTCCATCACAACTGTAATTATAACGAGACTGTAAAGGATAGCATGACCCTGATATGATCAGTCATTGGTTCATGTTGTGAAGAGGTGGAGTGTATGGGAAATGTTAGGTCATGGCCTGAACCAGTGACTGTGCAGCTGGTGAAGGGGTGTAGCCAGCTCTGGGAGCACAGGTGGAAGCAATTCACCTGTGTGACTGGAAGAGGTGGACCCTTGCTCCATCTCTCCCTAACCTCATTTAAGGGCTGGCAGCCACAGGGGAATGATCTCTACTTTAGAGTTTGCCTCCTTTGGAGTGTAGCGTGAGCCCTCATTCTTGGATAGAGATAATTGATTCCTTCTTAATTACTGGACTGTGACTACTGTCTTTCTTGGGTGATCTGAAACTGGTTTAAAGCTGCTTTATGTGCTTTTGCCTATCCTTCTATTGCTAAAGAATTAGTTTTGTATGTATGACATACTGTCTTCTAGACTCTAATTAAAACTTATTTTTGGTCCTTAGGTGGAATGACTACTCTGCTGAGATGAGCTCTTAATTAATGCACAGAGATCGTGGAAGTCCCACCTCTCACCAGTAATGATTGACATCCAAGGATACATAATTTACACTAATTGAGCTTTCTACTTCTACAGTTTTCTGCAGCCAACTCATCAGAAAAGGTAGGTGAACAGACCAGCATAAGAGAAGTTATTTTGCTGTCATCTATATTTTTCTGAGGGGGAAAATCTTCAGTGCTAGTGTATATTTTATTACCATGGATGTTAACTCCTTTCTTCAGCATTTAGGTTTCCTTTACTATGAAAATTAGTTGTGTGTTTTTTTTGTTTTTTTTTTTTTTGGTTTTTTTTTTTTTTTTGGTTGTTTTTTTTTTTTTTTTGGTTGTTTTTTTTTAATTTGGTGACATACACCTGAATAATCACATAGTATGCACTATTGAAAAGAAAGTATGCATTTCAAATCATTGGGCAGTACTAGGGATCCCAAATGGTGTTGCATGGGAACATATGTTTTGTAAATCAGAGTAATTTGATATTAAAACAAGATATTTAGCTGTTTCTGAGTAGTATTTTATCCATAAATGTTTTCTTGATTTGTACCTGCAGTTTGAAGCACAGTTTGTATAGTATTAAGCAATCATTTTTTCCTAGGTTTCAATATAGTACTTTATTAATAGAAATTTCCTTTAACCGTATTATTATGGAATTAGTTAAGATGAAGTCACTGAATACTGACTTCTGAGCTGAACTCCACTGAAACCAGAAGATACTGATAAGAACACAGTGGATTGAGAGGAACCAAGAAAACGTGCTAGAATATATCTGAGCATATTTGGCAGAGGAATTCAATTGCAAATGTCACATATAAGTATTAGAAGCAGTCACGGGGAAAAAACTGGAAATGAGGCTAAGCATATGTCTGTAGAAGGATTTCTCTAGGGTTTAAACAGTAATCCAGGGTATAATGACAATTTATTCTGTCTTGGGAATCAGCTTTTGGCTGATTTGTTGTCTGAGTGTCTAGATAACTTTCAAACAGTCTAAAATAAAATTATTCCTTATTTATAATACACATTTCTGATTACAAGAAATAGTGAAAACTGAGCTCTTGAAACAGGCATCAGATTTTGAAGTCCAGATTCAGTATTTATATTTTACATTTACTTTGTATCTATACTGTTTTCTAGAAATGAATGAAAGCATTAAATGGGAGTAAGAACATTTAAACATTTCAGAGAGATTATTTTAAGGTTCTGTCAACAAGCCTACTGTTTGTTGGTGTGTTAGAGGAATTAGGAATTTTAGGAATTAGGAGTTTTGGGCCCCTCACTGCAAGAAAGATATTGAGGCCCTGGAACGTGTTCAAAGAAGGGCAACGAAGCTGGTGAGGGGTCTGGAACACAGGCCATATGAGGAGAGGCTGAAGGAGCTGGGAATGTTCAGCCTGGAGAAGAGGAGGCTCAGGGGAGACCTTATTGCTCTCTATAACTTCCTGAAGGGAGGTTGTAGTGAGCTGGGGGTCGGCCTCTTCTCTCGTGTCATTAGTGATAGGACCAGGGGGAATGGTTTCAAGCTACGGCAGGGGAGATTCAGGCTGGACATGAGGAAGTATTACTTTTCAGAAAGGGTGGTCAGGCACTGGAATGGACTGCCCAGGGAGGTGGTAGAATCACCGACCCTGGGGGTGTTCAAGGAAAGACTGGATGTTGTGTTGAGGGACATGGTTTAGTGGGAGCTATTGGGAATAGGTGAACGGTTGGACTGAGTGATCTTTTAGGTCTTTTCCAACCTTAGTGATTCTATGATTCTATGATTCTATGAATTATGCTTCCTTGGCAAATAACCATATTGGATAAGATCATATACTTATTGACGTATCTTTAACTCTGAAGTGGAAACAGATATAGCTGTTTTCATCTAGATGGATTTATGGGGATGGACAATAGTGTAAACAGATATGTACGTGTTGTTTAGAGACTGTTTAACTTATGCTTGAAACTTGGCCTGCTCAGAACATTGTGAGGGATAATTTAAATCTATGCTTACCACAGAAGAAATATCAATGCCTGCCTACCAAACTCTCAAAGTCTTTGAATCTGGGTAGTTTTGATGTGGAAAGTAAGAACCTACATTGAATTTAAAAAACAAACAAACAAAACAAAAAACCAGCAGTGGTAACCAGGTGCAGTCACCTACTGCTGCTTCTGAAGAAGAGTGCCAGAGAAGCTTGAGATACAATGTATTTCCTAGGCTGGTGTTTGTTCAAAAACTCTGCTGGTGACTTCATGCACAGTCCTCGTGGAAACTCATGGCTGATTTGTTTCTTCTTTGAATCTTTTCATCCCTTGGTTAAGAGCTGATTAGACCCTGAATTGTGCAGGCTAAGATGTTTTGCTGAGAACAAATTGAATTATTTTTAAGTGAGGAAATTCAGAAAAAGACTACATGAAGAGAGTTTATGAATCAGTCTGTGTGCTTTCACAAGTCGGTTGCTCTTCCTTGTCCAGTTGCTTCCCTGGCTTTCTCAGAATAGGACAAGCAATGCACTCCCTTCTGAGTCCTTCCAGAAAAGTTTCTTCTATTCTGTTTCTCAGAGGCATGGCTCTATTTGCTACCAGCATTTTCTCAGAGTACCCATTTCATGGCACCTTTCTGCTCTCTGTTTTTACTTTCCATTTTCTGTTTTACTCTCTCAGAATCAGATGTTTTTTTCCTCATGCACCTACGTAATTGATCTTAGGGAAAGAGCTCACATTTTGGAGGATCCCATGTGATTTAAAATGCAGTAGTAAAGAACATATAAAACTTTGCTTTCTCTAGTCATTCTTAAATGAAGATATCTGTAGTAATATACACTACTTTGCAAACAAATCTGAAATACCCTTTTATACCCACGTGTCAGCCAAAAAGAATACATCAGGATAATCTGGAACCCAGTAACGTTTCTTGAGTCTCTGCTTCTGGGTCAATCTCCAAGCGGGGAACTTGAGAGAAAACCAGGTGTTGCTGGGATTCTCCAGTCTGCATGTGTTGAAGTTGAGCAAAGAAGGAAAGGCTGTTTGGCCTTTAGTAACAAAAGGACATTTTATGTTAGGTATCAGCTTTGTCTTCCCTAAAGATTTCAGCCGCCTTTGTTGCAGTTAAAGCTATTTACTTCCCACCTGCAGCACAAAGGCTATAGAGAAAGGAATTGAAGGGAAAGCTAAAACCAGAATTTGGAAGGGCAGGTATTGGACAGAAAGAGGTCCTAATAGAGGAGCACAATGTCCTCTCTTTCTCCAGGGTTGTGAACATGTCTATTTCTTATGAAAGTCTTCATAAGAAAACAATCTGGAAATAGGGTAGTAGAGTGTCTTAGAGTCCAGGCATAAAAATATGAGTTCAAAAGGAATCAATATTTAAATACAGAGTTAGAGGTATGGAGAAAGTAGATATTTTATGAGGATTCCAACAGTGTCACTAATTGATGAGTAATCTTTACTCCACAGAACATGGTTAGGCTAACACCTCTGGGAAATAAAGTTTGCTCTAAATTCACCTTTGTGACAATTTTTGGGACAAAGTTCTTGGAAGGATATGCACTCTAATTTGCTACTTGGAGAAAGCTGATTTGTGTAAAACACTAGGAGTTCAATAAGAATAAAAATGTATAACTTCATGAAATGTATGGACTTCTTAATGAGAGCAGAGTTGATGTGTAGGTGCAGTCACGAAACTGGAGGTGGACTATTTTGTGCTTCTGTGCAACATCATACAGCCACTAACTTGACAGGATCTAACTTTATTATCATGTTTGCAGAACTTGTGTGTTTTATACTTACCAAATACATTAGCTTGCTGTAAGTTTCACTAAACTGTTTTTGCCAGGTATTTATTACCAGAAAATATACCCATACGTTTAGAATATTGACAACTGTTTTAAACTGTAGTTAAATGTATTTTATTGTGATTAGAAAGAATACTTCTAGCTATAGCACCAGCTTTAAAGATCATAGCAAATGTCAAATCAACAGAGAACAATTATAGTCACAGTCATAGAGTGATTTGGTTGGGAAGGGACCTTAGAGACCATCCAGTTCTGACCCCTTTGCTGTGGGCGAGGACCTGTCTCACAAGACCTGGTTATCAAAGTCCCATCCAATGCCTCCAGGGATGAACAACAATATATACCTCTTGCTTTTGAGAATGAATTAGACACTGATGATAGATATTTCATTTTGGAATGTTGCGACAATAAATGATTCTCAAGATTACATGGTAGTGCCTGCTCTCCTTTGGCTTTTGGAACCAGTGTAATAACAGAACATCAGTCAAGTTAATAAAGTGCACCTTTATTATATATTCTGCATCTGTACATATGCTGCCAGCATATGATCAAAGACTGCAGCTGTTTCAGTTATATCACAGTCATTTCATAGACATAGCAGAGAGTTCCAGGGACAGCCCAGTCACCTTGCAGATGTACAGAGTTCTGTGCAACCTTATTAAATTGTACCTTGATGTTATATGAAATTTGTAGTACATCTATCAGGTATGAGGCACATGATTTCTGCATTAATCCTTTTAAAAATGTGTTGCCTCTTTCTTCTCTATAAATCCAGGTTTTTGTTAATGCAGTTTTGGAGTTCTGTGGTTACATATTTTATTTTTGAACTCTACTTGCGAAAAGGATTATTAATAGCCAAAATGGCTGTGTTGTATCTCGCACTCTCAGGCAGTGTGGAGGCATTAATAAAATAATGAATAACAATTAAAATAATTATATTGTAAGCTGGAATGTCAAAGCATGTTTTTATAGCCGGTAACATGTTTTTATTTCACTTCGTAGACTTCCACTTAACGTAAGTTAGTGAATTTTTACTTTAACTATTACTAGGCTGGAATTTCACCTCGTAATCTGATGTGTTTTAATAATACTCGGTTTTCTATATTATTGAGTTTCAACATGAGAAACATCAGAGTGAGAGATCCTACTAAACAAATGAGTTCTGAAAAATATGTTCTGTGAGTTGGTTAATGTTGAGTGCAGAGTATCTTAACTAAGACGTATAACAAATACATAAGCAACCAATTAATCAGAGGTCTGAATCCTAGTATTCTTGCAAGCAGTAATTGGCGAAGCAAAGTGGCACACAAAAGAAAAAAAACAAAAGCAGCAGTTTGTTAAAGGTACAGCTCTAACAAAAAATACAACTGTAATTCTGAACTACTTGTCCTATACATATTCTTCACACTTTACAGATAAAGGAAGAATTATGTGTGCATTTGTTCTGATAATTTTCAGGGCATGTACAGAATAGAATAGACAGTAACACTAAAATATGTTAGGTGGGATAATAATCTATTATGGTAACAGTCAAATTGCTTGTCATGTCATGAAGGGTTGTGCTTTAATTAAGCAATAAGGCATGACAGGGTGTGAATTACAATGTAATAATTCTTGTCTAGTGTATTGTTAGGCAAGAGGCCAAAGGCCCAGTGCCACTGAATGCTGCAGGAATGAATTGTTAAGCTGTAATTTAAACAATGCTATATCATATTACAATAACTGTAAAAACATTGCATTTTAAAATGATAAAAAGTTACAAATTATAATTTCTCTAGACATAACTACTCCCATATTAAAATATTTTGTTGCAGATGCTATTAAGAAGAGTGTTTTTTTTTTTTTTTTTTTTTTTTTTAATTTTTTTTCCTGTTTATTATCATACCTAGATGACAGATTACAAAGATTATTGTTTTTGGGAGATCTGAAGGATGCTATTTTGCTATTATCTTTTCTAAAATAAACAGAAGACATGCAGCCTTGAGGAATTTGGAACAAATTTTCTCTAAAATCTTTCTTTTCACTGGACAGAATTAATGTGCAGTAATTAAAGTCAAAGCTTTGTGAAACTCCTCATTCCTGGGAGCCTTGCATTTACTGGAGGCTTTGTTATTATCTCTTTACATTTTGAAAGCATAATTTTTCTTTCCATTCTTCCTTATTGGCACCTTTCCTGAAGACACCTCATTTATAAAGCCCTTCAAATTCATCTCTTAGACCAATTGTTGAAAATACGTATTGCATTTTCTATCATTTTTTTCCTTAAACATTGAAGGAGAAGTCAATGGGAGGGGGCGGGGGGACGACAAAACACAAGAATGTGTGAGCTCCTGTTACATTTCTTTGCTACAAAGTATGAAATCGAAAATATTGTAACTAGTGAAAATGTTAAAAACAGTATGTCATGAGTTCTAATATTTTTCCTGCATTTTCATTGTTTCCTTGATATATGTGTGTGTATTATCTGTGGGCCAATGTAAAATAAGAGGCATTAATATCAGAGCAGCACTTGTATACACAATGTCAGAGGTGGATGGTGGTGATACTGCAGTAAAGATTGAATGTTCCCACCAGTATTTTATGACATTTTATTGCCACATGGTAGATGGCAGCAGAGGGGCAGTCTGACAAAATGGTGTCTGAAATAGAAGTGTGCATGAAGAAAAGGTGTGTTGCTGAATTTCTCTGTGTGTGTGTGTGCGGGGGGGGGGGGGGGGAGAAAGGAAATGGCACCCACTGACTGAGGCTTGGTGTATGTTTCTGGAGACCAAACAGTGGATGGGAGCACAGTGAGTGCTTTCAGCAGTGATGATAGTGGGTCACCTTCACTGATGTCGATTTGTACAAGCATGGCATGGAGGCTCTTATTCATTGCTGGTGAAAATGCCCTGCTAAGGATGGTGACTCTGAAAAAATACTGTTTTGTAGTTGACACTTTGCTCTGTCAAATAGTGCTGTTATGCTCTGTGTCTGTTCTAGTTTTTATTTCTAGTGGAAATAAATGAGGCATTACTTTCAGAGCAATCTACATTTCTGTTAATAAGATATATTCATATGTTATATATACATACAGTTTATATTACAAAGGTTGCTATATTTAATAAAAATTAGGGTAGCAAAACCAATGTAGTTAACTTTTCTGAAGTATAATGTTTATCTCTACTAAGAAATCATGCAGTATTGTTCTCTTTGCACAGTTATCTCAATTTACGTGTCTGGAACAATGCTCAACATACTCCATGCCTTAACTGAGATGTGTACATTTTCCCTTTTGATAGGAATTAGAAACATCATCCATGGGTATATTTATTCTTTTTTTTTTTTATAGCTGAGACAAAGTGTTCTGAATAAAAGTATTCTGTGTTATCAGGTTCTAGAGGGCTAGATTAAAATATGGAGTTTCCATGATTTTCCATTGCTTTTGTGGTAGTGAAGTAAACCAGTGCGGCTTCTAGAAGCCACAGGTCTTCAGTATACAGTGCTGTCTCTCATACTCTTCAATCTTTCATTTTCATGTTCAATATGAAGAAGTCTGTCTAATTTACTACTGAAAATCAGGTATGGGAACAATTTACATATTGTTTTTTTCTGCTTAGTTGATTGTTTTCCCCAAGTAAAACCATAATTTTCTTGTTCACTTAATCACACTACAGTTATTACACTTCTTTCAGTGTATCAGTATTGACTGTGGTTATACTAACAAACAGTGTTTAATACTTCCTTATATCATCTCTTCTGTACAATAGCATAGCAGCTGGAGTAGTAGTAATAATAGAGCTCATGTAAGAAAAGAGTTACTGCTTAGGTCAGTACATGAACAAAGGGACTTTTTTCCATAACATTTGAAGCAAATTTTCCTTCAAAGGATTCTTTGTAACTTAAGAAGTCTGTCATGTGATGGAGTTCACAGGGGGAAACAATTGGTTTTATTTCCACAACAGTTAAGTAGCTTCCTCTTCATTCTAAGCACAATTCATTTAAAATAAATTGCATTTCTACTATGGTTTGATACAGTCAGCTTAGGAATTTGCGTTTGATTTCATAGTGATTAGGAGGGCATTTCAACTTGTTGGCTTTCGGGAAACACTGGTCTTTAATGTGAAACTGCAGTCTGGATAGGTGTTCACACTAGATTACTCACCATTAAAACATTATAATGCCTGTAGCTCCAACAAACTGTTTGATGCTTTTAGTTACTTGTTCCATTTTTTGTAATAAGCAAATTTGTGGAAGTACTCCATAATGTCTGAAGAAAACCAAACAAAAAAACAAAAGCAGTGACAAAAACTACTGAGGGCCAAGGATAATAAATTGCCAGTTGAGGCTTCTCAGTTTTTCAAAATAGAAGAGCTTTTGAGATTTGATTAGCAATGACATATTATACGACAAAAGAAGAAAAAGGATTTAGAAATGGAAACTAAAAATAGTTGCGTAGTAATTTAATAACCTGGCAGATTTTATTCCATCTGTTAGGAAGAGTTTGAAAGCCATTTCCTGCTGCCACTCACACCGCAGAAGCTTCAGAGTTCAGAGATGGAATCAAATACCTGATGTGAAAATCTGCTATTATGATTCATATCCAAAGATTCATATCAATATCCTTGCCTAGAATATTGCGCAGGGTTATTTAAAAAAGATGAAGTGAAGCTAAAAGTTCTGGATTATTATCTGTCTTATTGTTGACATCACACCTTGGGGGGGAAAAAAAAAGACTGAAAATATTCTTCCCTTGTGATTAAAAAAAAATAAAAAAATATTGAATGAACCTATTCCATGTTACTGGACAACTTGAGAAAGCTGTTTTGTGTTTTGTTTTTAGAGGATGTCCAGTATTCAAATTCCATGAGCTTACTTTAAGTGTGACAGGACAGTATTATTTTGATCTGAGCTTTGTTGTCATCCTGATCTGAGGAGCAGACTGGAGGATGGCAGCACATCACCTCAAATTAGGTGGACAGAAGGTGTGAAGGGCAGCATGTGGTGTAACCTTTATTTGAGGAAGTGACCTTCCTTCTCACCTTAAATTAGTACTGACTTGCGCTGTGTTCTAACAGTGGGTTAGGTGGAACAACTCACTTGTATCTGCCTGTACCCAGTGAAAAAGCTAGAGTCTTGGTTATTCCTAGATATTTCACAATTGTCTGATAGAGAACAAGATGACATTTGTTGTCTTTACTAACAGAAAATTTTTTTTAAGCTCTCAGTGATGTAAATCTAGATGATAGTATCAGATGGCAAAGCTGCTCTGTACTTGGGAAGCAAGAATGTAGATAGAACTGGGATGTGGGTGAGTGATAGAAGGTACCATTAGTGCTATAAATCCTTAGGAAGAGAGATGTGTCCTTGGCATTTGATCATTCCGGAACAGAATTCCAAGAGAGCACTGAAACTTCACTGTCAACTTGACAGTTTGTTTTTTCTAAACTGACCAGAAGAAACCCTGGTAAGTGTGTTTCTATCTGAAAATGTACAACTAATCCAGCTGTTAGATTAAATCTTCATGAAAAATTAAAATGGTTGTGTAATGTACATGCCATCCATTCACACATACTTGCATGCTTTTTGCAAGTTTTAAAATTCTCTGTTGCAGGATTGTGGGTTTTTTTCACCTGACACCATCTGTTAGGAGCACAGTTAAAATAGTTTAATCTTAATACAAAGAAATAGTGATAAATAACGCAGTAGGTTTGTTTGTTTGTTTGTTTAAGGCAATTTTGCTCCTTATTTTGAAGGAACATTTTCAGGTACATGGTAGAAGCTGCATAATTTTTTTTTTTTTTAATTCAATTCTGAGTACTGTAGGAGAGGCTGTTTAGCATCACATCAAGCCCTCGTTTTACAAAATGGGCATTAGCATAGATGTTTTCATAACTGGGTTTGAGCTCTGGATTTAAATCTTTTTGCTGCATTATTAATCCACCATGCTGTCTGCTGTGTCAGGATGTCCTTGTGTTCTACCCACTCCATGCAAAGCAGATGTGATATTCACAAATACCAATCAATTAGAATAGCACTGGTATTCATGATATTCATAAGCATAAGAAACTCTCCTATAGAAAGTTTGACACTAATATCTTCTATCGTTACTTAAGATTAGCCTGCTGGAGTAATTAAAACTTAATAGCACTAGATTACTGTGCTAAAGCTACACTAATGGTGGGTTAATATGTTTTCATAGTGAAATCAATTTTTTGTCCCCGTGAATAGGCCTTGGACTTAATAAGACCAGCTCAAGCAAACCAATTTGTTAATGTGCAAAATCTGGTGTCTGTGGTGTTTGGGCTGCTGAAGAAGGATGTGTAACTAACTGCAGGAAAAAAAGGTTGCAGCGTTGACCCATGGCCCTTTTAGACTTCAGGTAGCACATAGCAGTCTCAAAAAATACATTCTTAAAACCAACATGAGGACATAGATTTCCATACGGAACAGCAAAATTTGTAAGTTCATACAGAGTTTCATTATACAGATCAGATACAAGTGAAGGTTTACTTATTTGGTGCTGATTTGTAGCAGAAGGGCTTAAGTTTGATCTCCCCTTTCTACACGTCTTGTTTTAGGAATTCCTCTCCTAACCCTTTGACTTAGCATTTGAACAGGTAGACCGTTTTATGCAGTGTTTACTTCATTTTAGTGTAACCTAATGGACACCAAACATGGCTTATTTTGAGTATGTATCTGTATTATACCGGAGATTTTCTAGAAAGAGGGGAGAGATGAGAAATGCAAAATGTGAATACAGAAAAAGTGCCAGTAGTCTTGGAGGAAAATAAATATTTTACTACTCCTAATGATGCAAAAGATATGGCAGTTTAAAAGTGATCTCAAGCACTGCATTTGTATTATTTAGCTAATCTCTCTCATTCCTTTTAACCATCTATCAGACAATTGATCGGATCAAACCAGATTTTAGCCTTTTTCATTTACAAGCAAGGATTTTTACATCTCTGACTGTGCTGTACACCTCAAGGTGGCCTGAACAGCCAGTAGGAGTAATAGAAGTGATTAAACCTTGTCACAGGGGGTTAGATGTGGTGCTTTCTTCCCACATGATAGGCTGTGACCGTCAAACAGCACTGAAGCAGAACAAACGACGGTGGCAGTTTGCTGCAAGCAGTGCTACTGTCAGAACTCCTGCTAGAAAGCTAAATGCGAGATATTCAGCCCAGGGAAGTTCCAAACAGACCATGCAAATTTTGGTTTCAGAAATTTCCCTGCAAATAAGTAGTGACACGCATTTACTGCAGAGTGATTGTAGTGTTATGTGAGTGACTGTCCACTGTCTCATGCTGGCCATGAACAGTTTGTGGGTGACGCTGTGATCAATTTGCATCTATGTTTAGCTGTTCCTGTTATATGGTGTCTGCCTTGTTTTTGGAGAGCTGGCTTTCTAATGTAATCAGAATGAAGGCTGTCACGGCTCTTTATGGACTGCATGTGTTTGTCAGTCTGAATAAGTACGTATAGGGTGCTTTGAAAACCACATGCTTGACTGAGATCAGGGTAAAATCGCATGCTCAGACATACTATACAAGCTTTAATTTCTTAATAAAGAGAACTGTGTGAGGCTTCAAAACAATTAATTTAGAATTTTTATCTTTCCTTAAAAGGGAAACCCCAAGAAAATGAAACCCAAAATTCAGTCTGTTTCAAATACAGAATCCCAGATTTTTGTAATACAGCAAGCTTTGAATATTCACAGAAGAAAGCAGCTAAACATCTTAGTAGTCCACATGAGGGACTGCATAATGTGAATATTTTTTTTTATTACATTTTAAACTGATTTTATAGTGTTTTATGCCCAAAGGAAGGGCAGTAGTGTGAATCTGTGTGTGTGTGTAGTTAAACCGTTAAAGGAGTCTGGAAAAAAAACATTCCAGAGAACCTCTATGAACCAAATAGAGAGCTAATGTACATGAGAATGTTTTCATTATTCAAATATACTTCCTTTGTAATTGAAGTGAAGTTATACTTGTATTTCATAATGCTTTCACATAAATAATAAAACTAATAAGTAACCCTGAATAAATTCTGCCTTGAAATTCTCAAGTTGTGGTTTGTTGCTACTAGCAATAAGGTTAGATAGAATTGTCTCACTTGACTGTGGATTGTAAAGCAGTGTAGTTGAGGGTGCATTGATAATGTCCCTTTCAGTGGGACTAATCTCCTCCTTTCATACTATATTTAAAATTAGTTCTCAGTTGTACCTTTTCCATTTAGACGTTGTTTTAACTATATTATTCTGTATTTATTTAGTTTCGCAAGTCTTTCCTAAAAGGATGGTTAGCAATGAGTTTCAAAAACTTTTTTTTGCACACTTTTTTTTTTTTTTTCCTGCTCCCTCTGGATACTAAAGGCAAAGAGCTTTACACGTGCTGTCCTATTTTTCACATATATTCACGCATTGTGACTACACTATCAGAGGTGTCTGTTTCAATTTTAAAAGGAATGAAGAGAAATCTTGTCTTATTAAGGGAAGAATCACTGAAGCTTGCCTTAGATTTGATCATGTACATCCATTGTTCTGCATATTCTCCTTAAACTGTTGGGCATGTTGCCTTCTGGCAGCTCCTGGATTGTGCTTCTCTGTTATATCCCAACCAGCAGCAGGTGCAGTAACACCAGCAGAAATACTGATGTGACACTTCGCTCTTTCAATGCGGGACATCTCTCTAACTCAACTTGTTGACTTTCTGGTGAATTACGTAGGATTTGTCACAGGAGAGCGGTCTGTGCTGAACAGTTCAGTTGCTTGGATGTACCTGCCCTTTCCCCAGTCCTTTAGTGCCTTTTTTTCTTAATGGAAGCTGAGACACGCTGGGAGGGAAGGATTTGTAGGCAAAAACTATATAGGGAGCATTGTTTGCAGCTGGTGAATGTTGTGTCGTTCGCCAGAGAAAAGCTCAGGTCCATCTGTCTTTTCTGGGGATGTCAGAAGACGATGCTCTCTATTAATATTATCTATGTTCTGGGCAGCATAGGGAGTGGTATGAGGTAAAGTGGGACTTCTATCAAGCAGTAGTAAATTAGAAGTTGCCCTTAAAACGCTATTTCATATGCCAGAGTCTTTTACTTCTTTTCCCTGATTTTTGCAGACCTCAGAAAGGTTAACTAGTGGTTGACGTAATGCAGTCAATGTGTATTGCTGAGCCAGGACTGCCTCAGAAATCAAGATGGGCTTACAAGTAAGCTACCTTAAATTCAAAAATGTTCATACCAACCTCAACAAGATGAATTTGTTTGCTTTATAATTTCTCTCTGTGAAATTATCACCCAAAATATATGATTAGGCAGAAAAACAGCTATAAAATCTTTCATTAGAGTAAAGGAAGCACCTCCTTGAAAAGCCGTAGTCCTGGAACAGTGTTAATTTCTTTAAAACGTTGCAAGTTTTTAACAAAAAAGTCTACAGGAGGTGATGTCAATATCGGTATTAAATGGTTTTCAATTAGTAAATTTAAGTTAATAAAAGCAGCAATGGTTACGTGTGAAGTAATCACGTTTAGAAAGCCCCTCAGCAGTTTCTTTGAAGTAAGTCATTAAAGTCATGATTTAGATGTCCTGTCTTGCTTACTCTCCACACAAGCAGTTAATACAAAGCGTTCCATTCTATTGTTACGAAAGAAAAAATATTTCTTTTTTGAAAGAGCTGTAAATTAGGTTGTGCTGAAAGCATCCATTTTCTTGCCTCCATCACTGCCATCTCCCACTGTTTTCTTTGATATATGATTTGCAGACTACTATTATTATTTATGTGTTTTACAATTACTACGAATGACACCTCCCCTTCCTCAGCCCTAAGCCACAAATCTGAAATGAATAAATGCTGTTTATTGTGACAGTCTGCCTTTTGTCTGTGGAACAATGACAAACTACACCACTGACAGCCAGTTGCCGTTTTTAAGTACTGCTCTCTAGCTCAGGCTTCGAGTGCTCTTCAGAATGTAACAATAGACAGTCTTGAATAAAATAAGTGAAAATTTATTGTGTTTGTTTAGCATGCTGAGACACTATTATCCAATACCTTGAGTAAACAAGAAGCATAAATGATGTAAGCACAATAGTTCTCTGCATGTTGTT
This sequence comes from Lagopus muta, assembly GCF_023343835.1. Classification (NCBI taxonomy): domain Eukaryota; kingdom Metazoa; phylum Chordata; class Aves; order Galliformes; family Phasianidae; genus Lagopus; species Lagopus muta. The sequence goes on along the minus strand of NC_064436.1, from coordinate 21,376,212 downwards.
GTGATTTATACAACCGTGGTCATTTCAGAATTAATGTATTAACGCTTTTTAGTGTTAATCATTTTGTGTTATTCATGTAGAGAATTGCCTTTTGACTGGAGTGAAGTGAGGAGAAATAACAGGAGCGCTTTTAATTATTTGTGTAACGTAAGAACATTTCTATTCACTCTGCCTGATCTCAACAGAGCTATGGTAGCTTGCAGTGACTTGATCTGTGTGAAGTTTATGAACATCTTCTGACCTGAAGCTAACAGGTTTTTAAGTAATGGTAGAAAGATCTAATTGTACCTAGCAGAGTAGATTTCCTAAGTAACTCAGTTCTTCAAATTTAACTGCACCCCAGCTTGTATGTAAATGCTAACTTATATAAATTTGCTCAGGGATTTATTTGGTGTCATTTTCCGTAAATTTCCCAAAAGAATTTCCACGTGAATGTAAGTTTTCATCTTGAAACCAAGTGCTGCTCTTTTTTAAATGCCACGTCTTCCCCTTACACATACTTGCAGCACATACGTGCACACACAACACTTCAATTACTGATGTATAATGTTGTGGTTCGTTTAATAGTGGAGAACCATGTCTAGTGTTAAATTAAGCTTTTATTCAGTGCATAAAGCTACACATGCTCTTTATCTGATCCAGAAGATTTTTTTTTCTTTGTTATATATAATAGCTTCATATAGGTGTTTTAAAATTTCTCAGTTTATTTGTGGTGCTGTAATATTTTCTTTCCCTTTTCTTAACAAATATCAAAAAGAATATGAGCAAATTTCAGACCTCCATAGGCACTGAGAGCTTGTAGAAAATATATTTCTAAACAAAGTCTCATTTGGAATTTCAGATAATTTCATACATTAAAATCTGCAGTTACCTTTTTAATGCAAATATCAAATGAATAATTTGTCTTCTCCTCTTGGACTGCCTGTGTCTCCTTGCTGTATTTTTTTTTTCTCCTTTCATTTTCCCTTTGATATCTCTGGTTTGTTTCTTAGACTTCCTGTCTTTCTCCTTGCAGAAACACCTGGATACATTCTCCATATATTTTTCCGCCTGTTCAACAAAGAAATTTATTTCTTCTGTTTTCATTTTCAAATACAAAACCAAGTAGGGAGCACGGTACCTTCAGAGTGCACTGATTCTTGCTCTTGCAGAAGTCGTTCCTCCAGGATTGCAGTTTTTACAGCAATACTCAGAGAAAACCATAGAAGAAAACCTGTGAAGAAATTTAACCTTGTGTATCTCTTTGTATAGTGTATAAAGATAACATAACTACAGTTACGTTAAATATAACTATTATATATATAATATGCATGTAACATAAAGAATATATAAGTTCATCTATGGATACAGAAAAGTGAAATGATAGCATTCTACTTTTGAACACGTGGGAATAATTTTGAGAGTTTAAAAAAAAAATAATATTTAGTCCAGCAATATAAGCCTCCAAATTTTAATCTATTTTACAGGTAGAAGGCCTTGAATGTATTTTCTTTGGATAAGAAGTCAGGGTTGCACAGAATCCCTCTTCCCAAAGGCTTGGTGAGCACTAAACAGAAGAGCTCTTCTAACACCATCTTTCTCGCCTACTAGGTTTTATGGTTTTGAGCACCATGAAATTAATGAATGAATCACACAACATAACAATGCATGAAATCATGAATGGACTTAGACATTTAGTGAGGAAAACCATTTTTACATTTTCTGTAGTGCAAAACTTCTTTCTTTTGAATTGCCTCCTGGCTGCCTAAGTATCTATTTGAACAAACAGCCTTGTGCACGTTCATGCAGCTGAAGTATCTTTTCTGAAGATATGAACGATTTTTTGTTTTAATTTCACTTTCACTGTGAATTTTAGTAAGTTAATTTAGGGAAGTTTCCTAAGGAGTTATTTTTTAAAATATTTTAACTGACCCAATTATTGATGGTTAAAAATAAGAGGAAAAAATGAATGTTTACAAGAGAAGAGTGGATTCTGGCAAACTCATAGTACAAAGCATGTAGCAACCACTGCCTGTGATATCCAAGAATAAAACCTAAGGAACAAAAGTTCAGAATTAAATAGGTGTTTACTATTATTTGAATGTATATAGATTGATTGATACTAATAGCAAGGTCAGTGAAGACCATGTAACAGGTACTTTACTGATTACTAACATAACGGTGAGACTTTTCACTTGCTGGGAACTTTTGTCATCTATAAAAAAAAACCTCCAAAAAATGGTTTGGCCACCAAATATTTGGCTTAAGCTTTCTTCAGGAGTGAAATGGTGAACTGTAATTACCAGGCTTCAGTTCTCTGGTGTACTTAAGCACATTATAAGCTATGTAGATATGATAGAGTTGCATCAACATAAAACTTCATGAGTTACAATTATCTGATTATTTTTGCTATTTCTCAAACCTATGGAGAGCACATGGTTTCACGCATGTACAATAGGTTTAATCTAGATTTAAACAGGCTTCAGTAGTGAAGCTGCTATTCAATGGAATTCATCTCAGTGAAACTGGTTACTCAGGATACATGTAGTCACTTGCAAAATAGCAGTCCAAGGGGATCCTTCCTTGAAAGCAGAAAGATTGGGTCGCTTCATTATGGAAGAGCTGCGTCACTTTCCTAGTACTTTTGCTCTGTCCTAGTTCCAAAAGCCATAGCTATTCAGCTCTCCTCATCTTCTCTGTTCCCCTCTAGTTTAATTCACTGCACTACTGGACTGCGTGGTATCAATGAATGAATCCTATTTTGAGTGACAATAAATTAATTGAAAAATACGTGTGTGGCACCATTTTGGCAATCTAGATTTAGTGTTCTAATCTAATAGAAAAGCTTTCATACACTTATGTTGCCTCTTAGTCACCTAAACAAAATCCTCATTTGTGAGGTATTAATGTGTCAATCATATATTACAATGCTTGTTTATGATTCAGTTTTAAAATATGAAGCACATTCTCAGTTTTAATTTTTTCTCTTCTGTAAGTTTCCTTGGACCCTGGACTCGCTAGTGATGTAAATTAGAAGGAGTAACAAGGGAACTGAGTAAAAAACAAAACAACAGTCCATTAATTCAGACCGTTTGTGCTAATATGCCAATAACCATAAAATCATTTTCTTAAACCACTTATTTGAAGCCCACTCTTGGGTAGACTGTGTTGGTATACCCTGTGACAAGATTCTCTAAGTATTTTTTTTTTTTTTTTTAATCCTTTTTTTTTTTTTGTCTGATATCATGAGTATTCGCTCAGTGCTGACCTGTGCTCTTCATTTATAGATTTTACTGAGACCTTAGCATGTAAATCATCAGCAAACAACAGCAGAAGAAAGGTAGGTACAGGATTTGACCTGTGACTACCAGACAGAATAATCTTGCTGCAGCATTGCTTTGCGTATCCTGTTAAGACCTCAACAAAAATGTGAAGAGCACTTTGTGAACTGAATGTAACTATAATTAACATTCATTGAGATGACATTAAAAGGAATGTCTCTTCCACATATTCCAGTGTGAATATGTAACTACATGAAATCCAAACTAGCGCAGCAAAACAAAAATATATTATTAACAGGAAAAAAAAAAAGGAATCAAAAAACATAGAAGCCTTATAAAGTTTGTTAGGAATCTACTGCTAGCAGTTAATTTTACATGCAGAGTATCAAAAGCTATTGCCTGAACAAATCACAAAGTTCATAAACCTTGTTCAGTTCACTGTTTGATATGATAACGTATGGAGCATATGAAATTTTCTTATCTTTGCTGTTGTTTGTTCTGTTTTTGAGAGTGTGTCTTATTGCTAAATACCTAGTTTCTATTAATAACTGTGAAAATCACTCACTAAATACTTCTGAAGGGTTTTAAAATAATTTTCTTCTATTTGCAAGCCAATGCTTCCTGAATGCTTCCTCTGCTAGAAAGAAAAAATTCAAAACCAAAGTGCATGTGCAGTCATTAAAAACTGAACCTAAAAAAATGCATATTGAGGAAGCGCAATAAAAATATTTATCTACAGATATTCTTTTTTTGATTAGTTTTTCATCAGCATAAGAAGCCACGAAATACCCAAGATTATTTTTGCATTCCAGTACTGTCCTCAGTACTCGGGTGTTCTCCAAGCACAGGAGCAGCATAGAATTCCCAATGCAAAGAGATTTACAGATAAAAAATGAGGGATAAGAAGATTAGAACTAAAATATATGCCAATTTTGTAGAATATATAATGAAATCCTTATTAATATGTAACCTTGACTAAGAAGTTTCAGCATGGATCTCTCAGTCTTTGCAGAGGATTTGAAAAATCTTTTTGGAGTAATTACATAAATATGCAAAGGAAATCTCTTAGTTTGTCCATGTTATCCAGCAGAAGCTTACTGAAAATGACAAAAGAAAAGTCTGGAAGAAAGCTAATAATTGCATCTCTCCAGAATATGCACTAGAACTGTTGCTAAACCTAAGAGAAGGGAGCATTTTTCTGAGGTAGAAATATTTGCCAGTAATTAACATTTATATGCACTACTGAAGAGTAAGGAGTGCTGTGAAGAACACCAAAAGAACTTAGCACATCTAGAGAATGTATGTTGTGGCTGATCAAACTTGTCCTCCCTGAGTGGGAAACAGCAGACACTGCAGTGAACAAATCACAGTCTTTTGCATGTGCTGGGGGATTCTGATTAGATGTAGCCTCTCAGGACAAAGATCTAGGCATCACTGCAGACAGCTCAATGAAGACATCTACTTAAAATGTATCAGAGGTCAAAAAAGTGAATAATATTTAGGCTGGGTAGGGAATATTATGGAAAATATTACAACGTTACATAAATTGATGTACATCCTTACCTTGTCTGTTAAATTCCATTTTGGTCAATTCTTCTGTGAAAATGATATAGAGGGAAAAAATGAAGGTTAAACAAGGGCATATATATTTTCCGTATTTTTTCCTCTAGCTTAGAAGAGAGCAAAGTATAAAGAAATACATCATTCTGAATAGTAATCAAAATATCAACTAGATGTTCTTCTTTTTCATCCCTAATAGAGATCAACTGAAGACACGTGTCTTTATGAAATGCAAGTCTTGTCCGTGGCACATACCAACTTTTGTTGCTTTAAATGTAAGATTTGTGATAAAGCATTTAATTAAATCCTATTCATCTGGAAATAAGAATTGATATTTAGTACCAGCAGAATAATACAGACAAAGCTGAAGAGCTTTGTTTAAAAATGCAATGTTATCATTGCAAAATAGCAGTCCAAAATAGCAGTTCTGTCTTAGAATTGCATCATTTTTTTTTTCCTAAGTAATACACTGATATTTTTCACTGTGAAACAAACAGTTGTCTGCTGTTTTTTTTCTTTTCCCAAATTGATGACATCATGTCAGTAATTAAGTATTCTACTGTCTTTTATGAGAAACTATCAGCTAAGTGGGAAACCTTTTATCAAGTAAGGCTTGGATATGTGTTTTCTATAAGCAACAAAAGCTTTTGAAGAGGCAGAAGCATGTGGAGATTAACTCTTTAGGATACTTGAATTTGCTCTGCATGCTGAGTGGAAATACTTTAAAATTGTGATGGCAGATCCTTCTCTGCCGTCACAATGGACTAAAAGACAAACCCAGTAGTCAAATGATCTTGTCAAGCTTTTCTCCAAATATGATTTCAAAGCACTATAATACCATTAGCTAACAGTAATTTGAGCTGTTTAGTAAGTGTGCACACATCTCACTTGTGTAGAGTGAAGACCTTAAGATGAGTAGGAATGCATGTTAGTTACCATAATGGCTGTTTGAACAAAGGATAAACATTATCAAATGATTTATTATGATGTGATAAAAGGAGAGAAGATATTTATAGAGGGGAATAGAGTCACAATTATCTGGGCAATTAAACATCAGAATATAAAGCTGTGAAAAAATAAAAAAGGCTCAGGGCCCATCTTCCCATTTCCCTTGGTTTTCTTTATTTTTGTTTTTCTGTTTTCTCCCTCTAATTTTCTAAAGTTATGATTTTGGTCGAGAAAAAATATTGATTCATCTTAATCTATTCCATATGTTATTGTGAAACATATGAAACATGTGAAACAGCTATTTTAGTACTTCTACATACGATGCTCATTACTGTTTGATTCATTGTTTCTTCCTTTCATGTTCTTTGTTGAATAAATACTTCTCTTTATTTTTCTCCCGGGGAAAAAAATAATACAATAAGGCTTTATAGTAAAAATTGTAAAATTTAAATATGGTATAGTTCCTAATGTCTACACTGTAAATTTCTAACAAAGATATTTGTTACCAAATGTAAATATATACCAGAAGGATAAGCTTAGGTGTATTGTCCTGAAGTCTATCCATTTTTAGAATATGAAATAACATTTTGCCAGATTTTTTTGTTAAGCTATAATTGTACTCTGAGTTATTTAATTTTTGTGGCTTTAAAAAATGTTAAAAGGGCAAGGAGTAGGTAATGAGCTTTTTGTGAAGTATGTTAGGAAAACAGAGAGTAACAGGTTTCTGGGAATGAGGTGTATTGGAACAATGTTGGAGAACTGAGGTGTGCTGTCAACTTTCTGACAAACCTTTATTCTAAATATAGTGAATTAAGTTAGAAGGCCATAAGTTAAACATTAGACATTATTTGAATATTGCAACCACAGTAGTCCTTAAACATCAGGAATTAAAGCAGCCTAACAGTTTCATTGTGAGCAAAAGGCAAAGCCATTGCAGTTTCATTTCTGAAGCTGAATATGGATATCTATAAAAATTAGTCAAGGATTATTAGCTTAGTTACGTAATTATGTTGATATTTGAATCAGTCTCTTTTTCCATTGATTATTGCTGTGAAGCAATAAATATATATAAGGGGCAATCAGAGGTATAGACACTATACACATGATAATAACTTCCTTTTTCTCATTATAAGACAAATGAATCAATAACTGATTCAGTACGTTATGGTACTTTAGCTATTAAATATTAGTAAAAATTATTGTATGTTGGTCTTAGTTAGAGGAACCAAGATTCTCTGTATAATCAGCTTAGATGCCTCACTAAAGTTAAAAATGCTTACATTCGCAGTACAACTCTTGCCAATCAAATGCAGAAGGAGATCAAAAACCGATGTCTTAGTCCTGATAAAGCCCATCTTACTAACACCAGCTGTGCTATCTTCCTTCTGTTCCCTGATAATCCCTGTAAAACTTCACTGCTTTACCTAGTACTGTTGATGGGTGGCAGGCCCATATTTGCAAGAATTACCCAACTGATTATTTTATTTATTGACATGATAACTGATTGACCACAGACTCTAAAGCGTTAAAATTCTAAAATATAAGGCCTAGTCAATTCAAACACATATTAAAAATGAAACTGTTGTTTTCATCCACAGAACTCTTTATTCTTTCAAAACTCTTTTATTTTATCTGACATTCTGATTTTAAAATGATGGGTTTAAACTGTGCTAAACATAATCTCTAGTTACTGTTGGCAGGGAAGAGATTTTATTACCGTCATCACATGTATCGTGTGCTTCCTACCTAAATACAGAATGAAACTATTTACTGAATAGTTCTGACATTTTTATTTGTTGTTTTTAAGTCTGATAGCCATAGGTGTTTTTCTTTTTCAGCCTTGTGTCTTTTCATCTTTTTTTTCATCTAATGATCAATTTTTCCTAATTAATAGTTACGATTTGATTTCAAATTCATTTTTCCTAGTGTGCTTGTCTTGCAGCAGGTTTTGAGTTCATGAGGTGTGAGGTGCTTTCTACTGAAGAACTACAGTATTTATATTTTTTATCTGGACTTTGAATTTAGCATGTGAAAATGAAACACTAGCAAAATGTAGTAATGAAGTCTGTGCTTTATTACTTATGTGGTACGGAGAATGATCATCTATCTACCTGTAAGATACTTTTTAGGAGACTAATTTATACTTCTGAACTTTTATTGTTTTAGTAAGAATTTCACAGAGTGCATGCAAGCAGAGAAATATCTTCAAAGTAACCAAGATTTTTCTCAAAGGAGTGGAATAGAGTTTATTGAAGATGAAAAAAATTCAAATATATTAAAAGTGACTCTATGTGATAGAAATCTACTAAAGAATTACATGAAAGTGGTGGGAGAAATGTCTATAACATGTAAGATTAAGCTGAAAAATAAGCTGAACCTCCAGCTCTCATTTATTTTACAGTTCCACAGTCTCACTTTGCCAGTCACAGGCTGCGTTGCTCTTGCACATGGGGCTGGAAGCCTTGTATGGTAAATCCTCCTCCCCTCCTTGATCCTCTGTGCATTATCAGAGTAGAAATGCACACATACTACTCTGCATAATACAGAGCAGTAATATTTAACACAGAGCTCCTGTGACATACACAAACCACTCATTTCTTGTTAATATGGAAACAGGAGAAAGTCTCTAGAGGGTTGTCCAACCTTATAATGAGAGCCCTGTGTTATGCGCAGCTCTGCAGCCTCAGAAGTGGCCATGGATTCGTCCCCTGCTGTGAAATTTGGCTGCTGCCTGAGGCCCTGTGGAAATCATGTTTCTTGATGTGCCCAACCACGTGCAAGCCTCCCTGCTGAGAAAAGGAAGGAAATTCACTCAACTGCGTTCATCTCTTTCTCTCACTGAGACAGAGAGAAAAGCATCCTTCCAAATTTTTTCTTCTGAAGAGGGAAGTAGGAGGGTGTCAGTATATTCCTGATTGTCAGTGAAGAACTTGGTATCAGGAGGACAGTCACACTAGCAGGCACTACAAATTCAGTAGCTATCAAAACACTGATTGGGGGGAGGAAGGGAGAAAGGAAGCCTTGAATATTCTTTCCTTCTCAAGAGGTGCCAAGATCAGTGCAGGAGAAAAAAAGGAGAGGTGTAATGTGAGCCATATGTGTTATTGTTATGACCTGCCAAAATCAGTGGAACAGTAATAATCACATGACTTTATAGGTTTTTATCTATTAAATCTCATCTACTTGATGCCTTTGCCCTTGCTTTTCACTTGAGAGACAAGGGTTCTGAGAGCCAGTGAAATGTAAGGGACCAATATTCTGAGGAAATACTTGGAAAAATTTGGTGTTTAAAATCACAAATAAATTATGCACTTAAAAAAGCTGCAAAGAGCATTTTATATGCTGCAGAGCTGAAGTCTTCAGAAAATGACAAGCAAATAAAAAAACTTAGTTTCCCCCTGAATGTGTATAATCAAAGGTCTTGATCTTGAAGACAAAGTGTATTTCAGTTTATTTGATTCAGAAGCTGGAATAACAGTGATCTTGGAAAGACGACAATAGCGTTAAGAGAGCATAAGTGGGAAACGTTCTTGAGAACACAACTGCTGGAGAGAAAAGGCAATTGTTTAGCTTTGATATTACCTATTAAAAACCTGGTAAGAGCTTGGCTTGCATAAACAGTGAGTGTGTTGATGTTAGTAGACCTATTAGAGTATATCATGACTTGAATTAGTCAAAAGAAAGATAAAACATTGCTGATAATGCCAATAGCAGTGTTTTAATAAGCTAAGGAACGCTTTGTGCATTCTGGCAAAGATGTAATTTTTTATTCGTTCAGCTGTGCTGCAGAAGTAGGGAAAAACAAGCACCAAGATAAGACTGAAAAGAGCATGACAGGAGTCTACTGCTGGAAAGTAATCCTTCACAAATGAGGAGACTCAACTTGTTATGGAGGGAGAAAACAAGGTACTGTGGAGATAGGCATGAAAGAGATGTGAGCTGAGAATTATCTCAGGTAGGCTGGAGGGAGGGGATCACAAGATGAGAATGCAGAAATCTAAGATGCTTCTCAGTCATTTCAGTAAGGAGGAGGATTGTTTTAGGAATGTTATAAAGAAACAGAATAAAGGAAAAAAATGAACTTGAGATATACCTCTTACCAGTAATTAGAGAGGAGAGCAATGCAATAAGGAGAACTGAGAATGAAAAGAAATGGAAGGAATTTACTTTTAGAAATGCCTACTTTTTTCTTTTTTCTTTTTTTTTTTTTATATATGTTTAGCCACACATTTAGTGCTGAGAAATGTATAGTAGTGTCTGTATTATATATATGGTTGGAGTATGGATGCATTCAGCGTCAATGTTTTCTTTGTTTCTTTTGAGGACTATAGGACTGTAGTAGAGTAGAAAAAAAAAAAAAAAGTAAGCCATAAAAATGTTACAAATATTTTCAGATTGGTTTGTCACAGTGCATATATATACGTGCATGTACTATTATGGCCATTTTAGGAAGAGTATTATATTCTTAATGATTCTGCAGGTATGGCGTATGACCTAGTTCCAGGCTGTTGAGTGATAACATTTGTGTGAATCCTATAGGATTCCGTATTGTGCTTGTAGTAAGGAGCTACTGGAAATTGTTTTGCTCCTGCCAGACTGCTGGGAGCTTAAAAAAAAAATAAAAATAAAAAGTAACAAAACAGCAAAACCTAGCTGCAATTTATTTCACATATTATGGTGAATAATAGTTGAAGCAGAATATAGAGCATATATAATCAAACTGGTTTTGAAACTCATGGTATTTTCTAGTTTGTATGAAATGATAAATTATATATTTCCACTTTTTCTTGTTATCTTTTCAAATCAAAAGTTGATGTGAAATTATTACTTAAATTCAAGAATTTGTCATCAACAAGATCAGCTTTTGTTCTGAGACAGGAAGAGAAACGTGCACTATTTAAATAATAGTTTTTGTGTCGTGATTCTGAATGGATGAGGCAAAGAGAAAGTGGACGCAAAGAGTGCAACTTACATAGAATAGCCAATTGCCTCAAAAATAGAGCTTAAAATATAAAGAAAAAATCTACTCTGGTTGGCATTTGCATGAAAGGAGGCAAAAGCCGCTTTTAAGTGTTGCTGAAATCCAGTAATTCTACAGCATTTATTAACTTAATATGCAGTATTCTGATTTTTTCTTTTTTTTTTTCTTTTTTTTCTTTTTTTTTTTTTTTTTTTTTACCTCCCTAGAGTCTACTTCATTTAGATCACATGAACAAAAACACCCAACACCTTTGTCATTAGCACTTAAAACAGTGCATGTTTCATCGCACCATTGTCATCTTAGCTGCAATATCTGGATTATATTTTCTCTTTCTTTAAGTGCTACAGATGAATATTGGCTTCAAATACTACAGTGACTTTCTTTTTTTTTTTTTTTTTTCCTAGTTATTTAATACCTATTACAGTTAAGCTAGCTTTTTTTTAGTCTAGTTTTAAACTAATCTGTAAAATTATTTACAGCAGTTACATCCCCAGTGAATTTTTATTATCTCAGGGGATTCAGGGAGGTTCAGTTCAACTGCATAAAACACCAGGTGAAGGGCATTGTGTCATTGTGAACCTCATATTTTCACAGCATTCCATTTCAAATTTTGGTGAGAAATGAAGAATGTTCTAAGTAACAGCATAGGCAGATACTACGTTCTTTATTTGTGACTTTGGGAATAAATTGCATTCTGGGAAAAGTGGCTGAAAATATGGGTAAAAGTCGAATGCAGGATTATTGTAGACCCTGTCAAAATAAATGGGAGAATATTTTTTACTATGTAATTAAATGTCAAGATTTGTGAGTTAATGGAATTTTTGTAGTCACATCAAGGTCAGACGAGCAATTACTGTTTATGAATTATCTGAAATCTTGTATAGCCTCTTCTAGCTAGTCTTAGAGCATCTATTTATATTAGACATCTTTGCCATTTCTGATGTTTCTCCCCCATCGTTTCTGTTAACAGCAGTGTGGTGCATTTTGTCAATTCTGTACTTGTTTGCAAAACCTTCTTTTATTTCACTGAAGAGCTTGCAATTAGCCCACTTCTCCCTATTGAGAAGCATCTTTGTAATAACAGCTTTCCTGGCAGAGCTTTTGTTAGGCAGATTTTAAAATCAAGAGTCTACAAAGGTTGGGAAAAATCCAATCATACAAAAGTTCAACAAATCCCTTTCAAGGTCATATCAGTTAAGATTACGTAGATTTTCCACTTCAGCAAACATTAGAGTTCAGCATTTCTAGGGACATATTCAGAGGGCTAGAATTAATGAAATAAACCAATTCCTAACTGAAATTATTTGCTAAACTGAAGGAAAAAAAAAAAAAAAAAAAGTTTGGAGTCCCTTTTTTTTTTTTTTTTTCTTTTTTTCCTCTTCCATTTTTAATAGGGTTACCTTTCTGCTCCCTGTAGCCGCTTGTATCACTTTCTTTGAAGTTGCTGGCAGTGTTTGCTCTGACAGCCATTGGGTGTGAGAAGTATAAGGCTATAGCAAGCATCTCCATAGCATAATCCGACCAGGCACTGTTGGTCACTGATCCAGCTGCATGCAGCAGCTTAATAGTCAAAGGCCATGATAATTCCCTCCTTCTGTCTTTTCTTTCTTCCAAGGCAAAATCTTCACCTGGTGTTTTTGATTCATGCATTCTAATTATGATGGCTGCCACCATCAGCCCTGTGGGTGACACTAGAAATTCTCTGAGCCAACAGCTTGTTAAGCGACCATGTCAGCCTGATTTTAGGGCCCATTTTGCAGTTCACCGCAGGCCTATCTAAAAGCATCAGGAGTCTCGTCTAGCAGGACAGACTCATTGTCTTTCTAAATGTCTCCTTCTGATAAGCAGATCCAAATATGGTTCATTCACTGTGGATTTGAAGGCACAGTGGGGAACTTGGCTCACATAGTAGATACAACAAAATGCTTAATATTTTCACTTGGTATAGAGCTAAAGAACCCAATTTTCAATTCCAGGATAAAAACATTTACTCCCTGACTATGATCAAGAGTTTGAAATTTAAATCAGAAGTCTTCGAAAGCTATTCTAACTCTCAAAGGAGCAGGCTTTCCCATACTTAGTACAAAGAAGAAAATCCTGGGTTTGAGTCACACAGAATTCACACGATGACCAGAAATGTTCTTTGTTGCCTAAAGATATTGAAGAAAATTTTCTCTGAATAATTTTATGTTAAGTATGTGATGCTAGTGGCTGTGAGGTTACTAACGGCCACGTGAATACTGCAGTCTGATCTGCCTTGCAAACATTATTTGTTTTTAAATAAGTGCTACAAATGCTTTACTACTACATATATTTCTTTTTAATGTTTTGGCTGACCCAAGCTTTGGCAGTAGAAGGCAGTGAATATCTTTCAGCAGCAGGAAATGAGAATTTTACAAAAAGTATACTAATGTGGCTCTCTGTATTTAACTGCCTCTCTGATCTGCAAACTATTATTTCTTTCAGATAGAAATATGGCTAATTTTTCTCATGCTACATAGGCATTTTGTAATCAGAATTACTAGGAATTATAAACATCAGTTAAGAATAAAATGTGTTTTCCATTTCATGCTAATAAGTGTATTTGACACTGTATTAAAACATGGCTGCATTGAAGTGCTGCAGCTTAGTTCATCTAAGAACTAGTAAAGACAGATATAAAAACAAGTAGCTGCACTTCCTGGTAGCTTAAATCAACAACTTTAATATCAACTTCACACAGTTTTTGTTCTGTAAGAACAAAATCAGTTACTTACAATGAGGTACAGAAAAGTGCCTATCTTGCAGAATTATCAGTTTGAACCAGTATGCATATGGGATGAGCTAATTTAAGAACTCCACAGGAAATTAGAGTGGGTCTTTTATTATCAACATCCATTTCCTAAATACTGTGTTGCTTTTGGCTTATATTCCATTGACCTATAATAATGATACTGGAGATTTATTTGATCCCTTTGTAAGTTGGCAAACTGGCAGCCATGCCTTTCTGTAAGCTCACTTGGGAAGATAACTGAAAAGCCCATTATATTGCAGAAAAATCTAGCAATTTGTAGCCTGTGTTCCCCTTAGTGATTGTGCTTTCATGTGTAACATGTTGTTGAAAAACTTATTCCCACTTATAGATTCTCGAAGGTTTTACAGGAAGGGGCCATTTCCAATATATGTTATAATTGTGCTTTGGCTAACATGTGTCTCTTTCCATTTTTGAAGTGCACATTTTCTAAAGTAACCAAGAAATTGTGGCAAACCTATGCCTATGGCTGCACAAGACAAAAAGAAAAAAAGATACATGCTCTATTGTGATACTTGGAGTCACTGTTCACAAAATGTATAGGTAGCTCAAAATATTACATTCAGCTGAACAGGCAGTATTTTTGTTCTCTTTGTTTCCCACCCATTTTTTTTCTTTCGTGTATGGAAGTTCTTTATCATAGTATAAAATCCTGAGTTACAGCACAGGGTGAAAACTGCGCGAAGTTCACTGTGGAACTAAGAAAAATAGATAGCTATGTGAACTTGAAATAATGCATAGATGTCTAAAATTAGCAAAAGTAAACCAGATTATTCAGGAAACTAATGTGATATTTTATGGCAGCGAAAATGTGGCAACAGGATAAGGATTCATGTCCATTGCAGTGGCACAGTGTCTGTGGAGAATTGTGTTGCATTTGTACCTGCTAATGTGGTTTGTTAACTCTTGGCTTTTTTGAATAATTCTGGCCTAGACAGGGCCTAACAGAGCAAAAACTTGAGTCCAGTATATTTTTCCCTCTTTGATTATCTTGAAACATAAGACATCTCTTCTCCTTCTGAAAATACTTTGTATCACCGTGAATATTTTCATATTGGAATTGAATATAACCCCAAGATGAGACACATAAAATACTTCAGCTTTGAGATTTAAGGGTAGAGGAAGTAACTCAATGAACACTTGACAGAGATGTCCTTCATCCTAATAAAAAGAGCAAGCACTACACTGATTATAAGTAACATTTGTTCTTAACATGTTCAAACTCCTAAAACGTATATAGACAAGTCTAGCATTTTTCTATATTGCTTAATAGGAAATATTGGTTATGATTTCAGTACTAGTGGGCAAGCCTTGCATGCTGTCAATCAAAGTATCCTGTCTGGACTTTGTTATCTCCCTTCATTCTTTCCAGCAGGCTGCAGGCTGCTTTCAGTTCTCAGAAGATATAAGCCTTTCCTTTAAAAATAACCAGGAGCTTAGCAATGAATAGTACTGCTGCCTCAATTCCTTCCATTATAAAGTCCTGCCTAATGCTTTTCACTTTACTTTTTATTTCCTTTGTAGTGCTGAGATCTGGGAAAATTAACATCTATGGTGCTCCGTATTCGATCATATATTTGAGACTTGCAGCTTGCAGCATTCTCACATGATCTCTGCTATTAGTGAATGTAAAAACAGCTTCTACCCATCTCTCTCTTCCTATTTGCTGAACTAATAGATTAGTGGGAAAGATTTTCCATGCATAATGTGAAGAAATAGCAGCTTAGCTCAAGGATTTTTTGGTTTACCATAGGTCAGGGGAGAGGATGAGAATCCAGAAATTTTGTTATTTTTCCTTTACAACTTTCTGCCTGGACTTAGGCATAAAATATTATCCTCTTTCTGGTGAAGGTGCTGGGTGTAAGCTGTTAGTTTCTTCTGTAGTCTGATCATAATGAAGTGGACAGCTGCAAGTATGTAAACGTTGTATAGGAAAACTGGGACAAAAACTAACATGGCTCATTCATTCAGGTACAGGATGGCCATTGAAAGTTCTCTGTCACATCAGACTGTTAAACTTAAGGCTAATAAGGAGGTGTCAAAGGAGATACTGAAGGACATCTCAATGGAAGCCGTAAGGGTAAAGTTTTTTATGCAACTGGATCAAAAGAAGCAATAGCTCTTTGCAGTACATCCAACTTTCTGGCAAAATACATAGCTAGCTCTGAGGAATCCATTTTATTACGAAGACAAATATTTTTACTATGTGCATGAGTTCAGTCTCTGACATTGCCTGGGACTCTCAGTTTATCTCATTCGTGCAAGTTACAAAATGCTTTGCTTTATGTTGCAGAGCAATCACACAGCCCACAGACTGGATATATTTTGTTTAAAACAAGATTGGAAGATGTGCACTTTGCAGATGTACTCTCATGGGGCCCCACTCATTACTTTGAGATATAGCCATATATATTATATATTATATATTGTATATTGTATATTATATATTATATGCTATTATTGTTATTATTATTTTTTTAAACCCTGTTGGTGATTTAATAACTACCCCTATAAATTGCAGAGAAAACTAAAAGTGCCCTTGATGGGTCTCTCACCCATCAAGAAGAAATGTCTGAAGAAACCCATCTCTTTTCTCCTCTTCCAAACTGAGAGGAAAATGGTTTAGCTTAAACTTTTAAGTTTCACATGGTTTAGCAACATTCCTGAACGATCAGATGCTGTATGTTTTGTCTTTAAGTCCTAAAACTGGTATTTCATTTGTATTATGTATATAACAAATAATATTTCAAAAGGGTTCATAATAATGTTAGATATATTACTTGCAGTGAGAAAGGACCAAATAAATCCTACCTTTCCAAGCATAAAACTCATTAAAAAGCAACTCATCAAAGTTGTAAATGTAGCTGCATTACTAAGTTCTTTTTCTGAGCAGCATCAATTATGCAAACTTTTAACTGGTAGCTATAATCCTCAAGGTTGGGTCTGATTAACAAAGCAAGTGAAAGCCTGCTGACTCTAAAGCAAAAAAGCAAATAAATACATGTTGCCATTTTCTTCAATAAAGTAATAAGCAGTTTAGAGTAAATGTGATTGGCATAAAATGATCTCAGAAATAATGTCAAATACACTCATGAAACAGCTTATTGATGTCAAATTGGCAAAATAGGATATCTTTTCAGCAAATTTACCCAGTTTAAATCAGAGTTAGTGTGACAGATATGGAAAGAATTTATTCAAGACAAAATTAAATTATATCCTAACTAGCGACCAAATAGCAATATTCATTTAATCAAAGTGTGATCATTGTTTGGCAGTTATTTTTTTAAAACTTATGTAAAATCAAATGGATATTTGTACAATTGTAATAGCTGAGCTGTGCAAGCAATTGGAAAGCTTATGCAGCTGTCCAAGGGGGTAAAGAACCAAGAAGAATTTGGCATATCAAATAATCGTAATACATACCTAACTAATGAAACTACATAGGGCTAAATAGAACTATTTCCATGTACAAGAAATCAGAGATTTGTATTTTACATCTCAAACTGGAGAATAAAAAGAAACAGTGACACTGGGAGTCGCTGAAATTAGAATATAGAAACGACTGTAGCAGTTCAGACAGTAGTTCCATCTAACCTAGTCATGATGGTATAGGCATGATAGTCATCAGCAGGAGTCGCCATGCATGCTTACACAGTAAAGAGCTATGCAGATATATGATACTTCCTCTAACATTATCTCAGGTACCAACTGTTTTAAGCTTAGAATCACAGGAAGATGGGTATAGTTGTTATTGATGGATCTTTCTTGTGTTTCTCCTTGCTACTTTTAAATCCACATAGACTTAAAATATTTATGGCCTTCCTTGGCAAGGGTCTCCACAGATATCTTCTCCTTTTGTTAGGAATTTAGCTCTCAGTTTCGTTACTACTCCCTGCTTATGATATTGTAACAGAAAATGATCACTCCATATCCACTACCTCAGCCCTTCTTTTGATTTTGTGGACTTCAGAAATCCACACAAATACATCTGTTAACACGGATGGACTTTAGCCTATGTTATTCTTCTTTATTGAGCAGTGTTTTTATGCTTTTATATGCACTGTTGTAGCACGATTCTGATTCTTTTTGAGATTTTTGAGTTTGGGAGATAGACACAAGCTACGGCGAAGTGATATGCTAAGGGTACAGTGAAAATGGCACAGTGATGATCAGTGATTTTATCCTATATTCCTAATACTTAACTTTCAGACTGCTGCTGGGCCTTAACGTAGCCTTCAGTAGTGGATTTTTCTCAAAAACGATTTGGAAATCAATGTTCATTTTCTCCTCTGGACCACCCCACACTTCTTGATCACTCATATGCTTTGTAATTCTCCCAGAAAGCATGAGTGCAAAGAAAATCTGTCTTTGAAAAAATAATATGTCCTAAGAACTTATTTATTAGTTTCTCCTCAGACATTCACTCATGATACCATCCATCAGAATCTTTATTTGCCAAGTACAGGCATCAAGCTTACAGCTCTGCACTTCCTCAGATTTCCCCTTATTTCCCTCCTATCCTCTGACACTAAGGTAGATTTAAGAAAAGGACTTTTAATCATCACTAAATAGTATAAATATAAAAAATGGTACACCATCACTAAGCACAGACAATTAATCTCTGGTTCTTTTAAGAAACCCTGAGTGTGTATCATCTAGTTCTGGATGTTTACCGCCATTCATTTTTGTCAATGTATACTGTAATAGATTCTTCAGTTCCTTTAATGTCATATTGTCTTATGATTCTCTGTCAGATAGGGGTTGGGAAGAGACTTCCTAGTTTCTTCCATGACAAATGCAGGAAATGATTTAGTTTCTCTGGAATGACCTTAGCTTGTCTGAGAAATCCTTATGTACTCCCCTCATCAATTGACACAACAGAATCTCCAGCACCTTTCTCCTGATAAATTACAAGGAAGATTTGTTATTATTACTTATTTATTTTACTAGATGTTTTTCAGACTTTTTTTGTAGACTTTTTGGTGATGCTTTTTGATTTAATATGCCAGAGTTTGTTGTTCTTTCCATTTCTTCATTTGAATAGGATCTCAAATATATGAACAGCACTCCCTTCCTTATAATAACCTCCTTAACTTTTTTTTTTTTTTTTTTATTGGTAATATACACCTGTTTTGTTTCTTTTTTCAATGTGGTATCTTTAAGTCATTTCCATTCTATAATTTCCATGCTGTCTGCAGAGATTTGATTCTCTTAGTTGCCCTCTGTAACTTCTTTTCAATAAATGTCCTCATATTTATTCCTGAAATGTCTGGAAAACATAGTTCTTGAAATCTTCAAGATTAAGAAGGATACTGTCTCACAGTAGGAAGCATAGATTGGACATATTGCAGCATCATTTTCCATAATTTATGCTGACTGTGGTTATAATAACAGTGTTATTTTCATTTTTCAATTCTCTAACAGAAGAAATATTTTAGTCTCCACCAGAATAAATTTGTTTCCTACAAAAACATTCCTAATTTTTGTCTTTAACTAGAAAGTTTTAAAGTCTGGTCTGTTACTTCAGTAAAAGATCCCCAGTGGCAGAAAAATATTGGAATAGTTCATGCAGCATGTTGTCTAACAAAGGGAGCATTTCTGTTCTCCAGGTGAGATGTTTTAGTTGTAATAGTTTACACATGCTGTCTTGACACCAGGGCAGCCATTCCTTCCTTAGTTGTTAA
This sequence comes from Lagopus muta, assembly GCF_023343835.1. Taxonomy (NCBI): domain Eukaryota; kingdom Metazoa; phylum Chordata; class Aves; order Galliformes; family Phasianidae; genus Lagopus; species Lagopus muta. Next base: position 21,356,988 of record NC_064436.1, on the reverse strand, counting down.
ATTATGGCACAGACATTTCTCATCGATTGCAATTTTACAGCCATTTCAAGGCTTGGCTTTGGCCCCATGGTTTCACTGTGCCTGTACAATTGAGGAGAATAGCTTCTGTGATGGGTAATATTATGGTCATCGTGATCCTGTGAGTTGGATTCGAAGGCTCTACTGAAGGTGGGCAAGATGCATAAATGCCTGTGGTACTTTGACTGTTGTTGACAGATTTTTGTGAACTCCAGTTATGTGAAGAATATGCTGCTTTCCTGGTTCCATGCGGCCTATGAAAGCTATGAAAAGATTTATACTGCTGCTATAAGGTTGATACTTATCTTCAAGAGGCAGGACACGTGCAGAGGTGTTTTGAATCGGACTGTCTGATTTTATGACATCAAGTAATCATCCTCTGATTATTTGAAATCGAGAACTAAGTGGCATTCTTCCACTCTTACACTTCTACTCTTAGGTAGGATTCTTTGATTGTGTGCTTTTGGCCCACAGAACTGAAATTCATTTTGTGTACTTTTGTGGGTACGAGATACCCACAAACTGCAAGTTTATGAAACCTGTTTCAAAAAGCAGATACTTCTGTTTCTGCTTCTCCAAGTAGTATATAGGCTGAAGAGTTTAAGAAAAAAAATATATATATATATATTATATTATATATATATATATATATATATATGTGTGTGTGTGGTCTTGCTTGTTATTTTTCAAACTGCTGCCAACATAAATTCCTTTCTGGAAAGATGGTAATTGTTATATGTAGTGTTCACTGTGCTGCCTATATACATCACTTTTAATTCTGTATAACCATCTCACAGAACATAGGTGCATGAAGCTGTGAACACTCACAGTTTGTTCTGACAAGGAAGGTTTTATATTATGCCTATATTTAATAGTTTAATCCTGTCTGGAAAGTCTAGGATTTAATTCAGGTCTAAATGGGAAAGTTGCTAACCTCAAGCAGACATACTCCTGTTGGGGATGAAAAGAGTTGTCACTGTCTGTATGTTTTCAGCGAATTGACTGGAGCTAAAATACTGCTTACAGTTCCAGTGTGAGCTTGTTGGACTCTAACATTTGCTTTCTCAGTCTACCAATGGATCCTCCACTTTCTTTCAGGACAGCAGACATTGGGTTACATTTTTCAAATTAAACTCATCTAAGCCTGTAAAAGCAGGTGGGTAACAAACATTCACATCTATAGTTTCACACAAACTCCCCAAAGAATTGCTGTTATTTGGTTGCGCATTTTGTCTGGAGTCCTCTGTCTGCGCTCTAAATTCAGACTTTTTTTTTTTTTTTTCTAGCTGCATTAGTCAGTTTGTCTACAGTTGTCTTCTTAAGCAATCCACTATTTTCATAAACTAAATTATACGACCTACATGAGTAGTTCTGAAAAACTCCTTGGTCTGATTCCAGAAAAACAAATGAAAAAAATCAGTCATGTGATGTCTCATTTGGGGATGCTGTACAGCTTTCTAGGGAAATTTTATTAATAAAAAAGAGATGTAGTTAGAAATAAATTCTATAACATTTAAAATAGCAGCTTAGTTGGTCTTTGAAACAGAGAGCTTTGTACTACATTGCAACAGGCTTTCTCAGAGTTTTCTCATATTCAGGCACCTTGATCTTCAGGCTGCGCATACCCATGGCCTGACTGCCTACGTGTGTGCAGACATGCCCTGAGCTTGTCACTTTCCTCCATCTTTTGCTATCCTTCTTTTTCTCTCTTTGAAGATCAGACTACCCACTTTTTTAAAATGAAGCATGAAATTCTCATTCTTGCTTAATCACTGAAAAAAGTGTACTGGGAATTTACAAATGTAACTGTTGTGAGACTCATTTTTCCATTTGTGTTTCTAATTCCTATCAACCCTGATAATGTTAATTGAAAGAGCAGGTATTTCTTTCATACACATGAATATATCCATACTTAACTTTTTGTGAGTAGAGTATTTGCTACTTTCTAAACAGACCTTGGTTTTCAAGCTGCTTTCCATACGCTGCATTTTCTAGGTCACTGAGACCTCATTAGATATTTCAGGACTGTGTTTGCAGATTCCTAATACTTGTAAGCCTGAAGAAAATATTCTGTCCAAATGCTGAGAAACAATCTCTAAGCTTCATTCAAATGGCATGTAGTTTGTTGACATTTTTCATTACGCATCAATTTATCAATAAAGCTGAAGAAAATGTCTAGCCAGAATGTTCATGGCTTTGCTAGAAAATAAAATCCCCAGATTATGACATTTTTCAGAAGGATTTGGACTAGAGTACTGCAGCTCAAAGTGAATACACTCTTAGATTGTTCATTAACATTTTTTGAGTTTTATTTATTTATAAGATCATCTACAAGCTTTGACCAGTGAATTGTATTAATACTGACCACATGTTTGGAATCAGTTTTCAGTGAAACGTTAGATTATAAATTTGAGTTATAAACATATTTTGGGGGAGGTGGCAATTTTATAGCACTCTGGCTGCCCAAAATGTGATCTTACAAAAATGATGAAATTTATGTAGTTTATGAGAGGCAATTTAATGGCTGAATATTTTCTGAACATCAAATTGAGACTATAGATTTCTTTATGGATGTATATAGTCCCTTTACACTTGCGACTACAGCATGTTTTCTATATTCAGGTTTTAAGCAAAGATGAAAAAGGATTAAACAAGGAGTCCCTGTAGCCATTCAATAGAGCTGGGTATTGTGTGTTCAAGAATGGCACCAGGAACCCTGTAGGGAAGTGACGGGATGAGGCTAGGAAATCTTTGTGACTAACAGCATACCAAGTACGTTATTTTACTTCCTAATGTAAGCAGGTTCAAATTATCCATAGTGTAGCATTTCCCTTGGGAGCCACCTAAATATTTTAACAAGAGAATTGTAGAAATAGGACAGAAAATTTACTGTGACTTCTACTGTCCAACTACACATAAAAATTGATCACAATTCTGTTAGTATCAGAGGTTTGTAGATAACAATTTCTAAATTTTGGCATGACTGAAAACATAGCACATTGTAATAAGTTTTTGCATTTTAGAGTCTGTCCATAGTACAATTACAGCCTTATCTCTTCGTAGCACTGACTTTCATATGTATATGTAAATACAGAACAGATAATATTTATGGTACGTTGTATCTTGGAAGAACAGAACTTACATATAATGTCACTGTTAAATTTCTCTATCCATTTTGATGTGTAATTGTCTTTCTGATTACATAAGATTAAGGTATTTTGGAAGCATGTAGTGCTAATTCACAGCGGTATTTAGAGTATAGTGCTGCCTCATCAGCTGCAGTTGAACTCATCAGGATGCTAATTTGAACCACATTTCATTCATTATAGGAATGAAAATACATATGAAGAATGTATATTTATATATAATATTTATGTTCTCAATATGGACAGAGAAATTTCTGTGTTGCAAGTATTCTTTTATAGAAGTTTGTGCTTGGAAATACATTACCTGTTAAAAGCGATGTGATCACCCAGTGCCAATTTGGAGCAAAATGCCCGTGATAAGTACTTGGTAGTACTTGCAAATTCATATATGTCACAAGAAGGAATGCTGGATATTCTGGAGGTGAATTACTGGTGGAACATAGCCATAATTCTCGATACACATGTCTATGAGCTTAGGAGAAGCTGGGATCATATCCATACTCTGGGTGTGTAGGTCTTACATGAATATAAAATGCACAGATTGTATAGAAAGGAAAAAACGCTTTTGTAAACACAAATGGAAATCTCTATGAATCTCATCTTGGTTACACACAAGGGGGTGTATTCTCCACTGAGGTCTAATGTGATGTGCATTGAGGGGAGAATAATATGCGTCATTGCCTTGTTCACTAACAGGTGAAGGGTAATATAGATGAAATTGGAGAACTAATGAGCAAGACAGTTTACATTAGCATATACAAGGCAATTCCACATTTTGCAGCAAAGTAAAAGCAAAGTAGTAGCATAAACCAAGGAAAGATTAAGTCTAAGACCTGCTGTCGATGTGATGAAAACAACTTGACATTTGAGTCTTTCAAGTGCTGGTTTATCACATGAGTGGCTCAAATGATTACTTTCTCTGTAGAGTCTAACAAAGAGAGAACCTGAAGGATCTTCACACCATATCAGGTACAGTGCAAAAGAAATATGAACTGTGTGATTTGGAACTATAGTGTGAAGTTGTGGTTGTTTTGCACATTTCTAATAAGTGGTAGAAGGAAGTCACCTGCCTAAAAAAGCAGGAGATTTTAATAATGTTGTTTGTTGCTGATAGATCAGCTGATCAATCGACTGGTCAGTCAAATAATCAATCTTGAAAACCTCAACCATTTCAAGCTCTTAAAATCAAGAGCCTTTCCATTTTCTGACTGTGTCATGCTGTCAGGTTAATTTACAGGTACATATCAGATTCTTAGTCTCTTCAGCATCATGCAGGATAGCTGACAATGCTGCTGCAGGAGGGGAGCAGCAGGTTACATTGAGCAGATAGGGACGATTTAGGAGCCTCTAGCCACTGTCTGCAATTGTTTCAAGTTCAGAACTATTTTTTTTTTTAGTTACTCGGAAAACATTCCAATTAGCCACAGAAATAAATTGCAGTTTGTTGTTGTTGTTTTTTAACTGAGTCATCAAACTTATGTCAATGATTGTTTGCTGCTGAGAGTTCCAGAGATCAGTACATATACGCTCTCCCTTTTGCTAAAATATAAATGTAAGCATTTTTCCACTCCTCCATTTGAGGACAAATGCTCCTAAATGTGGCAATTGAAACACATAACATATGATGTTTTAAATGTGTTTCTGAAACTTTTTAATATTGTGAATGGATCTTTGATATCTACCATCTGGAGAAAAACATTTCTTTATCTGTGTTCCTTCTTCTTCTTCTTTTTTTTTTTTTTTTTTTTTTTAATCTGCTTTTTTATGCACCGAAATATACTTGTAGCTATATTAAGAAAATAGAATATACAGTTCTAAATATGGAACATACATAACCCCAGTTTTACTACGAAAGAAAGAAGAGGGCCTTTAATGTAATTCTGATTTCTTCACAGTGTAGCTATGAACAGATAGTCACAAAGCTTTGTGCTGATTATTAGAAATAACAGAAAAATACCCACATGGGATTTTAGTACTCAATGTTATAAACTAAATGCAGTTTAGTCTTTTCCCCTGCAGGAGTGTATGCACATTTGAAATCATCCATTTTATGTTTGTCCTCTAATAATTTGTTATACTTTCTAAAGATCTCCTCTACAGGCAGCAAGCAAAAAGAAATGTTCCTTGGTTGGGCCAAAATGTTTATTGTGGTCACTGAATCATTGCTCTTCTCTAAGACTCCATAAAGTCATTAATCCTCTATGGAAGTGGATGACATCTGTATGTGTGATCTAAAATGTTATCTGTATACTGGTAAAGCCCGCATATTCATAATCATAATTCACACACATCCTTGAAATTGAATAGTCAATATAATGGAAGATACATACCCTGTTAAGGGTAACTGAATTTTTTGGTTATAGGAGGTCTGTTCTGTAACTGCACTTCTGCATGCATTTTAAGAAGTATTAAACAGTAAATTCTTTTATAGCATGAACTTTCAAGAAAATAAAGTACTGGCTCAAATTAGATTTTAATTTATGTAGATCTTACTGGATTACCATTAAAATGTTTCTAATGAAATATAAGGGATATCTAAAAAAAACCAATGCGAGTCTCAACCCTGTTTTAAACAAATGCAAATTTCCTTTTTTTTTTTTTTTCCTACTAACTTGATAAAATGGCTGTTGCTTAAGCTGTGGTAACCAAATTCTTGAAACAAAATCTCACTAAAAATGTTTATCATCTTTTATCTCTGTTTGTGGTTGTATCATTAATTGGTTGGTTTTAATTATTTGTTGTTGTTGTACTAAGTTGTATGAGGATTGTTGTCATTATTTTGGGTAGTGTTTCTATTATATTTAAATTTTAGGCAATGAAAATGTTGTATCAAATGTAGGTTATGAAGAAAGGCTGAAAAGCAGGCAGAGATATCACTGGGAAGTAAGGCTGTGGAACAAAACCTGAACATTTGTTTTGCTCTGTAAAACAGATCTGAAAGAGATGTAGATAAAAATTTGGTGTGCCAGGAAAAGCTTGAGCCAACAGTGAAGTTCACAAACTGTATTTTGCTTTTGGCTAAGCATTGTGGCAAGACAGTTTTTAGTGCTCATTTGGAGGACAATACATTTATATGGTTATGCACCTATTCATTTTTTCTCTGCTCACATATCCAAACCACTTTCATAGGAACTACTGAAGGGGATAAAATGGTATTTCCAGATTATCCCTTAATGCAGAGAAGAAATAATAAGTCTTTCAGACCTGTTTTAACTCCCTGATCGCAGCACCCATCTACTTTGACTGGTACTACTACCAATCCTAGTAAGCCTGATGTGCATAAAGTAAATTCAACTTGCACAAGCAAAAGCAAGTTGTTATCACTGTGCTTCATGAAGGTTATATTGGAGAGGATCCATTGTAACTTCAGCCAATTTTTTTTTTAATTTTTTTTTTTTTTTTTTTTTTTTTTTTTTTTAATTGACTGTCTGACATCCCTGCTAATCTGGCTGCAGTACAAAAGGTTCCACCCATATCCACACAATTCAGATCAGAACCAGCAGGCCCAGTCATGATGAGCAGCATGGGGCCTCTCAGCACCTTCTTTCCATGTTGTTCTGTTGCTCTCAGAATTGGTAGCACCTTTTCATCAGAGGAAATTTGACAATCTATAGAGGAGGCTGAGAAAACATACATCTAAACAGATGTATGTTTAGTAATGGATAGTGTTTTACTTCCTTTCTGTAAGTGTTCCAGGCTGCACAATTATACTAAACATAGTTGTTTGCTTTGCTTGCATTCCTGTGGCACTGTTGACAAATGGAACAAGATGATCTGAATTTCCATTGAATTTTCTGGTTTCTTTAAACTACTACAACCCCTTTTGTCTTGTATGAACATAGAATAGTGGATGCATTCTACTCTGCATTCGGTGAAGTGGTGTCAGACATAAATTATACCACAGGTTTTCATTCTATGTTACCGAAGGAGCAGGTATTTAATAAAGTAGTGAACAAACATGGCACACAAATTTCAGTAAAAATAGATTTTAGCTGTTTTAATTTTAACTAACTAATTTAAAAAACAGCAACATTCAAGACAGAATTGTCAGAACATTACAAACTTCGTGTTGGGTTCTGAAATGAGTGTGACAAAGACAGCTTTTTATGGGCAAAAATTGCACAGAGACCTGTCTTTGTGAAATTCATTGTAGGACAGCAGCTGTAATCATTTAATCCTAGATTTTCATTTTTCTTTCATCTTGGTTGTTTTCCATGTAGGAGACAGAACAAAATTTATCAGTGAAAACTCCAGATTGTTAACACAGATGTACTAACTTGCCAAGGCAAATTCTGCCACACTGTCTAGGAAGTATTGTATATGGTTCTTATTACATGACAGCACATATAGTATCTGAATATATTATGCCAATTAGCCACTCTTTGTGGAGTATTTCTGTACCTTCAGTTTCAAGAATTTCTGCATCACAAATTAAAAAATGTGTTAAATATTACTTTGGTCAGCTTCTAAAACACAGTTAATAGGAACACTTATCTGTAAATTATATCTACTACTATATGTTTTCAGTAAATGTTAAGTGATGCTGCTTTTTATTTTAGAGACATATGGAAAAGGAGAATACTTAAAAATTGAGTATATGTTAAAAATTAATACATTGAGTGGAAAAAAACTAACGAGAACTAAAATAGCTGCATTGCAGAAAAAGTTATTTACACGTTAAGATCAGAAAACAAAATAGGAAACTAACTTCATCATATTACAGTTCTTTGATGGGATAAAACTCACTTTTACGATTCTTCCACTTAAATTCTGATTGATACAGTTTTGAATAAATGTTTTCATATTAAGCCATCTGGAGTGGAATTGCTTTAAAACATTAAGAAACTAGAAAAACTTGTATATTCACTGTACAGAACATCAAAGCTTATTTACCATAAGCTTAGCAGATACCAATTTCTGAATCCACATTATTTGTCTCTTTGTTGTTTTATTAATTCTTTAGAAAATAAAGTTAGCATTTTCAATTTTTACATTAACTAGTAGAAAGAGACATTCCCCAAAATGTAGCCAACCAAAAATTATCATTAAAATGTAGTATGAGGGGAAGGGGGAAGGTAAGAGAAAGAACATGGAAATTCTAATTAGTCTTATTTAAATTATTACACAGTGTTTCTCAACAATCAGTGTAAATGTTAAACAATGTTGTATAATGGCACTTTGCAAAATGATCACAGCAATAACAGAATCAGAGAGATTAATGTTTTGAATGTGTGAAACCCTTAAGAAAGCTGATAAATAGAGAAAGAGAAAACAGTTATCACAAATTAAAAATACAAGACAGAAACTTGAACAAGATGCAAAGGTCAATTTAAAGCATGTTTTTAGGGAACTCTTTACCACATTTCTAATCCCACACAGAAAAAAATCATCCTACAGGTTCTGTTTGTAATGTTTTACACATCTTTCTGAATATCAGTAGAAATGTCACATCCTGCTTATACTTCAATAAACAAGCAAAATAATAGCAAGAGAGGAAAAAAAGTTGCTATAAGCAAAAGAAGGAAAAAAATATCATTAATGTACTATTTACAAAGGTGCAGTGGTAGGCAGATGATTAGTACATGGAAAATATTGAGCCTGATAATATGGACTTGAATATGTGTGTTACCTTCTCTCTTCTATCTCACCGTTTTTCATAATATTAGGGACATCCATATGGTATTTTGTGTGTCTTAAACTAATTGTTGATTTCGTGGTACATTTATAGAATTGTAAGGTACTGCTTTCATGAGATAATATTGCTGCTCACTGTAAATGTTGTTGCGGCTTGATCTCTTTCTCTTTTCTATAATCAAGTCTGACCTTACTCTCACCTGGCCAGAACTACAATTGAAACAACTCCTTTCTTCCTCTGCTATTGTAGTTTGGCAATATTTGAAAACGATAGAATTAAATAGGTACTGGAGAGCCTAATAAGTATAAATCATAATCCTTACCCCTATTAATAACTTCTGGTAGTTTTTATCTGTATAAAATAGTTTGTGGATAATATGCTAGTAAATCATATAAGTAAAGAGAATGGTGCCCAACGTGAAGGAAATCTGATATTTTTAAGTTTAAATAAACGGGCTAACACCAAAAACATAGGTCAGTGGTCTTGCATAGACACCAGTGTTCAAACTTATTTGAGACCACAAGTATTTTAGTCATCTGAGTAACAATCCTAGCAAGGTGCAAAATCAACAAAACTCACAAACTCTGTCACTCTTAGTCTCTTTTTATTACTGTGAAATCTGACAGAGGCTTTTCTTTAAACATATTCCTAAACCAAGCAAGAACTGTGTAGAACAGAAAATCACTAAGTTGTGTCCCTCCATACGCTGCTACTCAGTATATCTGTTCAGTATGATGATGAAGTTCCTAACAGCATTTGTGCTGCATAAAATATATCTGTAGAAAGGAAAACACACCTTGAGGTTCCAACATTCCATCTGCCTGAAGGATTCTCATAAATAATGCAGTGTTTTTGAAAGGACAATTTAAATAGTTTGTCTTCAATTTCCTTAATCTTAGATGCCATTCTTTCTGTTTCTTGATCATCCCATTGAGCAAATCTTTTTATTTATTTATTTATTTTTTTTACCACTTTGATCATGTGTCTCAGGATACACGCAGTTGGTATCTCTATTTCTGTTGTCTATAGAGTCATTCCTGAAGGACAAAAGGTTTTCAAGGTGGAGGGAAAAAAAAAAAAAAGAAAAATTAATTTTAGTTATAGGTTCAATTTCAGGCTTTTGGGCTGTGACCCCAGCCTTTTAATGGAAGTTATATGTACACATGGAAGAAAATAGATGCTTAGGAATCTGTTTTGATTGGCTGAATCTCTTTAAATAATTTATATATGTCTGTAATCAAAATATTTCTTGTCTGATGAGCTTATATACTTGATTCAGTGATGGGGAAAAAAACCAATAGGCTAAGTTGTTGATAGTAACTCCCAGGGAAAATATTCTATACTAAAGGATTGCTACTCTAAGTATTGGAAATCTTGAAATGTTACAAAAATTGAAATGATAAACCCACTGAAGGAAACTATTGCATGTAATCACCATAGTCTTTTTCTCACAGCTTGACTCTATGACAGCTTGATGGGTTTATTGCAGTTGGCATGGATTGCTTTGGCTGAACTAAATGGCAGCTATCTCACATGCCCTTGATTGTGCTCATATTAATCAGAGGCTTTTGAAGTGATGGCTTTTGTGTGTATTTGAAGAATGATGCATTTTAAAAACTGGTATATTTATGCATTTCAAAATACAGGTATTGCAGTAAAACCTAGATTTCCAATGAAGTCCTACTGGGAAATACCTACTTCTTTCTTGAGTAACATAGGGGCAAAGATTAGGTTACTTCTTCATTACAGTAGCATGAGTTTTAAAGAAGTTATATGTTTTAATATATGTTTAATATATGTTTAGTATATGTTTTAAAGAAGTGCATATGTTGTTCATAAAGACATTCTTATTCTAAGTAAATTAGCTCAATCAAATCTGGAGATCCTTAACACAAAAGTAGAGACTTATGACAATTAAAATGTATTGACTTAGATGACAGTTACATGGAGACTGGGGTTATATTTAAAAGCCCCAGAATGGCACAGGCAAAGTCCATATAGCAAAAGAAGTATTTACTAAAATACTTGTTTTTCACTCAGTTTTGAGCAAAACTTCTGCTGATTCATAGGGAGAAGGTAGATAGGCACTTCCCCATGACAGCTTTTATATAAAGCAATTATGAAAAGGTTCCTTTCAGCTACTTCTTATAAGTCAAATTTGCTCAGTGCTGTTTTTCATTACCTAGTGGGTGATGTATGTAGTACCTCACAAAACAAGAGCAATAAGATCAGCCATCAATTAGATTAATTTCTGAAAATCTACCAGCTTGAGTTACTAATATTTACATATATAGTGCATTCAGTATCTGAAGCTTTGTGTTATGCATAGGAAATTGTGCTGGAAAAATTGTAATACATTGTCTTCTTTTTGCTATAGCAAAGTTCCAAAATGGGCCTTAAATGTTTAGTTTAGTCTTCTTTAAACGTGTTAGGTGTTATAACATAATCTTATTGTGAAAAAACAAACAAACAAGCAAAACTTCTCAGTGTAGAATAATACCTTATTCTGCAGCCAGCCTCCTTGAGTCTAGCAGTGGTAGGACAAGGTGCTTCTGTCTGTGTAAGCATCAATCAAATAATGTCATTAACATAGTTTTCCTTTTCTTTGTCCTTTAGTGAATTCCATCCTGTACTGTTTTGCTCTAAAACACCTTTGAACATGTTTGTTTCTCTTTAGGAAATTTGTGCAGGGAGTAATTGTGAGAAATGTCTCAATGTCCTTCTTTCTGGAATCACCAATGTATTATGGCCTATGCCATTTGCAGCCCACTTACGGATTCTTCCCTTGTGCCTATTTTCCCCTTGCTTCTATTAGAGCGCAAGAAGTGAAAAAAGTTTTGCACCTCTTCACTTTGCTTGCACCTTCCTCAGCCACTCCTCTGTCCACATAGATAAATCAAGACTGTAGAGTTTCCATTCTTTTTCTTATATATTCTTATCTGCAAGAATCTTTGTTGAAAATGTGTATCATGGGAGACTGGCCTAACACTCCTCTGAGTTACAATTAGCCTTTAGTTAAAATTTAAATATGCAGTTGTATGAGATGTGCAATTAGATTTTGATCTCTCCAGTGCTTGAGTACTTTTCCTTCTCCAAAATCCCTCTAATTTGCAAAAAACTTAACCTACAGTGGAACTAATCTTTGTGCTCGTGTCATTAGAATAATTCCAAATCTCCGAAGATAAGTCAAAATGCAATGCCCATCGTAGTACTGCTGACTGTTCACCAGCTTATCTGTGAGTCCATGTCCCCTGCTACTGAGGAGAATTGGTTACATTCTCCCTCACTAGAGGTCAAATCAAAGTGAATTTTGTTAATTACTGCTCAGTATCAGAGCTGACAGTGGTAAAAATTAAACTGCCAGACAGAATCTAAGAGTAAGACAGAATAAGTAGTGAGCAACTGTCAATGGCAATTATGTCTAGGTTACAGCATCCATTTTATTAAAGGTTTTGGAGAAACCAGGGCAGGTCTTCAAGGGTTCAAAGATGATAATTACCTTTTTCCTCCCCTCCCTCCTCACCCCTAGGAGATTTGACTTGTTTTACCTTCCTTTTCACTTTCCCTGAATTTTTCCAGCTTTCACTGAATCGTCTATAAAATCAACTGAGACCGTTGCTGGTGTCTGTGATATATCTTTCTCATGTTCAGAATGAAAGTAGAAAGGTTCTTCCACATTGCAGACTATCACTACAACCCCTTTTGTCTCTGTTGAGACTTAGTTTTAAAACTGTCTCTTCATGTATAATCAAGTGAACTGGAATCCATCCAGGAGGAAGACAGCCCCAACCTACTTAAGTGCAGGTGGTCTGTTCCTAGTGGAACTTGTAATGTTGTGTCAGCAGAAAAACTCAACAAGAAATGGGTGTCACCTACAGCAGTATCAGCAGGCACCTTTCCTTTGGGGAAAAAAAAAGAAACATCTATTAATTAAGACAAATTAAATATTTAATTCTGAAAATTGTAATAAGGATAACACAGTAAGGCATAACTAGGTGAGTAAAAGTTATAGTAGCAGTTGTATCTGGACCTCCAGAATCACATCAATTTGCAATCAGTTACATTTCTGGTGTTTTTTTCCAAAGGCTTCAATGCTGTAGAGACTTATCTTATTTTTTCTTCTTGTTTTCTTATTTAGGTTTTTCTCCTTTTTTTTTTTTCCCCCGTGCTGTTTAGTTTTGTTTTTCTTTTCTATTGTTTTTTGTTTCTTTTTTATCAGTAATGTTTATGTCATCTGATTTGAAATTTGAAATCCAAAAAATCATCATTGCTTTCTGTAGAGCATTCCACACTGCAGTGTATCTCCGAGTAGGAGATGTACTTCCTTTCTTTTCAGTTTCTTGAACGATTGGGCCATTGCCATTGAGCTGTGGAGTGTAAGACTGTTACTTTAACCTCACTCATAAGTTATTCACATAAAAAGTAAAAAAACATCATAAAGAGGTTCCAACGCTATCTGCAGAATTCTAACTTTTTCTGGGTTATATATTTTTATATGAAAGTATGAAATCAGACCTTATCCATTACAAGCTTATTAACATATTCTGAATGGTACATCAATATTTTAAAATTCCATCATATTACTTCCTCCAGTCTGCTTCAAATTTTTTTGTCAGTAGTTTCTCTTGCTTTTCACTTTCTATCATCTTTCTCCTTCATATGCTTCACTAGTTTCTTCCTTGTTTATGCCTATATTTACTCTTCTGAGTTGTGATATTGAAGTTCAGTCAACTCCCAATTATTTGTTTATCTGAGTGGCAGATTGACCATATCAAAGACAAAATATTGTTTCCTTGTATGGCTGGTTCAGGATCAGTGGAGCATTATTAAGTGAAGGCACACTATCACAGGGCCATAAATGTATTGCTGCTGAAAAGCCAGCACAAGTGGGTTTGGTTCTGAGAGCATGGCATAGAGACTGCCAGGTAGTGCAGGAATAAGCCATGGTCTTGCCAAGTTCATAATATCCAGTACGGTGTTGTTCATACTGACCATTGGCTGGCTTCAATAACATTTGTTTGCCTTGCTTCTTCCCTTTCCAATATTTTTCTAACTCTTCCTGTTATACAGGATATTTCAGTTCTGGGGAAAAAAAAAAAAAAAGAAAGAAAAAAAAAAGCAACAAATCTTTCTCCTCTAATTCTTTATAGTTCTTTTTCATATATATCATCTTTACATCTGAGCTTTATATCCAGCTATGTTCATACTGCATTTTTATTCTGCCAGGCTCTCTCCTATGAGTCTTTTTCTTTTTCCAACCTTTGTCACGATGGTCTCACCAGCATCTCACATTTAAGCTCTTCAGTATGCTGTCTTTGTCTAATAAGATTGTAAGTGTTATGGTCAGGAGGATATAGTCATTTATGCTTGTAAAGCACATTCTGACTTCCAGTATTTTATGTTTAATAAAATGCTCCATCTTTTGCCCTGTTTCTCCTGAAAGAAAGACTATAAATACAGAATAAATACCAATCAGGCATTCTCTGTAGATTTATACCTACTCCTGTAAAGTACATCATGCTTATGAAACTTTTTCTGCTTCTGTTTTTTATTTTATTATTCATTTTACTTTTTGGATTTCTTTGAAACTGAATGTAAAATTTAATCCAATGTAGATCAAAATCTTCAAACTGCAACACTGCCCCACTGCATTCAGTGTTTATTTTCTTAATTTTAGAAGTGCTGACATTGTAGTGAATTATCCTGTTCTGATTGCCTATCAGTATCCATGTGGACTAAATTTAGGTGTAAGCATACGTGCACTAATCATCATAGATTAACTTATCAGACTATCCCGAAGTTCAGCTTTGATTATACTAGTGAGTTAACTCAATAGTTTAAATGTAAAAAGTGGTGTGGTTTTGTTGTTTTTTTTCATACGATACCTGAGAACTAGAGAACATTTGGTATGATGCAGTACTATGATCATTGATTTTTCATAAAATCACCAAAGAAATCAGAGTACAGACACAATAAAAACCTTCCAGTTGTGTATCGTCTGAATACAATGTCCGTACTAGTTTTCTATGAACTGATCTGTATATAGTGTAATGACCTTTCATTGACTTCATTGTTGGGCATATATACAGATCTTAGTAGCTTAATTTCACACATTTAGATTTCAGGAGAATCTAAATCTGTTATTGTCATGATGATTACAATTCTTATGGTAATAAATGGCTCCAGCATACCATTAACAATGGTCAGCTACTTCTAATAACCAAAACATTTCCAAGTTGCTTGTTACAAGTTTAAAAGATGTTGTCTTGAAACGTGTTCTATGTATTTTATAGCCAGTTGAAACTGGCAAGTTTAATAATCCATTGCCAAGGTTATTTAATAATAAAAAGAGATGTCTTGATTGCCGCCCTTACTGCATCTTGTGTTTGCTCATCATCTGTAGCCATCAGTGTCACACCAGTGAAATGGTAAAAAGAGTAATACCGTCTCAATATATTCTATTTTAACACTGCAGTTAAGTACAAAGACATGATCCAATGAACAAATTCAGGCATCTGTATGGCACATAGCTCCAGAAACCAGACAGATTGCCTCTGATTTGCCAGTTTGAAAATGGTATAGCTTAGCAGGACATGAGAGTTTTGTTATGATTATTGTGTACTGAACTGCTTAATTCACTTCCTAATTGACAGGTTGTTATATCCACAAAAGCTGATGCCAGAATTGGCACTCTAATTTGCACTATTGGTAGAAACAGTGAGCATTGAATAGGGGGTGTACAGGCAGAGCTGTTGTCTTACTAGCACAAATAGTTCAACGGCAACGATTATATATGCTGGTGGGAAATTGGGCTAGCTTTTTTCAAACACGAACCACGCTAGGCTCAGGTTTTGAGGGCTGGTCATTTGGTGCCTTTCACCAGAATTAATTAAGTTATAAATATAGAAAACTTATTAAGAAGTATGATTTGTCATACTTAATTGCCATATATTTGGATGTACCAAGTACGTATATTGAGTTCTCAAAAAATTGACATTTTTGTCTGTATGCATAATCTTCAGAGCTTTCCCAGTGCTCAAAGAGTGTTTTCAAGTGTAATATAGCATGCATTTTTTACACATTTTAAATATATTAATATGTGAAATAGAAGAAAATACATTATCTATACTACTGTATATAAAGTATACACACTTTAGCTATAGCAGACATTGTATATGCTAAAACGTGTTGCCAGTTTGGGGTCCTCTCGTGTAAGTAAGCAATGGATTATGTTACTGTATTACTAGATTCGTGCAGCACCATTGCTGAGTGAATAAACAAAGCAGATATGGAAGTGAGATTTTTCATATGCTTGCAATTATTTTCATTGGTGGAGTCTGACCATTTGGATCAAAAATGGCTTGGGATTTGAGAAGATGAAATGCTTTCACATTTAAAATAGTTTCAGGATTCCTGTCCTTCCTAAATAACAAATCAAACAGTACATTTAATTTGTTGTTGTTTTGTTTTGTTTTGTTTTTCCCCGAGAGTTCTTCTTATTGCTTGACTGACCAGATTTATTCCACTACCATAATTTTAGATTTGTGGTGATCCAGTAACTATTGATAACGTCTGTGATGAAAACTACTGCAAAGGGGAAAAAAAAGCAAACTAGAAATGACTTGGTAACAAAATGTGTTATTTAGCCACTGATATTCAATATTTTCAGTGGGTTATGAAATTGCACTCAAACTTGTAGAAAATGTAAAGCAACATATCTAATCTTACCAGTCCTTTTGGTGTTTGTCTTTCATCCTGAGGTTAGCAAGAATTTGAAATACAGGTCTTCCAGTTTTCCATTCCTTTACTATTTCACTTACTCTGGGTTGCAGTGCAGGATCTACTAAGCATGCTCTTCTGGGAAATTTCTCATAACTGAGCTACTTAGAATGCAGACTTTTGTAGAACTCTAAGGAAACGATGGATCAGAATTACGTTTTTTTCAGCTTTCAGAAGTGATTATTTTTAAACATTATGAATGAACTGGATGAATTGCTGCACAGTTCCTCCAAAGAAAAAGGATGGTCCTTGTTTAGATATATTTTCAATTACTATTTAAGAAAAACTATTTCCTATACTTTATCTCTTTAGTATGAGAGTGGTGAGGTGCTGGAACAGGATGCCCAGAGAGGTTGCGGACGCCCCTTCCCTGGAGGTGTTCAAGGCCAGGTTGGATGGGGCCCTGGGCAACCTGGTCTAGTATTAAATGGGGAGGTTGGTGGCCCTGCCTGTGGCAGGGGGTTGGAGATTTGTGATCCTTGAGGTCCCTTCCAACCTGGGCCATTCTGTGATTCTGTGTCTTGAAGTTCGCCTTAATGGTACGCCTACTGAGTATTACTTGTGAGGTTTGCAGCAGAAAGAGGCAATGAGTTGTTAAATCAGGATTATCTCTAGTTTAGTCTTTCTCATTTATATTTTAAGTCACAATGAGATCACAATATTCAAAAAGATTATGTCTGTACCTAAGTACAGAGTCTTCCAATGCCAGTCCAATCTGACCACAGATTCTCAGGCTTAGAACACATGGGAGTGGTGGCTTCAGCATGACTTCTGGAGGGCCCTTGTTCTTTCTCAGTAAAGCAGCTTGACCATACCATATTTTGAACCCTTGATGTAACTTTGATTTTCCAATTTTTTTTTTTTTATTTTTATTTTTTTCAGTGTTTAGTGAAGGAGAAAAAGGACACAAAGGACTACGTAAGGTAGCTAGCTCACTGCTTTATTGAAAACAAGTAGGATTGTCCAGTATAAAGCAATTAATATCTGTGAGGATTATTCCAGTTCCTTTTTCCCCTTCATGCCACATGACAAACAAGAGCATCGTCCTGGATCTCCAATATGATTTTGGCTCCTCATTTGCTAATTCTAGTCTCTCTGTCTTCTTATGCCCAACAGCATTCTCCCTGTTTTCACTTTCCAACTGCTCTATTCCAGTCTGTGTCAGCTCTCTCTTTCTAATGTAGTTATTTATTTGATGAGAGGAATAGGGAATATATTATTTTTGCAAGTCTGTGGGGTGTTTTTTCATTCAAATATCATTAACTAAGGTGCCAATTTTTGATGTAGCCTCTTATGAAAATGTTAGCATCCTTGTTACACTTGTAATATTGCACAGTATGATAGGAAGTTCATCCCAGAGGATGAACAGCTGAATACTAGCATTAGAGAGAAACACTGCAGAAAGAGAATACTTTTCATTAATTCATAGTTGTTTAATGCAAAATCTAGGAGGGAAGGAAATTGTGAAATTGTGCTTTGCTGACACCCAGGAAGAAAATAGGTCTTTTTTTTTTTCATGTATATATATATATATATATATATATATATATATATATATATATATATATATATATATATATTTTTTTTTTTTTTTTTTTTTTTTGCTTTTTAATAAGAAAAAAAAAAAAAAAAAAAAAGACAGCTTAGATTATGAAAAGAATTGGATCAGCTAAAAATAAGAATCAGTCACATTTGAAAAAATAGCCTTACTGTTGCTGAGTAGATTAATAGCTATCTGACAGTGCAGTTCTGATCCACTGTTTGAGGAGCACAAATGCTGTTTACAGCTAGGCTATAAAAAATCAGTTTGTTTTGACTAGTAGAGAGGTCAAAGCTGAACAAAGCAAACATTAAACTTGTATAATATCTATGTTAAGTTATTACCACTCTTTTTCTTGTATAGGTTGTGTAGATATTTATATTTCATGTCCAATAGTGTAAGTTGCACATGCTGTATCTCATTTTGGCAGTATCAATGGTATAGATAAGCAGCCTCACCTGAATTACTGTGATAAGAAATTTGTTTTGTTTGAGTTGGAGCCTTTTACCTGAATGGGGATATGACTATAGTGTTGTAATTCTGCATTTGCTTCCCTGAAGTCACAAGCTACTTGCTGAGTTGTAGCATAAAGCTTTAGTACAGTAAGCTTCCTGTGAGGTACCTCTAGGATGTTCAGAAAAAATGAAATAGGATCCATATAAATTTGGGACTGTTCCCTTTGGGTAATGATGTGGCATTTTCAGTGTTAGGAGTGATTAAACAGTGTCCCACCTCCACAACCCTGTGCTCCCTCAGTCAGCCTGCCCTTACAATACTGAGTGCCTTGCAATGATGGACTTTCAACCCTACAGTTGTATCTTTGTTACAATGTCAAGCAGCTGACTTTCTGTTAATTGTTGCTTCAGGTTTATTGACAACATGACGAGACATGTGTAGAAGCAATCTAGCCACAAACAATTAGTAACACAAGAAGCCTACGCCATTCAGTACTTCAAATTTCAACAACAAAAAGACCTATCTGTGCACCTTCCTATTTCATATGTACTTTTTTTTTTTCTGCAGCAAAACATTCACGTTCATATTTTGATATTTCATGGCTTCACATATTTGTAATTCCTAGGGATTTTAAGAAGTAGAACTTCTTAGTGATGACCTATCTTTCAATGGACTCTGCAAAAATATCATAGCCACTCAGTTCAGTACCAGTTTCAGGTATTAGTTCCACTGCCTACTACTTTTACCTTTTCTGGTTTAAGTTTATAAACCATAACCTCAAATGTAGTTTAAATCAGTCGTTTTCTGGAAGTTCATAAATATGCATTTGATGCAAGGGATAGACCAGAACTCACTCCCAGGATGCTCTTCGGGCTAAGTGGGATCTCCTTAGGAATTGCTTCAAAGATCAATTCCTCTTCTCCATAAAAAATAAGTTTAAATTGTCTTCTATGAGCCTGCTGTTAGCAATTGTACTGTTACATTATGTATGATTCTTTGACTGCTCATTGCTTCAGCAAACTGCACAGCGCTCCATTAGTGATATTCAATTTCATGCTAAGCTTTGCAATTTATTAGCATTGTTTAGGCTAATGTACTATTATTTTGCATATTTTATATCATATTTCATTTGCTATTCATATGACCTAACAGTTAAGTATTGGGGATCAATAAGCCCCTTAAGTGTTTGCATGTTCATATTAGTAGAGTCACACAGGGAAATGACTCAAGCAGCCCAAGACAGTGCCAGTTTGGTCCAAGTTAAATTTTTTAGGGATTTTCAGTTTTCTCTCCAGTTTGCCCATAGATTTCTGCCTGTAGGTTTCTAAAGAATGGTATAATGGCCAGGTTCACTTATGCATGAAAATAATTTGTTTTGGTAACAGTCCCCTAATTTTAGATACCTGAGCAGTGATAATGTGGATTCATTTTATGTTTATAAATACCAAGATTAAATTAAATGTCTATATCAGCTATTTTCAAGCAGATACAAATTTTTAAATGAATTCACTTCGTACATTTTAGAGTCACATTTCTTGAAACAAAGATGTTTAGAAAGCAGAAGTATTACAAAGAAAAATTTCTGACTACACTAGTAAAGTGGTTTGGAAAATACATCTGTTAACATACTTGTATCAGAATTGATAAAACATTATTACCTACAAGGAACAATGTTAGTCACCTGATTGGTTCATTAGAGACAAGAAATTGGACTAAAATTTAGAATTTTCTTGAGGGTGTGAATCCAGGCTCTAATGACTTGTGTGGATCCAGACTTAGTAGACTATGGTATAATTAACACTTAAGAGAGCTATATTCCTTTTATTTTTTCGAATATTTGTCTTTCGTATGAAATTCAGCTTATGTAATTTTTCAACACAGAACCAAAGATATAAGAAATTTTGGAAACGACAAGATAGGCATTAGTTAATCAGCTCTAGGTAACCTCAGAAGGTTCTACTACTTTACATTTTATCTGCTAAAAATTCATCAGAGGATTTCCATTCATATTCAGCAAAGAAAAAAGTGTAAGACTAGTTTCAAACAAAAACTTCACTTTTGCTTCATAATTTCATCATCCACATAAAAAATATGTTATTTTTTGTTAAAATCTTTAAAATCTTGAAAACAGTCTTGAATATTTTTTGTATTTAAAATCTCTGCACTTACAATGGAAGTAAGACATACCTCCTTGAACATATTTGCCTTCAGCCGAATCAGTGCTGTTCACTGACCTCTAGAAGCTATGTTACAAAGGAAAACTTCACGTGGTCTGAAGCCCAGGAATTGCAGGAGGCAGATTCAGTTCCTCCATGGAATCACTAGGTGATTTCTGGTTGGGGCTTCAGGGTCCTCTTTGTCACCAGCTGTGAATAGCCCAGACTGCCCCAGAAGTGAGATCTGAAGATTCGGAAGTATAAGACATGTTTCCATATGACAGGAAAAAAGACCTTAGCTTGTGGTTCAGCTAAGTTTGAAGGAAAAAAAAAAAAAAAAAAGAAAAAAAAAAGTGTCTATGCACAGAATATTTCTGTCTTATCATCATTATCTCAGGACAGGCATGTGTATAAACACACATGTTCACACACATGCATGTACACACACACGTAGCTGTAGAAATACACAGATAGATAAGCTTGGAATCTTCAAAGCTGTAATGTGAAGACATATGTTCTTTAGTTTGTAATTTATACACAGTGTACTGGATCGCTTTTCTGCCCCATATATTTCCTATAATTGTATAAGGGAATCCAACTGGCATTTAATGACGTAAATGGTAAGACCTCTGACTTTCCTTTCTTCCCCTGTCTTTCCCTCAGTCAGAGCTTCTTGGCATGCCAGTGGCTTCTTTCTCTGCCAACATATGGAGAAGTTAGAGCTCTTTTCTAAGCTCCCCTCTCTGACACACGTAACTTTCATTTTACCCATCTGGATTTGCAGTGATTGCTCATAAACACCCAGGACATTTTCTTTCCAGGCCAATGTATGGAGACTAGGGATGTGAAGAAATTTCCACCTAATCTAGTTATTTCTAGTGTTGCCAAGTGCTAAAACTCAGTCAAGACATCTAATGAAAAGAAAAGATGATTTCCCAAGGGCAGTTTTTTTCATAGTATTGTCTAAACTGAAGATAAGCTAAAGATTGTGGAACAACATAATTAAAATAACAATAAATTTCCAATTTACAATGTAGGAGTGTCTTTAGCAGCAAGAGCTGGGGCTTTGTCAAAATCCATGAAGAGTTACAACTGGTCAGGCTATCACAATAATTGTATTTGCAATAAATTCTCAGGTTAGACAGGGCATAGTTAAATGTGTCAATATTTGGAGATCTGTGCAGATCTGCAGTGATTAAAGATCTTCTTTAAAGGGTTAGTGTTGTTTCTTTTTTTTGGCTTTCCTTTTTGCTGAAAATTATACAAGTGTGTATAACGGTGGGTCAAGCAGATACAGACTATTAAGAATGAAAAGGTAATGCAGGCGTCTGTGCTGAGAGATAAATGGTTGTGGTTCACAGCACTAACAATCTCTGCTGATGCAGCTGGTGGAGATCGTAAACCCCATGATGAAAATATCTCCATATCCATATTATGATGCTCTAAAGCACTGCAGGCACAGATGGCAGAACTTGTAAGTTCTCTCAGAAACATAGTTATGGTTCACAACATTTTCAGATTCTTCTGAAAGAGCAAGTATAGCTTGTAAGCCCTGAGGAGAAGTTGATGGCACTTATAAACTATGCCAGTTCAGGTGGCAGACCTCGTAGACACTGGGAGAAAAAATAACTGTGATTCACAATGCCTGTCAAAGAAGTGCAAAGCTCTGATGACGCAGTCAGCAAAGCAGAGTTTTGCCATGTTTATTTCAGGATGGCATATGAAAAAGAAAAGGGGGGGAGGGGGAAGGAAGGAAAAAGAAAGGGGAAAAAAACAGAGGGGGAGGGAATGGGGAAAAAAAGAAAAGAAGAAAAAACCCTATTTAGTAAAGTGCCTTATATTTCTGGCTAGCCATCTCAAGATTAAAAATTAAATCTGTCTTCCTAGAATGCACGTGTCAGTCCTAGACAGTCTCATTAGTTCTTCTTGTATCTTTAACAGCGTGTTCACTATAAAACTGAAAAAAAAAAAAGTTAGTTTTACTATGCTGTGCAAAACAGAGCTACATAAGATGTGACTGAAAAAAAGTGTCCTGTAATTAAGTATTCTCATCTGAATACCTTGTTATAGAGAAATACATGGAGATTTGAGCAACTCTGGGGAAAAAAGAAAAAAAAAAATGTCCATACCAAAGCCCATTCATTTATTCCAGAATTTATTCAGAAGTCTACTATTGACTTCACTATGAACTGAATAGGATCTGTAATGAGATGACCTATGAATTTAAGTACCCATAATTTTTCTTTCTTCCATATAGTCGATTCATCTTTGGGAATAGTTCTATAATCATTTCCTTTTTAATTATTGAGGTAATATTCTGATGTGAATAGATATTTAAAACCGTACTGATTAAGATGAGTAACTGAGTCACTAGTAATTGCTGGTGTGTTGAGCAAGTTCAGAGGACTACTGAAGACAGAAATGTGTAAAAACCACTGGAAAAAAAGCAGGGAAGAGCCTCTGAGATGTGCAGTATTGCTCTCCCAACCAGACTTTACTGCATGAGTGTTACCCAAGAGCAGATGCCTACCAGTTGGAATCACAAAGGCAGGAACCATTGTGTGCAATGTGAGAAGAGTCATTTCAGTACTCTAGTCTTCTTGAGTACCTAGAGAGATATGAAAATTAAGTAGCTGGGTTTTAGCAAGTGTAACATTGTTATTTGCCATGCTAAAATAAATAGATGCTTATTATTTTAATAAGAGTATGTGTAAAATATACATAATGCATGAGTTCCTGTTGTTATTTAAAATACATGTAACTGCTTTTGTGGACTGTCCTATTGAACTTTGTCCTTCAGTTAATAAGGCACAGCAGATATGAAGTAAATTTTGCTGGTTTTCTTGTGTGTGTGAACTTAGCATGTTACAAATGCTTTCTTGTAGCTAAGAAAGCACTGAAAAGAATAAAAGCACTTTCAACCACTTTTTAAAATAAACAAAATGAGGGGGAAGTGAGGGGGAGGGGGGAAAAAAGGAAATGTTATCTTTTGGTGGAAAATATGAAAGTGTAAATATGTAAGCCATAAGTTATACTTAGAAGTATTACCACAGTGCTGAAATTAAGAGGAAAGGGAAGAGAATTATTTAAATATTCAAAATGAATTTCTAGATTTTAAGTAAGATTTTATTGTCAAGGGACTGAATATTTTAAAAGATGGATATGAAAAATTGCTAGCAGGTAGAAAACAATTCCAGATTTCTAAAAAATGTTATTTTCCATATGTGATGGAAATACTGTTCTTCTATCTTCTCAACATGAATACAACCTTACATGTTGCTAGAAAGATGTCATGAGAATTAGGATGCATTTCATTATTCTCTCTTTAGATTTGCTGTGGTGTTTATGAAAAATTAAGGATAATGTGACAGATGCTTGATGGATGAGGCCTTCCATATTTGTATTCTGGGGATGAGATTGTGTCTGCATTCACAGGTAGCAGGTATATAGAGCACATCCTGGTCTACACTTGTGTCTGCCATAAAAGAAGGCAATTGAATAACCTCCTTTCCCCTTCTGACAGAAAACTACTTTCAGTGTAAATATGCATCTAAAAGCTGTGCCTCTCTGGGCTTCACTAAAAGATGTTCGGAGCATTGGTATTGTTCTTTTGTATGACATATGCAAAAACAAGGCTGAATGAGATTTCTTAGCCTTTTTCTCTGTGACAATAAAACTCAAATGCAGCACAGAATTATTGAAGCAGTTTGGAAAGGAATTAACTAGAAGAGTAAGAATTTAATCTCTGTTATTATTTTAACTGCTAATGTATAACCTGAATGAACTGATAGCAGACTAAATGCATTAGCAGCATTTAAATATATTCTTGTCCTGCGCTTGTACTTTAGTTTTTGCTCTCAAACAAATATGGCTTTGCATTCATTCACTGAAAGACACTTTTATCCTTTAATTTCTACTCTTCAATAAAATGTCTTCATATATTGTTCTCATATAAATCTGTAATATTATTAAGAGCTAGAGAAAAATAAAAAGCTGCTTGAATTCCCATCTTTCCAGTAAAATATCTTCACATATTGTTTTCATATGAATGCTCTCTTTCAAGGGCCAATGTAAATAAATAAATAAATAAATAAAATAAAAAATCTGCTCTTATTTCCCAAGGCAGTGTTCAGGATTTCATGAAAATTTCAGTTGAGATACTGCATAATACTTCTTAAGTATAGCTGAAATACAAATTAATATATTTCTGTTAAAAAAAAAACTGTGAGTATATTAAATAATTTTCCTTTTCTCATATATGTGGAAATTGAGGTCCAAGAAGGTTGAATGGCATGCACAATGCATAGTCAAAACATTTAAGTCAAATTGTTGCAATGTATTTCCAAGCATTCCTTTGATGCTCCAGAGGAAATACTTATAAATGGAAATGGCTCTTCTTACTGACTCCTCTTCCTATGATAGTCACTACCCTCAACTGTAAAAGATCTCCAGGGGAAAAGATTAATTAGGTTTCAATTATGCTGCAGAAAAATGTACTTTACTTACTTACAGTCTGAAAAGCATTGTGGTGTTTCTCTAATGTGTTTAAAAATTCAAAAATATTTTTAAAAGCCACTTAAAAAGTCAAGCCAAACTCAGGCTAATGGAACAGGGTGTCGTCCTTGAAAGTGATTTATTTGCTATTCTTCCGGCCCTCGCGTTATGCAGATATTGTCTGAATTTTCTGTGAATGATTATTGAAATTTTCCAAGTAGATTGATCAAATTTGTTGATAGATGTAGAGGATTATTTCTGCAGCTGTGCATGTGGCTTGTAATAAGAAATAAGCTTCCAAACGTGGTTTGTTAGGAAAGTGCTCTTGTATTATTTTTGGTTCTGTATATAAAGTTCTTCTTTACCTCATCATTGTATTAGCACTTGCATTTTCTCAAAACATCAGATATTTCAGTATTTTTCTCAGGAAAAAGTAGACCTTGAGCATCTCAAATATATGTTTTGTTATCTGGAACAATACATTTTTATGATGTTAAAAAAAGACACTGATTTTTTTTTTTTTTTTTTATCAGTATAAAATATTATTTTGGGTTAAAAAAAAGGTATTTGGGGATTATATTTAAGTATCTTCTCGTACATCTTCTCTTAAGTAAAGGCACATGTGAAACATTAAAAACTAGAATTTTTAAGATTATCTTGAAGAAAAATTTACTATTCCAGTTGAACAGTACAGCATTGAGATTACATTTGCATGGAGATTTACTTTATTTATCACTGAAGAGTGCACCCAGAGTTTACAAGCATGACTTAGCATCTGTGTTTTAATCTGGTCTTCTTCAAATTTCTCCACAAGGCTCGGCTGAACTGTGTGTGAAAGTGCCTTCCTAGAAAATTGACTCTTCCCAACAAATACCCCTTTATTTCTCAGTTCTTGTTGTGGCTTGAAGCCTTTCTCCTTCAACAGTTTCATGTCTGTATTATTCACCTTACCTAAGGGTTTGCATCAAGCTCTCCCTGTTCATCTGATATGCCTGACATTTTTGGAATCTTAAATAATTGTTCAAGTGACAGAGCTGAAGTTCAAAACCTCTCAGTCTCTGAGAGAGGTCAACACACTGCTATGTAAAACCAGTGCAGAGACATTGAGTGTTTTTGATTTGTTTTAAGTAGGTCTCTAATCTCTGCAGATAATGAGTGTGCATTTGTCACAGAAATTTGTTTCCAGCCTAGATCACAAGATGTTAGACAAGAATTTTGTTTTGTCATAAAGAAGGGAAAGACATTTATTATGCCTTTATTAAATCCTGAGCTTGTTTACTTACATAGTTAGCGGTGAATGCCTGGTTCATTTCCAAGCAGCCTAAAATTGTAGCCAGAGAAACTTTAATCATTAATAGAAACAATGCACCATATATATATATATATATATATAAAAAAAATATATATAATATATGTAAATAAATATATAATAAATATCATTTATTTATTTATTTAATAAAAAGACTGTGTTAAATTTCATTATCAATAACTGCATCCCAGAGGGGGCTGAGTAATCCCACTGCTAACTGAAACAGTAAGTAGAAGGCTGGAAGGAATGGCCGCACGAAGCAAATGCTCTTCCTGAGAGAGGCAGCTTACTTGGGACATTTAGTACATTTTGGTTATGCGTTCAGGTTATTCATTACCTGGAGCTCTAGGATACAGCTCACTCAATTCAAATGGGTCAATTTCTGAAGGCTTTCCAAGATCTTAAAAATGGAAGAAGCACACTACAACTTTTTTTACTGTAGATTTCAGTGAAAAATACTGCAGCTCCTCCAATTTTAGAAAAACTGAAAAAAATCATTCTGTTTTCATGAAAATGGTCCCCCCAAAAATTTAGCTAAGATTGATGCCACTCTTAGCAGTATTGAACAGCTTTCTGTCCTTAACACAGAGAACTATTTATTTTTATTACATCACTATAGACATTTCCTGCTAAATTCTCAGGGAGCTCACGTTTGCTCTCACTTCTCACTACAGGAATTGCAGCTGACCCCTTCCTGCCCCTGTCCCCCTCAGTGTCCAATGCCCTGCTACCAAAATTCCTTCCATGTGACACATACTCAGATTGCACAGTGTCTGGTTCACTCTTCTAACCACTGACATTTCTCTGGATGTTCTGTAGACTACTAGCACGCATGAATCCCATACAAAATTAAGATGATAAAAAGCATTCTTTTATGCAGCTAAATTTGATTACTGCAATACAATTTTTGGAGCATTGCTGCACGCACTCCTGTACATGAAGCTCTGCACTACTTGCCAGCACGCTAGCCCTGTCTCCCTTGCCTGAAATATAGGAACTGAGATCCAGTTATGCCTTTTGGAATCTGGAAGCAGAGAGAAGAAAGTAACATGACACTGTATATTAAAGCCATTGTGCTTGTACACACAGCATCCTCCCTTCAGAATGACCAGCTGACTTTTCTTAGCATCCAGGCTACTTACATCTCTTGAATAGTAACACAAAAAAATGTAATTTAATATATGCAATAAGAGGAAGAAGGCTTCACAACAGGATAGATGTACTGTGAGTCTGTTTATCTGCAGTTATTATACACAATTATTATCTGTTACTCCAAGAACTGTTAAAAAGTAAATTATAGTTCTAAATTTAGAGTTGTTTAAAATTTTAAGGTCTTAAGTAAAAATGTAGAAAAATCTTGCTCATTTTAGCCAGAAAGCGCTCAAGAAAGTTGCTTTGTCATGCCTGTCTATTTTCCTGTTGTTTTAGGGCCAGAAGAAGGGTGTATGTCTTTGTAATTTAGATTTTGTGCCAAAGTTTTTGAAATAGTGTCTTGAAATTGAGCCCACAGAATGGTATATATTTTCTGGAAACAGGACAGCTCAGAAACTACAGATCAAAGGAAGATGTTCTTCCTTATCTGAAATATGAACCTGCCGTTTGGAAATTGGAAACAGAAAGGAGGGAAAGAGAATTCTGGTGATGATGTGAGGTCTACCAGGCCATTGTTAGAATATTTTTAATACTGTGTTTGGGTCAGTGGAACCAGCTCCTTTTGCAAAAGACATTTCTCAAAGCCAAATGCCATAAAAATTCTGCAGAAAACAAAGACAGGTGTTCAGTCCATCTGCTTTAGGCATCTAATTTAAGGTGTATGTGCAAGTTAGGCTCACTGAGCTTTCTCCATAGTGGGGAGAGGGAGGCTTCTCTAGAGCTGCCTGAAGCGTCACACTCTGTGCTGCACTGTGCCACAGCCTGGCTCCTTCCGCGAGCTGCCTGCAGAACTTGGCACTACTGTCAGAATCCCAGTATTAAATGCATAAATTAAATGGTATGAATAGAAGGAAAAAAAAAGGAAAAAAAAAGAAAAAAAAAGAAAAAAAACCCCAGACTTGGTGGCTTAGTTTGTATGCATGTTGTACATGTGTATATGTTAGCCTATGTTTTAAGTACAACTCACATAATGGTAGCTGCGTTGACTTGGAGTTTGTTTTGTCATTACTGTTTTGTACAGAAAAAGACATGTCGTTATAGCACGTTTTTCAAACACAACATACTTGAAAATATAGTGCCTTTCCATTGTGCTAGCAGAAAAAGAAACAAACCAAAAATCATGGAGCTACTGTTGATACTTAATAACACAGAAAGAAGGTAATATACATTTTTTAATGGGTTTAGTAGGGTTAATATGAGCTTCTTTGACAGATTGCTTTACCCAGCAAGTTATTTTGTTCCAGAGCATTCTGGCAAATTATTCTGAACCATCTGATAGGAAAATTTTCATTTAAATGTTCCAAGGATAAAATTGTCACCTTTTTCTAGCAAAAAATCTTTGTAAAAAATGCTCTATTACAGTTCTAGCTGATTTTTATTTGATTAGAACTATCTTATTGATTATTTTACTGTTGGAAGCATTTATAAATGTTCTTAGAAATACATTTTAAAATCACAGCTTGTGCTTCTCTTCCTAATATACCCAGGCTGTGTGACATCAGGAACACTACATTGATAAATTGCTGATGGCATGATGATTATGGAAATGGTCATCGACTTATCATCAGTCACAATTTATTTCGAATCAGTGTTCACTGTTTGCAGCAGAAAATAAGTTTCATCAAAAGCCTTGTTGAGCATCATCTGCAATGCATGAATGAAAGCACTGATAGACCATGTGGCCTCAGGCATCCCAGAGTAGTTGGAAGATCACTGGGTTACCACATACTCATAGGAAAACTATTGGCAAAACACGTTAATTTAAGAACAAGCAAATGTGCCAAATGCAAAATTTCTCTCTAGACACAGAGAATCTCTTTTTCTTCCTACTCAATTGGCAATAAATGATAGTGCATGAATCTAATTTGCTATTAAATTGCAAGTAAATTGTTGCTGAATCATGACATAATGGTATTTTATATCTCTAAAACAATTTTTGTAGCAGGAAATACAATTTGTACATTTTTTGCAGAGACAATGTAGTGTTTCATTATTTCTTTCCAACACATTTAATAATTGTAGTAATTTTAGGTAAGTGAAGCCCAAGTAAATGACTCCCTGTGGTATTATTGCTTTTTATTTTTCTAATTTCTAGTTCTTCACCATTTGCAGAGGATTATCTACATATGAAGCAATGATTAAATACTCTATGCAAAGATTTTTCTTTTAAATGTGGGGAGGGGAGCCTTGAGATGTCATTTTCTTCATATTTGTCAGGGAATAACGCTTGAATTCAGCTGCTCTGGACCCTCTCCAGCCAGTTTTCAGAATTAGCTTTGAAGAGAAACAACTTGTTATTTCAAGGAAGAAGATTCTATCTCACTTTAACTGTTATCAAAATTCCCTTTTCTTTACCAGCTTGTATTAATACAAAGGCACAGAAGATGTCCAGAAAGAAACCTAAGTGATAAAATACTACTCTACTCTCCAGTTGTGCAGCAATGCATCTTTCCTATGTGCTTGATATAAAATAGACAAGTGTGCAAAAGGATGAACTAGTAAGGAGAAACATATAGAATGTGGAATCAAGTCACTAAGAATTAAAAAAAAAAAAAAAAAAAAAAAAAAGCACAAAATATTGTCCTAAGTCCTTTAATAGTTTTCCCAAATATTGGTCTTATTCACAAAGAGTTTGCCAGTGAATGTAAACCACATTCATGTTCTTTGTGTTTATTATTAAAAAATAAAAAGAAAAAAATGGGTTTATTTAAATTGTACTTAATAATAGTAATTTCTTAGAATTTATTACAAATTGAGGTTTTTTGCTACAATTGTTCTTAATAAGAAAAGAAAACAATTAAATTGAGCAGTTTTCTTGGAGCAAAGATTATTTAGGAGCTTATCCATTCACTTTCTTCTCAACATTCCAATGTTATGTCTTAAGTAATGAATTTTCATTTCATACATCACTTTAGGTTTGTATAGGTAACATTTTTATTGAGATGGTAGAGATATTTTGAAATTATGATTTCCTTATTTAAGTAAGTTTCCTTGAATTTCCCTAAAAAAAGTACAAATTTTAATTGAAGTATCTTGTTTAAAAATCTAGGAATGTAGCTCTTTTCTGAAAAATTCACTATAAATATCTGTGTAGTTAGAAGGTTTGAACATAAGAATATATTGAGAAGAAAATATAGTTTTTGTTCTTCATGTGTCTCTCACCCTTTTCTGACCTCTGTTTTGACTTCATGGCTAACCTGCTATCTGACAGTTTGGGAGGAAAGGCAGTGGAAACAGTTCATTATAGCATTAGTCAGTATAAACAGTCATAAGCTATCTGCATCATTATGCTGGGAACAAAAAATCTGTAATCGTCAAAAAATATGTACATTCAGTTCCAAGCTTTGCCTCTTTGAAGGTATCTGAGAATGCGTGACAGAGGTTCTGATAAACTATGGAGTGAAACCTCTGATTCTGTTAGGTTTTGTGCTTGTCTGGAACACGATTATATGTCTCCTTTTCTATGGGGAAACTCAAAATACCAGTATGCCTAGGAAAAATCCAGCTCTCGCTTAAAGATTCAATAGCACAAGTTAAACTTAGAGAATAGAAAAATAATGCCAATCAGAAAGGCTTTAAGATTTAGATAAAATCCCTATTCATTTCAAGGTCTACATGGATTTCTACAACATTTTAATAATGACATTCTTAGAGATCTCTGAATGGTTATTTTTGTTTCCAGCCTATTAGAAATTGCCTCTTCCTTCCAGATGAAGAACAAGACATTCTGTGCGTTCGTTATCCTCACTCAGATTGCATTACTGAATCTCACTGTATAAGGAGCTTAGAATGTAGGCATCAATAGATGCATTTCTCTGTTTCATCTATGCATTTAAGGCCCATGATTCCAGTGCTGGTCTGCAGCTTTGATCTTCAAAGTAATCTTGAAAACAACTAATGGATTAATTCTTAGCTAATTGTAAGAATGAATTTTGATTGTATGTAACCCAATGTTCTTGTTGCTCTCCTGTACAACAAAACAATGTGAGAATAGAGTCCACAGTAAGGAGATCCTTCTATAAAAGAGCAAAAATGTGGATAACAGCAGATATGTCTGGAGTTTTATGAACATAATCTTTGAAAAATCTATCATAAACACTGTTGTGATATCATGACAGCTCTTTTCACCTAATAAATCCCTGCTAAACAAACAAACAAACAAACAAACAAATAAATAAGTATTTAAGGAACTGGAGGAAATTCTGGAGGCCCTTACCAATCAATCCTCTTGAGACTTGGTTGTCACTATTCATTTCATGTAGAAGGAACTCAAATATTTCAGTAGCTCTCTTTTAAAGAGTTGACTCACCTGTTTTTTTAGTAATATAATATCAATTGCAATAAATATTGACTGAGGCTTAAATTGTAGCCTATTATTCTCCCATGAAAGGGGAAAATGTTAATTAGATATTACAAAGAGCACGTCCTTTACCAAGGAAATGGTAATAGTATTTTCCCAAAGCAAAAAGTATATGTAATCATACCATTGCTTGCATCCCTTTAAATTT
Source organism: Lagopus muta (assembly GCF_023343835.1). Lineage (NCBI taxonomy): Eukaryota > Metazoa > Chordata > Aves > Galliformes > Phasianidae > Lagopus > Lagopus muta. The sequence goes on along the minus strand of NC_064436.1, from coordinate 21,324,795 downwards.
CCATGTTTCTTATTTAGTGGTATTAAAAGAAAGAAAGGAGAAAGAAAGCAAAGAAAGAAGAAAGCTCTCCAGCACAGAGGACACAAAAATTGGCTACTAGCACAATGTTTCTGGTTTTATAAACACAGCCAGAAAAAAAATAGTGGATCTCAATACATTCTTATAAACAACAATACCATGACTCAAAGAATTTTAGATGAGAAGATTCCACAGAAATAGATTATTTACATAAAAGTTTTGCCTTCTTATTCTAAGTCTTTGCTTACAGTCAAAATCCCGTACTTTGCTATTGTGTGGTCTGGTGTGCATATCGTATAGGACAATTCTGTTGTGAATGTATATTTGTTTTTGTAATGAGAAATGATATCTGAATGTATGTCTCATTGTCAGTGGTTAAAAGACCTCAGGATGGAGGATGCCCAAGAGTGAGCTCCGAGCAAGTGGGTTACTCTAGCATGTCAAATGGTGTACGCAGAAAACAGCATGGGAACTTCTTTCTTACTGAGTTTGTTGAATTGAGTGAAAAATGAACATTTTTGATTGATTAAATATACCTATTTAAGTCTTTCTAGAGACTTTTTGTTGACCTGAGTGAAATGTGAGTCAAGTCTTGAAAAACTTATTTTACTTGGAAACACCCAGTGATTTCCTGCATTCTAGCCATTCCCCAAACCACTCAGAAATTGAGCAGCTGCACTTTATTAGTCTTTTCATTCTGGTATTCTGACTAGACCCACAAAAAGCTTTTCAGTGGTGCAGTCCAGAGGTAATCATAAACAGACGATTCAAGCAAGAGACTACAAAGAGATCTTTAGGCATAGTGTTATTACTGTATAAAGAAGAAAAGAAAGTGTTGTTGCAAAAGAAGTGTGCAGAAGCAGTGGAGGATCCCAAGACTGTAGTTTTCTCTGAGGGCCTCTATTTTAAGACTTCTGTTTATATCAGGAGTGTGCTTTTGAGTTAAATCTCCTCATCAGTCCCACCTGCTGTTCGGATTTGATTCATAGTCAACAGCTATTCAGAATGACTGGAGTAGATTAAAACAAAGCTGTAAGGTGCACCAAAGTGCTCCTGAGGCACCCATCTGTAGTAGGCACTCAGTGTATGGAATCAGTCTGCACCAACTTCTGAGATCTGCCTTTTCCATGAAATGTCTAATGCAGACATTAGGTCCTCAGCACCAACAGTTTGACTTTGCAGTTTAACTCCTATTGGTCAGATTTAATTGCTGGAGATACACATAGCCTTTAACAGCAGCTGAAGCAATGTTCCCTTGATACACACAGTAATAGATTTCTTTGGCTGCTTTGAATTACCTCCTACATCAGTGAGCACAACATCTACTTTTCTGGATTAAGTTTCTGCCATGTGGCTTTCATCCATCACACAGTCCAAAACAAGCATCAATGAAAGATGTCTAGAAGAGAAGAGTATGTGAGTCAAGTAATGTGCAGAATGCTACATGAGTATGAAGCATAATGCTCCCTATCCATGTTAAAGAGTAGCTTTGTAAAATTGAGTAAAACTGGGGTAAATTTTTTCATCCCATTTGCTACAAGCTTAAAGTATCACCATGTGATGTAGAATTTATTTTTTCTCTTTTTTTCTGTTTAATCTGCATGTGTTCATCAATAGTGTAGTTCTGCTACCATGTCTGAATCATGAATCTCATAAATGAATCATCTGTGCAGTATAATAATGCCTGATTCGTTACCAGAACATGAGCGAAAACATTCTGTTGACTTTCAAGACTTTGCAATGTCATTTAGATTGTTTATCTGCTAATATAAATAAGTGAACTGAAGCAATACAAGACACTGAAGTGCTGAACATGCACCCAGAAATCCAAAAAGTGGTAGTTAGAATGTATGCTACATATCATAGCAATTACTAGTCTCAATACAAGATTAAATGTATTTATTATATGTGATAACCATTTAGTATTACAAACATTTTGATTTTTATAATGAAGGTTCAATATTCTTTTTCAGAGATTGTGGAATCTCCTCTGGAGATGTTCAAGATCCACCTGGATGCTTTCCTGTGCAACCTATTGTAGGGAACTTGCCTTAGCAGGGGAAGGTGAAATCAGTGATCTCTGGAGGTCCACTTCCAACTTCTAAATTTTGTAATTTGTTTGTCTTATGCAACTTTCGATATCTAGCCAGGGACACAAGTGTACTTAGGAATGTTAGAGAGGTCTACAAACCTTTTTTTTTATTGCCAGAAAATTCTGTTTCATAAAGAAGAGGAGCCTTTGAGAAGGTGCTATTGTATATGTATCTTAAACATGTGATAATTTTCAAATGAGACATTACAGTATACGATCAAGTATAAAAATACAGAAAGCAGCCATCAGAAATCATGGCACAGCATACCATCCTCTATGGACATTATTTGCTACATAGGTATTGCTAGGTATTTGCATACCTGAGTGTATGCAGCTGTCTGAATTTCACTTGGTAGGTTACAAGCAATCATTCTTAACGAGCAATCTGACCAACCCGTCAGCCACTTAGCTGCATGATTAGCAAGCAACAACCACCAGGCTCAAATTTCAGGAGTAATAAACAGCAACTCAAACTCCCACACAGAAAACTAGAAAAATTAAAATAGTCTTTCTGTTGCTCAGTCGATTATTTTCTATCCTTGCAAATATGAGTCAGATGGTTTAGCCAAGAGAGCTTTATTGAAAGGAGAAACAAAAAGAACAGCAGGGAAACTGTGCAACATACAGTATCTAATTACTTTGTCCCCAATATGGACCCCTAACTGTTTGCTCCTTAGTTTGGTTCCCTGGTGAAATAAGTGCTAGGCCAGCTGGCCGCTTCCTACTTCCTGCAGGTAACCTCTCCCACTTCTGTAGTTCACAGCTCTTATGGCTTGGTCCCCTATCCAGCTGGTTAGCAAGTCCTTACCTGAGATACTAGCTAGCCACGCTTTTCTGCTTTGCATGCAAACAGGTTCTGTTAATTTCTTCCTATTCTTAAAAAATGAAATAAAATAAAAAGCATAAGTACTGACTCACTCGCAGAAGACTTCTTAAGCAGACTCTTTTTCTGCCCATCCTTCTTACCGTATTTTTCATGTCTTTTGCCTTTCAACTTTGGGAGCTGCTTCACTCAGGTATGCTAAGGCTTAGTTGGTAAGATGCTTATGCACTGTTACAATCACAATACTTTCCTTCTTCATTTCAATATGAGTTTGGTCAAACTATTACTGGTAAGCCTAATCTTTCCGGCTCAGCTTTATTTTCATGTATGAGTGTCTTTGTCTCCTTCCTGTCATGGAAAGGTAAAGCATTCTTCCCCACAGTAGATCTTGAAGCTCCTTTTAATTTTTCATACTGCAAGATGAAAATATCTGATTTTATTGTCCTGGCTAAAAAAAAAAAAAGTACTTCAGTGACTGAAAAATACTGTAGTCATTTTACAGTAGAATAATGAAGCCATTTAAGATATGTATGTCAAGTTTTATGATTATATGCTACGGCAAAACATATTTCCATTGTATAGAACCAAATAATAATTCATATTTTACTGCTGAAAGGTAAATTATGAATGACGTAAGGATCACTGGAATGATACTTTAATAACCTAAAAGGGACTCCTTGTATTTTTAAAGAGGAAAGTATACGCCAAATTACAGTAGTGAGTATTGTCCTTACCATGAACTATTCACAGCAAATGTGACAGCCTTTCTGGAAAGACAGTTGAGGACATCTGAACTGAGAAGGAGCAATATTTGCTGTAACTTCATGTTGCAGCAAAGCCTCTCTTGGGTGCATGCCATTTTAAAATTGCAGACTCATGCAGCCCTCTATTTTTCTTTAAAGTGGGTGCATATACACCTAATCACCAGAATGTTTCATCCAACATGGCAAGGTGGGAACAACTATCTGTAGTACGTTAAGAGGTCTTTTAAGCAAAGTGACTTTGCAAAGCATAATTCTTCTTGTGAATGTTAAGGTACAGTCTTCTTGCTTCAACTTCCAATCTGAATGTAACGTTTGAGATTGATTTGGGCACGATGCCACTGCTTAATTTACTTTGGCTTGATTTTTTTATTTATTTTTTTTTATCCACCTTTCTTCTGGCTTCACCCTTTGCTCAAGCAAAAGAAAGTGTTTAACACAGTAGCTTGCCCTTCAGAAGAGAAAGATAAACTGAATTGTCAGAGATGCGTTTTCTGTCCACATGTTGCACAGCTATATGGCGATTCATCAGAGGCTGATAATGAGAAATTCAATGGCAAATACAACTGAGGGATTTGCAGTAGCAGGAGGTTTCTGAAATGCATATGATTGTAAACGAGTATAGAGATAATGCATTTTACTGGGTGATAACTGTATTCATTTATCTGGATAGTGTTTTGTAAATCTTCTAAGTTTTTATAAGTTTTTAACTATTTTATGAGGTTTGCAGATACTGCAAACTTCCATGTAAAATTCATAATAAAGTGATTTCTGTGAGGCAGCGATGCCTTCTAGGTCTGTTTATCAGAGCATTTTAGTTAGACTTTTACAAAGGAGCCTTTTTGTTTTCACATAATTTTCAGGTTGTCATGCTAGGGATTATGTATGTATGAGTGTCTTTGTTTTTCAGCTGACTTCAGAGGTTTAAATACCATTTGAGGATTCATCTACCTGTGGCTTACTCTATAAAATATATAGCCTTACATAGAAACAAAATACATCTTGAACAGTATCATTAGTATTCACTTACTCTTAGTGGAATACTTAAACTTTTAAAAAATTAATAAATAGCTCATTCAAAAGATCCTGAGATAAAGTACCTACTAAATATATTACAAATATCATTGTTGCCTGCCTTGATTGTCGGATTTGAATTTCCCAGTGCAAAAAGCAGTTGATAATGTAACATTTTTTCTGGGTAGGTTGTAAACAAAGCCTTGCTAATACTATTGTGATCATGTGTGTCAAATAAAACCTTTTCCACCCTCCAAGAATAATAGTTTAATAGTCTTTAGAGCCATATAATTTTGTCCAGAGCTATTAGTGGCACTTTATGTCATATAGTCATCAAATGTATTTCTATGAAAGAGAAAAGAATAAATATTTCATGGTTACAGCTTTTGAAGAACACTCTGTCTTTCAATCTTGGGCAGTCTTTCAACATATGTGCCAATCAGAAATCTTTAGCAGATGCAAAATGCATCTTGTCTCCTTGTCAGTGAAGAATGTAAAGATCGCAGGATGTATCTGAAATATTCATCACATAGACAAAAATCTGAGCAGCATGAGGAATCACTGAGCCCAGTAATCGCTACTTATCCGTTTATTCTTCCCTCCTCATAACTGGCCCTAAAAAGGTGATGAGTGACTAGTCACAATATTTTGGTTATGCAATATATCTTGACAGTCAATGACAATACATATAACATTGTGACCTCACGCTTTTCACCATACTGCTTTCTTAGCTCTGGATATGATATTAAGATACCCCTGAATGAAATAATGTTTACTTTTTCTTCTATTTACAAGCTTTTGCTGTTGTTTCTACTTGTAATTTTTTATTTTTTATTTTTCCTAAATAACTCTATCTTTTTAGCACATCTCTGGAAGAATGTTTCTGATGTTTACTGTATTTAGGCTTCATTCGTGGTTTAAAATAGGATGGATTGTTGCAGACGATTAGAGTAAATCATACATGGTCTTTTCCTGTTATTCTAGCTCTCAGTTAAAGCCAAGGCTGATATAGTCAATTGTAACTCCAGTGTAGTAGTATCTAGTCAAATCAAATCTGCTTTTGGCCTGCTACCATGTGAGAGGTTTTCTGTGCACCATGCCCTTTGAATGAACCTGTGACCTTCTGCTGCAATCTGGGCTAGCCACTCCATCACCAGGCACTGCTGGAAGCTATTAAATCTTGTGTTGCTTTATCTCAGTTAAATGTGGTTAAGTGAAAGGACATTATTTTAACTGGCTGCTTTGGCAATGGAATTTTGCAAAGCACTGGTTGACAGCATTTCAGCCCTAACACTGCATTCTGAAAAGTTGGGAAAATTGAAGCTTTAGAAAGAATTAAACCTTTGATTAAATGCATTACTTTTTTTTTTCAGAAAGAAAAGGAAGGTTGAGTTCTCTTTTTGTACTCCAATTTCTACTCTTGTAATGGTATTTTAATGTCTTTTTTAGGTCTATTCACATTTTTTAGAATATGAAATTTCTTCATAGAGATGAAAGCAATGCATTTTTAACAAAAACATTGTTCATTCTATTATATTGCCAATTTATCATTACTAAGACAATGATATAGAAACATGGAAAACTGGAAATAAATGCGGAAAGAATGCTGAAACATCTTTAATGAAGACTACCCATGAAAAATGAACCATTTAGATCACGGATATAGGAAAATTATGTACATGTGGAAACTGACATATTCAAATTTCTAAATTGTTTTCCTGAACTCTGATTTATCAACTGAAGGCAGACAAGTTTCTTTTCTTTTCTTTTCTTTTCTTTTCTTTTCTTTTCTTTTCTTTTCTTTTCTTTTCTCTTCTTTTCTTTTCTCTTCTTTTCTTTTCTCTTCTTTTCTTTTCTTTTCTTTTCTTTTCTTTTCTTTTCTTTTCTTTTCTTTTCTTTTCTTTTCTTTTCTTTTCTTTTCTTTTCTTTTCTTTTCTTTTCTTTACTTTTCTTTTTTTTCTTTTTTCCCGTTTAAAAGAAGAAACCATGAAAGTACAAAAGTTTGTCATAAATACAGCAAAGACAGGTCTTAAGGATTTTTTCATGGCATATCTGTTTGTCTATCAGTAACATGAGAACCTGCAAACACCTTGCCTGATCATTTCCATGATTTCCAGATGTATTCTTAGCCTAGTGTTTGTTTCATTTAATTGAAAAATTGAAGATTTGAAATACTTGGTTAAGAACAGCTACTCATCTACTGCAATTTTCTGCAGATACTTAGAGAGAAGCAGGATGTTCTATGGGGCAGGTGTGAATTTCTATCGTGACTGTTGAAAGCGAAGGTGTAGGATAATAAGGAAGCAGCGGGTAAGACAGTTGTCATGAAAAGCTCGTTATACACTCCATGTCACCCTCCTCAGTAGGTCCACATTACCTATCCTCTGTCTATGCACAATCCTCCCCCTTGCACATGCAAAGGCCCCTGCTAAGTCACTCAGCTGCCAGCAGGTAGCAGTGGAAGTAGATTTCTGTGTGGCTTGGTCTCATTGGGCATAACGCCCAACCTGCAGAAGCAACGCTGTGTGCTAACTTGCAGCAATTTGCAGTTTTACAGCTTTCCTGCTATGATAATTTCCCTTTGTGATATTTGAAAACCTGTAACAGCCATTTGTGGCTGTAACCTAATATGCCATCAAAGAAAAAATTCCTGTGCTCAGTTAAGTGAAGCTACATGCTGTAACACTTTTATTGGAAATGCATTAATATCCATGTTGAATTTAAATGGGGTGATTAGCTTTGCTAATATCTGGTTCTTTAATATCTAAAATTCTTATTAGGTACTGTTTCTGTTGAACCCAATGGAGATGAGACAGGAGTTTGTTAGGAAACAAAAAGTACTATTCAAGAGGTTCTTTTCCATTATGGGAAATTGAAAAGACATTTTAAAAAGTAACTGAACATTACTGACTGTAGATGCACTGAATTTTATACTTACTTACAAGTCTCAAATGATCCCTTTAGTGTTTCATCACGGAGTCCAGGAATGCCTGACTGCATGATTTACCAACACAAGTGAGCTCTGATAAAGTGATTCTATGTTTTCCTCGTTGATTTATGTAGGAGTGACGCTAGTCAGTGCTTGATTAAATCTTTTAATACTAGAAAAAAAGAAATACGTTCCTTCTGTTCCTTTTGAGAGAAAAGGTTTCTCATCACTGCATCACCCTTGATAGCTGGCAAAAAAAGAAATCCAGTCACCATACTTAGCCTGCACTTGGTTTCTAGTTTGTCTACCTAATGAAATGAGAGATGGCTCTGTACCACTTCAGGTGTCTGTGCATCTGTCAGTCTAGCCTCAAAGGAGAAAAAAGGTGCCTTGCATCTATTGCTTAGGAGCGTCCACTATTCTTGGTACTCTTATACATCTACTGTATTTTTGGAGTAACATATTGTTACTCTCTTTGTGTCGCAGAGGGAAGAAAAATGCTGTGTGGATTTGGTATTAATCTTTGGATGGAAAAGTTAAAAAGACAAAGCAGCTTTTCTGATCTTGTGATTCTCAGTGTAGATTACTTAGCCTGTATTCAGCATCTTCTGTTATTAATCACAGAAGCACAGAGCTAGAAGAACCTGAAGAACTCATGTAGCCAATGCTGTTGTCCAAAAGAGTCAGCGATATCTTTGTCATTGATAGACATCTTCATAGTTGACCTGCAGTACAGCAAACACCATGATCTTCCTATGCAGTCTGTTGCTAATGTTTTCCAATAGAATTTCTCTTTTCCTAATGCCTTTCTTACTGCAGTTTAACTGCATTATATCTGGTTCTATTCATTCTATGATATGAAGGATACGGTTTCTTTTCCCCTGCTAGGAAAAGCGTTTTCTGTTTTGAAAGCCTCGCTTCAGTTTTCTCCCTCCCTCCCTCCCTCTTTCTCTTAACGATCCCAATCTTATCAGTCTTTGCTGGTAGATCATACATTCTAGATCTGTCTCTGTATTCTGAAGTATTTCCAGTTGGATTCCTTTGCTTTGTGTAAGGCATTTAACACACTTGAGTGAACTTGAATTCTGAACAGATCATAAGTAAAATATCTGGTATCTTGTCTGTCATACTGTTGTTCATATATCCCCAGTTCTGTCATTTGCCTTTTTCACATAATAAGGTTGTTGGTATATTCATTGCTAACTCATCTCTTTCTGCCTTATCTCTGAACTCCTTTTGTGAATAATTATGACATATTAATTGATCTCCATCCGTATTTGTGCAGTTCAGTGGAGACCAGCCTGTCTATAATACTTCCAACCTGTCCTTACTGCAGTCATTCTGATTTTTCCAGCACACTCTTCAATCTATAAGACACATAACTGAATTTTAATCTTGCTCCTCGAGATACTTACAATCCTTCCAGCTTTGCAGTGTCTTCAGATTTAATAAGCATACTTTCTTTTCCTTTACTCAACAGTTCTGGTCATAGAATCGAGAGGTTGAAACTAAGTAGAACAGACTGTTCTATTGTTTCTTTTTTAAAAATGGCAATCCATTCACTGTTTTTCAGTCTTCCAGCATCTCATCTGTCCTCCATAATTTTTCAAAGACTGCTAAGCCTTCTGAGCCTACTTAATCAGCTAAGTCCCCTAAGATGAATGAAGTTTATCAGCACAGATGATCTGAGAATATCTATGTTATTTAAGCACTATGTAACCTTTCCTTTTCCTATTACATTGCAAGATGTTATCTCTTTTTTACTGGTATTAATTGTCTGCTTTTACTTGATCTTTTAGTGAAAGCTAATGCAAAAGAGGTATTAATTTTTTTCAGTTTTTATTATGTTATGACTGTATAGATCACCCTCATTGCAGAGTAACAAACCAACATTTTCCTTTGTTTTCTATATATAAACACATAACAGGAAGAAATCTGAATTGCCATTTCCAGACAAACTGCAGGCAATCACATCATAATCGTTGCATATAGGCATCCATGTGGGATCTCAGTTGCTGGATTACTTGCTCCCACTCTTCCTGTTGAAAGGCTGTTTCAAAGCCTGATGACTGTGATAGCCAGAACCTTCTACGTTCCTGTCAGAATTTGCTTTTTACTCCTTCGTACTGGTGGCTCGCAATTGCCCTGTGCTTGATTGATTTATCCAGAAGTTCTTTTTTTGAGTCTGACAGCCTTATGGCAGAAATTTCTGTTCTCACACCTAAGTAAATTTAGCCTCAAAAAATGTTTTAAAGCACTGTCATCTGTTGTATTAAAAATGAATATGCAACAGGTGATTGTATTAAAAGTCTATTGGCTGTTAACAGTAGATCAATAGATCAGTTATTAATACATGAAATAAATTTAAAACTAATCTGAATATTTTTCTGCAGATTTCAGAAGCATAGAGATATCCTTTATGCAGTCTTTTGTGCGACAGAGTCCTAATTTTCACCATTGGAATTCTTCTTTAAACAATGATTTGACAGTGTTGTTTAATGTAACCTTGAGAGCATATTGTCAAAAAATACAATTAACTTCTAGTGCAGGATGTTCAGACTTAGGTTATTGACCTAGAAGGCTATATTCTTCACATATAGTAGAGATAAAGGCAAGTACTGAAAATGAGCCTATTACTTGCAAGAATTGCTAACAGACTACTTTGTGGTTTTTTTGTAGAGCTTCGTATTTTCACAAATTGGTAGATTTAGGCACCTCAGTAAAGAATAGATCACTTTTACAAAAAAATCATTTTAAAAACTGTGTTTCACTCCTTGAAAATAAGGTCCAAGTTGGCATGCAGGGAGTAAAGCTTCATGCTGTTTGAGAGCAAAGAAATGGCTAAATGATACCATTATCTGCAGTAAAATTAAATTGACCTGTGTTATCAATTTGCTGGCTACTGGGATGAAACAACATTATTTGCTCTAAAGTTTTCTTAGAAAAATTTGGGAAATCATTGGGAAAACAGTATTTTATTTTATTTTCTTAGCGTATTGCTACAACTTGTAATGTAGTAATATGTGAAAGTGCAGAAATAACAATAATCTCAGATTTTTTTTTTTTTTTTTTTTTTTTTTTTTGTAATAAATTGAGAGAACCATGCAATTACATATGTGCATTTGCTTCCACGTTCCTGGCTACTTCTATTCTGTGATTCTGCTGTGGCTTAGGAAGGCATCCATCCAGCCTCCTCGCCCTGTGCTGTTCAGATATCTCAGGTACACCAGGATTATGAGGAGCCCCAGGGAACTGCAGTAGATGCCTTGGATTTGCAGCCTGCTAGAGCATCCAGGGACATTTTCCCCAGTTCCAGGGCTGGCAAGTTGTGTTAGCTTCTGAGGAAGGAAGGCCAGATCTTTTCCTTTTTTTTTCTGTTTAGACAGCAGAAAGGCAAAAGAAATTAAATTGCAGCTGACTCTTAAGAATTCAGGGAAGCCTCCTGTTCTATATTTCAAGTCATTATATCTGGAAGTGGAACTATAAATCTAACTGAAGTAATTCCAGATAAAAGCAAAATTAAAAGATGAATTTGAAAACCTAGAGACTGCTGCTATTTCTCATTTTTTAAATCATATGGTCTAGAGTTCCATTCAGCTTCAGCTAAGTGCATGTCACAGTGCCAAAAAAACTTCAAGTGATAATTTGTAAAAGCCATTTGCTGTAAAAGAAATACTGTGCATGAATGAACAATGTTTATAAATCTGTAGTAACTCAGCCAAGTCAAAACAGATTTACAACGCAGAAAGTCAGTAACATTTGTAACTTATGTGTCAAATTATGGATTTTAAAAAATATATGTTAAAAAAAAAAAAACAAAAACAAACAAACAAAAAAAAACCCAACCTTTTTCCCAGTGGAAATCTAGAACTACTCAAAGACCGATCCAAACTTTCTGAGTGCAATAAATCTGCATTTCTCCCCTCATTTTCGTGTTCTTGAAAGTATTATTTTTCAACAAAACAAAAAGGCTGTGTTTTGTCACAGGTGTTTTGAATTTTCTAAAGAAAGTTTCTCTGACGACAAAATGTACCAAATCAGTTCTTCAAGAATTCTATAAATTCTGTAACTATTATTGATTCACCTTTAGAAGACAGGATGTTACTGGAATTTTTCAGGTCTAGTAAGTTGTCTGAGTCACTTCGGTCATGGCTTTTTTCCTGAGAGTTTGGGTAAATGGTTTCCTCTCATAAATCCAGTTACAGAGAAAGAAGGACAAAGGTTAGAAACTTGAGTGTGGTGTGCTTTAATTGTCATACTGGTAACAGGTGGGCCACCTCAAATTCTGTATATCCAGAAGCATTAATCACATTGTCTGTTTAAAAGTTCTCTTTGTGTAAAGTTTTGTTCCCAAGTGTGCTGTTTTAACAGCATACCATCTTACGTTGTAGCTCCTCCAGGTAGCTAGCAAAAAGTAATGGAAGGCAGTATTTGATTTTTTTGTGGATTGGGTTATAATTGGAATGAGATTTAAATGGCATTGCTCTTTTCATGTACGGTTGTGACGCACTGCTGGAAGGAACATAACTGGTTTAGAATTTGGTGTGACTGATTGAAGAGAGATCCAGTTGGTCAGCAAAATGCCAAGGCTGAAGTGTCTTACCACGAGTTGCAGGGATGGATGTGGCTTCAGAGACGGAGAGAGCACAAAGGTCCAGCATATTCAAGTCTGACAAAAATTCTCTATCTTACAGCTAGTAACTGCAAAGCTTATTTTTAAAAGTTTGTGGGTAATAAGCTATGTATCAATTACCTCTGTAGTTCTAATCTAGCAATGCAGATAAAGTGACATAATTTTATCCACATTCATCTTTTTATCTTTTATTTTTTTGTTTTTAATATTTCCAATGCAAGAGCTGAATGCTTCATAATCTGCTTCCTGTAACCCTTAAATTGGGGTATTACAAAAAGCAGTGTCCTTGGGCAATTTTGGAGTAAAAATAAATAAATCGGCAGTGTGAAAACTTCAGTAGAAAGACCATATGTTTTCAAGGACTTCCTCAGTCATGCTGTTTCCTTTTCAAGGTAAGCTGGTATATTCTGACTCCCTAGGTTGTGGTACTGCAACGTTAGGAAAACCCTTCGTGGTGGGCATCTGTTCAGCTGTAGGTCATACACCTGAAAGGTATTCTAGACTCCAAACACAAACACATCAAGTAATTATTCCTTTACAACTTGACTCCAAATTAATCTATTTAATATAGTTGCTAGTAACTTTCTTTGTTTTTTCAACTTGCTCATGGCAATTTTGCTCTAAAGATGTGTTCACATTTATATTACTAAGGAGAAGGGTTTATTAGATTGAAAACAGTGAAGAAGTTGATTTTATTCAGATTTATTTTAAGAAGTTAAAAACAATATGGTTTACAAACTGCAATGATTGTCAGTTTATTCCCCAAGTGTGAAATACTTTTCATTGAGTATAAGTATTAAATATTGTTATTTAATTTAAAAAAATTGAGAGATTACAAAACAAAACCAACTTGTTTTAACAAGCTAAAGATATCAATTAAAAAAAAAAAAAAAGATTTTTGCTATAAAATATGGAATCAAAATACAGAATTAAATGCAATCCCATTCTTGCTATAATATGCTGCAGAAGTTCCCTGCAGCATTTCCTTCCTATAGCTATTGCTTTAGGCTTGCCCTTCCAAGAAAGATCTGAGAGCAGAGAGGATTCAAATAAAAAAGAAAAATGAATTATCTTCTTTTAATTTGTAAACTTATGTCAACACAACATGAAAATGAATTAGTAAGTAATTTGAAATGTCCTACAATACTTATTTTATTCAATTACATATTTTTCTTAAGTGAGGAACATATACAGCAGATAATTAACTCCATTAAGGTTTGTATTTGTATGTCAAATACGCCAATTTCAGCAAATGAATTTCACAGGTTTTAAATTAACATGTTCTACACAGTTTTTCAATGTATACAGTCTAATCTATCAACACAATATATACAATCTGTATGCAAAAAACAAAACAAAACAAAAAAAACAAAACACACATAGCACTGAATTTGTTTATAGATAATATTTTCAATTCTTGCTTCATTCCCAAACTCAGCATCACCAAGACACTCCCATTCTGTTGTATTGTGGGGGCCTTTTTATTTTTTTATTATTTATTTTATTATTATTGTTGGTTTGTTTTATATTTGATATTCTTCTCTGGAACGGACTTATAGTGAATGCACTTTTCGGTGACAGAGAGATTGCTCCCTTGAGCCAACAGCATGAAAGAAATGTAGAAACCAGAAATAAATGGAGTTACTACCAAAAAGTACTTTGACTAGTCAGCACGCTGAGTATTCTTTGAATACTTTACTGCACTTTCTTACACCATCTCCTGCAATAAGCTGGGGTTGAATGGTTTATGTTTAGTCTGTAGTTTTTTCTGCTGCCTACCAGTAGTAGTGCATTACATTCTGTATTACTTCATGTTGTAGGCATAATGTAACATGACACATCCTAATGTTAAAGGCATGCAGTAATAACAGGCTACTGCAACACAGACAGGGAAACCACCTACATGGATATAATCAGGCAGATGCTAGCTTGCTCTGTCTAGTCTTAAACTGATGGGACATGAGCCGGCTCTAGTCTGGAAACCGCATAAATGTGTTAGCGTGGAGATTTCAGCAGGAGATGAAGGGGCTGCAAATCAGAACCATCTTTTGTCCATCAGGAGTGGGGTGAGGCTAATCAAACTTAGCTCTGCAAACATGTTGCTGTCATTACTGTTTCTGTATGTATTTATTTTCGTTACTGGCATGCAGTCTGCGTTTTCTATTCACATTTGTCAACTTTCTTATTTCATGTTTTAAATCAGATACCTAATGAAAGTCCTGTTTTACATTGGTTTGTCTCCAGCTTTGTATTTTAAAGGTTATGAAGCCTTGTAAATGACTTTATGAAAATGAGTACAGTACTCTCTCCCTTCTTTTCAACATCATCATAATCTTTGTACCAGCTCTTGCATGCTAAAGAATAGTCATAATAATAATAAAATAAGAGTAGTGTGCCAAGTTGCAATCTCTATAAATAAATTTTAAAATATTAACAATATTACTTTCAAATTTGTATGAACAGTACAGTAAAATACCAAATTAGCAATTCTTGTGACTGTTTACTACATTTGATTCCTCTCACTTCCGTCTCTGCTGACTATTTCAAAGAGGAGATCAAACCTACATATCTTTGTGGCTCTACTACTTTCTCCTCTATCTCTCCTTCAGTCCTTCACCTATATCAAATGCTCTATTTTATCTTTTAAAGACTCCACTTGTCCCAGTAATTTCAGGTACCATTGCCTTTTAACCTTATGTAGACACAGCTGCACCTTTTCCTCTCTTTTCAGTTTCTTTCTTTTTCTGTTCCCCACATTATAATAATGGTCTCAGCAAAAGGAGAGTAAAATCTCAGATACTTCTGTCAGCGTTCTGCCTCACACAATACCCTTTTGACTCTCCCTTTATACTCTTGCCTTTTGTCAGTGGCTCACTCAGTGGTATTTTCTTCACCCTTATTCCACAGGATCAAAAGTGTACCTTTTTCTCCTCTATTTGCCCTAGTCTGTTTTGCTTCTGGAGTTTCACAAACCTTTCTCTTCCATTCCTTTAACCTCAACTAATTCTGCATTTTTCTGCCTTATTTTCTGTCATCCTTAAATTGCCAAAAGGCTAGCTCCTCATTCATTCCCTGTCTCCACAAATGTGAACACCACTCGGATACACTTCCCACTCACTCAAGTTTATAACCTGGATCTTAGCCCTGCCTTTGAGATGAGAATCCTGTATACTTTCTGGTCTACCAAGGGCAAAGTCTTTTGCTAGTAGACAGATAACCAAGAGACGTATACCTTACAAACTGGCAGGTGATAAACTCTTAAAAAAATATAGCAAACAAGATTTGCAAACGCAGTTCTTCCCAGTTCTGAGCTGTGAAGAAGTTCAGTGGCTGTTCATTGCCCTTGCTGGTTCCTAGGACATTTGCATCCATGAGTGGCAGAGGTTCCTTCCAAAAATTTGGTCCATCGCCTTTTTCTCAATTTAAGAAGAGTCTGCAAGCTGACTAAAAGAATAATCCCAGTATATTTTTCTCCTTCTCTGTAGAACCATGTAAGAAATTCTAGTTTATGTTCTTCCACTCAGAAAATGTAGAAGCCAGTTTTTGGTACTGGGTTCACAGGCATATAATGAAGTTAACTGAGTTAAAGCAAATTTAAGTCAAGTGGAGTAGGGAATAAGCATAGATAAGAGGACAGATATGTTTATAGTTGGAGCCTTTGGTTTGTGATCAGTGGAATCTTCAGTGGAACAAGAATATAACATTACTTCATTACTTAATACAGGAATTTTAAAATCCTGTATACTTGCCTTACTTTTAACTGGTTCCTTTTTTTTTTTTTTTTTTTTTTTTACAGAGCTTGTTTTCATTTCATAGGGTGTTGTTATATGGATTTCTAAGATTGTATTCTGAGATTATCAATTCACTTGAAATAAAAAGCTGTGTTGGGGCACAGCTACTCTATATGTATAATAGACAGTTAATTGATTTTATTTTTTTCACCTATAGGAAACACACAGTGCAATAAAATGCCTGTAGGCTAAACACAGTTCTTAGAAATCAAAAAGAAAATAAGAATCAATCCCATCCATTCCAACTGTGGCTTGGAGAGACAATTTTGCAAAGTTCTTAAAGCTCTCTTTTAACACCATGGGTCTCCTGGTTCTGTTGCTTAGACTCCCTGCAATCATGCTCTCGTTTACAGGCCCGACATGACTGATTTCACCAGAGAAGTTACCCATTATCAGATGGCAGGAGATAAACCCATCAAAAGGTGTAACAAACAAATAAGAACTTATTTGAAGAGTGGCATTATCCTATTTCTGTCAGGAAGTGTGAGCAAATAGCCAAGAGTTTATCGTATTTATGAAGAGGAAGGCTATTTGGAAAAAGATATTTTTTTTTTCCCTCTTTTACTGTTGTCTCTTTAATCTGGAGCTGCAGCAGTGGATATGCTATTTTATAAATGGTAAACTTTATCAGGAATACGGTAAAGCATTTTACCAAGTTATCCTCTTTCTATCAGTGATATGAAGCTATAGGAGTAGAAATTCTTTTCCCTCTAGTTTTCAACAACACCTGCCAGTATTTGCAGCCACAAATAGACAAATATAGACAAATAAAAATAGAAAAATAAAGCATACATACATGTTAGGAAAAATATTTGTCTTCTTTTTTAATGTATGTTTTATTACAAGTCACAAATATTTTTGCCAATGGCTTGGGTTCGAAGGGACCTCAAGGAGGTCTCTGCCACAGGCAGAGCTGCTAGATCCCACACTAGAACAGGTTGTATAGGGCCCCATCCAACCTGGCTTTGAACATCTCCAGGTATGGAGGTAATAGCAGAGTTCCAGAAATAACAGCTAAATAAAGATGTAGGTAACTTTTAAGCTTTCTACTTAAAATACTTGAAAATATTCTGCTTTTAATCCACTCAGATTTGAGAAATCATTTTCTTATCTATTTTTTATTTCACCAAAGTTTATGTTTCATTGTAAGCAAAAGGGGCTTAAAGTCCCCAAAATAAAGTGATCTCCTTTACCACCAGTTATATTATAATGATCATAAAATAATCTCATTTTGTACTTGTGATTTATATACCTTGCTTTGTCCCCGTTATAATCCTGTTTATATATTTTATTGTTAAATCATTCATGATCTTGATGCCTATTTTGAATGTTCCACATATATGGCCTTTAAATGAGAGTCGAAGATACAATCAGGAGGAGTTTCTTTCTCTTTGTGTGACTACAGAACGAGATGAAGTCTGGAATTCAGAGGCTTCAAAGGAGACCCTGTATGTTCTGAGGATACCTGAATCTTTTCTCCGAATTGCAAGACTAGTTTTGTTATGATTGTTTCTAAAATCCAGGCCATTCTTTGTAGGCAGTACACATGTATGTATAAGTGTATGGCCTTCAGCTTTTGAAAATGGCCTTAGAAAGTGTATCTGCTTCTACTACATGCCCTTTGCAGAGTTTTGATCATGTTTGTTGATTCCTTATATCTCCTGTTTGTATAAACTACTGTAATGTGGAGGAAGCAAGGATATAAATGAAGTTATAGTTAATTATAATAATGCTTAGTGGCCCTTCTAAGTTCTGCCAGATGAAGCAGGCAAAATGAAAACAGTAACCAAAAAAATGTAGGTTTCTAGGCTTCTTAGGAATGTCTGTAAAAGACTGTCCAGAAGAGCACACCTAGGATCTCTTTCATCAAGGTTACAGTTGTAGCTGCTCACAGGTTTCTCACTGAAGCTACAGTTCAGAATCTCTGCCAGTTTGGCAGGGGTTAGAATGCACTTTATTTGGGGAAACTCAAAGCAAGAGATGTGAGTGAGACACAACTCACAGTGCAGGTGGTGACTGCAGTGACCGCTATGTTCAGTTTGCGGTGAGTTAGTTTGAGATGTAGTCTTGCTGAACACTGATCATTCTACTGAAACTAGGAATATCACAGCTTGTAGAAAATTGCAAATACTGATATTTTTCTATATGAATGTATCGACTATCAGTACCTGACAGTAATTTCTCACCACAGTCTCCTGGATAGAGTAGATGATTCAATATCAGTGAGCTGTAAATGCTAGGGTAGACTATTAAAACTAGTGAAACAGTCTGGTATTTTCACATAGTATTCATGTTCTTTCTATACCTTACTTTCTCTATTTGGCCTAGTCAAATTTTCAATGGTTTTGTCTGTAAGAATTTAAATTTCCTGTAATTGTAATGTATTTGTAAGAAATCTAAGTCAAATATACTCACAGCAGTAATGCTAGAGAAAAATGTGTGCAATTTGTTGTAAGGGAGCTGTACTTTCCATCTTTACTCCATTCCTCATTTACCTGGTACTTGTTCAGAAGTAGCATGCCTGTTTTGAAATAGTGTGAAGGAATTTTATTCCTTCATGCATCTTATCCATTGCTCCTAAGAGAAAGTAAATTAGATTTATATATAACATTTACTTATTACATTGTAACCTCAATATTATGTATGTAATACATATTTTGCCATATAATGTCTGATGGGTTAGAAGAAAGTAGAGCTGTGAGGAACAAGTCTGATTAAATTCTGCAGTCAATCTGCGTTGTATTGAAGGATATAATTTTTTGAGAACTTAAGCATAATGAAAACTCTTTGGTTTGGTGCTTTTCATATTATCCATAAGATGGATGGGACAGAAAAATACATCCCCAAACGATAGCTAGAGATGCTACAAAACAGGGAAAACTGTACTGCAAAATAGGGGTCTTTTCAAGTTATTTGTATAGATGAGATCTGAACAGCAGCAGAAAGTGTTTGATAGCTTGTGTTTGAACACAGAATGTTTAAAAGCTAACTGGAGACCTTGTGCAAACATTTTAAGATCCTGTCTCCCAACTTTCCTAGTCTTTTTGTGGTCATGGCTTTACACTTAGTTACACTGTGTACCATAAAGACTTCAGAAGATTCTTCATGTACTTGTAGTTTCAGCCAATATTATATTTTACAAAGAGAAGATAATTGTACAAATGTATGTAGCTCTCCTGGTTATGTCTGTTCTCTCTATCTATTCAACAAGTGAAACATGTGGGATAATAGAATTGTTTGTGTTAGAAGAGAATTTTAAGATCATCCAGTTCAACCCCTGCTCTATTCAGGGATTCTGCCCACTAGAACAGATTGCTTGAAGCCCCATCTAGCCTGACCTTGAATGCTTCCAGGGAGGAGTCATCCACAACCTATCTGGGAAACTTGTTCCATTATCTCACCACCCTCGCAGTAAAGAGTTCTTTTTGATTATACAGTGTAAATCTGGCACCTCTTCCAATTTAAAACCATTTCCCCTTGTCCTGTCCCTCCATGCCCTTATAAAAAGTCCCTCCCCAGCTTTCCTGTAGACCCCTTTGAGTACTGGAATCCATAAAATTCAATTTTCTCTATATTTAAGTAGATTTGAGTCCTATTTTCTAAACAATGCATTTCAAATTATTTCAGGATGATAAAAACTAGCTTTTCCCATAAGAGTAACTACTTTCACAATCCCTATATGTATATCTCATCAGTAAGGCAGTAGGTCTTCGAGATGGATGGGGCTTCTTCTATGTGTAACTGCATAACTGACTGTTTCAGACAGATGCACACATAAACATACACCATCTTTTTCCAAAAGAAAAATAAATATTTGAAGGGATATAGTTAACCTGAAATCCCGTTGCTATCTGGAAAATGTCTGACAAGAGGAAACAGCGCCTAACTATTTAATAGTGAAGTGAAGAGGTGAAAATAACTGCACCCAATCATGTCAGTTACCTGAAGATGAATAAGTGAGAGATTGAGACTCCCTTCCTGCAGTGCCACAATTTATAAGGATGGTAGGTTTAGCTGAAACAATAACAGGCTTTTAGAAAAGCTAGAGAAGTGTGGCTTTGTTTGTTGAGATCCTTTTAAATTCAGTGAGGAATATTCGGGTCTGAAGGTATGCTTCACTGGCTATTGTGTGGATCGTTATCTGTCTCAGGGATATTCACAGAACCCAGGCACTAATCCCAAGGAAATACCATTGTTTTTTACTTAATTAACAATTTGTTTTAAGTCTTGTAACTGTCTAGTAACCAACTTTGTCCCCATAAGGACTTTCTGCCTTCTCAATGAGAAATCATTTTGCATTATTTATATATACGAATGAAGCCCCTCGCCTTTGTGTGTGAATAATGGATTTCTGTACCCACATGCCTAGGTTTATCCCACACTCTCTGGATTCTGGACAGGAATATTTTCCATTCCTATAGGTTCTGGAGATGCTTTTTAATAGCGTGCATCATAGAGGAGGCATCATTTCTATTCTAGTGTCCTGCATTTTAAAGTATAAAGCTTGAGATAAGTAAACACATACATGGAGTGACATAAGAGTGCATTGTATCTAGATCCTGTGAATTCCACAGATTACCAATTAAATAATTTAATACTGAAATTTTAGACTGGGCAATATTTTCTTTGGTTAAGACAGCGGTTTTCTGATTAATGTTTTTAATTTTAAGCAATGTCTAATACACAGAATAATAAAAGTGACAGTTCAGCTTATAGTGAGTTAAGGATGTTTCTGAGAATACACAAGAGGTTTTTAAGAGACTTCCAAAGTTTATGTTTACAGAACAGAAGCTCACAAATTAACCCAAATACGTTTTCCTCATATTTTATTGTGTTAGCGTAATTCTCATTTTAATAATCTCAGCTCTGTTTCTTTGAATAGTGCTTATACTTGTAAGGTTGTATTCTAGTTAAAATAGTGAGATAACAGAGGAAGAATAAAATAGTATTTGCAATTGACTACAAGGATAATGAGGAGGGAAGTAATACATGCAGCACTGTTAATGATACAATTTCAAGACAGTTAATAGGAAAAATAACATATATTTTAAAAATGTAAGGAGCTCATCGTACACACCACTTTTTTAAAGTCCCACAACTTTAGCATTATGTCAGTTGTGTTATTCTTCACACGTAGACATCAACTGTCCCTGTTTGGAGCTGGTTTATATCTTCCCCTTCCAACCCATATTTTGGTCTGTATCTGATGCAGAGGATCTCTGTTCGGTTATGTGGAGCACGGCGTTGTTCTCAAGTATTAATCACAGCCTTTGTGTCCATCCAGTTCCAAGAAGTGAACTGAATCTCCTGCAGTACAAAGAAGTCTCTTAAAACTAGTTGTCCAGTAAAATTGCTCTGTTTAATACCATGAGGTTTACAAAACCAGCTTTTCTGATATTCATCCTTTCTCAGAAGAGTTCACAAACAATGTCAGGAAACAATAGCCAGTGTCAGTGGAGACTGCACCTTGTGCAAGTAGGGTGGATGGCAGCCTCCATCCCTGTGCAGAGGTAAACATAAATGAACACCCACTATGTTTTTTCTATTTTCTCTGGCTGACCTCCACTGCTGTAGCTGAGCTTTCCTCTTGTGATATTTGCCAGGTTGTATAAAAAAAGATGTGCCTCCTGGCTGAAATGATGAAACTTAAAGCCTATTCTCAGGCTGTGGAAACCTGATGGATGTGAAACAGCTGGCGGTCTGTGGCTGGGCTCCGAAAGGAAGTCTGATAGATGCAATTTGTGCTGTGCTTAAAAGTAAAAGATGAATTTTTTCTGCTTTAGACTGATGCATAGAAATCTGCACAATATAATTTTGCTGATTCAAACATTTTTAAGAACATGTATAGAGGTGACTTATTGGAGTGGAACATTAAAATTAAGTGTTTCCTGGTAAATCAAACTGTCATAGAAAGGGAGCAGTATGTAGAAAAAGGATAATATTTTTGCCTTTTCAATATCTTGTATTTGAGGTAGCCTATATTGCAAATAACTGAGGTATGCAGATTTCCCCAGAAAAAAGAAAAGTTAAAGGAAAGTTACAGGGGAAAGAAAAGTGCAGTGTTTGGTAGGAAGAAGACAGAAAGTGGAAGTTTCTCAGGCAGCCGAGAATGGTGACAGAGGGTGAGGTCACAAAAGCAACCAGTGAAGTGTCATCACTGACAACAGACAGCAGGCACAAAAGCCAAGAGAAGATAGTGTTTAGATGCCAAAGATACAAGTGACATAGTACTGGCTGTTGTTTTAG
Organism: Lagopus muta; assembly: GCF_023343835.1. Lineage (NCBI taxonomy): Eukaryota > Metazoa > Chordata > Aves > Galliformes > Phasianidae > Lagopus > Lagopus muta. The sequence continues at coordinate 21,302,488 of NC_064436.1, read as the reverse complement.
CTAACAAGTGATAAAATGTTTTCTTGTAAGATTGATTTCATAGAAGAAAGGGAGTAGCTTATGTGTGGTACACTAGAAGTGAAAACCTTAGACAACTTTAAGAGCAGCTAATGATTGATGAATTAAGTGGGGCATGTGTAAGCTATTGTTCTAAGGTGGGGGGAATATTGATAGCAAAGAGGGAAATACCAGTTACCGAATCAAAGATCATGGAATAAAAAATAAGAAAATTAATGTTAATTTATTCTGATAATATTTCCAAATATTCAGATGGGGAACAGGATGGTTTGAAATATAGAATTCTTGACATACATCCCTGAACACAGAAAATTGTGACTGGGTAAGATCAGGGATCTGCTCAAGTCATGTCCAAAATTTTCAACTTTGCTCAAGGAACACAAAAGTATGCAGAAAGAATTTCTTAGAAATCAACAGAGAGCATCCTAATAAGCTTGAAAATAGGTTTTTTAGAAGTGTTGAGACAGGAAGGAGAATAAACTTGCAGCAGAAATTTGAGAATACTGACCTCCAAGCTCAGAAAAGTGACATTTTTTTTTTCTAGACAAAATATAATTGTGGTTTAACACCAATGAAATTGATGAATAGAGATTTACAATGAACTTTATGTCAGTTATAGACAAGAGCTAGAGCTGAATATTTGTTAAGTACGTTCAAATAAGTGAGTTCTGCATGTGTGTGTATATTTAGCAAATTTAATTAAGGGCTGATATTTAAGGAGGCACTACATTAGAACATAGTTAAAATCATTCATGCCTCAAAACTTTTAGAAAGCATTTACATACTGATTTAGAGTACAGCTTCAGAATATTCTGTGTCAGAACAGTCTTAAAAATAGGATTGTATTGAAAGTTAAGGAATATCTTTAAAATATAACGTACTTGTTCTTTCTTGTTCAGTCAGCACAGAGTGATTGATAAATAGTCATATTCATTCATAGTCACAAAATCCCAAAAAGTTCTGTAACCCATACACATATAAAAAGGACCAAGAGGATTCCACATGGAAATACGAAGTACTGCTTAACTTCATGATCTGCGGTATCTTTTTGGCCAGGTCTAATCCTGTAGAAATGTCAGCTCACTGGAATTTCTTCTCTTTGCATGTAGTGTTTATAGCTTTATCTAACTTTCAAGTGTTTCATTTGTTTTATGTAATAAAACTCAAAATGGTTTATTCCCATTTTCTAGCTTCATAGGTATTACGTAGCTGAAAATGTACAGGAACTACTCGAGTCCTACATATATATATATATATATATATATATATATATATATATATATATTTCACGAATTATCTAAGGTATCATTTATATATGCTTTTCTAAAATTCTAGGATGTTGTTCAGGATAGCTTAAGTAGCTGAAGAGATTTGCCTGTCTGCAGGACTGTTTAAATGGCAGAGTCTGATGTGCTCCTCCCTACTACTCATTCTTTCCAGCATCCCATTGCACATTTAGACATTCTGAGGGACATGAGGCAGAGTCACAGGGGACTTTATATCCCTAGATGTCTTGGAAAGATTGAGCAGAGAGCAGTATTGTGAAATCCAAAGGGAAAAGCTGATCGGTATGCTAAGACATGTAATATGAAATTCAGCTAAAAATGAACATGTGTCATCTAAAAAGACAAAGTAATGATTTGTGTACATGTAAGTGTGGGCAGTTTAAACACAGGCTAACAGATTGAACATTGATTGCTGGGAATACAGAACACATTCTCATTTGTATTGTTTGATTGAGAATCGTTATTACTTTGCTTGTAATTGCCATAATTTATCACTTTGTTAAAATTTGCCAGAAATATACTGTTTGCCTATAGTTCCATTCTAACAGAACGTAATTAATTATGTTCTTTGCTCAGTTTCCAATTGCCTTTAACGTACATTTAACTCTAAAAAATAATAATATTAATTCAAAGATAATTCAAAGGAAATAGAAAAATAACAATTTGTCAAACTTTTTATATCAGCTATAATTCTGATTTTATAGCTTGATGGATTAGTAAAGATGTTAAAATGGTAGATTATGTATTTGTAAATGATAAGGGAAGAATTCTCATGTTTTTATATATACTTGAGTGTATTTCAGAGGTTCATAACCAGGTAAATTGCAGTGGATGAAGCGACAGCATAAGAGTTTGTTTACTAAGCAAAAAATCCTGCTAAAAAATATCGATAACTCTTAGTCTTACAACTTCAGAAATATCATCTTTGTTGTCCTGATCCTAAAGGAAGGAAGGCTCCAACCTTGGCATGACACCACTTACTCATACAGTGCTTGTTTACAACACTGTTGGATCTGTGGTTTTACTCTTTCTGGTGAATGGGTCGTGCTGCAGGTATAGAGAATACAAAACACTAAATAGTTTTTCAGTGCAACAGTGTGAAATGGAAGACACTGTATGATTTCATCTAGACATACAACTTAAAATGTAATTTATAACACTGTGCTTGTAGGAAGAACCAAGAAATACTTAAAGCAGTAGAAAATCGTTACATCAAAATACAGTTCATTTTACTGAAATCAACTGTCTCTAGAAATTGTGTTTCATAATCAGGTAGTTATAACCCAATATATACTTGTATATGTAGGTGAATATATGTATGTATGTGTACGTTTTGAGACATACAAGCTGGAGTAAGCAGAGTCTATCTGGTCTACATTTAGTCTGGTATGTATCAGTAATTAGTTTGCATTATTAGCATGTTTTAGTTATTACTAAGAAGGGATGTGGCAAGAGAGCCATTCAGAAATGTCATCTCGTTTTGGATAGCTTAAAAGTACCAAAAACATGTGTACGTAGTTTTTAAAAAATAAATAAATAAATAGATGAGAGCAATGCTAATTGGAGAAAATAGTGTAATGGACTTATAAATGGATAAGAACAAACTGTTCCTCAAAGATGATTGCAGCTCGCTTAGGATTCAGAATGCCATCCCATTTTCATTCTCAGTATGAATTGAGATTCTATTGTAGAGTACATAAATGATTTTCTTCGGCTTTTTAAAAGGCAGCGTGTATTAATATTTTAAACTGAAGTAATTGCTTCTTGTTCAGCAATGGGTTTCATTTATGAGTGTTTATCCTTGGCAAATGGAAAGTATGGTTAATCTAAGTTAAAAATGAGTTCTTTAAATAGCTCTAATTACATTCTGTTTATATTTGTACATTTTAGACACTTAAGATTTAATCGGTAGCAGTTCTAAGAAACTATAATGTTTATTAGCTGGTTTTAAATTATTGTTATGGATGTGGTTCAATGAGAAAATAAATGGTGATTTGTCTACTATAATGCATAGTAAATAAAAGATGGACCAACACTGAATAGAGAAATTATATATTATATCATTTGACTTTTATATTAGAAACATACAGATAGAAAGAATACTTGGGGAAAAAAAAAAAAAAAGAAAGAAACAGATTCCATTTCTCATTTCACTTAAGCAGATTCTTTGGAATTTTGTGTTTAAATCTGTTTGTTTAAATCAAAACTTTGGAATATTGTTCTTTCGACTTTTTTTTGCCTCAGTCTTAACTGTTATTAGTTTGATACTGACACTTTCTAAAAGCTTTTGACAGTGTGCTCCTAGTCATAGCTTGTAAACTAAATTTGCAGCACCAAGTAAACATACTGTTAGGTATTCTACACCATGGAAGACATTAGGTATACAATTACTATTTTATTATTTTGCATATACACCAGTATGAGAAAGAAAATGAGTTCTTAGATAACCAGATATTTTTAATTTTTTTAATTATTATTTTTTTGCAAAAAGCTGTTCAACAACAGTAGAAGGACTTAACACGAAGTGTACAGAACAACAAAATGCTGATCTCAAATCTTTGCTTATTTAGACCTGTCTAGTTAGTTCTTAAGGCCTGAGTCAAAACAAATTATCTTGGATTGATTATTAATAATATTTAAGGAGACCCCTTTTAAAAATGAACTATCAAAACATTTGTAAATCAGTTAATTTTCAGTGCAGAACTACAATATACTGAATGTTGAAAGGCAGAAAAAAGAATCAGTTCTTTCAACTAACAAGAAATGATTTCAAAATGAAAATGAATGTGGATTATACCAGTATAACGGATCTCTAGGTGCTCTGGGTAGAGTTTGACTGTTCAGGGTAGTATTGCAACCAAAATCAACTTTGAGCACAATTCCCTGGTTGGCTTTGCAGTGTTCTTGTGATTTTAGACTAGAAAGCACCTATTTTAAGTACGTTTGCATGGTAGTTCTCTGAAACATTGTATTCGGGATTATCAGGGTATCCTGACAAGAAATGCATGATGTGCTCTGCATTTTTCCCAGAAGATAGAGGTGAGTAGGGAGGATATGCCAGCTCTGGATCCAAAGATTTCTTCCGTGAGGGGATCTTTAGCAGTTATTGGAGCTGAGCTTTATTTGTCAATTTTAAGTAGATTAAAAAGATATATATATATTTTTAATGTATCTGATTATAAATCTAAAGAAAGAAGTGGTAACATATATTTGTTTAATGTTTCAGCCCAGCTTTCGTGGAAACAGTCTTGCTGAAATCTTATGCACTTGTTTCTGTCTGCTTTCCCCCTTCAGTAATGCAGTAACTTTGAAGCATAACAGTTTCAACTAAATTTGACAGGGTCTAGAGGTCCCAGAAATAATTATGTTCATACAAGCTCCATGAAAAGAGAATGTGTATAACCTCTGAGTGCCCTTTTAGGGAGATAACAGGTGACTGGAAATCAATCTCTATTAGACACTGGAGAATCCATATGGGAAGAAAAGCATTGGACACATCCTAAGTGTAAGAAAACCTCTGGAGTTGCACCTTCTTAAGCATCTCAATCAACCATAAGTCACATTTACATGGAAAAACAATTTGTTGTCTGTTTGGACTTCAAAGTTAGTATTCTAGGAACATTTAGAGAGAATGAATACATGTGAATTGATTTTAAGAAGTAATTATTAATTCTAAGCGATTCGTTGATGATATTGAAAACATTATGTGAAATGCCCAACTTTTACAATTTGTGGAATGATTCTTCTTCCGTTGCAGTTGTGCTGTGTGTTCAGATTTTAAATGAAATAGCTCTCCTCCTTGTCAAGCTTATTTGATCCAAAAAATTAACAAGTTTTCATAAAATCTCACTTTGAATTAGTTGATTAAAGCTGAGTCTGTTAAAGTATGTGATTTCCCTCTGCGATTCAGATAATCTTTTCTTATCTGATCTAGAGTTGTTGAAGGCCTTATGGAGATTTCTAAGTAACTAGTAGAATAAAAAATTCATTTACACAAATCTATTTTCCTTTCATTTCCCATAATAAAGTAGTAAAATTCTGATTATAAAGTAGGATTTGCCTTTGTATATTGAGTAATCTTGATTTTTTTACTGGAAGTTCACTGTGGCCTCATATTCTGCTAAAAGAAGTGCTCCTGGAAGGTTAAATAATGTAACTTTAGATATTTGTGGATTCTTTTTTTTCTCTCTCAGGAAAGATTAATAAAGCAGAGTATTACTGAAATGGTTGGGGGTGTGCCCTCATCTTGTAAAGAGAGATTTTTTGCTTAAAATGAAGAGGAAAATTTGGTCAGGATTCCTTTACAAAGCTGATACCTCTGGTACAGTTGGAAGAGCTTAGCTTTGTTCTTGTAAGTAAATATTCATGGAATATGAGGGCACTGTGTATGCTTGGTAAATTTGTTGAGTCTGGATGCCAACTATGTAAAACAGATGCCAACATCTCCCATACATGAATGTCTTAGCCTTACTCAAGCCTTTTTTAGAAGCGTTCCTCCTACCTTAGAATTCAGAATTTTTCTCCATTATACTGAAAGTAAAAACTTCCCAGCTTTCAAGAAAGACATGGAACTTGAGAGATTTGACCTACAGAAAGTATCCCCTTGCTCAGGGTAGACCCTTGCCAATGAATTGCTGAAGGCTAACTCCGTCTTCCCTATGTTCATGCTCTTCCAGAAGTGCCTCGTTTTAAGCACTGCTGGAGGCAAAGCACTTGGCTAGTTCAAGCACTGATTTAAGGCATTGCACCTGATTTTGTATTATATGTTGTGGTCAGTGTCTGCAGGTGTGTCTTTTTAAATTTTGCTTTCTGTATGAGTCTAATGGGGTACATTCCAGATCTGCTTACAGAAGATTCAGTCAGAACTAAACCTAGTGGAAATGCCTAAAACAGAAGTTCTTCATTCTCTTTGGTCTCTCTCTATCAGGTTGGAACTGTTCTATTTTATATAAAGAGTAATCTACCATTGTAAAGAGGAAAACTGTTTGCTTTAATGGGTCTAGTGTTCTGCTGAGGTATTTGATCTCATTTAAGGAGAGAGAGGACTTGTCATACGATTGTTCCAATCACTGGTCCTCTTCATGGTTTTAACAATCAGTTCCATTCATGGAAATTTTCTAGTTGGCTTTAGTTCATGTTTCACAGTACTGATGATAGCTGTTTTTCCCAACACAGCCAAAGTACAGTTTTCAAAGCCTTAGAAGTATAAAAGTCACTTGTGCTCTATTCTCATTTTGTCAGGTAAAGTGATAAAGAAATGATTATGATTGAAGTTCTTATCTGTAGGGAAACATACATGGGGTCAAGAAAATTTCCTGAATCTTCTGAAAATATTGTAGAGAGGTGCCACTGCACTTTTTTTAGGAAGGTGTGTTGGTGGCCTTGTGAAAAAAGGAGAGATGTCAAAGAACTCAGAACTGAGAACCTATATGCCATTATGGTTTATATCTGTAAAAATCCTGCATATATGTAAAATAAAAAGGCCCAAACTAAACAATTTCAACATTTAAAATATTATTCTATCTCTCTGTGTATTTTTAGCTAATATGTATTGAATCTCATCTAGACAGGGATATGTTTTTAAATTGTAATTGCATTATTCTCCTTTATATTTACATTTTAGAACAAATTCTATTTACCTAAGGTACAGACTACCAAATAGATTCTGTATTGACTCACGTGATGACACTCTACTGTGCTGATGTGCATCTTTGACCTCCCTTGAAAGTAGCATTAGCCTACTATAGATTTTGCACAGAAAATCAAATAGATTTAAATTTATTCATATGCCCTATGAATCCGGCGATGTTTTCCTCTTTTATTTTGCAAACATGACATTTGCTTTCCAGTCCCCCAGCTTGAATAGATTTTGCAGTTTGAGGAAGAAAGAGAGGAAAATGATAGCAACCTGTAACGCTTCTTTGACTTTTTTTTCCCACTTTTCATTTACCCTGCACTATAGAATCATTCATCACTGAGATTAGAAATTACTGAAAACTCTTCATTTTGATGGAATGGACTCTTCTATGTCAGAGTTATTTACCTTTTAAACTAGTTAATTGCATGCAGTTATTATTCCTCATGATATTTTGCAGCATTCTTAAAATTCAGAGTGAAGAATGTTCTAAGACAAAGACTTATTTGCAGCATTTTATAAAGCTGCTCGTATAGCGTGCCAGTAACATCACAGCAGGTGAGGGTCCCGTATGATTCCATTATTCAGGAGACCTTCTTTTATATATGATTAATTCCAGGACCCATTTAATCCACTGCATTATGATGGTCAATTGGGGACATCTGTGCTGATGAAAATGACTTTTGATTGTACCTAGATAGCTTTTACATGTGGTACTCCATGCCGGTTCACTTTCCAGTTCAAAGTGAGACAAAATCAAGTCCATTTGCTGGATGGGGATTTCTTTTTTTTCCTAGCTAGATGATCAGCATTTATATGTCTTATATTGAATTATCTGGTTTGTAATCTCTGGTCTAGGAGTATATGTAGATAACTGAAGTATTTTGCTTTTAAAAATTAGATAGTGGCATTTTGATGTTATTATCGCTTTTTCAATGGTATTAACATGTTATCTCTCCAGTTATAAACAAGTCATCTGTTATGTTGATACTGGCTCACATTAGCATGTACAGGTGCAGGACAATAAGTGCTCTGGCTGGAGAATTTAGTAGGTTCTGTGTTCCTCTTCCTAAATATTGAAATTCACTTTTCAAGCTGATTTCCTGTGTGTTTACCATTTTGGTGTGAATTGAATTGCTATCATGGTTGAAAGTTGGATTGTGGGATGACTGTTAGGATTAAGGCTTGGGTGACTACCTGATAGGATGGTGCATTCCATCTTAACAGATAGGTTCGGCAGATAGCACTCTAAAAAAGGGGGGGGAAAAAAAGATTCAAACACAATTTCCAGCTATTAGTAGTTCTCACATTTTTTCCCAAAAATATTCTTGTAGTCTCTCAGGCTTCTAAACAAATAATAACTCTGTCTTCCATCCTGTGCAAAGATAAGAAAGAAAGAAGAGAGAGTGGAGAGAACTTTATGATATCTGTTTAAAATGTATTTGTAAGGTTACATTATTATTTATTTAATATATTTTACAGTTAAAAAATTGTGAAAATATAAACACTCAGGTTTGGGGTAAAAGCTGAACATTTTCTGAGCATTTTCTGAATGCTCAGACAAATCTGTTAGGTGTCTTCTTTTTGGCTGATATTAGTGGGTTGAAAGTCTATAACTAAAAGTAGGAATTCATTGTCAAATATGATTAATAGTTCTTTTCAAGTCTTTATTGTACACATATACGTTGTGTTATAGTGAACTGAGATGCATCACAACACGCAAATATCTAGATTGTAGTTGTTGATGGTTAATTATCTAAATTTTATTGTGTCTTGTGTGTATACAAAAATAGATAATATCAGGAATCTCTTCATACCTCTGCCTTTGTTTTTCATACTCTCAAATCAGTCTCTTAATGTTTTCAGTACGAAAGTTAAAACAGCAATTTCAGGTCCTATCACCATAGTCTGTACAGTATCACTTAGATGTGCCATGTGTATTGATAGAGTTCAAAACATGAGACAAATATAACATAGTTTTTAATTAGTGATCAGATTTCTGCAGCTGTGCAAAGCAGTATTGCTCTAAAAAAATACCAACCCTTTTGCTGAACGGTCACCTATTAACAACCAGAATGGAAAAAGGGGAATTAATCCTTCAAAAGAATTGCAAAAGGAAGAAAATGTAAGACACAGATTTAGTTCAGAACACTTTAAAAGATGCTTATTCCTTAAGTAGAAGAATGGATTACATATGTCAAATATTATTTTGTACTGTGAAATGTTGTTAGAAAATAATATTCTTTGCATTGAATCTTCAACTGGCTGGAAAGTTGTTTTCTTTTTTAAAATGGGAGAATGTAACATCGTGCACAGCTTTCTTTCTCTGTTCATCATACATTTGTTTCAATCATAGCATCTAGGAACTAAACAACAAAAGAAAAAAAAAAACCAACATTCAGCAGTCCTGTTACATATGGTTAAGCTATGATCAGGAAGCACATTTCCCTTCAGTTCGTCCCAGTAAGTGACTAGATAGCTTCTATGAACAGGGGACAGAAAAACATGACTGATTATTTGGCACCTAGGAATTTGAATGAAAAGAATGATATGAAGGAATTTCCAGGAACAACCTGGCCCTCCCTCTGAATTTCTTTGAATCTCCAATCACACTCTGTAGGTTTTACCCATCATGTATCTATCCTATCTGAAGGTTTGAACAAATCTTTACATCAATCTCTGAACAAGCTGAAAGCAGAAAAGAGCATCTCTTTGTTCATCTTCTGAATTGCTTTGCAAGCCATTGTCTATTTAGCCTTATGCTTAACAATTTTTTTTTTTCTGGTTAAAACAATTCAGCAGGTACTGGTTGTATTTGGGCAGGGAAAACATTGCCTAATGTCCAGTTTCTCATTCCACTGTTTGGTTTACTGATACCACTTTTTAACTGTCAATGACAATTACGTCTTACTTACATTAAGATGATGAAAAGTGTCTTAGAAGATGCTGGCTTAAGAACGAACCATGAAATGTTCAGCGTTCTAAAATTCCCCTTTTGGTCACTCATATGGAACCTGGGAATCAAGAAATTCAAGGAAAGCATGCTATTTAAAGAAAAGATCAATTTTTACTTTAAACACATGATATGATGCATAAATAAAGGGCAATGTAATGCAGACACAATATTGAAGACTTGCATGTTAGATTGTATGGAATTAATGTATTTTAGGATTACAATGGATAACATGGATAACAATGAAAACAAAAACAAAAGGTAGAGGAGGTGTTCATGTTTAAAATTGAAAATGCACTTCCAAGAACGCTAATAGGGAAAAAAAAGTCATAAAGGACGGTCTTTTTGAACTAAATTCAGAAAGTTTCTAAAGACTTTATGGGACATCTGCAGATCAGAACTTTTATCATGAAAATAGTCTAAATGCCTCATGAATGCAGTTCAGAAATCTTATTTTACCACTAATACAAAATTATCCTAATTCATTGTGAGATTTAAATTATCCCACTGTAATGAATAAACCTCAAAGACAATTCAAGTTGTTCAGGTCAGAAACCAGATCCATTTCACAGCTAGTCTGCAACAGCAGGCTTTTTGCCTTTCTGTTTGAAAATGTTTCTTCTGATAGTCTTTTTTGCCTACAATGTTTCTTGGTCATCTTATTTTCTTTCACTATAATTAAGGTAAGCTGGGTAATTCTTCCCAACAGTTGTCCCTGATATTTCCAAGGTAATAACAAGCATTATCTTATTCCATTTCTTCATATAGCTGTATATTGATTCTTATGTTATCTGAAGTGCAGTAGTGGATGTACTGTAGACTAAATGAGAGGTCCCCAGACCTGTATCATTCTGTTGCTTCACTCTAAAGATAAATTCTTCACCAAGATGAGGATTTGCCTTGGTGAGAGTGAACATTTTCTAGCTATCTCCTCTCTGCAGTCCATCACCTCAAATCAACATTTTGCTTTCTTAATCTCTGTTCTTCAAGACTTTCCCTTCAGGATATTGGTTGTGTCTCTGTCTCAGACTAAATTTTCCTGTTCCGTCTCCTGAACGCTGACTCAGCCATTAGCCATACATTATGATCTACCCTAATCATTCAATGCACATTTAATGTTCAGACACTGAATGTATCTCACAGACAAGTCAGGTTTAAACAGCACATCAAATGATATTGTTTCTACACAGTGAAATTATCTTTTTACTCAAAGTCTTCACTTTTTACTAAAGGCATTATAGACAACATAATGCAAGTTAACAGGTAGACTAATCTGTTTCTCTGATTTTTAAAAAACGTTAATATGTCATTATAAAATGAATAACAAATTTTTGTTCCAAAAATTAAAATCCATTTCACAAATAGTAGCATGGGAGGTTTGGATACAATTACAATTTTTTTCTTAATCTAAAATCATAAGTTTGTCAAAAACTGAACTATCTGTGTGCTTATAGATTTCCATTATCTGTACAACTGTGGATGTTTTCCTGAATGGTTTCATTTCATACAATTAGGAGTATATTTGTATGATCAACCTTAGCCTTGTGTGATCTGAAAAGAGTGGAAAGTTAAAGTAACGCATGATTGTCTTTGAACACTTAGAATGAACTTATTTTCTTTTGTTGATTATTTGTCCACCGAAAGTCTTGAGTGAGGAAAGCCCATTTAGTTTATTGCCTCTTTACATAAATTTTTAATTGCTGATCTCAATATTAAACAACATCCTAGGAACAACACGTCACCTTCACATCAGACCCCTCTCCTTCCTCTCTCCTCTACTTCAGTCCTTTGTGCCTCATACTGCTCCCCTCAAAGGATCTTGCCTTGCTCAGGCGTCTCCTGCCCCTAGCATTTGCCACACTTTGTTAAAATACGTTTTCACAAGGCTGCCATATGCCCCTGAGATGCTTTAGCATGTGTTGAGGCAGTTTTGTCCATGGAAGGACTGGGTGCATGGCCACCTCTGGCCCTTTCCCATGCAGGTTATTCTGCAGACCCCAAACACCAACGCTCTGCTTGTTACACCCAACACAGCATTTTAATCTCTTCATAAAGGTCTCATTGTTAAAGGCTTGCAATAGTTTATTCCATCTCTGTCACGGTTTTTGCAAGAGATAGCCTTGTAGTAAGGAAATAGTTAGAATGGTGATCTTCATGAAGTCTGGTTTTACGTAACGCGCTTCTGAAATTTTAAGTCTTAAGTCATTTATGTTTCCTAATCCAAATATATGTCTCTCACAAGAAGCAAGAGCCAGACTTGTGTTTCCATTATCCCTCACCTCATTGACTAATACAGCAAGTCAAGTATATTGTTTCCTGTAGTTTACTTGTTCTGCTACTTGGTGGGTTAACAAACATGGGATATGTATTTCTATTACCACTGTGGTTCTGCAGACTTCGTGCCAGTCACTGCTAATGATGTTTTCGCACATCATTCATTGTTTAAACGATTGAGACAAACATAGTATTTAAATATGGCAGGATACACATTTCCCCAAGGCAAGACTGTACCTACGAACCCATGCTTTCAGGATTTTGGTTTACGAGTGACACATAAAGTAGAGAATCTACCCAGCTGCTGTGCTGATATTAAAAGAGGTTGTCTTTTTAAATGATTGTCTTGTGTTGTGAAAAGCATGTCTTTGTAGTTGATTTCCTGTTCGCCAGCTGTTCATAATATTTTTAACTATGGTTTCCATGAAGCCACCAACTCTATCATTTCCACATCCCCAGATTAATAGATTCTCCTCCTGATCCTTGTAGGATATTCTAGAGCAATATATAATAACTCCAGTGACAGGACAGTGAGACAGGTAGAGAGGCAGACCTTATCCAATACGCAAATAATTTTTTCCTTGTTAGTTGATCAGTACAAACAGTAATTACATGAAGACCTAGCTGGATGCATAGATTAACAGTGTGAATGTATTCTTTAACCTTGGTCAGGCTATTTAGGACCATTCATGTTGTTTAGGACCAAAGAGAGGTCTGGTGCTTCAGACAGTTAGGATTTCTTTGAGGCAGGTCAGTATGGTGTGTAAGGGACCACTTAGTCTGTGGCCGAAAGCAAGGCTGTTGCAAGGCCAGTGAAGTCTTTAAGACTTCTCAAGACTAAAGAAGTATATAGAAAGCAAGTGTGTATTTTGTATTTATTTGTGCTAGTGTAATATTAAAAACTTTGAAAATAGTATTTTAAATAATAACTCATACAATTTGTAATACGTCTTCATTCTATTTTCTGTTAACCTTCTAAAAGCATCTACATCTTAAGTAAATGATTTTCTCTCTGTGTGTGGAAATGCTTGAGTCAAGTACAAGTCTTCCAAAACTCAGTTTGATCTTTAATTAGTGAGGATAGAGGAATGGAAGGGGACAATTTCATTTGGATGATTTTTATAAAATTGAACAGTGCAGTCATAAAATGAACAAAAATCTTTTTTTGTTGTGCTTATTTGTCAGCATTTTTATTCTGTATTGCTTTGGTTTTCTCATTCAAATGAATCGTAACTGTAAAATGTAAAGTACAGGACAAGGAGCTTTGGCCAGTATTGTACAGAGTTCAGACTGTAAAGTCGGAATCATGGTCTGAATGTGAGCCTAAGGTGGTAAGAAGCTTTGGAATAGAAAACTGGTATCATGGTCAAACAGAAAGCAGAGCTGCGACAGCCACAGAGCAGTTTTAAAGCACAGGTTTTTGAACACTCTGAACTGAGCTCAGCACAGTATCAGTAAGTAATTATCAAGTCTGGCACCAATCACCGCTCCTTTCAGTTCTAGACATATTGTTGTGCCAGGTGAGTGTGATGTCTCGCTACTGCTTGTTTTAAGCATTTTTTTTCTTCAAGGAAGTTTGTGCCACGTCTCTTTACTGGACACAAAAACTTGCATGCCTCAGTGTCTGTCCCTCTTCCCCACACAGGGTATAGCCTTCCCCTTTGAGAAGGTTATGAATGACAGTTAAGGGTGACTCGTGTCTTTTATGCTTGTAGCAGACAATACTATATGCCGTGCTTTATTGGTCCTTCCCAGCCCCACTGGATATTCTGAGGTGTACAGCCTTTTTCCAGAAAGCCTGAAGGATTTGAAAGGTGGAAGCCTAAAGGTGTAAAGAAACCAAGGCAGGCAACGTAGTCAGTGTAACTAGGAATGCTTGAGAGGCAGAAAGAAAATAATGAGGAAGGATGTCAGTTGCTAAAGAAAACTTTCTGCTGCCATCCTTCCCAGGTGAGGTAGTGAATCCTTTCATGTTACCTACAAAGATGAATTCTAAATATTTGGCATATTAGAATGTGAACAGATATGCCACTTCTCCAGGAAGCTGCGGGTCAGTTACACAGCAAGGAGCAAGCAAGAAACAAGCTGAGAGCATGACATTCCTGCTGGGAAGAACCATGCATGTCACTCACTCTGAACCTAGTCCACCACACTGTGAAAAGGTATGCACTGTGAAAAGAGATGCAGTTTCCTTGAAATAGGATTTAAGTATTGCTATCTCTGGTTTGGTACAGTAACCATTTCCGTAGATCAGAGTTCATCATAGCCTCGGTATCAGAAATGCCCACAGTCTAGACAGCTACTGATCATATCTGCTTTGAGTTTCAAGCTGCCCTTTTAGTACTGAGAGGACTGAGATCCTCCAGATCATAATAGATTCACAGGTGATTTTTTGCTCCTTGGAATTCTTGGCTTAATTGCAGAAAAAACTCCTGTTAGTAGTGTCCAGCTTTCTGGACAGTATCAGCATGAACTTCCAAAATAATTAAGACTGACTTGGGAAAGTAGAGTGAAAACACTTGCAGGGGAACTGTTAGGTCCAGACTTGAAGTGGTGATTGAGCACCTGGTGAAGGGCTGTGGCTGGCCCAGGGAGCACAGGCAAACTTTTTGCACCTGTGCTCACCAGGGTGACCAGAAGGGGTGGACACAAGGTAGATCACCCCTGTGCTCATATAAGGGCCAGCCAACAAAGGGAAAATATTGCTGGGACCTGAGCTGCTTTTTGAAAACATGTGTTACATAGCTACAGAGCCCCTTTTCCAGTCAGGTGCGTTGGATGCTCTTTTCTTGATGTGATTATTGGTGTACTTACAAATACTTTGCCTAGTATCACACAGAACCTGTCAGATGCAATTTTGCTTCTTCATGAGCAGAACACCACTGAAAACAGCCTGCTGTCTCTTTCTCTGCTGTGCTGGAGCTAATCACTCTTCTGAGGAAACTGGTTTAATGAAAACAGTGAGAGCGAGTGAATCATTGGAGACTTCTTGCATTCTAATTCTACTCACATCTTTTTCTTGGCAAGTGGCCTTTTATTTCAAGGGTGATTAAACTGAAATTGTGTTGGGGTGGACACTGAAGCTGTGCCTAAGCTCCTATTTTGTCCATTTCAAAGACTCATCTTGGGTGATCTTTTTACAATAAGAAGTGAATAATACAATAAGAAGAAATACACCTCATCTTGTACAACTAACAGGAGAATGTTCTTCCATGAAAAAAGGGTTGGTATGCATTATTTCTTAATGGAAAAAAAAGAGGGGGAGGGGGGAGGAAGATATTGCCCATCTGTGAGCCTTAATATCTTGTATATCTTCATTTCAAAGTTATATAAGATTTTTAGGTCTTAATCTGGTACTTGGATTGTACAGGCTATTATCAGTGTAGAATTGTACACTTAGGTCTTTCTGTTTTATATAGACACTTGGTTGATCCACTGTTTCTTGAGGACAAAATCTGTTAATTTAGTTAAAATCAATTTCTGCCTATAACAATCTATTGTATGCCCAAGTGAGAGTTCACAGAAATACAGTTAGACTCTGGTAGTCGAGAACTTTATATTCTCTAAGGAAACTACCAACATCAAATATTATCAGCAAATTCCAGATGAACATTAATTTCATTGAGAATACTACATGAACAGAGGTGAGAAGGATCCTATCAGAGAGCTCACTAAATTGGTAAGAGTGAAGCCTGTGTATTAGAAGGTTTGACTTATGAATGGTTGAAGCCAAGTTCTTCTTGGTGGTGCATAGCAATAGGACAAGGAGTAATGGCCTAAAACTCAAACATAGGAAGTTCCATACAAACATGAAGGAGAGCTTCTTTATGGTAAGAGTGACAGAGCACTGGATCAGGCTGTCCAGGGAGTTTTTGGAAATTCCTTCTGTGGAGATATACAGGACCTATCTGGATGCCAACCTGTGCAACCTGCTGTAGGTAACCTGCTGTAGCAGGGACTTGGACTTGATGATCTTTTGAGGTCCCCTTCAACCCTTGAGATTTGGTGATTCTGTGATGCTGGTTGGTGAACTTCCTCCAAAAATCCCTGTTTTTGTTCCTGAAAAGTAAAACATTTTAAATCCAACAGGTTTAGACAATCAAAACAAAGAAGTGGAACATGCTATCACAGTGTTCCCTCTGCCATTGTTAGTTGTGATGATTTTTAGACTATTAGATACGACTTGTGATGCTATGAGAAATTGTATTGCAGCAAATAACAGTACATCCATGTTGTGTATTTTCAGCACTTGCATGTTTTAGTCCTCATAAGAGCCATCACTTCCACTAGCAGTTAGTGCTGAAGATTATTTGCATTGCTATTAGAGAAGCATCACCTTTCTGAATGTGTATAGCAGAATCTGCAGTCATAGTTTAATGCAACTTTCCTATCACCTTAGGAATGTAAAAATAAGCATTACTCATTCCTGTTCTTTTTACATATTTAACACTGTGGGAAAAGGTTTTGAAACAAGTGGAGCAAACTGTTTAAAATGATCCCACCGCTTCTGAGCAGTTTTTAGTGCCTTTACACTAACTTAATGAATTATCTAACAGCAGAAAACATTTTATGACTACCAGTTGTTTCCTATGTGTGCTCTTAAAGTCAAGTTGCAAATTAATTGATTCAGGTCATCTCAACTTAGTATTTTATAACAGGAAGCGTGTTGCTGCATGTGACACATCTTGACACAGTGGGCAGCCTCTTCTCCAAACGGGTTCAGAACCAACTAAGCATGGAAACTCTTTTTCATGAAATAATGAGGAATAGTTGCATTTAAATAAAGAAGGTTTGCTAAGGAGTGGAAAAAGTTTTGCAATGTCTGTAATATCTTAACAGAAGAAAGCAGTTTCCAGACAACCGCAATTTCTCCGTGATTATTGTTCAGGAAAACACTGACATCAATGTCTGTTGATTACTTTCAGAATTTCTTTTTTTTTTTTTTTTTAATTGGTGTTTGACTCTCCAGTTTCTTTTGCTAGCAAGAGTTGTGTAGAAAACCACTTCTTGTTAGTTATAACAACTTCCCTGCGAATGTCATTCTGATACGGAGTCTAACCATAAGGATACAGAGGTCTCACCAGGTGGAAGTCATGACAGAGCACCTAGGTCTAGTTATGTATGTATAACCAATTATCTGTAGCTCCGTGCTATTTCAACATAACAGGATCAACAGTGTGTTTTCTTTAAGAATGGAATAATTCCTATTGCTAGTTTGTGGCTGTACATTTGCTCCTGTTCTAAGTAAGACACGAGTCTGGTGTATAATGAAACTTCAGAGCAAACTGAAATGTGAGGTATTTTTATAGTTCAGTATCTATTATTATAGATTACTTTTAATGTATGCTCTTATTATTTTTGTGGTATGCTGGAACATAAGCAATACAACTGAAGACAGTCTCTTCAGCAATGAAGTAGGACCATGTTGCATGAAGATAATGACTTCTGGGCAAAAAAAATGCTTTGTTTACATTTTAACACATAAAGACTCTGAGCTTTCCCTCCAAATTTAAAGCTACTTAGCAAATAGAGTTACATGAAAAATTTTGTAGTGTCTGGAAATTTTTCATTGTAGACTGACTGCTCTCAATTAAATGAGGTAAGAATAATATAAAGTTATATATAAAAGTTGTGTTTTTTTTTAACATTTGATATAGACAGCAAACTGTTAGTGCTTAACATGTGTATATTTGAGAAGGGATAATTTATGCTATTTGGATGAGAGGAGCTATGTGTCCGTTTATTAGGATTATTGTTGTCTTCTTCTTGAAATTGTTGTAAGCATGGAAATCAGAAAATATCCATGGATTAGAAGAAAAATGTTGTGACTCGATATACAACAGCTGTGTTGTATTGTGCCCCTTTCCACTGCCTTATTTGATCATCAGAAGAAACCTAGACAGGATCTTGGATCTAAAAACCCTGAATTCTTTTTTTTGTTGTTGTTGTTGTTGTGTTCACATGATGATATTCATTTTAGAAGGAGTTGATTTCCTTTTTCTGTTGCATTCACATTAATGTAGCTGGATGTGTTTCCACCCATTTCACCTACATTCAGTGAGAACTGTGGTGATCATGTGTGGCTTTTTAAAATCTTCCAATTGAAGAAATTTTAAATTTTAGAATTCATTTTTCTATCTTCTTAATTGATAGCAGTAAGGATTCAAGCTATCAGTGTGGATCAATCAGAGCTGACACTTTAGAACAGAAATGCAGTACCTAGCTTTATTCCTGCAGTCCCTGTTATTCATTATGTTAACTGGAATTACTTTTGCATTTGAGTTGGTCTTAGTGATATATTGCCAGGGACAATCAAGAGGATTAAGAATAAGAATATGGGTTTGCAACTCAGCCATAGATTTGTGCCAAAGTTGGCTGTGAAGATTTGAGTTTATATTACCTTGCATTGTCAGGTTTTTTTCTCACTTAAAAGAAAATATGTACTCCAAAATGCAGAGTACAGATTTGAGCCCGCACAAAATACAACTGCTGTTGCAGAGGTGATGCCTTTTTGCCAAACTGGCTCATCTGTCATTCAAATGTAAATCTTCTTGTACTCACTGTCCTGGCACACAGACCAGAGGAAAAGCAGAGTGTTAACTAAGAAACTAAAAATCCAGTTGTATCAGATGTGACCTGCATGACATCATTTGGATATTCTTTTGGAGGTGTTTCTGATCTTTCTTTAAAAAAAAAAAAATAAAATAAATAAAAAAGGTTGCTTTAATTAGCCAACTTTCTGCTTATTTCCCAAAATCCTTCTGATGAGCTCTGCAGCGAACAGAATCCTGCATTGACAGGATGATGTGACATACTGAAGCATTTTTAAATAACTTTTTGAAGACTAATTTTTCTAGTTACAGCATTGTATTATGTCAAAACATAAGAATACAACTGAAAATCTCATATAAGGCTGTAAGATTCTCCGTTACTATAATTATCTTTTTCTTTTCTAAAAGACTCTAAGAAGTGCTTTAAATAATGACTTTTATTTAAGCTTAAAAAATGAAATGGGAAGCGCTAATATTTATCCATAATGTGTGTACACGATTTCAGAAATATCACTCTTCAGTATTGTTCTGAGTGAATGGCTAGTTTTCTCTCGATGGCAGGTTCAGCATTGTTTGTGAGCTCAGTGGAAGTGAAGGTGAATTGACAGAATACTGCTCTTAGATTTCAGTATACATCCTATCCTGAGCAGTGCCATCAGCTGAAGTGGTTCCTTGCTGTCTCGCATTCTGTCCTCAGTACTAGACAAGAGTATGTACAAAATGCTGATAGCAGTACAAGTGCTTATTAGAGTTGCTAGGCTTTTGTATTTATTTACACAGATTTAATTAAACAGTGTACAACACAGAGGAGAATTAAGTCCTGCAGCCTTAACAGCAAAATTGGTTTACGCTGACGTAACTAATTTTAAGTGATGCAAGGCCAATAGAAACTGTATGAGGAAAAATGTAGGTTCATATTTGCTTTGAATAGACTTTAGCAAACTATTGTAAGTGTAAAGGATTCAACAGGAAAAAATGTTAATAGAACATAAATTTGATGAATCGTACCATTAGTAAGCAGGAGCCTTAAAAGAACATGATTACAGCATTTTTAAGGAAAATATAAAGAAGTTGTAACTGTTGTTATATCATGGAAACGAGGTTTCATGGTAGTGTGGCTTGCAGCAGCACAACACTGAAATTGCTCAGGTGACCTCCCCTGATACTGAGAATTGTATCAGGAATTTTGAGTAGCTCTGCTGATGGTTGATGCTTCTGAGCCTCAGAACTTCATCGGCTTGTAATCAGCTGTGGCTTTCATTCAGTTCTGAGCCTTGTTCCTTCTGTTGCTCGCTTTGGATGCAACAATTCCTATTTGACACTGGTTCAGTTTGAGGAAATTGTAGGGGCCTTCTCTTTTGTCACTAAATGTGTCAATGAAGCACAATGCTATCCTTTCCCTTTTTCAATTTTTTTTTTTTTTTTTTTTAACCACTGAAACCTGGGCAAAGATTCTGAGATAAAATGTGAATGCTGATGTATTTTGCCCATGACTATATGATTCTGTTAGAAAGGTGTATGCACTGCTGAATATTGCCAACGCATGACAAGTATCAGAAGAGGCTTAGCTGGATTTCAGCTAGAAAGCACACATTAGCCAAGGTCACAGAATAAACATAAGGAAAACTTTCAGAAGAAAAACATGAAAATTAACATAGAAAAGCACACTGGATTTTGATACAGCAAACCTTAACCCTCTCAGTGCTGCCTTACAGTATCAGTTTCTCACAATGGCATGGGGCTATTTTAATTCCTTCAAGTGATCTTAACAATGCAACTTGTACACAACAGAGCACCTGTTTGTTAGGGTTCTGCGGTAATGGGCCTTTCTGTATGTGTTCTATTGGATGTAGAGAATGCACAGCGAGAAAAGGGAATATGAAGCACTATTGGAACTTGTTAACCCTTACAGAATACATATGCATGGCACATCTCAAGTGTTAAATTCTCATTGGTATCTATTGTACTGGGCAGAATATTAAGCTAAAAAGGCTGTAAAAATTGCTCAGTTACATTCAACAGCCTATTTATTTAGTACAAAAAACAGTATTAAAATCTACCCTATTTTAGAGAACATTTAAGAAAAAATGAATTCATTTTTACTTTTAAAATCTTCACAATTTCTGTGAGGATATGCATAGTTTATTTCTCTTTACAAAGTGAGCTAGGTGGTCTTTTTGCAGAACTTGCTATGTTCAAGGTTTATCAAAAATACGGATACAAACATGCAGCCTGAAAGCAGATACCTGTTCTTTTTAGATTTATTTTTATTTCTATTACTAGTGTAGGCTTTGGTCTGTTAGAAAGACAGCTTAGAAATCTGAACTTCAGAAGGTTCATAGTGTGAGCAGATACAGAGTATATCATGAATCATGGAGAAAGCCAGGAATGGAAGGGGGAAATCTCAAGGAGAGTTCTAAAAACTGCTTGATGTTAAACAGATATATCGTGCTTAAGGTTAAGCCTTAGGGAGCTGGATTTTCAAGTCAAGATACAGAAATTCTGTTTTCCTTTTATTGTAACTCTTGGGTGTGGTTAAAATGTTTCTCTGCATAGGAGAAAGTGAGGTTACAGATGGGTAAAAATGTAACTGGTGAGTTAAAGTTATACCTTGATACAGCCTCTTAGGAAGATAAGGGCTGAACTGAGATTATAGAATGGTTTATGATGGAAGGGACCCTTTAGATCATCCAGTTCCAACTTCCCTGCTATAGGAAGGGACACTCCCCATAGACCAGGTTTCTCAAGGCCCCATCCAGCCTGGCCTTGAATGCTTCCAGGGAGGGGGCATCCACAACCTCACTGGGCAACTTGTTCCGGTGTCTGACCATCTCCTGGTAAAGAATTTCTTCCAAATATATAATCTAAATCTACCCTCTTCCAATTTAAAACCATTTCCCCTTTCCTGCTGCTACATGTCCTTATAAAAAGTCTCTCCCCATCTTTCCTGTGGGCCCCTTTTGGGTATGGGAAGACTGTGATAAATTCCCCTCCAGAGCCTTCTCTTCTCCAGGCTGAAGAGCTCCATCTTGCTCTGCCTGTCCCCATAAGGGCTCCAGCCCTCTGATCATCTTCATGGCCCTCCTCTGGATTTGTTCAAACAGCTCCATGTCCTTCTTGTGTTGGCAGCCCCAGAACTGGATGCAGTAATCCAGGTGGGGTCTCACGAGAGCAGAGAGATAGAATCACCTCTCTCAAGCTTCTGGTCATGCTTCTCTTGATGCAACCCAGGATATGGTTGGCTTTCTGGGCTGCAAACACACATTGCTTTCTCTTGTTGAATCTTTCATCAACTGACACTCCCAAGTCCTTCTCAGGGCTTGCTCTCAAGCTGTTCTTTGCCCAGCCTGTATCTGGTTGTCTTGACCCAGGGGCAGGACCTTGCACTTGGCCTTGATGAACTTGATGAGGTTGGTATGGCTCCACCTCTCAAGCCTGTCCCGGTCCATCAGCATGGCATTCTATCCCTCTAGCATGTCAGCTGCACCACTCTGCTTGGTGTTGTCTGCAAGCTTGTTGAGGTTGCATTCAAGCTCAGTGTCCACATCTCCTACAGAGATGTTAATTAACTGATCCCTTAGGAGCGCCACTTGTCATCAGTCATTTAGCCATAGACTCTGAGTGCAACCATCCAGCCAATTCCTTATCCAGTGAGTGATCCATCCATCAAATTCCTTTTTTTTCTCCAATTTAGTGACTAGGATATCATGCAGGACAGTGTAAAATGATTTGCACAAGTGCAAGTGGATGATGTCAGATGCTGAAGAATAAACATCTGCTAGGCTACCACAGATCTTCTCTAGGTGGCTTATGGTGACAGGAGACAGGATGAGGGGAAATGGCCTCAAGTTGTGCCAGGGTAAGTTTAGGTTGGAAATAAGGAAAAATTTCTTTACAGAAAGGAATGTTAAGCACTGGAATAGGCTTCCCAGGGAGGTGGTTGAGTCACCATTCCAGAATGTGTTTAAAAATTGTTTGGATGTGGTGCTCAGGGACATAATTTAGTGGAGAGTTGTTTGTATTAGGGCAGTATGATTAGGTTGCAGTTGGACTTGATCTTTTTCCAACCTGAGCAATTCTGTGATTCTATGATTCTATTACACTTGTTATGTTATTACTTAAACAGAAGGTAGAAATACAGAAGTTTTTGTACAGTTACCTGTATTGCAAGGCCCATCTATTTCTTCTCTCAGAAGCATTTTTTAAATCTAATTGATCACAGACAGTATTATCTGTTTCTCTTACAGCAGTGAAAGCCAGAGAGTCATAACTGATGGCAGATAGTTTGTATTCCCCTCTCACAACAACTTTCACAGATTACCTGTTCTCCTAAGAATCTCTCTGGAATTTTAGAAATATCTCATATACAGTTATTCTGTTTGGAATTAACAGCAGTTCTTTGTAGCAGCTGCTTTATGCACTAGTGTAACAAATTCAGAATCAAAATTGGTTCCAAGCTATCATTTATTTAGGCTTTTTTCAGCATTAGTGACTTTAGTTAATACTTTGATTGCAGTATTTCTGATAATTTTCCTTCATTATTGGGAAGTGCAATGGAAGTTCTGAAGTTTAAAATAAAACACCCTTTTTACATATTCATTGCACATTTCTCAGAAATATTATAAAAAATGTTACAGTAGAGAAGTCTAAATATAAATTTAAAGAAAAAAGAATGAAATCCAGAGACCCTTAAAGAACTAAAGTTAGAAATGCCGCAATAAAGACATAGATACTGAACTCCTACGTGTTCCTAAGTTTTCCTATACAGTTGTAGGCAAACCTCTTTGTCTGTATTTCCACCAGCCTTCAGAATGCAGAGGTACTAATTACTATTTTGTTGTTGTTGTTTACTTAACCAGGCTTACCAGATGCATTGGGGGGGGAAAAAAAAAAATACCTGTTTTTCCATAATCTCCAGGCTTGTTATTCCTACACTAGCTTTTCTTTGTTTTCCGATTGCAGAAGACAAATATAGGTCCTGCAGGTCTACCAGCTGCAGAAAAAGAAGTTTGTCACCCTCTTTCCAGGAGGCCAGTTTGACAACAATTTTAATCACTTTACAACCCACAGTATGCTATTAGTTGGGGAATGGAACATAGATCTGAATTAAATAAAATGCCACTCATAGTCAGAAGTCCTCTGGAGCTGTTACCATTACAATAAGTTATTTTTACTACTGCTTGAAAGTATTGATTTATGAGCACACAATAAATCCAAAGAATAGGCACATTTATAACAGAAGACAGAAGTATGAGGAAAAAAAGAAATATGAATTCCTTTGCGTTCTATTTTTTAGAATAGACAAGGAGTAAAAGAAAATACATACTGTAGAAGTGAAGTGATAGGTGTAGTAACTACACCTAAGAAAGCAGCTTCATATAAAAGGTGCTGGAAAACAATGGTATTTAAGTTCTTAACTGCCAAATCACATTTAAAGACAAATATCCTTTGTCTTAGGTACAGTTTAAGAGAAATATTTTGAATGGTTTCAACTTGGTTCTCTCCTTACACCTTAGTGCTTTGTCAGCGTAGGATTTAGTCCTTGCCACACATCAAGGAGAATTCTGTTTTACACTCAACAGTATTAGCTCTGTTCTTCTAGCAGTATCCTGAATGGCTATTGGTTTTACATGGTGCTATAATTAGAAAGATTGGTGTGGATGGGATGGTGCTACAATTGGAAAGATTGGTGCAGATGAGACGATATTATGAAAGGAATCATCTCCAAAGATATAGGCTGGCAGGAAGGACTGCACAAGGGAGAGATGTCCAACCAGAGATCTTTCCACGCTGGCAGTCAGCCCTTAAATGTGGTCTAGGAGAGGGGAAGCCCAGATTCCACCCTTTCCAGTCACACAGGTGAGTTGCTTTCACCTGTGCTCCCATGGCTGATTTAGTCCTTGCCTGAGGTGATCAACCAGTTGTTCAGGCCGTGACTCAACAGTTCTCATATACATGGAAATTATGAAGGCCATACATTCATTACTGGCTAGATGTTAACAATTGCTCAGCGTGCATTTGTAACTGTATTCGGCAAGTCCTCTATGAGAGATGCACTGGTGCTACTATTCCCATTTTACAAGTGAGAAAGATGAAATGCAAAGCGTGTAAATTATTAAAGCATTTGTTAGCCGGATACAGCTGTTCTTTATGGGTAGTTGTTAGTAGGGGATGCTACTTGATTTCTACCAGCTTTTCTACTGATAATTATAGTATAAAAGGCTGACCTAGCACGCAGAGTAGATAATTTATCACTTCAAGGTGGAAATATAGATTTTTCTTTGCCATTGTTTTCCAACAGTTCTTACTTTCATACATACATACAACTAACCTCTTATCTGTGGATTGTTCCATTTCTCAGTTGGAAAATAGGTGAACTTCCAAATACGTTTTCACTGTCTGTTAAAAGTTCAGAAATAAATATTCTAACACCATATTGCCTATTCACAACAGTGAAATGAAAAGATTCAAGTCGTTTTTATTATTAAAAAAAAAAATTAGTAGTTGCTTAGGCATCCTAAAATGTAATTTTGATTAAATAAAAATAAGTTGTCTTAAAACATTAAAATTTAAACAAAACATCTAAAGAAAATTTGGAAGAAAGTGAAGTTTCAAGCTGTATTTCTCTTGTTCTTAGAACACAGACATGAGTTCTTCACGTCTTCCAGGTCTTGGGGGTGGGGAACAAAAAAAAAAAAAAAAAAAAAAAAAAAAAAAAAAAAAGCATTTTGGAAAACTTTGCTGGTGACATTAACAGTTTTAGAAGAAATAATTTGGTTCTGGTGCAGTGGTTTTAGCCTGATGCTCTTTCCCTGACATTGGTAAAATTCTTTGCCAAATACCATGAAGTTTTGAGTGCAGCTGAAGCCTTTGAAGGTTTTAGTGGGACTTAAGTAGTGTCGCAGTCCTTAGGCTGGCTCACAGCCCAGGGTGAATTTCACATTTGATGGCAACAGCTGTGCATCTATCAGGTTTCTGAAATGTGCAAGGAGGGCAGAACAGGCTGCTGTGGCCCACAAGCAGCTGATGAGAGCTGGGGAAGCTGAACTGCTTCATGTGAAGTAGGGCTACTGAGTAACAAGCACCCAATGGATTTTTCTCTTTGTTTCTGACTCTCGGCCCTCCTCATTCAGGAAGCTTCATAACTTCCCTGGTATTCTTTTTTGTCATTTTTGGAGGGCACGTTTCTGCTGTGTAGACGACCTTTGTTATAGCCCCAGAATTATGAGCTCTGCTGCTTGTTTCTTTTTTACTTTTAGTATCTCTCTTGCTAGCTTCAGTAGCTGATGACT
The DNA here is from genome assembly GCF_023343835.1 of Lagopus muta. Taxonomy (NCBI): domain Eukaryota; kingdom Metazoa; phylum Chordata; class Aves; order Galliformes; family Phasianidae; genus Lagopus; species Lagopus muta. The sequence goes on along the minus strand of NC_064436.1, from coordinate 21,276,479 downwards.
GTGGCAGCTGGTGGTCATCCTTTGGGATTTTGACAGCACACAGATTATGAGGAAATATATTTGCAAATAATAATAAAAAAACTTAAATACTGGCACGTTTTGAATATTAGAAAATCAAGAAATTACTTATCTGAAGCAATAAACAGACATTTTAAACCATGCTGAGGTTGTCTGCCTCACAGAAGATATGCCATCTTATCTTTGTTACTCTTAGGTGGATAGTCAGCTTAAAACTTTTAAGTATTTGTCTCTGTTCTTTAAAAGGCTTCTGGAGAATGCACCATGAGCAAAGCAGAGATTTTTTCCTTTTTGCTAGAGTACTTAAAAATAAGGGCAAGGGAACGATGTTTTTGAATGTTTAATGTAACTACATTTTGCCTAATGTTGAATAATGTTTTCTTTACGTGTGGATATTTTGGCATTTGGATACTGAGAGACCTAGTGATCCAGCCAAGAAAAGGCACAGTCAGGTTTATTAACTGCTTTGAGAGTTGTCAAGATTTGGTTACCTCTATGAAACACTGCTAATATCTCAGATTCTTCTTAATGGGTCATACCCTCTCAATGCCAGCAATATAATCTAATTCTTTCCCAGGGCTGGAAGATAGTGGAAGGTGTTGACACTGCTCCGTGTTGCTGCCTCTCACTGTACAGTAAGCAGAGGCTGCATCTTTTGCCCTATTGTCTTCTACACCTTGTTTTCAGTTGCAAGTAAATTTGGAAGAGCCCAGCTGGTCTCTGAGGTAGAGAAATTGAAAGCACAGGGAAAAAAGTAAAGCAGAATTTGTCACCATGTGATTGTAACAAGACTGCAAAATAGCATGAATATTTATTTTGTATACTAATCTCTATATCAAACGGGAGTGAACTATTTCTCAACAGCTGATTAAATTAAAAAAGAAGGAAAGAGGGAGAGGAAAGAGGTACAAGCAGAAAGTTTTATTTTTAAGGGGATTTCTATTCTGTCAATTACTTTGTTATCAACATACCTCTTTCTGTCTGCTCATCAACATACACTGGAGTCAGAGTGCCTTCCTGAAAAATTGTTCTAGTTTCTATATGAAAAAGAAAGCCATATCTGTAATGCATTAATATATCTATAAAAGGAAGTTGTCTGTGAATTGCACTGTCTCACCCTCTGTATGCTGGAAATCAAAAACTCAATGAAGTGTGGTAGGAATGGAGTAGTCCCCCACTGCTTTAAGGCATCTTAGATGCAGACTTAGTCATTCCTGAACTCCTCTTTCTTTCCTGGTAAAGTGTTTCAGATCAGCCTTTAAGGTCCACTGACCCACATTTCCGTATATAGTTCCTTTTCTGTCATGTCTTATGATTTTTATCACTGGGACATTTTGACTGCCAGTGAAATACTCCTCATGGCCACTCCACATATTTTTCTCACTTTCACCCCCTTCATTTTTTTCTGATCCTCACAAAGTATCTTGGTTTCCCTTTAATCCTTTCTCGGTTTTCTGAACTCTGTTTTGATCTTCCAGCAGCTCCCTTGTGCCATTCCCGTTCTGTCAGCTCCTCTAGAGAACATTTCTCTCTTGCTCTCATGCTTTTCCTCCCCCTTGCTCTGTTATTCCTTCACTTTCACATAATGTACCTGATTTTCTCCCTGTGTTGTTTTTTTTTTTTTTTTTTTCTTTTTTTTCCAATGGACACCATCATTTCTGCTCTAATTCTAAATATTTGCAAGACTGGTAGCAGTAAATTCATTTTGCTGCGGACTTTTTCTGTAAGTACATATCAGAAGAGGCATTTAAACAAGAGCCATATATTTGATCAAAACTTAATTAATTAATTTAGGTTGCAAAAGGAAATTTCCTGCTGTCTCACTTTTTGTTATATTTCTGGTTATTTCACTTCTATGTAGAAAGTGGAAATAAAAAAAGTAAAAATCTTGAGTCACATGAAATCATGTGAGTGCTGAATGGGAGGAACTTTGAACTTCAGGTTTTCAGATTTCTATTTTCCTGGACAAAAATTTGATTTTGATTAAAACGTAATATTTCACATTTAACTTTCTGCTCATATTGTCTGAAAATATGTTTGCTTAAAAATACGTTTTTATTCTTGAATTCAGTCTTCAGTGCCAATCTAGACATATGAGGGCTGCTCTGAAAGCAATGCCTCCTATTTTATGATGTTGGCCCACAGTGTCAGAGACTGATGCTGGCGGTAGGACAGTAGAGATCAAACTTTCCCACCAATATTTCATTACATGTTGCCATATGACAGATGGCAGCAGAGAGTCTGACAGAATGGTGCGTGACATGGAAGTGCATATGAAGCAAAGGAGTGTCATTGAATTCTTCCATGGAGAAAGAAATGGCACTCAGTGGCATTCATCGATGATTGCTACAGTTTCTAGAAACCAAACAGTGGGTGTGAGCATAGAGAGGCAGTGGGTGATGAATTTCAGCAGTAGTAGCAGTTATGGTGGGTCACCTCTCCTGGTGCAGATTGTGAGCATAGCATGGTTCTGTTCATTGCTGGTGACAGTGCACAGCTGCTCGTGGTGGCTATGTTGAAAAATAGTATTTCTTTAGCTGAGAATTTGCTCTATCAATTTGAGTTATGGTTGTTGTATCTGTTGTAGTTTCAAAGAAAAAAAAAAAAAGATGCATTACTTTTGGAGTGATCAATGTAAATGCAGACAAGAAAAACTGTCTGACTACACTGGTGGAATCCAGTCAATTACAGAAAATACTGTAGTTTCTGAGGCCTAGAATACCAAAATATTTACTCAGAAACAATTTTTTCTAAGACACAGTCTGATGGAGTCTTTTCTCAATGGCTGCTTGATGGATAAAGTGATGGTTCATAATAATACTTGAAAAATAGAAAATATTGATACTGCTGTTCAAAAGAAAATATATTAGATATTTACTGAAATGCAGTAGAGACGAATAGGGATAGGAGATTGAGAATTGAATTGGTAGACAAGATGAGGGAAGTGTTTTTGGAGTTGGGAAAGAAGATAAAAAGAACAGTCCTTATGAATGCATTTTCATGTGCAAGATCGTGGATAAACAATCTCTAGTTCTTCATGATAAACATAAGTGACAACTAAATAAAAAACAAGATTTGAATTTCTTGGTTTTGATTCTTTTCTCTCTGTTATTTCAGCTTTGCAATGCCTTGTAGCATTTGGGTTGGATTTTTTAGATACCCTGCTCCAGTACTTTTAATCCAATCTAACTAACTTCCCCATTATCTAGCTTCATATATCCTTGAGCACTACAATTTTTTTAATATCTTTTCTCTTTATTCTGGTGTTGAAAAGTAGTATATTATCTCTTGTGTATCTTTATCATATTTTAATATGATCTATAGTATCATCTCAAATCCAGACCTAAATTTACAAATGCATGCTTCATTTCTAGTGCATATTACCTCCATATTTTGCAAATCCATGTTTTAAGTGAAATTTGACGTGGAATTTCTGTTCTAGTAGTAAAGAGAACTGTGAGACGAAAAGCTTCATATAAGCACCAGTCTATAATGGTACAAGTAGCCTTTAATATTAGTATATTCTTTCTTACCTTTTGAGGTTGTTTTTTTTTTTTCTTTAGTTTTCTGACCATAAATTTGAGCCAACTTTTAAAAAAAAAAAAAAAAATCAAAAAGTTTTTCCTTGACTTCTTGTAGTAATGAACAGGTACCTCTGTGTGTAGAATACCTGACCATCTGCAGATTTAAAGGTATTTGGTATATATAACAATTTTCTTGCTGTTTGGCCAGTGCAGTTCTAAGTGTCTCTCTGGAAGATGTAAAGCAAAGTTTGTATGTTACTACTTTATTTTCTGGTGATGTAAGAAACCATAAATTTGTTTGAGGGGTGGGAACGGCAGAACAGGAGAAACAACTTGCTTTCTGTGCATTTAAAACTAGTTCTTCTTTGATTTTTCAGGCCAAGTCCTTTTTTTCTGTAGTGGCTGATGGGTGTTTGATTCAACAACAGTCCTCCATTTTGTTCCTCGAGGTATCATTTCATTTACTGTTGTGTTTTGAGATTCCTTGAATAACTGATTGCTCAGATTTCTTTTTATTGCTTATGGTAAAAAAGGAGGATACAGAAGCAAATCTGTAGAAAATAGAGAAGGATTAAAAGCAGGCAGCCTGCTCCATTCCTAATAAATTTGATTAATGTTTTGAGAAATCAGGCTTTTTTTTTTTCTTTTTTTTTTTTTCTCCAAATAAAATGTTCACTCAAGTAATATAGTAGCTTTCTACTTGATTCAACTGTTTTACAAATTGTCCATTCTATATGTGTTCCAAAAACACAGACTTATGCTGTATTAAGAACATGCATGCTTTGTTAGTATGGGACAGCTGCCATAACTTACAATGGAGTTAAGGAATAGAAAACATTAGAGCTGCTCTGAAAATAATGCTTTCTATTTTGTTACATTGACTCTCAATGTCAGAGGCCATTGTTGGTGGTACAGCTGTAGAGGTTGAACCTTCCCACTAATATTCCATTATGTGTTGTTGCTGTGTGACAGATGGCAGCAGAGAGACAGTCTGACAGAATGGTGTCTGATATGGAAGTGCATAAGAAGGAGTGCTGTGTCACTGAATTCCTCCATGCAGGAAAAAAATGGCATTTGTTGATTCAGATCAACACATCTACAATGCATTTAGATGCATTGATGTTTGCTGAACTTTTCTGGAGACCAAACAGTGGATGTGAGCACAGTGAGGTGGTGGGTGGTGCATTACAGCACAAGTGACAGCGAGTCACCTCCACTGGTACAGATCGTTATGTGCATGGCATGCAGGCTGTTGTTCATCACTGGTGAAAATATGTAGCTGCTGGGTGGTGGCTATGTTGATAGATAGTATTTTTTAGCTGAGAATTTTGCTATATCAAATAGTTGTGCTCCTTATCAAATTGTTGTGCTCCTTATGTCCACTGTAGTTTCCATGGAAAAAAAATAAGAGGCTTTACTTTCATATCAACCCATTTACAAACTGATCTGTGGGCATTTATACTGGGTGTCTTAAGGCAAAAATATGTTTGTTTACAGAGAAAAAAACAAACCTGACTGATTCTAATCCTGGACATACTGGGACTGAGACACTTTAAATGCAAATAGGACTACTGAATGTTTAAATAACTTCTAAATAAAGAACTACTATTTTTCATCGTGATGAGAAAAAACCCCATTTCTTTCAGTTTCCTTACAACAAAATATTCCCAGAACAAGTTGTTTTTGCAGTGTTGAGTTTTCTGTGGATTCGTGTAAGTCTTTAGGCTTGCTCCGCTCTTAGAAGTACTAGAAATATCAGAAATTTGCACTTCATTTTGACCGTAGGTAATGAAAAATGTGGAATGTTTGGAATATCTGCAAATAATTATTATTAGCCTAAAAATATATACTTTTTATTTTTAAATATTTTGAATTTCATCTGCTTTGAGATTAAAACATAACCTTTAGGTATTTCTGGCTTTCAGAGATTCCAGTGTTTCCCATCTTACTGTTCCTTTGCTAATTTTTAAGAAAAGTAACGATGTGTATTCCCTAATGTCTAAAAATGAGAATTCTGCCTCAATTTTCTTTTACAAAGAGCACAGCTTAAACCATCAGGGAGGTAAAAGCCTGGTTCGAAGTCCTCAAGCTTGATTTGCATGATGAAGGGATAACAAAGTGAAAGTGGTGATGGATAGCCAGCACCTGTATTGAGATCACTGTCTTTGAAGCTCACTGTGACCAGTGAGGGGGTCACGTGGCAGAGGGTTCTAACTATCTTAATTGCAGTGACCCAAAAATTGGTACTTTTTGCCTTTTTTTCTCTTTTAGTAGCCTATTCTGTCAAGTATGCTTATAGTCTTGACAATAGTCTAGAATTCTCAGAGGCTGGGAGATGTTTCTGGCGTATTCCTTTTCTACACAATAAATTATATCTGTGTGTATATATGTGCGTTGCTTCTAGTGTTTAAAGTTGGCTTTAAAATAGTTGGAAAAGCAGTAATAGATGAATTATCCCATTAGTGCAACTGAGCTTATTATTAGTTCACAAATATTGCAACTAGCACTGATGGAGATAAATAGATTTTTCATAATTTAATAATGCAAATCACACAAACAGTAAAGACTGCAATTATCGACAATAGAGTGACATGAATTTTAGCACAGAACTTAAATTCAGTAACATTATTTTCCTCTGGATTTCATAAAATGGCATTGCTAAATATCACCTCAGTTTTTATTTTGCATTACTTCGGTTACTCCATGTATTTTTAAACAAAAATTTGTGCCAAGTTGTTCTTGCAGTCAGCCCAGCCCTATGTCGTTAGCCATGAGACGCTTTGCAGTTGAATGCCAAAGCAGTGTCAGCATTCTATTTTAACTATTCTGTGATTCCAGTTGGCACAGTATTTATGTGAATTAGTGTAATTTAGTCCTTCCTTGGCTTCTCTACTATCACTTTTCTTATTGGAGATTGAGGTTGCTTCATACTGGAAGACTGTACAGTAACTGTTTCTTTTAGAAATAATTAGTAAATTCTGGTACAGAAATGGTATAGAGAATCTTTTAAAACACAAGTCAGAAACTGATTTTTGTAGACATCTCCATAAGGCTGAAGTAATAGGAAAAAAAACTTGGGAAGACAAAAGTCAGTGTTTTTATAACCTGTATGTCTAAGCTGGTAAAGTAGATTGTTTTGAACATAGTGTAAATGACCCTCTATGTCCAAATTTCTACTGTGTGGCTTCATTAAAGTACATAAATTACTAAAACTGTCAGAGATGGCATTAAGTACTCAATAAAAGTAGACTTAATGCAATTAATAGCAATTAAAATTACACTTTTATGATGTCAGCCACCAGTACTGTGAAGACATAATTGTCTGTAAGGACTTCTGTACCATATTTATCCTTTAAAACTGTCCAATTTATGTGAAAAAAATGCCAAAAACATATCCCAAATGGGTACCATTATCTTCTTGGATTTTTAAAAGTGATCTGTCTTTATCCAGCCTGTGCACATTAAGCTAATTTACTTTAATTAGTTTTTTCCTCATTATCTTAATAGGCATGTTGATAAGGATTTCTTTTTGTGGTGGTGGTGGTTTCTTCTTTTCTTTCCCTGACTACAAATGCTAAAACTTTACTCCTTAAGTGTCTTTTTAAGAGATTGCTGCCTTGAATCCTGTACTTGGTTCTTCCTTGTTCATATGCCCTCTTCCATCCAGTTGTCAGTTACAAATGTAGCGAATGATAGTAACCCTAGTGTTTTTTAGAAATGTAAAGCAGCTGTGCTTTGGTTAGTTAATTGGTAGTTAAATAGGAAAGAGTGACATTTTTGTCTGTGCTGTAACAAGGGAGTTTACTGTGGTCATAATAAATTAACTAATTCCTAGAACAGTCACTTATGTCTCTGATAGGCACATAATAGAATGTCCTTGAAAAAATGCCAGAATTTTCAGGCTATATTAACAATTAAAATTAATGTTATAATCAATAGATTGATGTCTGACTTTAAGTTCTAAGCTCAACCTTCTAACTTAAATATGTACAGTTAAGTGCTACACCTTGCTTTGTAATTAATACAGAGAGACGAGCTCCTAATTTAGGTCTATGGAATTTCCATGGGAGGCATATAGATCACTCTACTGACTACATAATTGAGTTTCTGGTCTGTGTTTGCTGAGCTACCTGAAGTTAAGATACTTTGTCAGAAGAGCTTTCTATATTCTGTTTTCTCTTCTGAAATGTCCTCTGTTGATTGGGAAAAGTTTGTAAAGGTCTGTCCAGTGTCTTGAACGCAGCTCTGCTTTTAAATTCTGCAAACTTTCATATTATGAAATGTGAGATCTCAAGCAATTAGAATTGTTTTATCAAATTGAAGTGCAATTTGCTCCTTGCTTTTCCAAATGCAGTTCGGTCTTTGTGTGAGTGGCTTCTTTACACTAAGCAATACATTAAAAAGAAGAAAAAAAGTATTTAATGTATGTTACAGATGGAAAGTTCAATTTTAAACCACCATCACCACACATGCTTGCTTTCTTAGTATTGATAACCAAAAAGGATGCAGGATGATCAGAATAGCAGTACATAGATAAGAGAACTGTATGAAAACTCAGAAACAGTCTTGTATGTATTTTCAAGTGATGCAAATCTGTAGAGCCAAAAAAATGTTCAGGATGCTTCAGAGATTTCAACTTGTACGTTTTATGAAATCCCTCTAAAAAATCACAAAACAATGCTATAGGATCAGCACAAGGTTCAGCTGATTCGTGTGAGAGTGAAAAGTATCCAGTCTGTGTTCAGACACCATTACAATGCACTGAATTTATTCCTATTTTTACGAATTTCCGTAAATCTGAAGAATATCCAAGACTGATATCCTTTTGCATAACTGATGAAGAATTTTTGTGAGAATGGATTTATTTATATAATGAAAATTTTATGATTAAATATGATTACAAAGAATTTTTAGGGATTAAAATATTTGTATGAGGCAAAGGTAAAAGACTTTCTACAGCTTTTTTTTTTTTCTTAGTACAGTACTGGTGACTTCCCATTACACTGCATTTACTTCTTTGTAATACCATGGTCTTCCACAGTATCTTTTCATGTCACTTACATTTTCTGCTAGAGAGAAGAACCAGCCTATCTTGCAGGCAGTTGAAATCAGCCTACAATCCTAATCCACAAGTCCTGGTTCAAGAGTTGTGTTTTCTTTGCTTGAGCTTGACTCAGTAAACTTTTTATTTTTGCATAATTAAAATTTTCCTTGTATTTAGCTTTTTACTATTGTGAAATATTTTTCTTCACTGACTGACTTTCTGTGGCTTATGGCAGTGTTGCAAACTGAAATAGGTTTCGGAAATATTATCACTTTGGAAAAGCCACGAGTGGATATATAATCACTAAATACTTAAAATGAATTCAGTATTTCCTTGTGTGACATAATCATGCATACGCATGTACACACAGAATGTAATAAATGTTTCTCAAACAAGTAGGCTGATCATATGCATGAAGAAACACTGGGATGTTAATGACACTTTCTGTTTCTAGCAGAAACAGGTTTTGTTTATAGTCTTGCGTTATCTCTGTAAACTTCATCCTATTTCTATCTGACCAGGCCTCAAGGTTATCCCTCGCTTCCTGTATGATGCAACAGTCCTCCTCTGCTTACCTTGTGTCATCAAAAAATGTCAGCATCCTCCTACTATTTGTCTGCCAAGACCAGTAATGAAAATATTAAATAACATCACTAAAAATTCAGGCTCTGAGAAACTCTTTGTCCTGCTTTCAGCACTGCCGGCATGTATCTCACCTTCATCAATTCCTTACCTATCTAACCTCTCTTATCTTGAGCTTAGTTAATGTGGCACTGCATCAGTTTACTAATGATGATGAATGAGAACTAAAGTGTCTCTTATACACAGGAAGAAAAACAGGCATTTTTACAGGAACATGGTTTACTTTTGATACAGAAGTTGCAAAAGCGTTGAGTCAAATTTGTTTGAGATGTCTAAAGAGTGAGTATAAGAAAAGAAGTGGTTTTTGGCAATACTTCCATATGTAAACCCTCCCAGCACTTAAAAATTTATGGCTTGAGGTCTTTTTATATCAGAGGGGAATTTGTGGCTGTTATGTTACATAGGTATCAAGGAATTCCATGAGTTTTTAAAATTATTAATGATGGTCATTTGCATCATCTCGTGACAGTGGCTCAAATTATTCAGTTACATTTTTGCTAAGGAAACCTTTGCATTTCTTTATTAGAACTTGTCTGATGATAGTTCAATTGAAAGTTCCCTATTTTAATATTGCAGTAATTAAATTTCCCTGTATGTATTTATGTAGACATCTAATAATTTACTTCTTCAGATGTCTCTTTTTCATGCTGGAAAATTCTGGTCTATTCCAGTGTCTCCTGGTATGGAATGCCTTTGGAATCCCTCCATATTCTTCCTACCCTTTCCTCTTATTTTGTAGGACTAAGGCACTTTTTTTTTCCTTAACAAAAATAAGTAAATAAGGAATGGTAAGTAATTAAGTCTTCCACATGAATACACAGTGAATGCCTGGTATAAACATTTCTTGTCCAGCTTTCTTTCATAATTTCTAACATGTTATTGTTGCTTTTTTGATTGAGATTGGAAGCTGGTGTTTTTAAATAATTAGACTCCAAGGTTAGCAAGTTTAGAATCCTTTTTTTTATTTATTTATTTTTTTTTTTTTTTTATTTTGCATGCCATGGAAAAAAGTATGTATTCCTTTGCAGACTGTATTGTATTCATTGCCAGTGAGTTTCCCCTCATTCCTATTCTGTGTAGCATCCTCAGCTGTTAATTCACTCTCTGGTGTAGAAGCTCATCAGATATGACTGTTGAATTATACGTTTCTGAAGAAATCCCCAAGACTTTTCCAGTAAAGGAGATCACACTGCAGCACCTTTTAAAGTTATCTTTTAGTAACAACATTGAGACAAGGCAAAATACAGTAATGTAAAATTGCAATCTTGGTGCTGCAGTTTTAGGCAGTTGGTATGGCATAAGTAATGTTTGTTTGCTTGCTTTTTTTAAGTGTGTCTTTTGTTTGTTTTTAAAAATTGTGAAGTCACGTTTTCAAAACTCCTCAGCTACTTGTACCTACATATGTAGTACATTTGTACATAGTATCTGCTCACATAGTTCAGATTAGAAGAAAAACTTCTGTTAACGTCAATGAAGAATCAAACTGATAATGGAAGTGTGATATCTTTCAGAAAGGAGAATTTGAATGACTCACTGTGTTATTTATGTCACAGCACAATCATTGTTTTCTTTTAAAGCTGTCAGAAGTCTAAATGCACATAGAAGATTCATACAGCAATTGAGTTCTTATTTTATTCTTGCATCCATCTGTTGTGTGGTGTTTGTTTCTTGTTTCACGAGTTAAAAAATCCAGGAAGACAAGGCATGTGATGAGCAGTTGAGACCCCTTGGTTTGTTCAGCCCAGAGCAGATGAGGCTGAGGGGAGGCCTTGTGGCTGCCTATAGCTCCTCACAGGGGACAGTGACAGGACCCAAAAGAGTAGCCTGGAGCTGTGTCAGGGAAGGCTCAGGTGAGGGTATGGAAAGGTTCTTCACTAGAGGGTGCTGGGCATTGTACAGATTCTACAGGGCAGTGATCATGGACCCAAGCTGCTGGAGATTTAAGGACGGCGTTCCATTTTCTGTGTTCCTCTGTGGAAACAGGAGCTGGACTCGGAGATCCTTGTGATTCCCTTTCAAAATATTCTATGAGTGTAAATTACTTTTTGATACAGAAGTCTCTCTCTCACCTGCAAGAGGAAAACTATAAGATATAGAAAATCTTTTAATGGGGCTTCACTATCTACTGTAACATAGTTCATCAATGGTGCATGGGTTACTTCAAGTTAATAAAAACTGCCTCATTGAATGTAATTGTTTTGTTAGCAGTATATGTTGCATATACCTTAGTGCACAGACACCTATTCTAGGTTTATAATTCTGTAATGTGCATAAGCACTAAAGACCTTACCTAAAAATCCTTTGAAACATTGTTTTTTCCCACATTTAAGCTGAACTAGTTAGCCATGATTAAAAGCCCAGAGCATCGATATGTTGCAGTAAATGAAGGTGGTCACTGGTGCAAACCACAAGGCAAGTGAAGGCTGCAGCTATCTCATGTGGCAGTTACTGTTGATTTTTGCACTTTTCTCTTCTGATGGATCACATATGCATAACTTGCTGTCAGTTTCCTCTAATTATCGTAGATCATCCTCATGATTTGCCACTTGTAACCTAATACATTATGATAGCTGAAGTAATACATTCTGGTTATAATTGGTTGCCCACTAGTGATGTGGGTAATGGATCTCTCCTGCGAAACACAAACAGTAACTAGACGCACAGCATGCAGGTAAGTTAAGTACCCACGCTACCCAGGAATCAGCAGGTATTCTTCATGACTTAGTCACCAGACATATTTTCTGGAAGCTCAGCATATCTCTAATTGCAATTATATTTTGTGTCCATCTTGCCTCAGATCCTAGAAAAAGGGTTTCTGTGCATAAATATTTAAATGTGAAAGTAAAAGGTGATACCGAGCATATTTCTGCAAACTGAAAGAAATATGTCTGGCAGAGATTTTTTTCACAGGATTCCCGTTTCTGTGAATGGAGTTTGTTTCAAGGATAATTCATGTCCCAACCTGTAAATTCAAATCAGATCTTTAAACTGGAAACTGTGAGTCACATTTTGATGTGGCAAGTCTTCATATAGTATGTTTCATTCAGCATAATCAATAGCATTAATAAATCAGTGGATTGACTGAATTCCAAAAGGATGGTAGGCTCTCACACAATAAATTGATTTTTGTTTTCTCTGTATGAACACAGAAACACTGTAGTTAAGTGCACAGTTGGCGTAATATTGACTTTTTTCCCGATATTTAGTCACTGAGTGGTCAAGGTTGACAAGGGCAATTATAACCCACCAGTGTGTGTCAGCAGCTGCATTTCTCCAAGGCGCTCGTTTTCCCCAAAATGCATCTTGTTCTTTAAGGCCTACTCTCTCTTCAGTTCTGCAAAAAACTTCCAAAATCAACTGGAGACAAAATTTACATCCCCTCAAAGTACTGTTAAAGAGCTTGTTCAAAAATATGTATGCTTGCAGCAAATGTTTGCAGATCAGCTTATGTTTTTTAAATACTTGGTTTGGTTTCTTTCAGTAAATCCAGTTATGGCTGTTGCAGAGCAAACCGTCAAAACCTTTAAAGTCTTAGCCCCTCTTTTCTCATCCTAGCTGTTTTACACCTTTCTAAAAAGACTTCAAAAAAGAAAAGTGCAAAGAACATTGCATCCAAAACCACATGCTGGTTTAGCCTGAGGTGGTTATCTTTAGTTCTAGTGAACATGGTCCAATTTGACTTTGCATATTTGAAAACTAACTCAGAATTGGTTATTACTTTTCTTATATCCATTGGAGAAAATCTCTGAAAGGAATAAATTGCGTTCTATTCAATTCATCTTTATTTATTTGAGGCTTTTTTTGACTTCAAAAATATGTAACACAAAAGCAGTTTTCACAGAATTTTCTGCTCTAATTATAACTTACTAATATTAACCTGATCATCTACAAGTCAGTGGTTTTATTTTCTCAAATCTTACAAAGTTGTAGGAAATACATGGCACATAAGTTAAATGATTTGGAGGATATCTACAGTGAGCTTCTAAGGATTTCTTGTGTTGCAATTAATTACATTTAGTTGGCACTATTAAGAATAAGTAAGTAGATAACAAAAAGGTAATACAAAAGGAAAACACAGTAATTGGACTTTTTTTTTTTTTTAGGGTTTTAGGAGGGGAACAGGAGAGTCTGACACTTTAGAATTCAAGATTTTGAGTTAGTCAAGATCATTCAAGAATTTGACTAAACTTCTGTATGTTCCTATGTCTGATTAAGACGTGGAAAAAAAATCTATGTACTCCTTTCAGTGACTATTTATTTTTTTTTTTCAGCTGGGTTGAGGAGGCAAAAACTGCTTACTGAATATTGCTAGCTTGGGCTGGAATTAGAGTTGTAAAGGTCTTCAAGTTGCAGAACATTCGTTTTCGGCATCTTGTTGGCTCTTGTTGAAGTACTGCTTTTGATGGGCCAGAATTTAATCTCAAAACTGATTAAAATAGTAATTATTTGATTCATCAGTGAAGAAATAGAGTTCCTTTAAAAGGCTACACTCCATTTAATTAACAATAATTTGAGACTTCAGTCAGTACAGATCTGAATACTAACATTATTTAACAACTGGCTTTCAAATACGTTAGGTTTCTCTGGGAACTGCCAGAATTTATCTTGCTCAGCATTCAGGAGCAGCCTACGGTGGAAAGCTCTTTGCCACATCATTCAGTGCAAATCAGCTATTCTCAGCTTTATGTGAATGTTTGCCATGATGTAAGCACATACAATCAAGGAAGGATCAGGAAAAAAGGAGCCTGTTACAAATAGTTTGCACAGAAAGAAAAACAATAACAATGTAACTCAAATAAAATAGACGTAGAGTTATATCTTTATATATTATTATATATATATATAATATTATATATATCTTTATATATTTATATTTTATATATTTATATTTTATATCTTTATATTCCTAAAATTGTCTTCATAGCAACAGTCATAATTTGCCTTTTCAAAAACATTTGTATTGATACTTTTGTATGTAGAGCCTTGCTAGATATTGTGCATTTTTCAGACAAATTATATTCCATATAAACAGAAAAAAAATATATATATTCTGTGCAAGGAATGAATTCCTGTTGTAAAGATAAGGCATACTGTTGATTTATACTTTGTTGAAAAGTGAGTAGTTGAGCAGAAAGCTGTATAATCTTGATCAAAATAATTTAAGTAATTAAGTATTAGTTATATTAATTAATTATTCTGGAATTAAGTATTCCAGTCCCTGCTTTTCTTACTTGCCTTATTCTTTCTTTCCGTGAACAAAATTCTTTGGGACAATTTGTTTTTCTGCTTTTTTTTTGTAGTGATCTTTGTGTATGATAGTGTCAAGAAGCTGAAGAAGTTGTGTAGTAGGGGTGAACATGAAATTGGTAGAATCAGTAATCATGCAGTTCCTGCTTACAAGTAGTGTAAGCAAGGCCAGGTTTGCTATAAAATGGGATGAACAGTGCTCCAATTATTGCACATTATGAACATATGTTATGCATTTTATCACAGAGATTACTGATCTTTAATGTTACTTATTGCTTTTCCTATGATACCAATTATTTTGAGCACATATGACAGGTAACTGGCATCTTTATAGCTGTGAGGTTGCATCTCAGCAGGATTTACCAGTAATACTGTGAACATGAAAATAATATATAAAGAATCTGTTCAATGGAAAATGATATCACTGACACAGAAAACACAAGAAAAAATTGGGGGGGAAAAAATGTTGCTTGAGAAGCGTAAGTCCATAGTTTCTAAATACTGACGTTTTAATATTAAAATGTGTCATTTTCCAGGGCTTTTTCCATTTATTTTTTTTTCCAACTTACAATCAGGAGCTCTAGTAGTAGCTATGCCTCATTGCTAATAACCAGGTGAATTAACAGCATGTTGAGGTTCAGTGGATACCGCACAGATACATTCTTATTGCGATTAAATCTAAAAAAAAAGAGGTACTTACATAGGAGGTAAATCTGTGCTGCTAAGTGACAGTTACGTTATAGTTGCACTGTTGAATTTTACTGTGATTAAGTTGTAAAATATTGTATTTGTATAGCGTGTAATCTTTGTCACACAAGCAATCATGCATGGACCAGTTACTTATATAGTTGTAGTTAAAATATAAGTATTTATACTGTCATAGAACTATACATAACGACATAAGTGTATAAAAATACAGTTTTATAAGGAGCTACTTTTTTTTTTTTTTTTAAACTTCTATTATTTCACTTTTTAAATGGGTGGTACTCAGGTGGATTTGCTTGGGACCAAGAAGTCTGTTCTCACTGTTCCTTTCAGCTGTAGACAGTTGTACACACCAACATTACCGTGGTCATTTCAAAAATTTCTTTCTGGTTCTTTGGGTCTTTGGGACTGTGCTAGTGGATCACTGCTTGCAGCAGCAATCTATGAACTTCATTCTTTCATTCTGAATGAGCCTAGCATTGTTCTCCATTGCGTTGCATCTCTTGGCTGCTTCTAATTCATTTGTTACCAGTCACTTTAGATCAATTGTGCCAATGATCCAACTCAGTGAACTAGTAAATAAAAATGCCCTACATGGTCTTTGGCTCCAGACTCTTTCCAGCTGTGCTTAGGGATGTGGCTCAAATACAGTCTTCAAAAGAGTGCAATTCACATAAGTAGCCAGGGTGCTTCTCTGAGTTGATGGTAAATGTCTAGTCGTATTCAATCTGTTCAGTATAAATGCTACTGAAATCCTGTTTGGTGAGTGTAGTTCTGCAAGAAGCTACTTACCTGATTTGTTTCTATATCACCAATAGCCGTTTGTCCACTACATATAGTATCTGCTATGCATTATGCTAGCTCTTTCTCAATGTGCTAACACTGGATTCATTGCTTGTTAGTTTTCAACGGTCCTTTCCAGCAAAGGTGGAGATAAATGGTTTCTATGAAAAGAAGCTCTCTACCCATTTTTCCTATCCCAACATGTAACTGAACAGGGAATAAAATTCCTGGTCAGTGTCCTGTAACAGAAATCTATTTTTTGGCATGCAAGTTATATTTACCCAATTCAAACCAAAGTGCTATTTCTCATGGATATTAACATGGAAATACAATAAATCATGTTCCAAGTATACATAACTTTAAAATTGAAAGAGAAATAGAATGTACTAGATCATTTCAGTGCTTCGTCTGGCAGGCAGCAATGAGGTTTTATCAGCTTTTTTGGGCCACTTATACCTCAAGTAGAAGTGGTGTCTTTTCCTGATATGTTTTCCATTTTCTCTCTGGGATGTATGGTTATGTACATACTTCACTGATTTTGTGGTATGCTGAAAAAAAAAAATTGGTTTCTCTGTTGGACTACTGGAAGCAGATTCAGTTTTTTAAATGTGTGTCTCTTGCCCTCAAGGGATTTTGGACTTAAAGGGGACCAAAAACCTCCTGGAAAGGCAACTCATGCCAGGCAACTTTGTTGTTGGCATGTTGTTTGGACTAGAGCTGTCATAAATAACTTTTCAGTGTCAGCTTTCAGAAACTAGTTAGGACCAGTTAGAGCAAATTATGATTTTCTTGTTGCAGATTGACAATTTATACATCCTAACACTAACTTACCCTTTTCTTAAATCAGTAGTATTTTTCAAGGTGCTAATATTCTTGTTCCAGATCTGTAAGAGTTCGTACATGAGCTGAACTACTTAAAATTAAGCTTTTGAATTTTCAAATCTCTTGTTCACAGCCCCTCTGCTGAATTTTACATTTCCTCTTAAAGCCAGCAGACTGAATGTTTCACTTATTCCAGTGAAATTGTGGAGTTCCATATCTGAGCAGATGTGGGATGAGCCTCTATTGCTGTATATTAGTCTTTCACTGGCTGCTATTTTCAGTTCTCCTTCCCAAGTTTCTGAGGGCTGCACTCTTTGATCGTGCTCCAGTAAATTATGATCAGAGCATCAAAGGGAGTTAAGTATGTTGACAGTGAACGTCACTTAGCTTGACGTTCAAGTGTGCCATCCTATGAATATATTCCAAAGTATGACTGAACTGAATCGGCATTGTTAGGCACCTAGAAAATGGAATGACAATGTGAAGAATTTTGGGCACAGGGTCTTCTAAACCTAGGGATAAGAAATATTGAAGAGAGCACAGTTATAAGAATTCCTGCATGTCTGCAGAATAAGAATTCATAATTATAAGAATTCATGCATGTCTGAAATTTGTGAAGTCATCACTTAGAACTCATTAGCCCACCCTCCAGTGGTGGCAGATAAAATTCCTGCAACTTAAAATGCATGTAGAAAACATAAGGATGGAACTGAAGATAATCGCCATAGATCGTTACATGTCAGCATTTCTGATTTGCCTTCCAGCTTGTCTTGGATTCAGAATTCCTGAAATAGGCTACCATGTGATCCACTAGTGCATGGATTCTGATTACACAAATATGAGAGCTTGAACACTCAGGAAATCAAATATGAGCCTAATCTGTATTTGTTTTTGTACTTAGAACTAAAAGATGAAATGCAAATACTGTACTTCTGGGGCTTCTGTATGAACCGTAGGACTTGATGCTTTTTATGACCTCCAATTAAGAAAAATGTTGTTTTATATGGTCACATAATTTTCATTTTCCCCAATCTTAAAAAGAAATTTGTATCCAAAATAAAAATGAAATTAAGTAATGTAAAATACATCTAAATAGAGTTTTCTTATATTTTGTGATGCAGAATCCAGGTTTTCAAATAGTGTAGATCAGTGACCTGATGAGTGGTCACTGCATTAAAGCATTGTTAATATTGAGGCTTTGTTTTTTCACTATCTTGAGCTCGTAATTCCTATGTTTATTTTTTAGCATAGAAGTTTATTTAATTTTTATATTGACTGTACAGTCAGGCTATTTATTCATTTTATGTCCACATAGAATTTTTCTTCAGTTACAGTCCAAGGCCCAAATTTAGGGAGACTTTCGTCAGTGGATGAGTTTGCAATGAAATTTACTATCTGATTTCATATTTGCAGGTACCATAGGAAATATCTTTTGCAGTTTCAGGTAGAACCTGGATGCACGGATCCAATATTCACTCATTTTTTTCAGAACGTAGAGCATTGATATTGTGACTTAATGTAGAGTGTATACTTGTTTCCCCAAAAGTTAAAAATAGTAAGCTGATCGTATTTCTTAATCTCTGCCTGTCAGAAGTTTGAAGCCAGTATTAGGAATGACTTTTCTGGTGCTGTGCCCATTAGTTGGATCACACTGACCCTACTTCTGTTTCTTTGATCAACATCTACCTTTAAAACAAGAAAGAAGAAAAAATCCTTTACACTTCACATTTTTGGCTTGAAAGAAATTAAGTGTATACATATATTAAGTGCTTATTCACACTGATTTTTATTTATTTATTTATTTATTTAATGCTGGGAGTTTGGTGAAATGAAAGCAAACCATGTTGTGATTGGAAAAAAAATATTTATATAAGTACAGGAGGTGTGCATTTCTTCATATTCTGTGTCATATGTTGTCACTGTCACATGCAAAGTTTCAGCATTACTGAAAGCTCAAATGAAAAAAAATAATAATAATAGCAGGCTGTTTGGATCCCTGTTTGGAGAGAAGTTCTAGATGCAAGTAGTAGCTGTGGAGTTTGAGGCAGTCCAGTGTGAATGTGATTGGAATGTTAGAAATAAAAGAATGAAGCATGATTTTTCAGATGCTATTGTTCTAGGCAAAGGTTTTGTTCTGTATATCCTCTTAATTTATCAGTGCTACTTTTTATATGTGAAATACTCCAAATTCCTGATTATTAAAACAGAAAATCATTTTATAGTTAACTTTAGAACACTATAAACTTGTAGTATGTATGAAAAAAAGCTTTCTGAAAATAGCCCTTTTTATATATTCTAAGTGCTATTGGTTATGTTTTTTTAAAAAAACAATCAGTATCATTTCCATATGTTTCATGCATATTACTTTTGAGTATATTGGCTTTGCAAAGCTGTGGGAGGATAATTTATCATGTTTGCTGATACATAGTACATCAATGAAATTGCTAAGGTGCCGTTGAAAACTCATTGTCTGTGCTAAAGCTAGGAAGACCTGTATCTTAAATTTTATGTTAAATGCTGAGGACATCTGATCAGTTTTCCACTGTAGTAGAAAGGAAAGAACCTTTTCATATGTGATCTGAAGAAACCAAATGTGAAACTAAATGAGTAGAATGAACATGGATGCCCAAAATGTTTTTAGAACTACTATTCAACATGCAATCAAAATTTCCATGCAATCTAAACAAATAAATTTGTCTTATAACATGTTAGTCCAGTAGCAGCTATAATAAATGTATCCCATGAATCTGTATCTCACTTGTAGATGTTAATAGAGATTGAAAAAATTAAGGAATGCATTCTATATCACAAGTCAAAGAGGGGAAAAAAATGTACAGAAAAATAAAATCTAATATTCTGCTTTAAAAGTTGGTTTGGCATTTTGTAATGATTAAACAGTTTTTAAGATACATGATGACCTTATTCATCATAATCTATTTTATTTGCAGATTACTGGGCTCATCTGAGACTCACCAGCATAACACCAGAGAGAAAGCTGAAGGTAAGATGAAACATCTGACAGCTTCTATCTATAATGGGATCCATATATTGTATTGGTGATTTTTAAATGACGCACAGTTATTTAGCTGGCAGAATAGAGCATAACTACAAAATTATAAGAGGCCGGTATGTGCTCAGTATGCAATGCCCTATTGACTTAACCCATTCTCAATAATTTTTGCTGCTGTATCTAATTTACTATTGTTGCAATAACAGTGTGGGTCAAAATAATATTTTATATTACATGTATGTATGTATATATATATATATGATAAATGGGTGTAGTGTTAACTTTAGCTTATGTGAGTATTTTATCCAGGAAAAAAGATCTAGGTTGATAAAGTTTTCTTTCTCTATGCTTTACTGTTACCGAAAAGTATTTTCAAGAGTATAACATAATTGAATAAATAATGAAATTCACAAAAGGAGCTTTTAACTCTCTTCTGAGAGTTCTCTTTAGATTAATAACTTGAAAATGCCATTTGTATCCAGGACCTAGACTCAAATGAAAGTATGTCAGGAGAGTACCATATCCCTGCAGCTGTTGGTGCCCACTCAGAAGTGTTTGTATTTGGCAGTGTTTTGGTTGTAACCATATATTAGTCAGTCTGATCAGTACTTGCATAGCAACTGTATTGAATCAATTAAGTACCTGGTTATTTTTTTTTCTTTAGTTATAGTTGAGTGTTTTTGTGGTTTTTTTTTCTTAATGGTAGCTGAAGTTAGATCTTTGAAAGCTTGTGAACCTCACAAAAAGGGTTCGTGTAAAACTGTATTCGGCATCTTGTGACACCAAATGGGAAGTGTGTTCTTCTGTATGACTACAAAGGTTTTAGTACAGCTATCAAATGCATGTTCTGCTCATTAATGTTTGTACAGTATCCTGCCTTAAAAGAGCTACAGTTTCCTAGAGCAAGTCATTCAGAATTCGACTACACTCTTCAAGTTTAATGGGTTGAGCTCTTTGAGTTCCCTACCTCCTCCTGATTGATGGTTTGTTTCTTCTTTTAATACAAAATTCAGTAAAATTTCCAACAGTGAAAATGGTCTTTTAATTATAAAACACCAGCGTGTGGGAGTGATTCAATTTACACATCAGAAAAGTTCAGTTACTTGACCATAATTTATTTTTGTGCTGATCATTTACAGACCACAGATTCTTTTTTTTTTTTTTTTTTTTTTTAAACTCTCTCCCCTTCTTACTTGCTCTACATGTGAAAGAATAAAAGTCTCAGTATCCTGGAAAAGGCTTTAGATATTGTATTGCATGATCCCCAGAACTGGACTGGACTTCATTATCAGGATTTTTTTTTTTTTTTACCAGCTTTTCCTCTTTTTCATCTTCTAGCTGTGTTGTCATATTTAATTTAAATGTGTTCTGTAATTGCTGAGTTTTTTCTTGAATCTGACGAAGGAACAGTTTCAGTAAGGTAGAGTAAGTGATCTCATCTGTGGGACTGTGAGAATTAGAGGCATTGGCTGAAAAATATAAACTTGCAGTTCTAGTGTTGCACGCAGTGTAAGTGACTTCTGTAACCTTTTCTTTGGGATGCTGCTCCAGCCCTTAATCTAGTCTCTAGGAGGAGGATAACATGGCTGTGTCTTAATAAATTAATAAGTAATAGGAATAATTAGTGCTGAAAGAAATGTCTGGGTGAACTGGAAGTTTCAGTGTACTTTCTCTATGTAATATTGTTCTTTACTGTTTCATTTTCAGAACACAACTTAAGACTTGCATTGTTTTGTATACAGGCTTCTAATGACAAATAATTGAAAGACAGTAAAAAATCAGAATATTCTTTAATGGATTTAAAATACAAATACTTAAATGTATGTTCTTATATCTATTTTCTTTCTAATGAAATACAGTTGTGAACCTAGCTGAGAGTTATCAGAATTCTCTTTCTAGAATGAAGAAAGTAACTGTAGTTGATAGGGAAATATATATATTATTTATTCAAAGTTGTACGTATAAATTTAACGTTTAGCTGAGTACTTAACAATATTTCTTGGTTGTCTGTTTGCAATACATACACAAAGGCTATATGAATGCTACGGAGATACACTTTTGCAATTTCTTTGACTCTTGGGCATGTAATTTAGTCTGTTTTTCAGAAGGGCTGTATGAATGCCACTTAAAAAAAGGCAAATTACTGTGAGTGATTTCTTCACGTTCTGTTCAGCTATTTGAAAGGTGTTTCTCCTTTTTACCCAGGACTAAGCGTTAAGGCTGTATTGCTAACTTGAACTTGTGTTTTGTAGTGTTTGTAAGGTTTTGTAATATCTGTACCTGCTGCTAAACATTTGCATATTTTGCATATACTTTTATGTAGAAACAGAAATATATTCCCAGATTGGATTTATGATATGAGACTCACATACGCTCATGAAACTAAGATAAAATGTTACCTTCCATTGCCCATGTAGTCATTACAGGTTATAATTGGATCTGTGTGATTTAACAGTATTGAATTGCCTCTACCTCAGCTTTTTGCTAAGTCACCCATACCTTCCTGGGCTCATGTCAGTAAAGGGAACAATTCAAAGCTCAATGGACAGAAATGTTTAAGACCAGAAAATACAGTAATGGGTTATTCCAGGTCCGGTTTAATGTTCATACAGACATGCCTCTTAATATCAAAGTACACTCGACATTTACTTCCAGGAGCTAATGTTTAAAATTCTGTATGATCTCAGATGTGTGCCTATCACCTGACTGGTATGTTCTGCTAAGTGAATGTTCACATACATGATCTCACAGATCATGATACATTTTACTCTTCCTGTACAAGAAACAAACAAACAAAACAAAAAAGCACTGTATATACCCTTGTGTTTTTTTTCTTGGTTTTCCATACAAGTATTAATCAAGCCCCTCTGTTCCTCTGCATCAGTATTACTGAAGCCTGTCCAGGAAAACACAACTTCATTTGTGTTATATGCATTTTTTTTGACATCCATAGAATTTTTTGTTTGGTAGAAAGGGTTTGTGGTGACTTGAGTCTGTAGTATTTGCTTTTTTTTACTGAAAATGGAAAACTTCTGTTTCTATTCCCTTTTCAATACCACATATCTCTCTTGTGAGCAGTAGCTCTAAATGGCATAGAATTGCCTAAAGAGAAAGGATTGCTTTTTAGCAGCTTGAATAGTTCTGGGAGAATGGATTAGGGCCAAGGTTCTCCTCTCGTAGTAGATGCCACAGTGTTCTGATTTGCTTGTCAAGGGAAATTTCTCTGTTTTGAGCATTCTTGGCCATTGGTAATTTGGTGTACCCCCAGTGTACAGCCTCTTTAAAATCCCTTCTTGAGATGTGTTAATTTATGAGTTCAGTGTCTGAAGTCAATTAATACAGTACCTGTTAGTTCCTAGTTTGTTATCTTCATAATCAGCATTATACTGTTAATGAGAAGTGGTCGGAGCTGTTTGATTAGAAATGAGCTTCATTTTATCAGGTCATTAAGCAGTTCCCGAGCATATCTACCTTAACCCATTTAACAGCAGCATAAATGAAGAGATGCCTCCTTTGTAAACCTTAGATGTCTTCAGGTGCAAAGTAACTGCTAGAAGATTATTTTGCCACATGAACAAGACCCTGAATCTCCTGGGTTTCCAGCAGAAAGTGGAAGTTAGCCTTACTCTTGAGCCCCAATGCAACCTAGTGGCATGTGCACAGCATGAGATGAGCTGTAGAGCTTAGGCTTTGTTTCATCTAGGTAAGACTGACCTTCCATATCAAGGGATTCAGCATGAAATATTCTGGGTGTTCTGAAAAATATATAAGCGTTCTTTTCCTGGAAGACTGAAAATTTACCTTTGTCTGTAGGAACAGTTTGTGTGTTTATTGGTTGAATTCTCCTATGGAGTATTTGTGGGCAAAATCAGGAACTCCCTTTTAGAGAAGCAGAGCAATGGGGAAAACGCTGTGCCTGGGGAGGTGCAACATCTGTTGGTTGTGTCCAGGATTTTCAATGCTAACTGTTAAGACACGCTATTGTAGAACTTGCTTTTAGTTCTGGAGTTTTTTTGGCATTAGCACGTATGTTGTTCGCTCCAGAATAAGAGAATAAATATCATAGGTAGTAAATTCTAGAAGACACTGCCATTTCTAGTCCGTAAAATTTTATACTAACTTGGCATTAGAAAAATAGTGTTTTACTTTCTGTGTAGAAACCCAGTTTCTTTTTCCAAGAATAATATTTTCTATGACATAGAAATTGGGTTTTCTCAGATATTGTGGATATAACTGAACTAGTAAGGTCATGTTTTCTGAATAGTGCATTAGATGAAAAAGAATAGGAACTCCTTTAAAAGAACATTCTTTTGTTCCCCATGTTTGTGTATACTGTTTGTCACTCGCATGCCAAAATAGAAGGGGAAATAAAAATCAAAGATTTTATTTGTTTCTTGAGCGTAATAATAAATAATGTTGACAGTTTCTCTCTTGCAGCATGGTAATGACATCTCTAGAAGTAGTACAGCAGATGCTTTGAGTTGCCATGAGTTTTGCAGCCTTTTCATTTTAAGATGCTCAATTATTCTTGAACCACTGCACTATTGTTTCAAAGAATATTTTCTTACTTCCCTTCAAAAACCCTTTCTCATGGTTTATTATGGTTCTTTGAACTACTTTTAAGGCTTATTTGTGGTAGAATTCGTACCATAATTTTTATACTTAGTCTCTTGAATCCATCTAACCTGAATAGCCCAAGGGAGATAAATTAGGAAGCATAGAAATCAAGCAAATGTGAAGCTGGTTCTTGAAGCTGAACCAGAAGCAAGTGTAACTCAATTTGTCAGTGAGAATTTCTAGTGAGAGAACAAAGAACTTGATTTTTATTCTTTTTAATATTCTGTCTTTTTTTTTATGAGAAAGCTGTGATTTGTGCACTTTCTGTGTACAGTAAGAATCAACATTTGAGGGGCAGATTTTTGCTGAGTCTATGTAGATTTAAATGCATGTGTAAGAAGGGATGTGATTTCCTGAGAGGAAGATTTGACCTCAAGATCTACTGTGATGTGCTTTCGAAGAGGCTTAAGAGACATTTTCTTTAATGAATAGGGATATTTTAATGCATTCTCTTCTGAGCAGATGGCAAACTGGTCTCAGATTCAATTGTCATCCAAATCCTTTTCTCCAGCATATGACAGGTACCAAGAAGAAGCAGTGATCTGGCTCATTGTGCTTTGGACTACTGTCCAAGTCATATTTTTCCACAGAACTCATTTTTACACTGTAGTAAGACAGAGAAAGATGAACAAACTCTGTATGAGTGTCAATGAGATGGTAATTGACCTGATAATCTTTTAATGGGGGGAAAAAAGGTCAGGCCATTTGGATGATACACACCAACGAACCAGGTAGAACTCATTACAAAATTAGGAACTGGTTAGTTATACATAGACTTTCTGAGAATTGTTCAGTAGTATATAAATTAATGGTAAGTACCAAAATGTGGATGCAGAAAACAGATGTAGAATATGTGCTTCGTATTAAAATTTTAATACCATTGATAATGGCTGTGTCAGAGACTATAAAAACAGTGCAAAATACGTTTCATTTATTCACTTGCTATCAATCACACAGGTTGTGCTGTTTTATGTACGTGTAGAGATCCTCAGCAGGGTCCTGCTGAATACTGAAAAAATCACCAACAATTGCAGCTCCATCTGTGTAAAGCTGAATGTGAAGCCTGAGATGTACCATATACAAATCAATCCCAGTTTGTTTTTTTAAACAAAACTTTGATATGAAGTATTTCACATCTCTTTCGTCAGAATCAATGTGAACTATGCTGCATTTTTATTCGAGTTTTCGAAAAAGAAAAAAAAGCATGATTGCTTTTCTCTAATCTGCTTTAAACAATTGACAAAGCTACTTATGTATTTAATTATTGAAATTGAACCTGATGTAAGAGACAGTGCAAGCTACCTTACACAAATATGTAAAAGATAGGTTAACAGTGTCTTAATCCAGGAGCTCCAGGTGAGACCTTGCAGGTATTCCTATTGCTGACTACATATTTATAGTGTGGAAAAAAGTCTAATCTCAGCTGTAAGTGCTGAGAATTACATGTCATTTTCCTTAGAGCAATAAATGTTCTTTTGTCTGTCTAGATTTTTCCATATGTTTTGCACATTAATTCCTAACAGTGCTGCTCTATGTCACTAAAATATCAAAATCTAATCAGTCAGATGGCAGTAAATGGAAAAAAAATAGAAATTCATAGCAAAGATTAGTGATGTCTAAAAGTGGTTTATGGGTCCTAGTGGGATTCCTCCTTTTTTAACAACAAAGTGCAGAGTGAAAGAATATGCACAGCTTACTTTGTCTTCCTACTTCTTTTGATCTGAAAGAACAATCAGATAAGGCTGATTTCTGAAGACAGTTCAGAATGAACATATTTCAGTTGCCCCCAGTGATAACCATCATTGTCAACAGGAGGCATTGCAGGTACTGACACTAGAGCCCTAAATGTTCAGATACTGAACATTTTATCTTTTATTTTAAAAACTACTGCTGGGAACTCTCTTTATAGAATGCAATGGATGATGAGTATTTAGAAGAAGAATGAACCCTGAAGGAGAATAAAGCGCAAGCCTCAGAGATTGTCAGTGAACACCAGAAGGACAGAAAAATTTAAGGTTAAAGTGGAAAATTTTGTACACACAGAAAATCTGAAGCTGTGGAAAATGGAAGAAAAAAACCTCAGGACTTACAGGCTAAAAAATAAAAGAATTTAGGGGCCCTGGCCACAGTATGTATTTGTCCAGTTCAGTGAATCACTTTGCACGCTGCGAGATTTCAGGTAAAATAGTACTTTTTCATAAGAAATGCTCAAAATCAGAATATATTGGGGTGCTAATAATAAAAAATGAGATATCTGGATTAATTTAGTGCATAGCTAACATTCTTAATCTGGAATTCTAATAAACGCCATTAATCCCTTTAGTTTACAACCTTCATCTCTAAAATTCTGAAGAAAATATTCGTTTTTTTGGCATATTGTGATGAGTTATGTTTTGCATGACTCTTGTAAACCTATTTAAGCATTCTGTAGTGTATTGAGATAGCAGATCACTCACAAATATGTATGCTAACATTTTTCAGATGTAAAGGTATTTATGTCCTGAATGCTGTGCAACACTGATGATCCTCTTTGAAGCTAGCAGTTACTGTATTTATCACTGTCTAAGTTAGTAACTGCTAGTTCAATGCACTGCAAAACTAGCATAACATATACTATTATCACTCTTAATATCACATCAAGGATAACTAAATTTGAATGAGAACATGTAAGTGAATTCATAATTAGAGGTTTTTAGTGTGCTTATCACTACCACTGCAGCTTAAAAATGTGCCTGGAAAATTGCACGTTATTTCTCATCTCGCCCCTCTTCACACAGTTTGTTCTGGCCACCGTACATCGATAAGACATTTAAACACACTGACTGCTGTCCTCATTTTACAACATTATCATTGCTGTTTTCTTGTGTTTTGGATGATGTTCTTCATCTCTTTTTCTTCTATTCATAAATGAGGCAGAGATGGTCAGTACCAGAGCTCTTGAAGATCATAAATAATAGGAGCTCTGTTGCTGTACGTGTGTCCCTAGCATCTGATCAGGCTTGTCAGGTGGTGCTCAGTAGGTTTTTCCTGAGTGCTTTTGAAGGTCCTAGACTCTGAGGAGGCTTCTAGATAAAGGTCTTTTCTCTTCTTCCTCACCTACAATATGTTGTGTTGTTCCTTGACACTTAACCAGTTTCTATTGTGTGAGGAGTGCATGTGTTTTTAAAACACATCTGTATGTCTCTTTGTTTTGGCTATAACTTTAGCCACTCTTGAGGCAGCTGCACAGTTTCCTTAGTGTACAGGAATGCATCCTTCACCCCCACCCCTGGGTTTCCTTAGTTGGTAAGTCACTGTCAGTTCTTTTGCCCAGCAGGGAAAATGTGATGCCATCTCTGTTCCATATATTTCTCAAAACAGGTGAAGGTCTTCCCAGGCAAGGAAAAGGAAAGGCCAGTAAAGTCAACAAGTACTAAATGACTTTTGGGTGACCCGGTGTGTATGCCTCTGATGTTCTTTTTCCTCAGCACCCAGCAATAGTGTCTGTGAGATGATATTCTAGGAGTTTTACATGGAGAGCTTTACATAATATGAACATAATTACTTTGCACACTGCTCCAAAATGTTGCATTGGTGACAGGTGTGAAATGTGACTTCTCAGTTAGATAACTTCAGTTAATATTTTCAAATGGAAAAGCAACATTCTATGTGGGGAAAAAAAAATCACTTTGGCTTACTGTATTTTGCTAAATAGTTTCTACATAGATATATGAAGGCAATTGAAAAGCTATATAAAACTCATGTATTGCAAATATCTGTAAACTGTAAGATAGATGCTCTGTTACATAGAGTTAATTTTGTGATGGTGAAACACATACTAAACACAGAGGCACTTAAACTGTAAATCCAATGTGAATGTTCTCTTTACACAAATTTGATTTTTAGACAGCCGGACTCTTCAGAACTGTGATTTGTGTATATTGGGCAGATAAGCATGGCCATCACTCTGCAGTCCCCCTCTATCAAACATGTGCTTTTAGGTTATTGGAGATAGAAACCATACGGCTGGCTATCATGAATCCAGAGAGCTCTATCTTACATTTAAAGTAGGTAGAACAAAAACCTGATGCAGAAGGCAGAAATATTTTTCCCGTATGTTTTCCCCTGAGAAATATAAAAGCTCTCTTTATACTTCATGTAGCAAGTTTTTGTCAATGACACTGATCTAAAAGACCACCTTACTGACTTTTGTTTCACAATGACTGGAAAAACCTACACATCACTTCTATTTTTTTTTTTATGTAAAGCTACACAGCGTTGACAGATTCTGTAGTCCTTCTGTGACAGGACAGTATGAAAACCTTTCTTTCCGTTCCTACTGAAGAAATCATTGGGGTTAAATGACAGGGCTCTACCAGTGATTTTTCTGTCACAGAGAACTGTAAATTGCAGCCTGTCTCCAGGATAGTGTTTAGACACATTCTGAGATTAATGGTTTTGCATAGACACTTTGGACTTCAAATGATTTTGAGATAAGCTCCATCAAGAAGATTCTCCCAGTCTGAACTCAACTGAAAGTGCTTTATATTTCAGCGACGTTTATACAAAACTTTGTTGGTACAAAACAGACAGTATGTTATAAAATGAAATGACATCTCTTATGTTCCATTCTACAGAAAATTTCATCTCCAGCTTAACTCT
This sequence comes from Lagopus muta, assembly GCF_023343835.1. Taxonomy (NCBI): domain Eukaryota; kingdom Metazoa; phylum Chordata; class Aves; order Galliformes; family Phasianidae; genus Lagopus; species Lagopus muta. The sequence goes on along the minus strand of NC_064436.1, from coordinate 21,247,426 downwards.
TTGTGACAGATTTTATTTTTCTTGTATAGTAGCTCTTAACGGTTTTCAATAACAGACAGCAGTGAGGCATTATATTTACATTATTGAAAAGCCTGTACTTTTCCCCTGAAGGAGCATAGCTGGCAAGGAATGCTAGTACCCTAAATGAGAGAAGAGGAATAAAATTCTTACCTTACTGAAGGTGTAAGAGCCTAAGAAAGCATCTCAGTTTGGGAATGTGCTAATTCATTCACTTTTCCAAACCTCAGCAGATAATTTGTGTTCTGCAGTAATCAATGAGATAATGCAGGAATAGTGACAGGACAAATATAATAATTAGACTTATTTTAATGTAATTGAAAGGCAAGTGTTTATCAAAAAACAAAGTAAATATAGAAGTGTATTTTACAAATATTCAGTAGTTGCCTGGTTTAAAAAAAAAAAAAAAAAAGAAAATACCTGTATTATTATCTATCAATTTTCAGATCTTCTTGTGTACTAAACATGTACTAAACATGAACATGTACTAAAAATGCTATGGATTCTGGAGAATTTTGCATGGGCAGATGCAAAAGCAGTGTCAGAAACACATAAGAACCAATGTAACAAGAGTGTGAAATGTTGTGTCTTTGTTACCAATAACCCCCAGTTAGCACACCCTGCCTCTGTCAGGATATATAAGGGCTAGGAGGGACAATCACTCTTTATTAACCGAATGCGCCCCGTGCACCCTGTGGCCTTCTTATAGGCTGCAAGCTGAAATCGGAATTTTCCTCTCAGGAGACACCAGATTGGTTCTCTGTTCACCTTAGCATTGGTGCTATTTTTTGACCTTGAGTTTCAAGAGTTGTATCATACAACACAATGAGAATTAAAAGGTCTTTTCAGGGGGAAAAAAAAAATAGTAGGACTTGTTATTTTACAAATGATGTACTTAGAATTGTTCAGACATTTATAGAAGCATCTTCATGATTTTTTAATTTCAGTGTTTAAGCATTACAAATAATATTTGTGAGTCTTGCTTGTAGTATTTGAGGCTGAAGCATTGATTGTGATATACAGAAAACTAAGGTGAAGAAAAAGGAGATGGGTTTGAACAGCAGGTCACAAGTTTATGAACTTAATGTAACCCGGCAATAAGTGGTTTCTGAGCAGGGAGCTACAGGACTCCTTCCATAAAATTCTATAGCAAATGTAGTGTCTTCGGTCAACCTGAATGTGCTTGGGGCATCCCTGCACCTCCCACAGGTAAAGAAGTTATGAACTGGCCACTGCCATTAACACAGCTTTAACATCTGAAATTGGAAGGGCCAGAGTCCACTAGAATGCATGAAAATTCACACTTCTGGTGGCAAACCAACTGAGACTCTACTCACAGTGACTACATACCTCAGACTGCTGGTTGTTAGCAGCCATATTCTTTAAATCCATTAAAATAAAATGTCTGTGCTTCAGTGATGTTGAACATGTCGTTTTGACATAGAGGTGAGGCCATCTTTCAGGAGCCAGTTTCATGTTACTCAGTGTGCTGGATTCCCTCCTTCAGAAATTGAATTGTTATAATGAGGCAGACTACTACTGTTTTCAGTCACTGAATGCTGGATAGGCATGCAAGTATTTAAAAATAAATAAAAGGCAATCCAAACCCCTATGTTAGACATTAACGTCAAAAACATTTCCATTATAATAGTTAAACTTGTATGTTTTAAGACAGGTATGGGATACTCTTGCCAATTTTTTAAGAACCAGAGCCAAGGTTTATAAAAAATAGGATAAACAAATAAACGTATGTAGAAAGCCTCTTCTGAATGTAATTAGTACATGCCACTTGCAAATGTCAGCAGTTATTTTTAGTGGAGAGCATTTGTAAGATCTGGCAGACAGCTCTTGAAATGTCAGGAGGATAAGAGGAAGTGTAGCACAAGCCAGATACGTATACTAATATGTTAGAGGCTGGTAATAGGGAGTCCATCCTTCCTTCTTTTTCTTTTTTTGAAAGTCAAGATGGAGCTGTCTTGAAGCCAAAATCTCATAGATCCATCATAGTTCCCTTCCAATGTCATAGGCATTGAGCGGACACAACAAAATGATTTGAGTTTTGGAAACAAACTCTAGTTACATATAGTTTGAAGAAACAGGCTTTTTCTCCCTTTCCCCTTGCTCATAAACAGATTGGTATTGTTTAAAAGTATATTGCACTCAACTTTAAGAAAGGTGTGTTACACTTATGTAGCTTCCTTTTAGATGTATTAATCAGCAAAGTAGAAAGTATACATATTATTGTCCATATACATATGAATACATATTCAAGCCTTACTGAAAATAATAGAGGGAAAGAGTAGCTCTTTAACAGTGCTGTTCACAAGTTCATTAACTGTCCTGTTCAATGCTGTTGTCATATCACTTGACACAGAAATAAATGTAGACTTGTCATGTGCACTTTGTTTTCACAGTGAAAGGTGGATTGGGTTTGAATTAAGCAATACTTCAAGTATATCCTTCTTGTGCACATTGCTAGTTTTCTCCTCTCTCATTAATAACCTTTATTATATCTCAGCTTCTGTGTAACTAGGAAACAAACTGAGTCTTTACTGTTGCAAAACTTTGTATCTATTAGGATTCCATTCTTTAACATGTTTTTTTTCTTTTGTGCGTGATCGAGTAATGCTTTTATCTTAGTAAACGTTTTGCACATGGATTTAATATCTCCAAGTCCAAGCATGATGTTTTCACTTGGAAGCTTGTAGGTTTTTTTTTCTATATTGGTTATTGGGTTTCTAGTTCATGTTGCAAAGTTCTGTGCCTTACATGCTGATCAGAGCAGGTGTCATCACATCAGAACTCAGTCCCATGGAAATAATACAATTTTAAGGTCTCTTTGGGAGTACCCCAAACTTTGGCTTCAGTAGGAAAAGAAAGCTTACCATTCCTTTCCTGTTATCTTGTCATTAATTATTGGGCAAAGGAAGTATGTCTCTATGGAGCTAACTACTATTGAATAATTTTAGAAACGTAGCATACTTTTGCTTCCTTGGTTGTAGAAAATGTTATTTTTATTCTTTAAAAGTATATCATATTATATAAAATTATAGTGAGATTTGGAGATAAAATGGACCTCTCAGGTACACAAATGGCACTTTAGTTCTCAAGATACATCTCTCAGTCTTCTGTGGCAGTGCATTTTCTGAAAAATGAAAAGAAAGGATATATTTTTTTTAATAAAGCATTGTAAAGTATACATTAAGGAGTTGTTGGGCAATAGAGCTATATTCTTCACCTGAATCCGCTGAGAACCTAAAGCAAGATACTTAAAAGAATTTAAAGGTAGCATACTGAGTAGATCTAGCTACCAAGAAGGATGGACAAGAAACCATCACTTATTAAAGCATGTTGTCCTAGTAAATAAATCAGAGGAGATTAATTAAGGGGGATACAAGTGATAGAAGACATCACATGGTATTCATACAAAGGCTCCAAAAACTGTTAGCCTAGAATGCTTTTATTTGCCTTCCTATTTTCTGAGTACTGAGTAGGTCATGATTGCAAAATACAAATATTTACAAGATAGGCTTCTGTGATATGAATATGAATGTGTTGTTATGAGGAACAGAGAGGCTTAGAGATAAGAATTTCTTCTTTTTCTGCCCAATATATCTTTTCTAGATTAACTTGAGTTATAAACACACCTTAGAATCAATAGCAATCAATCTGAACAAAAGGTATTGTTATCCTCAATAGAAAAGTTCCTGGAGACATTTTTAATACCCAAGTTTGCAGAATTTTTAGAGTGTACACAGAGTACACGTTATAATTTAGCAGATTGGTTTTCAAGGCAGTTGGCCAACAGCAAATCTTTGAGCCTAATAGAACAATAACATTGCTGTTCCATTTGCTTCTCAGCACAGTGGGTATACATTGCCGACATGCAGAATACTTGGCTTTTCTTCTCAGGAAGTTCTGACACTGCTAATAACTTGGTAACAGAACAATTAAGTATGAATATAATGTTATTTAGCTTGTCAAGCAAAAGACACACAGGATCATTTTAACTCCCAAAAGAATCAGGATTGTAAAAGTGTCTGAGAATGCACTTGTTCAGTCCACTTGCCTGCTGTGGCTACTCATGGCAGTCTTTATTACAATTCTATTTTTGTTGATTTTGAGGAACTAGAAAAATTTAGTTCAAGTAGACAGTAGACTGGTTCCTTCTAAGATGTCAGATACCTAATTTATCATAGCGAGAAAGTGACAGTCAATTTAAACCAGAATTTATTGGGAACATTAAGAGCTGGAAGGGCTTTGGCTAATCACTGTAATGTCCCCAACAAATGGTAAATGAAAGCATGAGGAAATTGAGTTAACACAAGTTAAAAGTTCAAATACTTACTGAATTACATTAAAAAAAAACCTATGACCTAATTAAATTATCTGAACCCGTTCATTTCAGTCTGTCCTGTTATACTTGTGAATACATGTAACAGTATTTTCTTAGATGCAGAACAGTCAACAGGTTTAGCATGCATCAGACAAAAAGCCAATGAATGAGATCAAAGGATGAATTATTTATTGATGTGCAATATTCTGAATAGTTGTACTCAATGGTGAGGAGAGTTTTGCACTGAGCTTGTTTATATCCTTCATATTTGTAATTTAAAAAAATCAGAGTTATCCCAGCTACAGTAAATGGATAAAAAATTGCATGTTGCTTTGCTCTTTTCTTTATGGAGTTTGTGTAGGGAAAAATCTAGAGAGTCTGAAGTAGGAAGCAATGCATTTATGCCCCTAGACGTGTATTGCAGATATGCTGATATACCTTAAAATTGTGAAAGGTGTATTGATGGTTTATGCACAATTACTCTACTCCACAAACACCATTTTAGCTGCCTAGATTTTATCATAATATATAACATCTAAAATGTTTTTGGAGTTTGTGTTATCTCACTGGAATCATCTTTCAGTTATTTTTTTTTTCCTCCTTTAACTTAAAAGAATAGAAATACTTTGCCAATGTAACTAACAAATTTCCTACAATCTCTCAGTCTTACAGTTTCAAGGCCTATTGAAAAAAGTGGTTAAGGAAATATTGTACAGTTTCAGCTTTCTGCTTTCTGCGTAAGAATTTTTATTTGAAAACAACAGGTGGAGCTTCACGTATTTATGAGAACTTTGATTCAGTCGTCAGATAGCATTAGGCATAGGCAGCAGCTTTCTCCCTTTGAGCAGCTCAGGGGACTATTTCAGGATAAAAAACAATCTGGATAGTAAACAGCAGAAATATTTGCAATTTGAGGCTTTCTCGATTTTATACACTTGCTAGCTTTCTGTCCCTGAAATGAATAAAATCACAGGGATTCCATGGAGGACACCACTTAATGCCTTGGCTAGCCTTACAGTGCAGAACTACCATCTGAATACCTTTTCCTGGAAAAGTAAATGTTAGCATCATACCAGAGTTCACCTTGTCACCTACCACACAAATGTATAAGGGAGTTATTGGTCATAAGTTTTTAGCTTTGGCAAAAATAGTTGATGTTGTGTCTGTAAGTAGAGAACAAAATGTCATTTTAGCAGTTGTCGTGATTTGATGGATCCCACCTGAAGTTTTAAATTTTATTTCATCTTAAGAGTGAATTCTTCTATCTAGTCTTTATTTAGAAGAACAATTACTTTTTGGAGAGAAATGCCACATCACGCCTTAGTTTCTAAGTGCTTATGAGGGTAAACAGTTGAACACAAACAGAACTTTTTTTTCCTGCCGTCAGAAAAAGAATTATTTTATGAAACGAGAGGTCCTGTCCACTTCTATTTAGTACTTAGAAGTCTTTGACTACAAAAAGAAAGAAAAAGGCAGCATTAATTGATTTTATTGCTGACGTGAAGATTAGAGTCAGGAAATGACGTCAGTTTGGCTTAAGTAAAGGGTGAAAATTCCCAAAATCATAGAATGGCTTGGGTTGGAAGAGGATCATCCAGTTCCAACCCCGCTGCCCCAGGCAGAGCTGCCAGCCACTAGATCAAGTACTGGGTCAGATTGCCCAGGGCCCATCCAACCCGGCCTTGAACACCTCTAGGGACAGGGCATCCACAACCTCTCTGGACAACCAGTTCCAGCACTATGTCACCTTTTCAGTGAAAATTTTCACATTGACATCTAATTTAAATCTTCCCTCCTTTAGTTTAAAACTGTTCTTCCTTCTTCTAATCAGTACGTACCTATGTAAGAACTTTATTTCCCTTCTGTTTTTAATCTCACTTTATATACTGGGAGGTTTTGTTAAGGTCTCCTGTAGCCTTCTCCAGTCTGAACAAACCCAGCTCCTTAAGCCTGGCTTTAGAGAAGAGATGGTTCAGCCCTTTGATCATCTTTGGACCCTCTCCCAAAGCTTTTCCCTAAAGATTAGTTTATCACTAGGATTTTGGCAAAGAAAAAAAAAAATACATTATGCATTATTTTTTTTCTCCAAATATTTGCTACTTTTGTGTTTCCCTATTGAAGTTTTTTCTTTTAAGTTATCAAAGGTAATTTGAAAGACGCAATAGTAATTTCACTGTGTAGCAAAGACCAGTTAGTTTTGCTGCTGCTGTGCACAACCTCCAACAACCTCCAGCCACCCACAGTGCCACCACTAGCCTTTACAAATGCCACACTTTGGCATGCACGTGTGACTTGAAGCTAGCTGCAGGAAAGCCTCTGACAGTAAATATGGGTTTACTTGTAAATGCTGAAACATCCTTATTTAAAATTGAAATATTTGTACATAATTTCCTGCTTTAAATTGATAAAATCTCACCAATTTCTCAATCAAATGTGAATGGAAGATAAAAGTTTCTGAAAACCTGAGACCAGCTTAGGAAGCCCGTTACAGTCCACCAAGATAACAAACCCTAGGGTAACTTTCAAATCGCTAGGTATAAAAGCATGAAGATCTATTCAAGAGAAGGATCTTTTTTCTTTTCCATTCAGTCTGAATGCAAGGGGCTGTTCCCAATGAATGAGAAAGAGAAAAGAATTATATGTTACGATTCTGAAGTGCGTTCTAAAATTCCAGCATCTGTAGCAGGTAATCTAATTCCTTTCACTTAAGCTGTGAGCTGTGAGCCCTTAGTGAGGAATGCCACGTCTCTCACAGTCCTTATCCACCTCCCTGTTAAGTTCACTGCTGGTGAAAATTCCATTGAAACAAATGCTCTTGCACCGATGTAAAGCTAGTCTATTGCACAAAATAATAGGCCATAAAACTCAAAATTCCTTTTGTGGCTCTCAAGTGAAAATAGTTACTGCTTTTTGAAACATTTTGAAAAAGATGTTTGGGGCTATTTTAATGAGATTTCTTGAGTTCTTTTAACTTGCTGCTTTTTCCTTTAAAACGTCCAGGAGTTGGTCTAAGTACCTTTCCCTCCTACCTCACTGGTATTTGTGCTATAAGTCTTTGCACTTCCATCACATTATGCAATTGCTTTTGCTCTTGTGAATCCCACATACTACAGAAAAAATGTTTTCTAATATATAACTTGTATTAAAGCAATAGGATATAGTATGTCATGTTTCTTATGAGTAAATTCTAATAATGGCTTACATAAAAATGAGACTCTTTCTCTTAGCTTTGAATTTAGAAAGTATTGCAGTATCTATAAGTATCTCTGATGACTGCATAGACATTCATCATATTAAATTGATTTGCCATGCCTGAACAAGCTTGAACAATATGAAATTTTAAAGATATTGCTGTAAAACCCATTCTTTAATTTTACTAAAATAATGAAAAGCATATTTTACTTTAGTTTACAAAACATTGAAATGCTAATTCATATGAAGTGTTTATATTCTTCACATATATTGTTTTGTTGTATGTGGTATTAAAAGCTGTTCCTCTTTTTTTTCTTTTTGTTTCACTTTCAGTTGTTTCTATTCTGTTTTGCAGTTGGAATTTCTGAAATGCATGGACTTGTAATTTTATCAAAGTTTCTAGCCATTACCATCAGCTTAGACTTTCTGCTAGAAGACTATAGGTTACTGTATTATATGTATTATATTGTATTGTATTATATATTATAATATATGTATTGTCTAGTATGAGTTAATTAAGAATATTTCTTGTCAAACAGCAATGGGGAAACAAGTAACAATTTCTAAATACAGGATCTAGTGTGTTCAGATAATGGATTAAGTTAAAATAAGGGAACTACATAGCAAACCTGAGGTAGACCCCTGTTATTAGTAAATAAAAAGAAAAGTGACATAAGTAGAAGCAAGCAAACATTTTTTTTTTCTTGTAGTTGTTAAGTTATTGCATTCTGTTATTTATGAAAATCAAGTTATAGCAAACCACCAATACTGCTTATTATTTTTCAGTCTGCAATTCAATCACCTTTCTGCACCCTTGCATTATCCGAAGCTAAACATTCAAGCTTCTCTTTGTGTTTTCATTTTTCTCAGCAGCAAAACTTTTCATTTTAAAAATTACTGTAAAGGACCACTGTGATAATACTGAGGAGCACATTGGGTTTGATACAACAACTTTCTTTTCGAAATTGCTTCTTTTCTCTGTATAATAAAACAGATTTTACATGCAATGTCAGATTGGCTTTGGTGGGTTTCCAGCCACATATCATGTTATTTCCACAATCACAATTCAATACATTTAAATAAATGACTGCTCTCAGTTACTTGATTTTAGAGCTAGCTAGAGTTTATTCCCAATTTTAGTGCAGTGCTATTGAAATCTATGAGACACCTGAGCATCACCACTTTTGTATTTGTCAGTTGATGTGTATGGAAGAGGTGTTTTTGTATTGTTTGGTGTTTTCCAAAGTTCATCTAGCACATTAAAGTGTATTTGATATTGATTTTTCACAGAAACTATACAATTAACTATCCATCCTGATCTGGGAACTTCTGTGAGAACATTCATGGCATTTGGCTAGTAAATTCAAATAGTTAGCTGCAGTGACAGGAATGCAGAGCATTGTGTAATGCAAGGATCAGCCTGCTTTACAAAGACAAGAATTCAGTCTGTGATGCTGCTGTGCACAAACTTTCCTGACAGACGTATATCCTTCTGTTGCTTTAAATAGGACTTCTTGTGGGAATTTGTGTAACTAAACTCATAGTAAATAAACTGGAAGCTTTTTAAGTAAAGGAGCTGTATTACTGATATCTAAATGAATTTTATTTTTATTTTAAATTATTTTTATGTAGTAAATATTAGGTTTATGCCGTCTCTCTCAGACCATGAAGCCTGAAGATATGTTAATGAAAAGAAGTTCCTTGTCAAGTAGAGTGACGCTTAACGCAGAATTACAATGTTTTACAGAGTTTATTGAATCCTTAATAATGAATATATGTGCCTTTAGGCAAAGGAGCTCTCTGTCCTGCAAGTTCTTAGCATGTATTAAACCAGTATGCTGTGGCTGAAGATGAAATTAATATTAATGATGAATGGAAGCCGAGTTTGGTGATGCTTGTTCTTTCACCAGCCCCCTACAAGAAAAATCCATTAGTATAGATAGATCAGCATTAAAAAACAGGAAGGGCAGAACAGCTCTCAGTGCAGGGACACTTTTTGCATGACCTCTGATATGATAAGCTTGTGCTTGGTCATTGTGATGCCTCGAGTTGACCTATGCAGATGTTAACTCTGATGGAGCCATAGAGAAATGTTATCGGTGCTTCATGTGCGACTTCAGTGTTTCAAACTGCTGAGCTTTTGAGGAAAGAAGCACTGAGCTTTTCTGCTTCTGTGTCATAACACTGATTACAAAAAGGTTTCATTCAGGGATCTTAAATATAAATCTATTGAAAATTGGTTTTCAGGGTGATTAAGAAAAAGGTGCAGTTCATTGCTTTTTATTAAAAATTAGTGCTTTTAATATGCTGTGCTATTTGCAGCTGACTCAGGATCCAACTCATTTCTGGACATTCACCAGAAGAGTGAATTTGGATTTTTAAGGCTCAACATAGTCCCAGCAGATTTTGACATCTAAAGAATTACTCATCTCCAGATCAAGTCTGTGCCTCTAAACACTGAGAAATTGCTTAGGGATTAAAAACACTGAGAACGCTAAATTCTCAATGCACTGCAGTTCTGCTGAGAATGTTGATGCCTGAGTTTTGAGAGCTGCAGAAATTTCAAAACAATCTTATTTCAGATAACAGTTTGTTTGTTTGTTTTTAAAGCCTAAATATAATTTATTGTTGTTTTAATTCCACTTAATGATTAGACAAGTGTGGCTTTCAGTGTAGCTTCTTTGTCTGCCATTCTTTGAAGCTTGTATCTATGTACGCGGCCAAGCAGAGAAGATGTAAATGATTAGCCATGTCCCAAATGAAGTGATAAAAGCATGCTTGTATTTTACAATGTGATGTAAGTGTAAATGACCACACTACTGTATGGCCAGTACATTAATTCTACAAATCACAATTGCCACTTGTAGCTTGTAAAGCCATTAAAGTAAAAGAAGTCTGGAACGATGCATGTACCATTTTTTAAGTGATTTTAAAATGATCTTTCTTCAGATCAGAAGGCAGAGTGCAGTGAGGAAAACAGCAGGGCCAAGCATGACCTCCTGACTCTGTACTCAGTGTGCCAGTTTCACTCCTTTCCCAGAACTGTTTCAGGTGTACAAGCACTCTAACAATTTTGAATGCATGCATTTCTACTTGTGCTCTTTTGAGCACATGCTTTTCATGTACAGCCATCAATGATGTTGCATTTTTGCAGCCTGAAATAGATATCTGTATCTTTATTCAACATAGAAATGTACCCAATATTGGTCAGAGATTGAATAGCCTTCGAAAATGCTGAGCTCCAACATATTCCCAAGTTTTCCAGGAACTGCATTCCTGGTTTCATCTCAGTTCTGACCAGAGAGAGCTTTTATTTCCACCACTGCTGGGTCTCCTCCCTGACAAGGGCCACAACCACTCCTATTCCCAGCACTAATATTCTCAGTTATTGTGAGGAAATATGGACATGATCGTCATCATCCAGATTGCAGTGAAAACTTCAACTGTGACCTTCTGGGTCACAGGGGAAGAATCCTACTCTGTTAGTAACAATGAATCTGTCGCTAGGCAATATAGCTGGGCTTTGAAATTTCCTTGTGTGTATTCTCATCTAATACATAATTAATGCCACTTTTTCTTGTTTCCCATCCTTTTTTTTGCCAGTGCTTCTGTTTACTTTGGTGTCTGGACTCTAGCTGTCTGCTCTGGCTAGCTGGTAGATTCTGCTGTTGGGAGACTCAACTTCCCCCAGGATGTTCTGCCCCTGGAGCACCACCTGTGTGGTGGGAGGAAGGGCAGTGCTCTTCTCTGAGTCAACAAGATCTGGGCTAAATATTTTTCAAATTGAAAGACTTATTGATATCTTTATTAATATCTTTTAGGGGTGAATCTGATCTGAATTTCAAAAAGCTGACTTCAGATCTAAAAGAAAGAAGTGAAATGTCATTAATGTTGATGAAGTGAGAATCAGATGAAGTTGTGTATACCATATGACTTTCCATTCTATTCCTATCTGCTGAAAAACCTAAGCATGCTGTAGAGCTGAATATATACATCAAACAAAAAGAACTTCTTTGTTAATTTTAAGGTATTTCAAATTAAAACCATGTTAACTTCAGGAACTCTACATCAAGAGAAGAACTTCTCAATATTTCTCTCTGAACTGTTTCTTTCATCTGCAATCTGCTCACTTTTATGACCAAAAAAAAATTAATCAGCAATTCAGTCAATCACATCTAGATGGTATTTTGTGAGTCACATGGCAGGGACATGAGTGCAAAGATTCATTCAGAATGCCTTGAGAAAGGTTATTCTTCACAGAGTGTTTTGTGATGCATCTAAATCTCACTACTGTCTTGTTCTCCGTGAGAGTATCAGATGTTACCTAAGTAATTTAGAGGCCTGAAGCATTTTAAGCAAATATTGGCAGAAGGAAAAGGAAGGATGCTGGTAGGAGTAAAAAAAAAAAAAAAAAAAAAAAGTGTAAAGCAGCTCTGATCTCTTTTAATTTGTCTTACTTTTATTTCCTCGGGTATACAAAAGGTAGGGCCTCTACTTAACCATAAATTTATGCTTAGCAAAGCTCTTTGTTCATGGAACACAAGCAAGGGCTACTGGGCTCTCTGGCCTCAGAGAGATCTGTGCCAGCCCTGAGGGAAGCTGCCACTGAGACTCGCTGCCACTCTGCAAACATTCTCCATGAGGAAGTTGTTTCTCCTAAGCTTTGTTTTACAGTGAGCAACGTAATGATGTAGAAGCACATTAGCTGACAGGTTTGTAATCTTCACATATATGGAAAACATCAAAAATGTCACTAGGTTTTATAGCTTTTTCACTTGTCTCTAACCGTGTTCCTTATTTTACAAAACATAAATCCTTTATCTTCTCTTTGCATTATTTTTTTTAGTAACTACAGCAATTTATCATCGTTTAAGCTGAAAAAAGACAGTTGTCTTTCAGTGAAAGTGCACAACAGGTTCTTTGAATGAGGATGTGTCAATGGTAGTACAGCTGTCCCACCATGGTGAAGTAAGTAACCTTGGTAACATGCTTAGTTTCCATCACCCGTAGATCCTTTTTCATTCCTGAACCTAGCTACATCTAGTTTTTGAATGCAGTCCACTGTGGCATGAGACCAGCTGTCTCTCCATTCATTTAAGTTAAATATGTATTTCACCTCGTGCCTCCAGTTTGTTTTGTTGTCATACCTCAGCTAAATCATGCAAGTACCACTGTGGCCTTATTTGAAAAGAAGATGCTTTTCCAGAATTATTATTTTTATTTAAGCTCGTATGTTTTCAGAGTCTAATAAGGACCTTGTAATTCAGTAGGAACTTTCAGTATTTTAGTCGTGGTCTAAAATCTGCTTCAGTGCTGCAAGGAATAGAGATAGTGGAAGAAGAGTCTTGGTATGTAAAAGGTTGAGGACTGCATTAATGAGCATGTGTACAGTGTACAACAATACAGTATTTTCTTATCCCAGTATCTTAACTGGGAAATTAGTAGGGCATTATAGGAGGCCTGATTAAAAGAAAGAATGTCACTAAATTTTTATTATTGAGTAATAATGCACAGCAAATACCAAATGACTTTTCCCAGATCAGCCTTTCTAAGAACCAACAGAAAAGTGGGAGCTAATACATCCACATTCTTATTTTTAACTGCAGGGATTAGATGTTACTCCAGGCATATAGCTGAAGTGTTTTGACTCCACATACAGTATTCTCAGGGAAAGGGTAGGAAATGCAAAGGTAATTGCTGAGAAAAACTGTACTGATGGTTTTATATAACATGGAAAATACACTGCTCTTTTCTGACCTCAGCCAAGGGTGACTTTTTTGCTTGACAACTATTGATTCTTTTTATAAACAAAGATAAAAACTGCATCTGCAAAGAGGTCCTATTCAGATTGGCATCTTTGTGTGAGGAAAGAGCTCCTATTTCACATATCCTGCGCGTATTTTTTTTTCTGATTCAGAGAGATAGTGCAGGCTCTGAAATTTGAATCTTTTGCATATAACCTGCAAATGCTTTTCAAGCAACTTTTTTTTGAAATAAATGAAAGCAGTAACAAGCAAGTGACTGAATATTTGTAACAAAAAAGTGGTAATACCAGCAAAACAAATACATCAGGCACCCTGAGATATTAATGGAAGACTCTCAAAGTTTTTTCAAAAAGCATCTTTTGCATTCTGTGTTATAAGCTGTGATCTTTCCTGTCTGAATCATGTAAATCACCATGTTTTCAGATGAAAAACAAACAAACAAGCAAACTGATTTTAAAGCTAAGGAGAACCTTTGGAATACCATTTAACTATTACGCGCAAGTCACAAGAGTTGTAAATATTCCCTCTTACCTGCGGCTCTTTGAGTAATTACACTCAAAGGAAATCGTGTTGTGTAGTAGATGAGCACTGAAAGGTGGTTTCACTGCAGTCCCTACTTGGTTGAGCTTGTTTTTGTTGTTTTTTTTTTCTTACTTTGGAAAAAACTGCATTTTGTTTGACTCTGAATGATATAAAGAATAGCAATGTTTTATCTGGTGAGCCTGGTTTTTAGAGCTTATCTCCTAAAACAGCTTCCAAAATGCTCTTCACCATCTTCAATAACACTGGATATAATTTAAAGGGAGAGAATGTTATTATATTGTTAATGTACAGATACTTTTTTTTTTTTTTTTTTTTTTTTTGTCTAAATGATAATGGGTGTTGACAGTGTATGGTATTTCAGTGACTTTTTACTTAATATATATTTAATATGACCTATCTTGTAAAAATAAGAAATGGAAATAGGACTTCATGTGGATTTGAATATATATATTACAAGAGAAGCACAACAATGAAGTGAAGACTTCATTGTGAATGGTAATCAGCATCGGTTTGCCTTGGATGTGCAACTGAAACCTTTAAGGAAGTTTCCTGGAACATAATCTCTTTTTCATACATGCTGATAAGAGTTCCAAAACCTCTCATCATGTCCATCTGAGAAACCCCGGTACTGTTGTGGTGTTGGCTTAATATTGGTTCCCCATCAGTACAATGCTAGATAAGTTTTAATAACGCAGGGCACTTAAAAATGGTAGCCTCTAATCAAATTCAGTCACAGTGAGATGCATTCTACTCTATTTTACATTTTTGTGAAACTAATTGTTGGATAATCATTATTAGGCAAAAAAACAAACAAACAAGCAATTTCTAACGTAAATGCTGACACTGATGAATGCTGAATCATAGTATCATAAATGCAGCATGTGCAACAAGATAAACCAAAGGAGATCAAACATTCCCATTAGAGCTTAGCTGTGAGCCAGATACAGGGATGAATGGAGAGGTGGATAGGTATGTAGATATATAGTAAAAGAATACATATTATTAAACTAAATACACGTGCTAACGAAGCAGGGAAAGTGTGTACATTTAACAGCTGTTCATTTTTCATTCACATGATTGTGTAAACACACAGAATAATGGTACCTGACAAAGAGCTAAGAGGAAGGTTAACATCCAATGCGAGGTGGAGTGTTTAATGGATGAACTTAAAAGCAGATAACAATACAGCATCCCATGTATACTTTCATAATTGTGCATTCCTCCAGAGATAATGGATATCATTATCAGCAGCGCCTGTCCTAAGAAACTTGGCAAGGTTATGATTGTTTGTTACAGCTTTGGTTATATTAACATACACATTAATATTTATAAATATTTGATGTCATGTTAATTTTTCATATAAGATGATTTATGTAATGCTGCTGTGCCCTGTTAGAGGGCATTTGCAGTGTGCTTCAGAAGGAAACAGAATTGATGCATGTTCTTTAAGGGACTTGCCTGCGTATTACAGAGCTCACAGTGCATTATTCTGGAGAATAGTGATTTAAAGATAAATCATCTGAATTGCAGATACATTCCATTAGCATTTTAAATAAAACATAAAGAAAAAGACCATAGTAAAAATAGGATAATATTAGCATGTGTTTCTTTCCCTAAATAGCAAGAAATATAGTGTTAAACTCCTTGGTTTGACCTACATTCCAAGACCTTTTTGTTACATTGGGGAAAATGAGTAATTACTTTCATGACCTAGTTGTAGAAATTTGGGGGGAAATATTACAACAGCTTTCCAAGTAGTTACTAAGGGTAGAATAGTTATAATTGTAGATGTATATACATTATGTGTGTATACATTTTGATGAGGGCGCTTACTTCGTAGTTTACTATAAATCCATCCACAGAGAAACGTTAAACTTAGCATTGCCTGAAACAATAAATATGACTTTGGGCTTAGATGAAAAATGGTAGAGATCTAAGTAACCGTCATTCAGCTTCACTGTTTCTCCCTAATAATTGGAAAACAATTGCTAATCACTGGGGTTTGTGAAATAGTGAATAGAGAAGCAAACACACCACACAGTATGCACCACACAATATGCACACATGGCATATTGCAAAGTGTAGTTTATTTGACAAATGTAGTTTAGTTTGAATTATTTGTAACGCTTCATATTTGCAGAAAAACCTCTTCTGGTATATATTCACTGCAGCACATTACTTGCTAAATTTTTGGGAAATAGGCAAGACTGTTTTTTGTGCATTACCACAGACCTGCAAGTGGAAATTAAATAGCTTTTAGTGCAGCAGTATCACATCTTGTCTATAATATACATATATTCTTCTGTTGAGAGAAGAATATTCAGTTCTTTTTATTTATTTTTTTTTTTTTGTCCATGGATCATGAAGCAAAACTTAAGGAGTTGTCAACGGTTTATGGGCTGGTCCGGCCCAGTTCCGTGACCAGCAGGGCGGAGGGATCTGCGGATCCGCGCCTCTGGGAAAGGGGAAGCAGGGGACCCCAAAATACTTGAAAACAACAGCACTGATCTGAGGTGAAACAAATGATTTTACTAAATATAGTATTAGTAAAATACAATGAGAGAGAGAGAGAGAGAGTCTGTTTGAATTGTATAGACCTCACCACAATGCTGGGGTGAGAAGTGCAGTCCAGTTGAGTGACTGAAGTACAGGCGGCGAAGCGCAGGCGGCGAAGCGCAGATAGCGAAGCGCAGACAGCGAAGAGCAGGCAAAGAAGAAGGATCAGGTGACCTTGCTTGGAGTTATATCCCCTTGCTGACCGCAAAGTCTCCTGGGGAAAAGTAGTTCTTCTCCGACGGACGAACATTCGGCAGATATCAAACCCCACCCCCAATGCATTACATGATGTTATGGTGTGGAATACTGATGACCAAAAATCATAAAACCATGACAGGAGTGAACTGTTATTGGCTCTGTCTCAGACTTTACACATTACATCAGGCCACCTCTGTGCAAGAGATGTCTCTAATTTCATTTTCTCTTACAAGTCTACTAGTTGCACACATGTTTTTATCTAGTTGTGGAGTTTGTAGCCTCTAGAGAGTCTGTGATCCTAGAATGCAGCTCATCCCCTCTTAAGTGACTAACAGCACTAGGAAATGTTGATCATGTTTTTCCATTCCTTGAGTGAAAGCAAAGTAAGAAAATCTCAGACTGCTGCATGAAAAACTTTTTGTGATAATGCAGATGAGCTTTTAGAATTGAGGGTGTGCAGAGAATTGTGTTGCTTTGCTAGCACAGGGAAGTAGTCAGTTCTGAGACCGGCCAGTCCCAAGGCTCCTGTACTAACACACCAGCTCTCTTCCCCACTGGAGTGTTTCCTGACCCAATGGCACTGACCGTGTTATTTGCCTGCCAGCTTCTAACAGCTGGGGAGTGGTTGTTGCAGCTTAATTAATCGCAATCCTATAGTAGAGTTTAATGTCTTGTGGTCAACAATTTAACTGACTGAAGCACAGCCCATAACAGCAGTATAAAGGTCAATTTCCCTGGAAAAATAGTAATAATAAATTGTAAAGATTTATCTGGATAGAGATTTTTTTAAAAAACATCTTTACAGATTCCAGATTGAATTATTAGAATATATTATCTGTGGAACTTCACTGGAAAATATCTCGCATGGCCTGTACCTGTAGTCAGGTGTCATTCAATGTTGCTGAATTTCTGGCTAGTCTTGGTTACCCAAACACCCACCTTTAGTTGCTGTGAAGTCTTTTAAGTCAGCCTTTTTGATTTTTGATGGCTGTTGGGATTTGACATGATTTCATAGATGTGAATAAACAACGTCTTGACTTTGGGACATCTGCTTTTTAGATGTTCCCTCCACTGGTCCTGAGAGATACAGGTACATTTTTAAAAAGTGTGTCTGTAACACTACACACTGCTTTCAGGAATAATGTTTTGCTGACTGTGTGATTAGATTTGGGTTAAATTTAGAATCTCTAAAATCATCGCCACAAAATTGGATCTGAGCAATGAGTGTTGTGTAAGAACCTGTGCAATGGACCAGCTGCTCTAAGTGTGAGGACTGGAGAATGAAGTATACAAGAATTTAGGTTACTGCTTCTTAAGTCGTCTTTTCAATTTTCAGTACCAAATGAGAATTTCATCAGAGTTAACTACCGTGGAAGGGGAGGGCGAGGAGAAATTACATAGAATCTCTGAGTTGGAATATGATTAAGTAGCCGTACAATGTGGAAACTGAAACGACAGAGCACATTAATAGGGCTTCGCTGTAGGAAATACCAGTATGGGCAGCAGATGCCCATAAATGGCAAAGTTGTACAAAATATGAGCACCTACTGTCTCATGAAAATCTTAGAATAAATGTAATAGTTTTTAATGGGCAGATTAGTTTTATGCAGGATTTTTAAAAATAAATGTTTATTAGCCCAACTATGTGTTGATAGTATTATTGGGAGAATATTTCAAACAAAATGCAAATAGAAGGCAAAGTCAAGACAGATATTTCCATTTTTTTATTGCACCCATACCCACAGTTGTTCTTAGTCACATATTTTATTGATGATATCTTAATGTTTCACTGGAAAGAATATGTATTAACTTTCATTGCCCGAGTTGTGAGAAATTCAGATAAACAAATATCATATAATGACAAGTATACGAATAATTAGAGATAAAAATTCTAAGTAAATCTTCAGTTTTATTAATACTAAAGGGAGACATTCAGAATATGTGTTTGTATGGCTTAGAGCTTTTTAAGCTTCCTGGTGCTTAAAGCCTGTATGAAGGGTGGCTGTAGCTGTGCATTGGCAAGGAGAGGAGTCAAGGAAGGATGATTACACATATTTGTCTACGAGAGCAGGTAGAAACAAACATCCTGAAATGACTATGCCTTGAATAAGCCAGCAACCAGTTAACTGCTCATTGCAGGTTTAGAAAATTCATACACGTCAAGAGTATTTATTGAGAATTCCTTTTCCGTAGCTTTCTTTTCTGACATATCACTGGGAAGGAGGTGGAATAGTCAAGACCAGGTAAGAGTAGAAGAGGCAGGATGTTCTGGAGAAAAGAAAGCAACGTGAGCAGTTGAGATGATGCTATCAGAGTGCTTATTCTGTACTGTGGAGGTTGCTAACCGATGGCATGGGCGGCAGGGAATTTTCTCAGGAGGAAATGTCCTCTTGAGAACCTACCTGACTAAAGAGTGGTCTAGACCCAATCCTTAGTGAACTGAATGAAATGTAATGTAAAGTTAACAAGATGTCGTAGGTATCTGCGAGAACCTTTGTCAACAGATCAAGTGCTGGTTGAAGTACTGAAAGGAGGCAATTATTGTAAAAAATAGCAATACTTTTTTTAAGCAAGGAGTGATTTTAAATATTCATTTTAATAAAATATTCTTGTAAATAGAAATACTGCAATTGCTTGTACTCAGTACAAATCAAAGTAAAATAAAATGCAAGTAAAATATTTAACATTTCATTATAAAATGGTAATATGTACTTTGAAAATACACAAGCACAAGTTATTAATGCAGTGATGGAAAGGCATCCAGCTGTAAGTGACATTTCTAAGTGACAACAGAACAACAAAGAAAGGTGACTAATTCCTTCCCATTGACTTTATGAAAAAAGATAAAAAAAATAAAAATCGGAGTAGGAAAGACATCCAGTAAAGCTTTTTCAACATAAATAACAAATCTAAATCTTTATACTGCTCAACTTTTTAGTAGAGTTTTCTTGAGTGTTTTTTAAAAGCTGTTGCTAGAAAATTGGGTAATAAAGATAAAGTGAAATCAGTAAAGCCATGCTGTTTAATTTTGAAATTCTCAGCTAACTCTTCTGTCTCTCTAACTTTTCTTGAGCTGACTCTTCTCTCAAGCTGACTTTAGAAAAAAACTTCTAAATGTATTTTTTTATCAGTCTAAGAAACAGGTTTTCTAATAGATAATATTATTCGGATCCTTGCTTTTTAGCCTGATAATTATGTTTTTACAAGCTATACTACATAGAGTGTGGAAATTTGTATGTAAGTGGGAGGGAGCAGAGTTTTAACAGCCTTCCGAATAGGGTGAAAATCAGTCTGTGTGTTAGTGATGACAAGAAGCACGTCTTGCAGTCCCTTCAATTACTTGTGCATAAAGCTGTACGACAAGTGCTTGACATCCTCTGTAACCATGGTTAATCAAAGGAAGTCCCATAATGAAAGTGAAAACCTCCCATTTCAGTTCCTTCACACCGCTGTAACTGTAATGGCAAAGTAACAATCTACCCACTTAAAATTGTTTCCTGTGTTTGGCACAAATGAAGCAGGAGGATCAGGAGAATAAAAAATGATAGAACGGAGAGGGAGGTCAGTGATTCACATTTTCTACAATCAGCTGCTAGTGTTTTGAACAATTGGTTAGACACGTTTATTCTTGTTTTACAACCTTGTAAGCACTTGTTATTTTTCCTTTTGTTCACTTGGCTGTTCCTTCGGACACTTTCCCAATGATACAGAAAATGTTTCCTTTTATTTTCTAATTTTTACCGATGTCGAATCAGACCAAGGAGCGTTGCGACTGTCAGCCATGTGAGCATACAGCATGTTCCTCTGGAAGTTTATGTCAAAGTTGTGAGAGTGCATCAGTTACATCAGGTCTTTGAAACAGTAATTTATGTGATAGTTTGTTGAGCTAAGTTACCAAGTGGCTTTTAGAGAAAGTATGAAGTGATATCAGGCAAACAGAGCAGTCTCACAGCTATCTTTCTGCTCTGCCCTCAGTGCTTGGCACAGCTAAGTGAGAACACAGTCTAAATAGAAGCATTAAAACCAACTATTTTTTAGTATGATGTTCAAAAATATCTGACTCTTTCCCTGGAGCAGTTTCTTTTCATTTCACTGAGATTTCAGTTTAAGAATGAGACCTTCTGAAAATATAATCTGAACTAAGCGTTTCCTACTTAAAAATCACAGGAATTTAATTCCATTCATTCTGTCTTGGTTTCTGAAAGGACACTTGATGATGAGCGATGGACTTTGCAATAAAAAGGTTTTTCTTTTCCCATTGTAGTCTGTCTGCTGTTCCCAACACAGTCACATTTTTCTTAGTCGATGCCCACACATCTCCTGTGGGCAATTAACATGCAAAACTGAAAGGAAAATATTATATGTGCCAGGGCATTGAGAAAAACGTGAAGGCAGCCAAGCTGTGGAAAAGCTCAGAGTCTAAGGAAGGTGGGTTTGGGACAGATGTGCGCGCACTGGAGGAGAGGGAGTACCCGAGGGGAAGCTAGAGGAGTGCTCAGTGATCTCACACAGCACAAAGAAAGAGAAAGAGAGGGCTGCTTCAAGCGGCACTGCAACAGAACATGTGGAGGGGGTTAAAGAGAGGGGGAAATCTGTTTGCTAATGCAGACCTTTCTTTCATGTCAAAATGATCACTCTTGTTTCACTTCCAGTCACTTAACTTTTTTAACATTTTGCCTTCAAGTGTTACTTCCCTTAAAAGGACATTTCAGAACTGAAAGTTGATGTTGCTTATTTTATTTACTATTCCAACCTATTCAAAAATGGAGTGTTGCACTTTCAATCTGATTTCTTCATATAAAAAGAAACTGTATCTTAAACAGAATAGGAAATTAGAGGTATTTTCCTTCCCAGTAATACTCAGAGAAACTAGGTAGAAATGGTACAAATATATTAGTAGTTAAAAATCTATCAATCAAAGGGTAAAATGTATACTGGAGACAGCATGTTTATCTATGTAATTCATTTCTGGGTTTTGCGATCTTTTGTTTGGAAACTATAAGAGGAAAGCTGAAGCAGTGTTAGAATTTGAAAACTGTGTTCTACACACAGTGTTTGTTTCTGTAAGAAAGTAGCAAAATGTGTGATGCCTGCAGTACTGTTTCTATGGTGGTACATCATTGAATTGAACCATCTGAGGCAAATTTTCACTCATACAACTTCCTCGCGCAGAGTGGCCTCCCATAAAACTGAACACAGAGCTGTATTGAATTGTTTTTCTTTAAAATCCTTTTTCTTTAGTTAAAGATACGAGTATAGCCTTGCAGTGAATCATCAGGCTAAAGATAGTTTGGAAACCTTGCTCATCACCTGAAGAGCTGAACAATTTCTTTGCTTCTGTCCCAGTTCTGGGCATGACCTTAAGCCCACATGTCCTTAGCTGGCTTTACTTCTGTGGTAGGAATTCATCAGAAACATTGTCAGTGCTTCAGGGTGCAGTGCCCTCTGTCCTCAGCATGCTTGTGTATTCCAGCATGCTGAGGCACCTCGAATTTTAGAACTTCAATTCCGAGTCTCAATAGGCTTATTTACAGTGTAAAATAAGGAGGAGTCATTCCTCCAGTACCACAGAAATGCCTATGACAAAATTAATAATGTCCTTATTCAGTGCACCATTCTAGTGGCATGCAGTAAGGAAGAGAGGGCAAATTCTATAGACTGTGGGAGACAAAAAAAAAAAGAAAAAAAGCAGAGTGATTAACTGATTAACTGCCTTCCCTTTAAATAAGGCTGTTTGCTAGAAAAGCTACAAAGCTAAGTATTTGATCACTGAATATGGCATCCTGCATCAAACAGCAGGATACTGAATCACAGTTACATGGCAGCCTTGATTATTGGTGACATTCACTAATTTTTGATGGTTTGATGTAGCAACTTCATTGCTTTTTGCTATCACTTTTCATTTTAATATGTAACAATAAGTATATGCATTAAAATAATCTGATTTTCACAAGAGGATTAACACATGCAAAGTAGTACTTACAGAAAACATAGAAAAATGAGAAATACTATCAGCGTAGACATGGAAGCTATTATCTAATTACAAAAGGAAGTGGTGTGTGAATTTGATTATTGCCAATGTTGTTACTTATTTGTATTGCCGTGCCTTCTATGAGCACTCAGACTGCAAGAGCTTTCAGACTCCCTGCATTAGATGCAGCCTAAATGGAAAAGACCTTTCCTGCTTCCAGAGAACTTACTGTCTAAGCATAAAACAGAAACACAACAGCAGTGCAGCTAATGGTGGCACACTGAAGTGGTCAGCACAATAGCAGTGACCTCAGTGCAATCACAAATGCTGTCTGAGATCACAGGAAACATCTCAAAGAAGCAGCTAGGAAACAAGTGAGATAGTTCAGTGATTTTTTTTTTCTACCAAGGATTTCTTCCAAGTGTCAGAGAAATCATGGAAAAAGATGCATTTCAAAACTTAAGAATTGGCAAGGATGGTTGGCATCATATGTGAGCCTGACATGGGTGTTGAGCTTCTGACAGTAAGGAAGAGATGACTGGCAGGATGGGAAAGGGCAATGGGAAAATCCTGAAAAGAAAGGCAAGGAGTTGAAGTTCCACAACAGAGCAGAGAGAGGCTGCCAGAAGTACATGGCATCACCCTGCTGCCTGCAGTGGCCAAAGTGGCAGCCTGCAAAAACCAAACCTTTGCAGAGTGCTCTGAAAAGTTATGAGCCACATACAACTAAATCAAGATATACATATGTATATTTTACTTTCTGTGCTAGAATTCCTTTTGACAGACGTAGCAGGGTTGTTCCATGATCAGTGTCAGAATTATTAATTCTATAATGGAAAAACATAAATGCAATTGAAACTCTAATTTTGCCAACACATGAGCAGTAGATTGCTGCTGCTGCTGCTTTATGAATTTCCTTTTATTTATGATTAGTGAATGAACACTAATGCAGTATTTTCAAAGTGTGAATATACAGTTTCACTTGTTTTCTTCTGCTTAATGTTTCAGAAAGAGCTCTGTGTTTTAGAAAGCTTCCATAAAGGTCTATATTATAAAATGAAACTGTTTAGAAGTAGTTCCTTTCCTTTTTCACGTTGTTCTAAGTCCTGTCCCCAAAGTGACATGTCAGCTTTTCTTTGAGTCAGCAAATGCTAGAGTTAATATTAATGCTGAACTGGGGTTTAAGTTTCCTAAGATCAGAACTTTTTTGTCTGGATTCTGTGTTGCTGTGAAATCTGATGATAATTTTAGCTTTTAAAAAATATCACCGTTATTCATATTGTATTGTAAGTTTTGATGAATACACTATTTCTGATCTAGTTTTGATCAAACATAATTCAGGAGAGGTAATGAAAAATCAGAATGCTGCGTGCAATTACGCTGCTGTGAAATCAGCAACACAAATGTGGCACTGATGCAGCTGAGAATTAAAAAGTGAAGACAATAAAAGTGAAAGTGATTTTATTTTGTTTTTCATCCTATGTTCTATTTCAGTTCTCTGGGGGAGAACAGAAACTTCTGTATCCAGAAGCTGTGGGTGTTTTAATAATCACCTTATCTAATACACACAGTATTCAATGTATAGCTGACTGAAAACAAAAACAGAAGTCTGAATGCATATGATGGAAAGGACTACAGCAGTCCAAATTGATGTCAGTGCCAAATTTGTCTCTCTCCACAGTTGGAGGTGGTCCAGTGCTGAGGTAAGACGTGTGAAAAGTACAGGGTTCCACTCAAGCTGCTACATTTTTGCACACACATACTAAGGCACATTGTTCCAAATAAAAGATGAATATAATAGACTCCAAATTTAGGTCACTGTAAGTTCCTGAAATAAATTATGTTCAGAACTTCCATTTGAGGGTGGAATTATCAGTTACACAATTCTTTTTGAGTGTAATTGTACTGAAGACTTTTGGAGTTTTCCATATACAGCTTCTTGTGATTTAAGAAACCTATAAATTCAATTTATTTTGTTACAGTTTAAAAATAAAAACAACAATTTTAAACATGCTATGATTTTTTCTCAAGCCAGAAAAATAAGCGCATTTGAAAAGAAAAGCACTGGAAATACAGAATGAGAATAATTTGTATACCTTATGTATCTGAAGTGTTATGTGTTGTGGGTGGTTTTTGTTTGGTTGGTTGGTTGGTTGGTTGGTTTTGTTTTTTAAGGGAGTTTGAATGCAGTGAAATTGATATAAGAACGTCAGTATTAGCTTCTGAGATAACATTTCTGATTGCTCCATTTGTGTGTATGAGTGCTTGTTTTCTGTGTCCCTTCCTTGTTTTCTCTAAATGGAAATATCTCTAGGGAAGAACAGCTTTCCACGTTGTGTTTTTTGGAACTTTCAAAACATTGTTCCCTCTTCCTCAGGTTGTGATATGGTACATTAGGAGAACTCTTGATTATATTTGTCATAGTAGGGCTGGCCTTGTACTTGATGGATTAAAAGGGGATCTCTACCTAATAAGGTGATAGTTACTGTGCTTTCTTTCATCTTCACATCTGAGAACCTGGACAGTGCCAAAGCTGCAGAGCTGACATGTTCTTTATCTGTGTCATTGCCCACGTTTAGTCCATATAATCATTACTTCCACAGAAAATTCATAGTTCCTCTGTTCTATATTTCTCTCCCTGCTAGTGAGATTATCTTGAGCTTTCAGAAAAGCAGCAAAGAGATATTCCATCACTGTTGTTTCAGCCAACAAAAGCTGGACAGTTGTGTTCATTTTGTATGATTGCTTCCCTTGTTGCTTTGGCCTCTGGTCTAATCATTCCCAGTTTGTTCAGCTCCACAAGGAGTGCCCCAAAGTCTGGAGGAAGGGAAAACATACAGCTGTCTTCTACACTAGCATCTTTCTTCTTCCCAGATTCCTCCATCGTCAGAATTATCTGTTTTTCAACAAAAAAAGAGGACCCCTAAGTCATTAATAGCATGTGGGGCTCCATGTATGATTATACTAACATACACAGTTAGTACCATACCAATATGGGAAATTAGCATTTTCAACTCATGCTTTTTCTTTCACGCAAGAACCTTGGTTTGAATGCCTATCAGCCTCCAGTTTCAACAAACAAAATTTAAAAAATAAAAATAAAAAAAATCTTTCACTAAGAAGTTGCATTCCATTGCCATGGAAACCTGTGATAACCCCATAAATAGGGTTCATATAGAAAATAATATGTAAAAACACAGGTCTGAAACCAATTGGACTTGTGTATGTTGTTCCTTAATAAGACTGCACCATGCTACAGCTATCTTACTCTAAATGAAATCTTCTGAGAATACAAAAGAAGCAGGGATGGTAGAAAGCAGTTATATTCTTTGATTATCTGCTGTCATGGGAAATATGAATCAAGCTTCCAAATACAATGTCCCTTCCTTAGGCTCCTCCACCAGGTATGTCAGGGAAACGTTTCCATAAAAAATGAAAATGTCACTTGCCAGGAAAGGTGAATATATCTGTTTACTCACTTCAATTTCATAAAGAAGCATTGGAATATCCAAAGTTTTTGTGAAACTGGTGGAAACAAGCACTCCATCTTGAGGCTGGAAAGATCCAAGAACGTTGTGAGTTAAACCAGTATTTCTGTAATATGAAGTTCCGAAGCATGTGTGTGTGTACACAGAGGCTGTAGCCCCATGGTGAATGTAGCACAAACCTTTGTTAGACTTACTGATCCAGCTCTTCTGAGACAAATTCTGTGATTGCAAACCTCTGAGCCACTTCAAAGAGCTGCTCTTTTAAAAAGTATCAAAGACATGCTGGAAATAAAGCTCTGTCTTCTGAACAGAGAACAGTACCTATCCTGTGGTCCTACAGAAAGTAACTGGCAGAGTATTGTATGGAGTAGGCAATATTTAGGGCAGGACAAGTACTTAGTTTAGCGTTTGCAATCCTATTGCATGCCAAGGCCCTTGTAACTGTCAGAAGGAGAGCTCCTTATGTCAGATAGAAACCAACTCTTGCTGCTGGCTCTGACTGCCACGCTGCTTATAAGAAACCAGGAATGCTGCTTACCATGCACTTAGAGAGTACACAAACACAGGAAAAGTATTCTTAACCCTCATGCAGATAGAAGCAAACCAAATTTTGAAAAGTAATTTATGATTTTCTTATAGAAGGAGCATGAGATACGCATAAGCTGTTATGAGTACTTTATATAGATATATAATATATATATATATTTATATTATATATATATATATATAATTTTTTTTTTTTTTTTTTTTTTTTTTTTTTGTGGAGTGTGTGCTTTACTCAAAATACCCTAGCTTCTGCAATGGCACTCAGTTAGAAGATTCTGCTCACCTCCGTCATGACTTTGCCGTTTGCTGTATGTATCAATAAAACCAATGAGCCACAGCATTGCCTGCTTTCGTTTCTGGAAGACAAGGCACCAGTATGAGTCTTTAATATAAATGCGTATTTGTTATTAACAACACATACATTAGGAAAGATATTTTGGAATCTCGTGGTGCAGCTTTTCTCTGCTAGGGCAAAGTGATTAGAGTGAAATTTTCTATTTGCGGGAAAGACCGTATCACCCAATTTCCCTGTAAATATCCTCAGCCACTATTTATTCTTAGGCTTCTACAATTATGCCACATATGATTTGATTATTGGGGTTGGCAGAACCATGGCTAATGGAATCAGAATCATGGCTACAGCAAGCTTTGTGCATTCTCACTGCCAGTTTTCTGCATAACTACACTTATGTCACTCAAGCTGCGCAGGGGTACTCTAACAATTAATTGTAAACCAGGGGGAAACTTTTAATGGACCTCTTCTTGAGATCTTGTGTTAAAAAAAGAAAAGTTCCCATGAGTGAAGTATAAGTTAGCTTTTCCAGGGGGAAAAAAGGAATGAATTACATTTCTCTTCTTGTCCTTTAAATGAATAGCGTAGTTTGGGTGAAATTATCGGGCAATTGCATGCCTTTTATGCAGATAATGCTATTTGATGAAAGCGGTGTTTTGATCTGCTGAGGATAATACAGATCCAGGGTTGGATTCATTGGTGAGAGTAAAGCTGTCTTCTGTGATAACTTCATCTCAGCATGAGGTCAGACGGGGAAAACTGGGATGGGGGATTAAAAAATGACACAGTCGGAGCAGTATTCAGTTCCCTGCTGTGCTCCTGGCTGCACACTATAGCTTATGTTTCTGATCTGTTATGGTATTGTCTGCTTTTCTCTCCCAGAGCAGAAAGAGATTGCTTAAAACTTTTCTTTTTTCAGCTGGAGGGATTAGTTCGGTGCAGCTTTTTTAATTAAAGAAACTGTATCTTTTTCAGTGTAATTTAAGGCTGTACAAGAAGGCCATCAGCATTCATAACTTAGTGCTGTTACCTGCCACAAAGCCGAGCTGTTCCTTTTGCGCTCTGGGCAAGACATCACCAGGCAGAGTTCAGAGGGTTAAAAATTGATCGTTGGCTCCGCAATTGGAAAAATCCAGTTGGCCCTTATCTCCCAAAAGTTTTCAGGCAGCTTTGCCGTTAGTTTATCAGGGCTTTCTTAAAAAACATCTCTGTGACATCAGGAAAGGGGGGAAAAATAGTCTGTTATGTGAAAATAGACCTAAGCATGTTTTCTCCTCTAAAAAATACAAAAATACCCTCGAGTATAAAAATGGCAACTATTGGAGATGTCTCTGAGAAACAAGCAACTTCTTTAGATCCACGTTTAGTTTCGCTCTAATGATTATCCAAAAATATAACTTCATTAATTGGGAATAGTGCATTAATAATTTGCAGGTGTTTGTGATACACAGCAATGGTCAGCGTGTGTTTGCATCTGTAAACAGACATTTGTGCATATATGTATATATCTATATGTATACATCTGGATGCATCTGTATACAGATGCATGTAAGAATATACACACACACTTATATATATATTTTTTTTCAGCTCCAAGAGTTGAATTTACAGCTCCATTTATCCAAGATTAATGGCTAAAACCTTCAAATGTTTCAAATAAGGCCCATATGGTGATCACTTTACAAAGCATACAGGGACTGTGCTTAGGTTGCAACATACACATTTCCAACTAAATTCCATGCCAGATCAATTAGAAACAGTTCTCCTGAGCAGACAGGAACAAACACAGATTGTTACCACTATACTGCCTGAACTCTTATCTTCCAGGAATGAAAGCACTCATCTTGAATACGACATTTTACTAGCAACAGTCTAAGGAAGTTTTAAATGCAATAATATTTTAATGAAGTCTGATTTTAGGTGCATCAGACAGTGCAGGTAACACCCAAGTTACCAAACCAAAACAGCAGATCACTGTCCCTCGTTAGAGCTTTGAGTTAGACATGCATTTCCCGGGCTGCATTTATTAGTGGTGTCTTCTGCTTGGAGGAGTTCATGGCAGGGAGAGGGGAAAAGAAAAGAAACAGACAACGGAAAAGCGCACTTGGTGTGTGCTTTCCTCATTCTGTGTGTTTCTTTCTTCTCCCCTTCTCCCCCCCCCTCCCCCTTGAAATAATCTTTTTCTCTGGATTTCCTTTGTTTGAGCAGTTAATTGGTGGAATTTGTTACAATGATTTTTTTTTCCATGTTTCTTTCAGCCAGAAAGCTAGAAAGTGGGGAAAAAAAAAAAAAAAATTAATTATGAGGTTTCTTTGAAACAAGGCCTCTTTCTTCTTACAGAAATCATACATTCTGAATAAATGTGACTATTATGGAAACCTCTGCATGCACACATAAGGTTTGTGTCGTGTCTGCTGAGTCTCTGTCGGCGTCTGCACTCCTCCCATCCCTGGGGTGTATGGGTGGGCACTCCAGCATGTGCTGGGGGGGAAGTGCTGTACAGGCAACCCTACATCTTCTCAGCCTCGGGTACTGACTCATGGTGATGGCAGTAATGGCCTCTCATGCTGGCTGCTGCTTGTGAGCACAGGGTGATTGAAGTGATGTGCTGGGTTTTAAGGCTGTGAGTTTAGCTCAGCCTGTAGTTCCTAATGCAGTCCTAACCACAGAGGAAAGCCATTTCGGTATTCCAAATCATATGCAGACTCCTTCAGGTTCTTTTGTAGGAGCCCAGTGAAGAGGGTCAGCAGTCGGTGCAGCTCAAGTGTGGCGTTTTTGCCAAGGGGTCAACCTCGCAGATAGCTTTGTTTTATGCAGTGGAACACAAACTAATGTAGTGGAAAAGCCTGACCCCCATTTAAAGGTTGATTTGTATGATAATCAGTACATTTAGTGACTTCAAAATGAATGTGTGTAAGGCCCTATCTTGCTTTAATTAAGGTAATTAAGACATATTTCCCTCTGCAGACAGCTATTTAATTTTATGGCTTCGTCAGTGATCAGATTCGAGTGTTTGTTCTAAGATTTTAGCACAATCCAGCGCTCCAGCCAGCGCCTTTCCCGCTCTGCTCCCGGCAGACCGACACGCTGTTGGGAAACCGGGCAGGTGCCTCCGCCCGAAGCACCCCCTGCGTGCCGGAGAGGAATTTGGGGCAGGGCTCAGGGCAGGGCGCACGGCCTGGCACCCTCCTTCCGTCCCATTGCGCTGCGCGGGGATAGCGCGGTGTGCGTGAGGGGCCCCAGGAGCGCGTTGGGCTCGGCCGAGAGGGATGGGGAGCGGGGACGGCCCGGTGCGGACTGCGGGGAGCTCGCTGTTGGCACCCCGAGAGGCGGCAGTAGGGCTGGCGGCAGTTTCTCCCTGTATTCGTTGTGGATGACGAACGTTTGGCAAGGGGGAGGCTTGGGGACGCGCCATTTTCAGACGTGCGAACGTCACCCCAAGCGGGGGTGCGTGTGGACGCGTTCAGAGAACACTTTCAGAACACTTCCAGAAGTTTGGAAAGAGCGCGGACGTGCCGAATTGGCCCTATTTTGGTGCTCCCGGTAGGTGAATGCGGGAGCAGCACCTTCGCTCGCACTGACTGTTCTCTAAGGCTTCCTGGGAGTCACGGAGAAACAAAAAAAAAAACAGGTCGCCAGGGCGTGCACGTGTCCTTTTCGTGTTTTCCTACCCGACAGAAAGCGCATTGGCAGCCGAAAGGAGTGAGGAAGGGTAGCGCGGTTCTTTGAGATGGGATGGGTGGCGTAGGGCGGGACTGCCCGCACCGCTCCGCACGGCCGCGCACCGCCCGGACCTGGTGTGTGTGGATAGGTGTTTGCCATTCCGTGTTTGTGCGGGGGGCTTCGCACGAGCGAGGAGCGACGCAGTTTTCTTGCTTGGAACGCAGTGACCCGTCTGAAGCGTCTGTATTCAGGGCGCTGAAAAGTTCTGTTCCGGAGGGAACGGATCGAGCTGGGTCGTGCGAGTGGCAAAACGAGTGCAAAACGCACCTCCGTGTTTGCGTCTGCAAAATTTAACTTCCAATTTTGTGCTAGAAGGCCAAAAAAAGAAAAAAAAGAAAAAAAGAAAAAAAAGAAAAGAAAAAAAAAGAAAAAAAACCGCTCGTGTAGCCGTAGCTCTCCAAGATGTGCTGTAATCTAGCAGAAATGCAACTTTGTAAGCTTTGCGACTTCAGTTACAGCGTGTGGCTCAGCGCAGGGCTGGGGTGTGCTGCCTTTCCCCGCCGCGTTTTGCGCTGAACAGTTCCGCGCACTTCACAGCTGTGCTCGGGGGGAGCCTCCCCTGTGCGCGGTGTTTGAGGTGGAGATGGGGGCAGCTCCGGGCCCACCTGCGCGGGGCGGGGAGGCACTGCTGCCCCGCTGGTGTCGGTGTCTTCAAAAATACCCTCTCCCAGAGCGCTTCTCTGTAACTCGAAGCAGTTAATCTGTGGTAGCACCGCTTTTCCGTTAGAAAACACCCGTAGCGTTTCCCGTGCGCTCAACCTTATGAATTACACTTAGAGGTGTCGGATACGTTTGCCATCACCCTCGCTGCAGAACGGGGCTGTGCAACCTGGGCAATTTCTTTAATGTTTGAGGTCTGTGATACACCGGTAGTTATCCCCGGGTGCCGGCGCCGTCCCAGGGCGAGGGTGTTCAGGGCGTGGGTTGCCCGAGAGCCTTTGGGGCTCCGCGGCCCCGGCTGAGTTAAGGACTCAGAAAGCTCGGCCCTGCGGGACCGGCGGAACGTGACAAGGGAGAGCAACGGGAACAGGGTACCGGCCTCGGAGAGGTGGGCAGATGCGAGCGCCCGGCGTGAGAAAAGTTACGGGGCCGCTCCGGGCCGGGGGCCGCCGGGCGGATGGGAGGCGAGCGGCTGCAGCTCCGGGCTCCGCCTGGGCCGGGCGTCGTGGGGGCCGGGGCCGCGGCTCTCTTCCCCGGGCCGTGCTTCCACGCGTGCGGACGGGGACACGAGGCGGGCGCGCGCCCGCTGCCTCGGCCTCCGGGAGGGAAGGTGCGATGGAGCCGGGCAAGTTCATCAGCGCCTGCAATCGACGGCCCGCGAGCCGCCCTCACCGGGCCAGGGGGGCGCGAGGAGCCTCTCATCAGTGGCGGGCGGGCGGGCGGCCCCGGGTTTCAATCGCGCCCGGCGTGGGATCGCCCGCCCCCCCCCCAGAGCTCTGCCACGCCGCGAGTGGGTGCGGGCGCGGCTCCGCCCCCGGCCCTCCCCGCCCGGCGCGGCGCCGCGGCCCCTCGCCCTGCCCTCCCGCGGCCCGGCTCCGGCGGGAGGAGGCGGGCGCAGGAGCTCCGCGGGGCGCGCAGGCCCCCGCGGCGGGGGCGCGGGCGGTGACTCGCGGCCCTCCCTCCGGCCGGCCCCCGGCCCTCCCCCCGCCTGCCTCCCTCCGCTCCCGCCCGCCCGGCCTGACAAAGTGCTGCCGAGCGCCGCTCTTCCCCGCGCCGCTGCCCGGGCGCGGAGGCGGCGAGCTCGCGGCGCGCAGGCGGGAAGAGCTGCTCTCTGCTCCGGAGTCGCTCTCGCGCCCGCCGCCCTCGGGCTCGCGACGTGCGCGGACGACGGCGGTTGATGCACCCGTTCGCCGCCGCGGTGAAGGAGGCGCGGCGGAGCGGCCGCAGGTACGGGGGGCAGCGCGGGGCGGGGGTGGCGGGTGCCGGGCGATGGGCTCCGCCGAAGGCGTGGAGGAAAGCCCGGCTCGGGCCCGCCGATCGCGGGGAGAGGGCTGCGCTGCTCCCCGGGCTCCTGAGCTCTCGGGGGGGGCTGAAAGCGGCGGCGCTTCTGGTTGGCGAGAGCGGGGAGAGGTGGGAGGCTCGCCGGGGAAGTTTGCGGCGGGCGGGTAACTTAGTTCCCGCGAGCCGGGCGCGAGTGCGTGGGGCTGCCCGTCCCCGTGCTCCTCTGTGGGCGCTGCGTGCCGGGGCCGCTCTTGCGGGAGCGCTGCGCCTTTGAATGTCTCGGGGAGAGGCGAGTCGCCGTGCGCAGGGAACGCGGGTGTCCGGGGCGGATGAAGCCGCTTCGGGAGGCTCCGGCTGCTCCGGGCTTCTCGGTTTGGTCGTTTTCCCCCAACTTGGAGATACGGAGCGGCGTCGTTGGTGGTGGGGCTTAAAAGTTTTATGTTGCGAAGTTGCTTTAAAGCAAAGTAATGTAGCGAGATAAAACACAGGCGCAGACGCTTTTATGTGCCCGCACGCTGTTAAAAGTTTTAACAGGAGCTATTTCTGTAAGATGTATCGTTCTGGGCTCATCTAAATTTCCAGGCTAAAAATAGTTGTTTGCTTTTTTTTTTTTTTTTTTTTTTTTTTTTTTTTTTTTTTAATAAGGCAACTTTAGCAGCTCTATTTTTATGCTTCCTAAATGTGACGTGCCCTTCCCAGCCAGCCCTCCTGGGTGGATGCCTGTGCAATTCGATGTGGCCGCTACCTGTTCTATTGCATGTATGCCTCCTCTTATGAAGTATTTTGCATCGTTGTGTTGAGGAGTTAAAGGAATATTTCTCTGTCCTAAAACTTAGCAAAGAGCCTAGGAAAGAGCATGCAGAAGTATTGTGCTCCTATGCTCGGTTATGATACAGAAGAGTTAACTGTAAACCACTTAATGATGAAATGATGAAATTTCTGAGATGCCCTTTCCTTCTGGAATAATGTAAGCATTATTCAGAATTATTGGTATCTCCATATCCAGGAGATTGGCTTCAAATTGCATATAAGGGAAGATTTTCATAAAGCGTAATTCTTTCTAATGTAAGAATAGTTAGCAAGAAATGGACCTAAGAAGGTATGAAGGTATATAGAAAATATATCACTTCAATTTCAGGAGAAGATTCTTTTTTACCCAACCCCTTATATTGTAATTCCTGCCTTAAGTGTTTTGGGGATTGCTGGGATATTTTCAATGGTGTGACAGATCAGGGCAGAAGGAAAAACCATCGGCACTGAAGTATTGGGTGTATACCTCTGATTAAAAAGTAGAATCGAATGAGTATGTGAGCAAACATTGACCTGAAAGGCATTGTTTGGTAGGAGAAATACTTGACTGCACTAAGAAGGTTCTTTTCATATTTATTGGAGAGAAAAAAAATCCAGAGTAACATCTCTAATCCAGTTAGCAAGTTAAGACTGGTACTTCAGTCAAATCTCTTTGAGCCAGCAGTAATTATTTTCTGTTCAAATGGAAAAAGGATTTAGTAGTAGAAACTGGATTTAAAGTTGCAAATCAATCCACAAATTAAACCCTCGGTTTTGATACGACCCCACTAAAATATGAAGAAATGCAGTAATAACCAGTGGGAAAGTCTGTTCATTGCTGCCCCTGCGGTCTGCCAGGGTGAAGGCTGAGATCCTGAGCACCTCCAGCCCCAGCTGCACTCAGAGAGGCTGGTGCTGAGCCCCAGGGGTGGCTGCGGGCACTGCTGTCAGCTCCCCTCTGTTTGGG
This sequence comes from Lagopus muta, assembly GCF_023343835.1. Lineage (NCBI taxonomy): Eukaryota > Metazoa > Chordata > Aves > Galliformes > Phasianidae > Lagopus > Lagopus muta. The sequence goes on along the minus strand of NC_064436.1, from coordinate 21,213,101 downwards.
ATTAGGCCCAGCAGCACCTTGGAGGAGCAGGTGCTGCTTGTGGGGCCTTAAAAGGGAGCTCCAGAGAGCTGTGTAGGGCTTCAGATTGGGAGCATTCTGTGTTATAGAGTGATGTTGGGTGTGCTGCGCATCGATCCTTGCATTTCTGTTCCAGAACTGAGTGCATGGCGGCGTGCAGAAGGATACACTAAATGCCTAAACAGAATTCTTAACGTATTTTTGCGGGATAATTGTGTTGCATTTCTTGAAGACTTGCAGAGGCGGGTTTGAACTACGGCGCTATGCACTAGAGATTATTAATCTGATTAATCTACGTCACGTTTTTCTTGGTATTACTTATTTATTTTTAAGAATAGCTTTATAATTGCCTCTATTGAGCAAACTCATGCAAACTCTTTGATAGTGGCTCTATTTGAGCAGCTGTTGCAATAACGTTCATTTTAAAACATGAAAACACTCCTGCACGTTGTTGCAGTTGATACTGCACAAAAAATTATCGGGGATAATTTTAGTGCATTCTGTGAGAAGCTTTGGTGTGACTTAATGATCTTCTCGGGATGAAGTAAGTTCTTTTTGTTTGCGCATAATCCCTGTTTGTCTGCTGAGAGTGTCTTGGAATCGAGTGTGTTCACTTAATGATAGCGCAGTACGATTTGCGAAGAGTTGTAGTGTGTGGTGAAATGAGCTCCGAGGTGGGGTATGTACTCCCGCCAGCCAGTTCAGCAATTCAAAAAAGCCAACCAAACACAAAGTGATTTCATTTTCTGAGGTTGCAGAGGCTTTGAAGAGTACTGTTGTGAAAACGTGCGCTTTAACAACCTTTCCTTTTCTTCATTCTAAAGCTGATTAATTGCTGTGTCTTATAAAACCTGATTTATTTGATACTTTTTTCATACCAAGCATTACCATTATGAAGCTCTTCTTATAATTGAGATTAATGTTTCTGAGCAAAGGAGTGGTTTGGAGGGCTGCATTCATTTTGAGTGCTGTTCTAATCAATTTCAGATAGAGCATTTCACAATGTATCAGTCTGCATCCAAACCTGCCTTATTATGTAGAATTAACTTGTTAGTGATTGATAGCAAGCCTGCTCCATCTTTAGGAGTGATTTGTTTCAAAACAAGTGTTATGGCTTCCAGCAGTTTGGGCGCAGGGTCAGTCTGCGGCCTGAATGAAGCTCCGCAGAGCAATTAGGGCCGAGTGATGTGCTTTCCTGGAAACCAGAAGCACACCTACCTCAAGTGGAGCTCCTTCATCTGCTGCATTGGTCTCCGTGTGCAGCCTGGGCTGCTTGCACGCGTGGAGCGTCTCCGTGCAGCGCTGCAGCCAGACAGTGGGTGGATGCTATGTTTCTTTGGAGAATGATTAGCTTCCCTCTTGGAATCAAAACTTAGGAGGTGAGTCCCAGACAGCAAGGTGCGCCTCTACTGCACCTACACCTGCGCCGGTAATGAAAGATTGGTTTATTCTTTTTCTCTCTTTTAAAAGCAGCAGAGATGGTACTTGTTTTGATAATTGCTGGAATATGTGCATGTTCCTCTCTCTTTGCACCTTCTGGTCTCTGCTTCACCACCATTTCATTCTTAACCAATGGTGTATGGCCCCACGTTCCTGATGAGCATAAGGCATGTATATTTAAAGTTTAGGAAAAACTAATTTTTGAATAGGGGGAGGAAAATCCACCCCCCCTCCCCCCCCCCCCCCCTTTTTTTTTTTTTAATTAAAAAAAAAATAATAATTAAAAAAAAAAAAAAGAAAAAAAATGAGTAAAAAAGGAAATGTTTGGGGAGGGGGAAAAAGTGGGAAACCTGTAAAACAGTAAACCTGGTCCTCAAGAGGTTTATGCATGTGCGTATATTACCAGAATAAAGATTTCACTGTAAGTTATAGCTATTTCAGTATTTCATGCTAATTGTATTCATTAGTTTCTATAAGTTTGCATATTGAGTAAATTACATGAGTCTCCTACTTTAAATGTGCTTGTAGACAGTATATGGCAGGTTGTAGCTGGAGCCCTGTGAAGAAATATTTCCAGCCTTACGCAGATTAGATGCTAATAAAATTACTAAATATTTACAAATAGCAATCTCTGAGTTCACCACACCACTTATCTAAGTCTTTTGCTGTGGTAGAGCCGCTGTATCACTACGGTTTCATTTTAAGGCTGTAGCAGAAATAGCTGCTGCTGATTTAATGCGAAGGAAATCTTTAGAACGTATTCCAAGACAAAGATTTTAGCACAGTCTGTATCACAGACATGTCTGCCTTCTTAGGTGCACTTCTGTTTGCGTGGCATTCATCCTACAGTACACTTCTGTTGTAAAACATGTTTTTTGCAAAGATGATGCGGAAGTGATATAAGTAATTTAAGACAAACTGTTCTGTGTGATGCTATGGGTCTTGCAAAGGAGTAGATATGCTTTTCTCATCTAATTCATATCCAGAGTAGAAGTTGAAGGCTAGCTGACCTAATTATTTTAAATTTTGTGTCTTTTATCTAGCACATTTTGGGTTTGTTGATTCCTGATGCGTATGTTTGTGTCTGCAAGAAATTAATTGTAAACATGAGTAGAAAAATAAAAATAGAGGAGGGAAATGCTAAAGTAGAAATTGGAAAATACTTACCAAATTCAGCACCAGTTAATGTACCTCTGAAGTCAGTGAAGTTCCAGGAGTGCTCTGTTCTGCTGGAGCGGGGGACTGAGCTCTCTTTGTGTTAGGATCTCTTCATATAGTGCTTGAATGTTATAGTTGTAGTAGCAACTTTAATTGGGTTTTACGGTAGACATGAATGCAAATGCAGTCTTCACATATGAAAGGAAACAGAACCAGTTTTCAACATAAGAAAAGATGTTAAATTATTTTTGTTAAGTTTGCCATGTTTTGTTTTCTATTTTTCTTAGGGCATTTCTGGTAAATGTTTAAAATAAGAATGTTGTGTTAGCTGTGAATTACAATTGGATATATATGATTGTGTTTTCTGCTGTTGGTTTCTTTTGTTTGTTTGTTTTTGTTGGGCCCCTGTCAAAGCACTAGAATGGCTGCAGAAATTTATAGTGCAAAACATATTTACCAATTTTGTCCATTTACTCTTAAAATAATTTATTTCAAGAGGAAGTACATATTTCTATAAAGGCAGACTATAGTCTTGTGGGGGAAGAAAAGCAAATCAAGTTGTTGTTCCTTTTTTGCCCCCTTGGAGTGTCATGCAAATGTGTATTTTAAGCTTCCCAGTGAAATTACCACTTCAGGAGGGAAAGTTACAATATGCTGCAATGTATATGGTAGTGTTTATCATCCAGACAGAAAGGAAAAGGGATTTTCCTGTCACAAATTTGCCTGAAATTACTTTTAGAGGTCCATTTCCTTTGATACAGAGATGTGAGTTGTTTTTAACAGTTAATACATCTTCCGAGCCTATCAAGTTAAATAGAAAATACTAATGTTTAGCCACAGTTCCCAATTCATACATGACCTCTACAGCTGTATTTTTGCATCTAAATTACAGAAGTGTAAAATGGCAGTTTATAAAATTTAAGATATTACAACTTTAATTTTACCCATGCCAGCATAGAAAAATGTTCAGGAAAATGACAAATATTAATGTAAAATCTCTGTTGATATGAAACCTGAAACGTGTCATATTGAAATCAATACTGCTGTTGGTGTTATTTTCCAAGAATGTGTTGAATTTCTAATAGTGTTTTTGACAGCAGTTAAGCCAAAATACAAAGGAATGAATGTGTTTTATTTCCATACTTGAGTCTTGACAGTTTCTGCTGTCTTAAGAAATCTCCTGCCAATGCTAAAATTGGTGCAATATAGATTTCAAATATTTTTCTTGGCAGGAATTGTAATAGTAACTGTATGTTGGAATTTTTAGAGGGAAGCAAAAAAGAAAATGTAAACAGCACGTCATTTAGCACAATGCAACAATAGTTTCTTCAGTCCTTAAAGCTTTTGGTACGCGTTGTCTGGGTTGTGGCGTGGGTGACTGCAGTGGTTGGAGAAATCATCATCACTAATAAGTGTTACTTTAGATTAGCGAATGAAGGCCTGCAGCGTCCTTCAAAGGCCTCATCCATTCTCATTGTAATTCTTTGATTCGGCCTTTCTATAGAAATCACAGTGAAACTTCATGCTTGTAGTGCCACAGAAGCGGAGTGACCAGAGCTTGTCCTGAGAAGCTTGTCAGATAGTGACAGGAGCAGCAACGCGGCTGTAGCGCAGAAATATCAGATGTTACTTGTCACAGCTTTGCAAATTGTTCATTTAGTTAAATCTCTCTTTCTGGTGGTGTAATGCTTATGAGACTAATGAGTTCTGAGTAGCTTCAGAAAAGTAAACAGTATCACCGTTGTCTAGCAGAAAATCCAAAGCCAAATTGTTTTGCTAATCATTCTCATGCCAGTTCTGCCACTGTCTGTGCGCTGAGAAGGCTGGGGTAGGCGGAGTACTTTTGTTGAATGAATGGCAGCATGTAAATGCGTGAAGCCAGGACATGCCCAGCTAACGCAAAGCTTCAATGGAGACATTGTTATTTACCTTGTAGGTGACCAAGCGCGGGGCCTATACTCGGGGCAGATTTCCCTTTCAATTTCAATTTTCCTTAACTCCTCTGCTCTGTGAACAGTTTACCTCTTCCCTGTTATAAAATATACAGCTAATTGGAAGGGGCTTTTGTGCCCCTGGAAAGCACTGTGGCTCTCAGACGTTTTGTGCTTTCCATTGAAAGGGGAAAACTCCGCCTGTTAGCGATCTTGGCAAGGCAGAAAATAATTCCTGTTGTTAAATCAGTTTTTCCTTGGAAAGACGTCCTTTATTCATACTGAATGCATCAAGTGCTCACTGGCTGCCCAGTTCCCCAAAGGGACAGCCTGGGTTTCTGGGTGGGTAGGCCAAGCTCGGACTTACGCCATGGTGGCTGAGGGGAAGCTGGGTGCTGTGGCTGAGCTGCTGGCACAAAGGGGCTGCTGGTGGTGGGCATTTGGGTGCTGCTTCATTGGAAAGAAAATGTCATCAAAAGCCTGATGCTCAGTCGGCAGCTGCTGAACTCTGCTTGCTTGCTCTTCATCTCATTGCAGAAGACAAATGACTGAGGTTCAACGAAACGCATTTTGGGAGCATGGAGTGTTCGAGCCTATGTTTGAGAAGTGAGAGGGATAGGCTTCCAGACATATCTTTGAATTTCATTTCTTTTCATTCATAGCTCGTTGGAAAATTAAGTCTTTGGGCAAGGGAGTCCTTCAGTACAACGGCTTTCTCTCTTCTATTTTGAGCGTGGTTTGACGCCACTGTTATGTGTTGCATGTATAACTATATAGGTGGTAGCAAGGATTCTTTCATAGCTTTTTATGTCTTGCTATGTGATTGCAGTTGTAATACACAACATTTGTAATTGTTAAATCTTCAGAAGTAGTAATTTAATTTTGATATAAATTGCTGGCAGGTGAAGGAGAAGGTTTCCTGGTGCTTTTATGTATGTGCGTGCACTTGAACGTGTTGACCATTCAGTACAGTTGTTTAACTTGGTAAGCACTACAGACCAAAATTATATTTTATATATGTTATATATGTTATTGGAAGATTTTTTTAAATTATTTCTTTTTCCAGTTTGACAACTGCAGAAACACATTACTTGTGGCTGAGGCCATGATGTTGTGAAATGGCCAACCCCTGAAACTCAAAAGTCTTTGGTGACATTTCCATGAGCGCTGGGAGTAGAAATGTTCCTTGTCTCTCTGAAAGTTTGTAGTTGTTTTCTGTACTATCAGGACCTGAAATAACAACAACCTTTTAACAAAATTCTCATGTTTTTGGCATGTTTTTACCTTTCACATATTTTACCCAGACAGTGAAAGTTAGCAACTTGTCTGAGTATGTGATACCCCAGAGAGTAATAAGTGGTCAGTGAAGCTCGGTTTTCGTTTTTTTCTCAAATGAAGAGTATCTTAGAAGGAAAATGGAATGTCTGCTCCTGCTTTGCATGAAATAGTTGTAAATACATTCAGAAATGTGCAAGTAGCTTAAAAATGTGTAGTTGTTTATTCTTCTGTTAACTTTAGTATCATTCCGTAATTAACTTAGGGTAATGATAAAAAATGTTAACAGTTGTAATGATATGTTTAAGAACAATGCAGTCATTAAATTTAGTAAACTGAGTATGTGGACCTCATAAATAAATGCTGAAATATAATACAAAACTCACCATGACCAAATTAATTAGTATGTTTAATCTAGTGGATTCCAGCTAGGCTGCATAGAATATGGACATGTATTTAATTTCTAAATTTAATATTAGCAGCATAAGTCAACTCTCACTTACTCAGAGCAGAATTAGTAATAGAATAATAGAAATTTAATATCTTCTAGTGTTTTACATCACTTTTTTTTCTAACAAGATGTTTTAACTCCATTAGGCAGAGATTTTAAACACTCACTTATAAAAGACCTGAGGAGTGTTATGATGTTCCCCGCTACCTTCTCCATTATATGTCATCATCAGAAGGTAGAATTCTTCAGGTCCAAAATTACAGTCTCATTCACTCAAAATGACAACACTCATTCAAATTCTTTCAGCAATCTTGTGCAGAGTATTTTGTATTTTCTAACCTGATGGAAACCTTTCTTTGGTTGCTGTGCTGTGGTTGTTATTTGTATCAAGTTCTGTTTATCTGGGGGAGAGTAAATGTCATCTCAATTTTACTTTTGAAAACCTTATTTTTCAAATAAACCTGAAAATGCAATGGTATTTTATTTAAATATTTTTACCAGTGAATAATCCTTTTTTTTTTATTTTTTATTTTTATTTTCTCTCCTTAGATTGAAAATATCATGCTGTTTATTGTGTGAGTTAAAGAGCAACATTTTGCTTTGCGGTGCAGATTTTTTTCAGTTTAGTGTCCTGAATTCTGGACAGAAGTAGGAAAGAGAGTGGTTTTGATGTGTTTGTTATTGAGCCTAATTCTGCAAATCTCCTAAATCTGTTTAGTTAGTAGGCCCAGTGACTTCAATGAGATTGTGTAGTGAATAGGCATTGTGCCTGTGATCAGTGCAGCTTGTTGCTTCCATAGGATATTCTGCTCAAGATGAGGAGGGTTGGGGAATAATCATTGTGATTTTTTTCCTGGGCATGGCTCTGCAGTTTAAGCTAGGGATGTATTCTTGGGACTATTCCCAGCAAGTGCTTTGGTTGTTGCTTCCTAGTTCAGATGTTAAAACTGTTTACCAGCACAGACCTGATTTAATTACCCCTGTTTTGAGCGTGAGTTTGGACAAGATGACCTCCAGAAATCCTTTCCAGACAGCATGAGCCTGTGCTTCTGTGCTTGCTGGCTACACTCTTTGCAGTCTTTCTTGGGGATGCTGGATTTACTAGTTCAGGCGTCACATTGGAGTTCACTGTTGCTGATACTAATTCCGTGATTCCATTTGCGAGAGTAGTTTGGTTTAATGGACTCAGAATCTAAATCATAGTTTTCCTCGTTTAATCAGGTACAATTAACTGATTTATTTATTATTATTATTATTATTTGTAATTTGTCATTCTTTATCCACCTTCCTTATATAAGATCGTTGTAACTCACCGGGTGGATTTCTAAGAACGGGTGAGCCCAGTGAGGACCTCCTGGATTTGAAACTCCGAGGTATTTCAGGAAAAGAGGTATTTCACTTCTAGGCAGTTAGCTTTCTGTCGTATGCAGAAATTGCAAGGACTGCACAAAAATGCCCATTTTTTCAGCTCTTATTTCAAACTCCTGAATCGTTGTTAAATAAGTTGCCCTGTGTTAGGTACTTGATAAAATTATTTCAAATATTATTGAAAACTAGTTTAACTTTAGTATACATGCCTGCTAACTATTGCACGGTGCTAACCTGACAATTTTAGTTGTTTGTATTACATTTTAGATACGCAGTAACAAGCATTACTGTTTATGGGCAGTGTGATGTATGGAATACAGATAAACAGCTTTTATCTGACTTCTTGAGAGTAGATGATTATATCTCAGTATGAGGATCTTGAATCTAGGAAATTTTTTTATGCAGTTTGTTGCTCTTGTTCATTCTGTAATAGGTGACAGTACTACTTCTGCTGTTTTTTTAACATTGACGAAAGGAATAAAAAGGCAAGAGTTAAACAACTAGTTTTTGGATCTTTACGTCAAGCTAGAGAGATGCTGCTTTTATATCACATATAATGCTTAAACTGAAGCTGCAATGTCTCATACACGTTGTATGTAAGAACACTTACAATCTCCATATCAAACTGAAAGCGGACTTGAACGACAGTTAGATGCCCGAGATAGAAAAACAGTGTGGGCTCTAGTTTACTGAACACAAGTAGTTCACCAAAGCTGGAAGAGTTCAGTGCCTTATGAAGCCCTTTTTTCACGGTGCTTGAGTTTCATACCGAGCTAATGAAGGAAAATAAATGAAATAGCCTACAAGGGATCTCCTCTGAGGTGAGGCACCTGAACAGGCTATCTTTGTGAAGGTCATTATGACATGTCATGACCTTCTCTCCCTCGCTTTGAAAGCTGGGCACTTGCTGCAGTAGCTCTGCTCTGTGAGAAGTGCGGGCTTGGTTCCGTGACCTGAGCTTGGCAGCCAGGGTCTCACACGGAATGGCACTGACAGACACAAGAACATCACAAAAGCACAGGGCACTTTAAGGGTTTATTTACCTGGAGCTCAACTGCTTTCAGTTCTGCTTTATTTTTAATGTGACCACTGGAAATCATGTGGTATGTATTTCCAAACTGTCATTTCATGATCAATTTGGAGGCCGAATATTGACTCTGTGTCTAAATGAGATTTTGTTTTTTTATGTTAAGATATGTAATCAGACCATTTAAAATCATTGTTGATTCAAATACACAAAAGAGCTTTCATAGGGTGATTTTTTTTTTAAGCTCTGCCTTAGATTTGTATTTCAGAAAAAATCTTCATATACTATTTCATTATAAACAGATTAACTGACAAGCTCTCTATCTAGTGCTGCTGTGAATATTGTTGCTAAATACAATTTAGAAAATTGGAAAATGTGCAAAAAATTGGGTCAGATGCATTTAGGTATTAACTCTTTTAGCTTACTGATGTCTTCAAAACTGTAGGTAGAAAAAATCTGTAGGGTCTTTTTTTCTCTCATAATATTCCCAGCAAATTTAATATAATTTGTTTCACACTTGCCATGGTTCCCAAAGGCTTGGTCTTGATATTTCTTTGTCCTCTTCTGCAGTGCCACTCTGGTGAGCATTTCACTCAGCCCTGTTACATTTCTCCCTGATGGCTGAAATCCCTTCTGGATACTGCTTTCTCCTACCAGAATATGGGTGATAAGACTTTTGTGTACTTTTGTGTACATGTGCACAAGCTGCTTGGTTCTTAAGCTCTTCATAACTGTCTTAAACAAGGCTTTGGCTTGGTTAACATATTAAGCTTTCACAGGCAGACTGAATTGCCTTTAAAAACAAAGAGCAAGCAGTTACATCTCATACCCTTTACAGCTCGTTCTTCAGCTCCTCTTGTCCTCTCCCTTGTACTATCTCAGCTGTTTGCTTGGCTATGGACTGGTTCAGAACAGCAGTACAGTTGAGAAATGCTAATTCCAAGTCTTTGTTTTTTTCATTTATTTATATTTTGTTAGTGGCAGGCTTATACCAGCTGGCTGACCCTGCTCAGCAGGCAGCCGCAATGTAGTGGTAGGTGCAAGGCAGGAATGTGAGAGGGTAGGACTGCCTCTTCAGTGTCATTTAAAAAAAAAAAAAAAAAAAAAGGTAGCAATGTAGCCCTCTTACTACATTCTCCTGATATAAATTAGAAACACCTATAGGAGAAAGGAAAATTCCTAGCAATGGCTTTGCAACTTTTTCCCTCTCTGTGATCTGCTTTGTTTCAGAGCTGCCATCAGAGCAGAAAACTTTAAGGGCTAGGCGAGAGAAAACGTAAATAAAAGAGAGGAAACTGAAGTACGAGAGTGCCTTTTTTCTTTTTTCTTTCCCAGTAATGGTATGTGTGCATGCATACTGTAGAGCCACATGTTTCTTTTCATATATATCCCTTTTAAAAAAGGGAATGCAATGATACTGAGATTCCCCTGCTCTGTAATTGAATTGCAGTCATTCTCCGGGAGCGTAACCAGCAGCAGAACGGATGTTGCAGCAATCAGCAGTAGTTTAGTGAGAGCATGAGAGGGTTCCTACCCTTATACTTGTATTTTTGTATGCCAATTTTTGTGGATTTGGTTTGTGAGTGTTTGTTTGTTCTGGATTTCTTAAAAAAAACAAAACCTCCTCTCCCTGCCAAAAAAAAAACCCCGAAAACCAAAAAACCAAACAGATGTCAGCAGACAGCATTTGGTAGCACAGTTTCCTCAGAGTCTTTGCTGTTTGTTTAGGGCTGGTTGCAGCAACAGGAGATGCAACAGTTGATGCTAACCACCTATTTCTTGTTATAGACATCAACATGTTAAGGATGTATGGGTGTTTGCGTATTTTAGCCCTACCTTTTATTACTAGCTGATGTGACAGTAGGTAATTCTATATTCAGTGATGGGCTTATTCCTTGCTGCAGCATTCAGGCAAGCACAGCTCAATTCCTGTGGACACAGAAGCACTGATTTCTCCTGTTGTAGTAGTCCTGTTTTCCACAGAGTGCTTAAAGATTGGTTAGCCTGAAGGAGGGCAAAGAAGGGGATGCTTGTTTACAGCCTGGTGTTTAGAGCACACATGCAAGAAGGGGAGAAACTTATATCTTCCTTTAGTCTGCTGGAAGCGTCCTTTTCCTTCATTTCTGTCAGTGCTCTGGTGCTGATGTGAGTACTGGTATGGTTTGGGGAATCAGCCTGAGTCTTTCTTTCTGAAAGACTGTTAGGAGTGCACACACACACACATATTTTTTTTTTTTTTTTAGTAAGTATTTACTAGCTCAGTTTGCAGCCCGTCTCTCAGTTCGCAATACAGTTGCTAGTACTGGTGCGCAGAGGGAAGGAATCAGTAGCCAAGGCTGGGAATAAGAAATCATTGAGAAGGTTGGGGATGCTTTTTAAAGTGATTATAAAGGATTAAAGTGAGCATGAAACTACATCATAAATGCATTTGTAGTAAAAAGCTAGGACAGGTAGAACTTGACTACTTCCTGCTTGTAAGGGGTGCTACCCTCTTCCTGGACTAAATCTGAGCTTAAGTGTATGCAGCCCTTTCTGTGTCTGACTTCTGCCTCTCCCTCTGGAGGAGGTGTTGTTAGTTTGAGCCTTGGCTCAGATCGCAATCCTGGATTACTTAGGGCTTGTTTTGTATGTGCAAAGGAAAAAAAAATAAAAATGAAAATATTTAAAAATGAAATATACTGGATTAAAAAAAAAAAATCCAACATTCATTTCTCATATTGGCAGTGGCATAGTGTTTGCAATGTAATTTAGAACGTTATTCTCATGAGCACAGATGTCCTGGGATTGCTCTTACGACTCTTAAGAACGCTGTGCAGACGTGTGCACTTGTCTTCCCCTGTAAGAGCAGGACAGCTGCTGCTGGGTAACTGTCACTGCAGACACTTTCAGCAGTTCATGAATAAAAGCTGCCAGTGGAGTTTAGTAGGTGTGATAAAACCCATGAAGTTTGCTCTTATTTTACAAATCCGCACACAGAGGCAGTGAAAGATTATTTGCTCATTGTACCACAAGGGCCTATAGAATAGAGCCTTTACTCCTAGTTAGCCTGTATGGAAAGTGGCTTCTATTCTTTATATTCTTATTTTTGCTTTGTCCATTGTGTTGATTAATGCATTAATTTGTCTCTCAGCTTTCTGGCAGTGGTCCAGTATGCTTCTGTGAAAATGACAGTAATGTTGAGCTGTGTTTTCTAGTTGTTTGTCCTCAAATATGGCCACACTTGAAAGCTGAAGATGTTCTTTTCAATGTCTTCTGCCTTTGGTTGAAAATGACCCATCACTGCCGTTTCCTCATTCCTGCATGGTTAAATTTCCTTGTGAAGATTTACTGAGTCTATTTGAAGAACTGAGACACTGAGTAACCACATTATGAATGTTTTTAAGTGACAATTTGAGCATCTCAGAAAGTTTAAAACTATGAGTTATTTTTTGCTGCCATCGGTGAAAACAGTGAATGTTTAGGTGCAGATGTGTGTATGCACGTTGGTAATGTAGACATGACGTTACAATAAGTAAGAGTTCACACAAAGGTGCACAACATCTGCATTCTGAATGTGGATTATTTTGGTTACAGACATTGCTTCTTTTTTAGGTATCTCACCTGATAAAACTGGGAACCAGAGATGGAAAAAAATAGTGGTGGTGAAGGGCGTATGAGAATTGCTCTGTAGCTAATCACTGACTAAGAGTGTCCTGCGATTTGGGAAATAGAAGTCTGTTGTTTTGGTATTATGGAGCTGGTATCAGGCACTTGACTTTGCAGATTTGTATCAATCACAGTGAAGATGGAGATATTCAAGACCCATCTGGACACCTACCTATGCAACCTATTGTAGGCAAGCTGCTTTAGCAGGGGCTTGAGCTTGATCATCTCTTGAGGTACCTTGCAACCCCTGCAATTCTGTGGTTCTGTAAAATGAGTATAAAATTTAACTTTATCCCACCTCTAGAAGTCTAAAAATCTGTATGAACGGGTGTGTGAACACACTTTTGCATGGCTTGTCATCTACTAGTGGTAAGAAATGAATTTTAATTTAAATATTACATTTTCAAAAAATTACTTATCTTTCTGTATTATAAGCTTAACTTTGCATTTGTAGTCAAAACTTCAGAGAATTTTGATGTCTCATAGTAAGCTCCTGGAAAATAGCCAGGATGGTAAAAGGCATCCTCAGTGCTTGGAACATAGAGCCCCTAAGTCCCTGGTGCTTTTTACAGCTACGGACAGTTCACTTTAGCAGGGAGAACACTTTGCGTGTCGCCTTTCCTCCCATTTCAGTTATGCCATGTCCTTGCAGCAACTTGCCTCGGAAAGTAAATTTGGGGAAGTATGACTTGAAGCTGCCTTTAAGGAAGGGAAGCATTTCCCTGCAGTGAGCTGTGAGTCATGAGCTCTGCCTGTTGCTGCGGTCCCCACATTGCTGTACCGATGGTGCCATACCAATGTGTTGTCCTCTAGAAAATGTCAGAAAAGGAAATCTCAGTTCTGAGAGATGTCCTTTGTCTCCTGGTGTCTGCTGGTCACTGGTGAGTTGCAGTAGGTGTCTGTTTCTGACTTGTCCGTAGCGATGGCTTGATTGTTTTGTGGCTCTTTTGGCTTAAATGTTGTAGGCTACTTTGGCTCATTATTATCTTGCTTTAAATCCTTGTTCCTTTTCCCCCTTTTTTTTTTTTCCTCATGTTGTTTTTTGTTTTCTCATTTCCATGTGCACTTTCTGTTTTGAAGAGTCACAGAATGTCTGTGACCGTAGCATTTAGCATTCAGGACTGCTGAAATGTTTAATGCAACTTGTGTTCCTGAAGAGCGTGGGGTGCCTGGCGATCCCACACAGTTCTTACAGCAGTTATTTGTTGTTGGAGGGTTCTCAGTGGGACTCTAAGGCAGGAGGGCCTTGTGATGCTTGCAGGCGGTCCCAGGACTGAGGGAGAAGCATGGTGGATGGAAACAGGGCTAATTGGCCAGCAGGGAGAGGCCTTGCTCCAGGTGTTGGTGCCAAGCAATTCTACCTGATCGGCTTTCAGGCTTTGCCAGCTTTGGAGAGTGGATGATTGTAGCTGCTGACAGCCATGTGAGCGGTAATGATCCAGCCCAGTCCCCAGGATTTTAATGAAATGGGAGAATTTCCTCCTGGGGTGAGGAATTGAGGTGTTAGCTAGCTGGCTGCTACAGTATCTCAGAAGTCTGAAGGTGAGAATATTTGCCAAATTGGTATTGCACACACATGTGAGTGCTTGGCTGTCAGTGCAGGCTGCTGTGTCCTTCTTAAGCAACGAGGGCATTTAGTTGAGCTGTCTGGTGTGAAGGTAGACATATGCCTGTGAGGTCTGTGTCAGGATAACGAGCCCACTTGCACTAATATGTCTTCAGAAGCTGACCTAGTCTGAGCAGTGATGGCAGCGTGACCTTGTGAGCATTCATCTGCTCTAACTTTGATACAGGGGTCATTTGGTGTGCTGCTTTCTTCGTAAATCAGGTTGCCTCTGCCTTCTGCCGAGTCTACACTTTTCTGTTTCAAAATACTTTCTGCAAACATTTTTTTTTTTTAACCTTAGAATTGCAGAAATACAAAAGACACAGGGTTGTACTGGATTGGAAAATAAACAAAGCTAGTGTTCGTAAATAGCCAGCTTATTATGGTCTGTAGAATATTCTGTTACTAAGAAAATATCACTACTTATATAATTGCTTGCATTCTATATGAATAAGCCTATAAATATTTTAAGAGAAAACTAACAATTTTATAGATAAGTGTTCTGCTACTCTGCTATTCCATCTCTCCTCTAAGATCATTACTGTATGTTATAGTTGGGATACAGTATGGCAAATCTGCAAAAGAACTAGAGTTTCAAAGGAGTTAAGGCAAATTCATTTTCTATCATAGTGATTGTACTGCATATAGCATTTTGCCACAGGACAGTCTTCTCCCAGTGCAGGGCACTGAACAGCTTGCATCTGTGGGAATGTGGAGTCAAAATTGATGGAGCAGTCTGTTCCTGCTGATGTTCATTTTGATGCCCTAGAATACTGCTTTTGGCAGTACTGCTGGAGCACACCCTGAATTGATGGGGCAAAGGGAACAGCCTGGATCTTCATGTGTTGAAGTGAGGAAATGAAATCTTCAATCTCATTTAGAATTGGAGCTAAGTGGATTGGTAATGTGTGTGGAACTCAAAAGGGAGAAAGAAATTTTTCCTCCTCCCTGTCAAACAACTTTCTAAAAGGTGTTGGAGTTGCTCAGAGGAGGAGAGAAGCAGACGAGAAGGGTAATTCTTCTTGTGATAGCCAAAATAGAGGAAGTAAGGAAAAGAGAGAAAGCACGAAAGTCTGGTGAAAAAAGCATGTTGAATTTAAAATGTACCTCAGGAAATATTTAAGAGAAACTGCTGTGCATCAGCAAGGAGAAAATATCTCTGATATTATGAAGACCGATGTGCACTCCATGTGATGTGCTGAAATGCTGAATTCTCTAGGGCTGCCTTAATTCATCATCCAGTTTTTGCAAGAGTTCACAAAACTCCCAGGAAGCAAGGAGCCCTGTTGCTCATACAGTGTTTCTTCCCTGTTCTTCACACAGTGGGGCCTATTTCTGCTCTGCTTCAAGCTGCAGAGAAATCTCCTTTTGATGTGGACAATTCAAGGCTGGACACTTCATAAAGAAGAGAAGGTCCTAAATTAGTGTAGATAAAGGCATTACAGTATTACTTACAGATAGATATCTTCTACCAACCTTATTGGGAAGATGTCATGAAATGGTCGGGTCAGGAATGTGGGCATTGAATCTTGCCAACGTGCTCCAAGTGTAGTGTATATCTAAAAGCCACAGTTTTATTGTTTTCTTTAGCCTACGTAAGCAACAGTTTTTCTAAAGATGCTGTATTTAATTCCATCCATTGGGGCAGCTGGAGCTGTTCTCTTTCCTGCAGCGCCACGTAGGTGCTACCAGTAGGTAGGTGGCTGTCGCAGCAAAGTGGAAGGTCTACCTTGTTTTGTGAAACTCTATGGTGGCTTTTTTTAATGATAAGTTATTGCTCCATCAACCGAGTCTCTAACCTGATGACTGAGGAAGAGGGGCTTGCATCAGATTCCTGACATTGACCTTTCTGACTTAGGTAATGATACCAGGAGCCAAAACTCTCATCAGCATGGTTTTTGGCTTCAATAACATGCCCGTGGCATTCAGCAATATATGAGGCCCTGGATATGATAGAAAACTGAACATCTTTCTCTTTCTTTCTAATGCTATTATTGTAGAATTTCTTTTAGGACTGTGTAATATTATCTAAAAAAAATTTTTCTTTAGCCACTTAATAAGCTTTAATATGTCCCTCATAAACATATTATATTTAAAAATGTCCCTAAGTTTTAAAATCCCACCTTTCCATGCTGTTTCTCCAGTGAAAAGCTAAATGCAGCATCCTTGACTTTTTTGTTTATCAATGAACTAATAAGACGTCTTTATTGTGAGAAGTCTCTCACTATCTTACACTGATGTCTGGCTAACAGAGCAGGTTTATTCCACCGGGGGTTAAGAATATTTAATCCTTTAACGCTGACATACACAACACATCGCCATGTCAGCTACAGCTGTTTCCAAACATCAGTAACAAAATTATAGATGGTTTTGAAGCTTCTGCGGTAGAAATGAATACATTTGAGGATTCAACTTGCTGACAGTGTTTATGTAATTTAATCTTGCCATCTGGTAGAAAGTAAACATTTTTTAGGAAATTCAAGTTAAAGGTAGCAAGCCCCTTGTGGTTTCTGGCTGCTGCAAATAGCCCAAGTTTAGCCAAGTTGATGAAAGTCTCCAGTAGGGAGGGGATCGTGGTTTTATTTAAAAGATCGTTATACAACTGCATTGATGCATAAAATTGTTTTAGACCATTTGCTTTATTAACTTCACTGTTTATTCAATAGTTATGTGCCTTTCTTCTGCTCAGAGAAAACCCGCATGCTCTTCAGCGTAATGTAATAAAACACACAGTGCATATGTGTTGCTGAAGCACTTTAAGTGATTGCTTTTCTTCTCTTATTTTTATTCTTTTCCTCCTATTCCTCCTTGTTTTTGTTGTTTTTTTTTTCATTCTACGTGATGATTTCATTCTCAAACAGCTACTTTTTTCCTTTCTTCAGTTGCTTTGTTCTTTCCTGAGCTCATTATTTCTTTTTGCTTTTTAATCTCGGTTTCCTAAAGAAACACAGCGTACCCAATCCTACTGTGTAGGCATCAGTCCCACTGTAATAATTTTGAATGTGTTAGCCAATTTTAAACAACTTTGACAGCCAGAAAAGATTTCAAAGACATTGAGTTCCGATAGCATCTGAGACCAGGTGGCTTTGTAGAAAGGAGACACCTTAACAGCTCCCCATAGCATGAGCTGTATGTAGTGAGAAAAAAAGATAGAAGATGTTTGTAGCAAATCATGATTAATTAACTGTGCTGCTCATTAAATTGCTTAAGTGCTTCCTCTCTCCCCCTGCTATGTTGTTCTACCACTTTGTGTTTGTGCCATCCGATTAGAAGTTACCCAAGGTGAGGGGAAGCAGGATCCTACTGTCACAGCATAAAGCACAGATACGTATGTAAGGCATTTCTGGTAAGAAACTGCTTCCAGAGCTGTGTAAATTGGGAGGGATGGGCAGTGACAGCTGTTTTTATTTGGCTGATAGGGGGCAGAACTGAAGGATATTTCTCCTTCAGTTACGTCTCCTGGATATTTAATTTGCCTTTAGGTTTTGGGCCTTTGAGATTATATTTCTCTTACTCAATTCTGCTTTTAATTCATCAGTGAAATCTTAAATTCTCACGTGAATTGTACTTTAAGGCAACCTTGTAATTGCAGTGTTATAGATCTAAGGGCTTGCAGAAAGATCGGCAAGCACGTGGGCACCTACTGATGCGGAGCCTTTGGCTCCTGGGGCAGGAGGGCAGGAAGCACTGTGCAGCCATGAGAACTTAGCAGAGGTGGCTTGGGAGTGGTGAAAGGAATCCAGAGCTGTTCAGGGCCCCAAAACATGGCTGCAAACCCAGGAGAGAACTGCAGGTGGTTCCTATTTAACTTTTATGTCTGGAGAACCCAGCTGGCTCTTTCAGCCTCCATTTTCTCTGCTGTTGGAGATCATATTCTCACATCCTTCTTGAAATCTAAATCCTGCTTTGCTCTGGCAGTATTGATTTATTTACTTAGGCTTGTGTGGGCATGCTCATGTTCTGCTAAAATTAAAAATACTGTTTCCATGTAAAAGCTGAAAGAGTAGTGGGATTTTAAACTATATTGCTTCATATTCAGTGGAAGCTCTCTGTCTGCATCTTTATAGGTCTGAACAGGCTTTTAAAAAAGAACAGTCTCTAAGCCTTGATAATTGAACCTAAGCTCCCGAGTTGCTTATCTGCCTCCAAAATTTAAACCTGATCCTTGTGAAACTGCTATGAAAATCTGCATGAAAATGAAATAGGATGTGAAAGGGAACTTGCTCATCTAGACTTCTTTCTTAGTAGTAAAAGCAACCACTTCAGGAGCGTAGATCTGATTTATAGCATTTTCATATGGATGGCTTCCCCAGGCTGGCAGTTGGTGACCAAATCATGGCACATTCCGGCATGACCTGAGCATTTGGCTTGTAATAGCGCTGCAGGTTGGTGAGTTCCTAAACGTTCATAGTTTTGCCCTCTGTTATATAAAGACTATGCTTTACTTTCATGCAGTAAAATTTAATTAGTTGTAAGTCAGGTTTTGCTTTAGTTGTAATTAGTTTAGCATATAATTATCATGTCTAATAGCAATTTGAAATCTTCTTGCATCTTGATCTCATTCCATGTTTTAAAGAAAAGAACAACAAAGACGTCCACCTCTTAGATGTATTCAATCAGTAGCTCTAATGTGGTCTTATTGGTCAATTGTATTAAAGACTGTATAAATCTTTAAGTGGCAAAAGTGATGCATTCATTTATGTTTGATTTGTGTTACGTTAAGAAGATATAGAAAAATGTTTTACATGGGACTAGTTTGTATTAGACAATTGGATGAGAAATGAAAAATGCTTTGGGTTTTCTGGGGGATCTTGTAATATTTGCTGTTTGATTCTTAGCTTTTTTTTTCTTTCTTTCTTTTTGCATTTGTATTACAAAATTAATTCTAGAGCTCCAGCTTTCATAATATAACTGGGAAATGTGAACAAGAACAGTAGTCATCAATTTTCAATAAATCATGTAATAAATCTCATAGATAAAAGGTAATAATAACATTTGTATATAGGAAGGTGGCATATCTGAAGAAGTTGCCCTGACAAGGTGCCTTCTGAGAGCTCTTCCTTCGGATTTCCTTGTGGGAGCAAGTGCTATAATAAGAGAGAAATGTAAACAACCTGGCATGATTTTAGCTGTGATGGAGTTATGGGGAGCCATTTTCACTTCCAGTCCAAAGCACCTTACTGTTTTGCAGGCACCACAACTAGCTGCGGTGGAAAATACTACTCGCTAGTAATGTTCTCATTGAAATTTCATTTATATTATCTGTTTTATCTATATTATCTAATATTAAGACCCTTACATTTGCTCTGTAGAAGGGCTCATCTTTTTCTCTCTGATCCTTTCATCAGTTTGTAGGTCAGCCTATTGACTATAATTATGATTAATCAGAGATACCTAATATTTCAAGAAGTGCTAAGTGAACGGTAAAGAGTCTGGTATGGGATGGATATCTGTCTTTCAGAAGCTGTAAGGTCTGATTACAATTAGGAGGAATAAATGACCACAATTAGGGAAAAGGTATTTGATTATTGACAGCTAAAAAGGAATGTGTTCTCTAAGCTCTGCAGGGGTTCTCTCTCCTTTTAGGGAAAGGAATTTTCAGTTCCTTTTCTGCTTTTACCTGTCTTGCGTATGTATAACAGATGTCTGGGTTTTTTTTATATGTATACGCACCAGTTAAATTCAGCAGACACATCATGTCATTCACCTTCTCAGGTTTTCTATTTTAGGAGAATGAGTGAAGTACAGCTCTTAATTCTGCTTCTGTTTTTACAAAGCAATTGCGTTCCTGGTATTGGACATTTTAAGTGTCTTGTAAGACCAGAATATTGGTTTTTATTTGATTTTATATATATATATATATATATATATATAAATATATGTATAAATACTTGAGTATGCAGACATTGCAGGTAATGATGTCACTCAGTGTTATGTATAAATATAACACTTATGGTACATAAATATAGGCATCACACAGAATTAAGAGCTTAACATATAGAACACATTTGTGCAAATAATGCACTTTCAAGTTTCTACACATATCCACTCCTTAACTTCAGTCATACTAAGGCTTCAGTGAGAATACTATTGAAAGCTCTAATAAAATGGTGAATTTATTGGAAAAATAATAGGGAAAGTATAACAGCTCTTGGTATTTTTTATTTTTATTTTTTACTTTTCCAAATGAAGCTAATCAATAAAATATTTTAGTTACCAAAGCAATATTAAAATAGTCTTGTTAATAATAATAATTTTATTTATGTATTTTGCATCTAGGATGCAAAAAACTCTAAACTTTGGTTTAAGGAGGTGCTGTTTTGACATCATGGGTTTTAAAGTCCATTTGAAATCCTAATATAATAATAAAAAAAGGAAGTCAGATGCTTCTGTTATTGATCAAGGCACTGTAGTTAGAAAACAAATGTGGAAATTGCTCAAAATACCCTGCTGTTTTACAACAAAGACTAGTCTAAGCATAAATAAATGGAAATGTTCTGTCTTTAAACTGAAAGGAGTCTAAGAAAAAAACGAACCCATTTCAGTGTGGCAAATTAAGTGTGAATTTCTTTTTGAAATAAATAAGAGAAGTTTTCATTTTTGTTCCCTTAACTGTGTTTTATCCAGACGTATAAATATGGTGTTTAGTACTAAGCAGTTTCAGAAGATCAGAGTCATTGGAGCCAATGTGCGTTTTCTAGGCCACAGCGACTGAGCTGATTGAGAGAAGAGAGAGATGCGGAAATCTAGAATAATAGGAAGTGTGCACATAAACCTGGATTTCAGTAGGATGCTTGGAATTGAAAGAGGGCAAATTCAAGCATCCCCTCCAAACTGAGAAACCTTTTCAGAAGATAATCAGCCAATTATGGCACTGCCTATGGATTATTATTTCTTATAGATCTCTGCAAAAAAAAAAATCATCTCTTCTGTGATAATGCTTTGGACTCAGTATGATTCATATATTTTATGTAGTTGCGAAGGTAAAGTATAGTACACAGGCAATTAAATAGTCATCACACAGAATGAGAATATAGCTGCCCTTTTATGTGTATTGTGGTAGTAGTTAGCAACATTACAGGAAATAAAAGCACTGTTTTGCTGGATGTAGGATAGTACAGAGCTCTACAGCAAAATACCAGGATTTTTTTTTTTTTTTAATGTTTTCTAGAGCACAAATGCAGTGAGTGATTTCTCTTGTTCCATTCTTCAAGTCAACATCAAGATGATCTCAGATCTACTGACTGATTAATTACTGAGCAAGAAATCTTCAGGTTGTTCTAAGTGGCGTCCACATTGGATAAGCAAGTTATTGGTTTGCTGCTCGGTTTAGATGTAGGGTTTTAAGTTGTGATGTTATTTACCTGTATTTTTGCTGCTACCTTTAAGGCATGACAAGTAGGAAAAACATTTCCAGGTCTGCATGAGATTAAGAGAGCGTAGGAGTAGATTGAAGTTTGGTGGCCCCGTTTGAGATGTGTATTTCTATACAAGAGAGGGCAGAACAGCCATAAGAGCAGGTTAGATGAATGGCTAAAAGAAGATGGATTGGGCACCAGGTGGCACCATTTTCCCATAACAGTATAATAGTTGATGGATGGCAAATGCTTCCAGTAGTTCTTATAGGCTTCTAAATGTTTCTTTCTGTTGACATGAGCATCCTCTCCCTGCTGTAATTTCTCACATACTCTTTCTTTGGTTTTGGAGCTGTTGGTTCTGGGTCAGCTCTTTTGGAAGTAGCACAGTGGATGGAGCACGGTTCAGGCACTGCTGCACATGTCTGCTGACCGCTTCCCAGAGATGTTACAGGACAGGACCAAGCATGCAACCATGTATCTGCATCAAGTGTAGAATGTGTAAAGGAGGGTGGGGGCTAAGGGAGGAAACAGCCTTAGGGTGACTGGGAGAAAGGTCAAGAATTTATCAGGCAAGGGCTGATAAGTAATTGAAAATCAGATGTATGGAAGGGAAGTGGAGAAGCATAAGGAGACTAGGCAATGAGGAAAAGAAAATCATGCAAAAAAAGAAACTAAGTGTTCTTTCTTCTCCTGCTTTCTGAGGGATTTTGATTCCTTTAAAAAAAAAAAAAAAAAAAAAAAAAAAATGGAAAGGAGAAGAGAGAAGCATTACAAAGAACAAATGGGCATAAGAGGAGAGAAAGAATTCAAGAGAAAATCAATTTTATCTTATTTCTTTAAGGCGGTTTATGGAGAACCTCTTTTAGCTCTGGTGGGAAATGGCAGAAGAAATATTAGAGGTGTGATGATATTGAAGTTTTACCAGCCATCCAGTGTAGCTTAAGCCTCTGACTGTCAATGGTGATCTAGCAAGAGATTTTGCACTTGTTAGCCAAGTTTGTGCTCGCCTCATTTGCGTGTCCAGTGTTTGAATGGCACAATTTCTTGACATGTTACCAGAGGCTTAGCTACAACAAGACACAGTGACTGTAAGTTTTGAGTTTTGCCTTGGCATCTTCATTCAGAATCTGTGATTAAAATCTTTTTTCCTTCTAGATTGTACTTACTGCTAGATTTTGAAGCTTGTTATACACATTGCTTCAGAAGGCATTTTCTGTCTTTAGGATAGGAAAGTATATTTCAGGATCTGATAACAAAAAATCAACTTTTTCAAGGTTGCTGACCCTGACACTTTCAGACCATCTTGAATTTAGTTAAACTTCATTTCAGGCTGCTTTTATAGACCTTCCCTCCCTCCCTTCCCCCTTGAGTATTCCCTCGGTGGTCTTTCAAAAGCCAGGTGTCTGGGATTGTCTCCAGCCTCCTCTGAAAGCACCCCAGGCATTGGATTAATATGTGAGAGCTGCCTTTTATTTCAGTCTCTCCATTTACATAATGTCTGTTCATTCAAACTCACTTTGAATGTACAGCCAAGTTGAGCCAGAACCTTTGCAGGGCATTAGTTCATAGTATCGTGTTGTTGCATTTATTTTAGTTTATTTTTTATTTTTACTGAATTTAATTTCACCTCTCCAGAGTGAAAACAAAGGGATATTGCATGTCTGGATTTCTGATTCACATGTGCATTTTTAAAGATCTTTGCTGGTCTTTACATGGAAGAGCTGAAGAGAAGTATTTAGAAATGCACTCTTATTTAGTGTGTGACTTCAGATCTAATATTATGGTGACAAATTCATGGTATACAAGTGTCGTGATGGCACACTGCTAGCATCAAAAATATGTTCCAGGATATGCAGAACAGATCTGTCTAGACTGCACAAATGTAGCGCTGTTATACCAGATTCTCACTCTGAAAGCATTGTTCCAGTGAAATGTAACACTTCGGTGGAAGGTAATCATATTTGCTGAAGTGCAGTACTGAATTACTGATATCTCAAGAAACTAAAGTTCTTGTAATCTCCTGTTGAAAGCGTACTGAAATGCAGGTTGTTTTTCATTGCTTTACCTTTTGCTGTTTAGCACTGAGGTGAAAGTCCTGATATTCTCAGAGGTGTTACAGTAGCCCGGTCGCTTAGGATTGCAAGGAACAACTGCAGACAAGAGTGCTTGTTCAAAATGATCATGCTGCTGAATTTGCAAGCAGAAAGTATCGTTAGCGATTGCTTTCATCAGAGGCGATATCCAGCTTCTCTTGCCTGGCCAGCACTTGAGCAGTAATTGGAGAGAGTACTCTTATGAAAATAAAAATGGTTAGGTAAAAGAGCCACAGTTTTGAATACGTTCTCTGTTAGTTATTGATAGAGCTTCATGCGGCATGTTGCTTTGAATGATGCAGCTCACTGGGAACACGTTAGAATTTGTACAAAATTTATTTCATGAACACCAGCAATTCAATGGTCAGCTGATTCAGGGACACAGGCATAACGTTGTTGGCACTGCTTGATTTCCCTAATGAGCAAACGTTTTTTTTTTTTCCTTTACTTTGTTCTGTCTGTAATTCACATCTTCATGGAAACAGACTGAAGTACTATATTAGTAGTGTTGCTATGAGATTATTTTTGCTCTTAGCCTACAGTGCTATTGTTTATAGTCATTTAATGACTTCAAAAGGATAGCAGAACATTCTACCAGCATTTATAAATGTTGATGCATGTGTTATCTGGCTTGAAACTTACAATTTTAGGAATATTTAAATGATGCTGAAGCATGGAGAAGCTTCATTTTTCTGTTGTTCTCTTCTGATCCAAAGTTGCTCATCTTTGTCAGCTTTATTTTTTTTCTCAAAAGATCATTTAAGTTTTTTTTGGGGTTGTTTTTTTTTTTTTTTTTTTTTTTTAACCTTGCACATGCCAATAAAATAAGGTTTCATTAAAAACCACACTTCTTAGATTAAAGTAGATTAGTTATCTACGTTGTAATAAAATCATGAAATATCTAAGCAGTGGAGTTATAATAAAAAGAGCATGAAAATGATTAGATCTAAGAGCTGATCAGGTATATTGTGTGAAAGTTAACCACACAAGATTGCTGCCAGATAGGTTTTGGCATTCTCATATATGTAAGCAGTTAAGCTAAGGAGAAAAAATGGCAAATTTTAACACGTGTTATTAGAAGGTGTAGATATGGAGGAAGTGATTATGAATACAAAGCATGACAGTTGTAAACAGTTTTTTAAAAATCACTACTTACAGGGTGAGTAACAGAATAGCAAGGAAATAACAGTAATAAAAATAAGAAATGATGGATTGGAATAGAAATCTATTTGTACTGTGAAAAAAGAATACTTATTAGACACAAATTCCATAATCTATTGGCGGAATTTTTGCTATAGTAGAGTATCACATCACTCACTGATGCAGGTGAAGGGAGGAGATGTAGGGGGTGTTGGAATCCTTGATGGTATTCTCTCAATTTTGTCCTTGTCTTATTGCACTATGGTTTTCTGTATATATTGAGGTCCCCTTTTCACCAGGTCTCCATCTGTTGGGAGAAAAATGTATTGCTTACAGTGCTTTATGAAAGCACTTATTCCATTTCTACTGCTTTTTTCTTCCCTGCATGCATTGATTGAAGTCTTAGATGATGCATCTTATTATGCAAACCTCTGCAAAATGAACAAAAAAATCCACATCATCAGTAGATGAGCAAAGCTAACATATTCAGAGCCATTGCAGCATCTCAGGCAGTTTGGTAAGGAATTAGAGAATTACTTAAAAAAAAAAAAAAATAATCTAATAGTAATAAAAAAACAATACTCTTACAAGTTGTGTGACCATGTTGACCCTTGATTATACAAATCACGATACCATTTTCACAAAACAGATTTTTTCAATTTGTTCCCCTAACTTTTTCAAATTGAAAACAGAATTTTTTAACTTAACTGCTTGGAAATAATTGTTGTACAGACAGCAGTGAAAGGCTGAGTTTGTGATGATAGCCTGGGAGCGGTCTCAGACAAAAGTTTGGTCATTATAGCTGTGTTGATCAGTGAGAAGAGGAGAGCCCACGATGACTGAAGGGAAAGAAGAAACGAAAAGGGGAAAAACAGCAGGCAATAACTGAGCTGTATATGTTTAAGGATATGAGAGGGATTTTGTTGATAATCTGTCACAGACTCCAAATTCCTTAGCCTGACTTTAGGCAGAGACGTGCTGCTAAATTACTCAGTGAGAAGTCCTCCGCTGGAATCACAGGAGAAAGACTGCGGCTTAAAGAGAGAAGGAGTAGTGTATTTCAGTAAGTGGTTTGAGGTTAGCTGGAAGAATCATATGTAACAGAAATCAGTCATGTTTTCTAAATATTTGGGATTTCACAGAAATATGTTAAGGTTCAGGTGCAATTATTACTATTTATTGTTGCTTATCTGGTATTTGAAGTGTGAATGAGTATTTTGTACAGTTTGATTGTAGGTTTTTTATCAATAATGTCAAATAATTTAAGAATAGCATATAAAAAGTGCTGCTTTCTGGGTGGTTTTTTTGTTTGTTTATTTAGAGATTAGAAAGCACTGTTATTGGGAGTTGTAAAACAGTTTTAAGTGTCAGGCGTTTTGTGAAAGTAACGCTTCCTACTTTATGATGTTGGCAGATCGTTATGAGCGTAGCATGCAGACTCCTGTTCATTACTGGCAAAAGTGCTCAGCTGATGGTGGTGACTGTTGAAAAAATAGCTGAGAATTCATTCCATCAATCGAACAGTGTTTTATACTCTTTATGTCTATAGTTTCCATGGAAATAAATGAGGCATTACTTTCAGAGCAACCTACATCTGGTAAGACAAAATCCTTGACTTAATTACTTCAGTGCATATGAGAACCTTATAAAAAGAAAACTTGTACACGAAGCTGACAAGAGGCAATTGTTACTGCAATATAAACATATTTTAAAAGGCTGAAATGTACACAAGCTGTGTAACTGAAAACTTTTAAATAGCTGTGTTGCAGCGTGCAAAATGAGTGATGCTTCTATAGCATATTTTCTTGTTACAAAGTAGCTTTAGTGATAAGAGTATTGGATTTAAATTAATCACGTTAAAGAGGCATCTGTATTTACTTCTTATCTGCCAAAAATTGTCTTTTTAATTAAATTTGTTATAGCAGGTGGAAGTTTTGGTGGTGTAAAAATTGCTTAGCAGGCTGTGTAACAATACTTGATTTTTCCTTTGTGCTGCACAATAACTAGCAATAATAAGGGGGTGTAGAGGGGGGTTGTAAGATGTATTAATACAAGTGTGCATTGTGCCTCCAACCCCTTCTTTTTTTTTTTTTTCTTGGAGTCATTCTGACTTTATCATAAGTTTGCATGTTAGAGGAGATCAGTGCGTGCTCTGGATAAGACCTGAGGGTCTTTCCTGAAGATGCAGACTGGCACATTTTCAGTTCAAACAGATCGAGAGCAGATGCTCAGCAATGGGAAAGTGGAACAGCGCTTGGGCTATCCTGACAATAACTGTTTTGAGATGAAGGAAACATATGGAACTGTGCTAGCAGAGAAATCCTCCAAATAGCAAAGCCTCAGGAAGGCTCAGGTTGTTACTGTTTTTCTTGGCTGATGCTGATATGCAGCAATTCTGAGGAATGGGTGAAACGGGAAATAGGGGCTTCCAAGTGGAAACTTCAGTCTGCTTCTTCAAGAGGAAATTTAAGAAGGCTGCCATTATAGATCCTGTATCTGATACTTAGGGTGTAATGTCTATAGCTGACCTTGGGGAAAAAAAATGACACTGACAACAAACTGCGTATTTTAAGCCATGAGTAATGGAGCATGGATACGGTTATTCAATGAGAGTGGAGAAACGCCTTTGAGAGATGGACTTTTAAAAATCCAAGTTAGGTAGCTTTTGAAAGCAGGTATAGTACAGCTGCAACTCATTCTATTTTATTTATTGGAAGACTAAGAGCAGTAATGGCCTCTCTTTGTCTGGTAACAGGCAAATGGCAACTTGGAAGATGGGAGAGAGTTTGGCTCTATTGCAGAAGCCTTGGTCTTGTTCTGTAAGTTAAAATTTTCAGTTGCAGAGAAAGTAGAGGTGAAAGTAGATTTCATTTAAATATCCTTCATTTGATGGGATTGCAGGTTCTGTAAGTATGCAAGCAGGAGCATGCCTAGTAAAAGAAGTCAAGAAGGCAACACATAGTTAAAATTAAGCACCCGTTGGAATGCTTATGCAGCTTCACCACTCAGTTGGATCTGATTCTGCTGCATTGAAAACAGCTTGTATTCTATAGGTGCCACGTAGTATCTGCCAGATACCTCACACAGGATTCATTCAGAATGTAGGACAAAAAAAAAAAAATTGTTCCTGAGGGTAAGTTACTGGTATGTTTTGACTAGGAGGAAAAAAAAATCTTTTGCCATCTATTATACCTTAAAGATGTTTAGTATCTTTCTTAAGACACTTTGTCATAGTCATAGAATATCCTGAGCTGGAAAGGACCAGTGAGGATCATCGAGTCCAACTCTTGGCTTCCCTTCCCTTAGCTTAGGGGCACTCAGCTGCATCCACACTGAGTGGCACTGATGTTTTAAAAAAAGTAGATGCCAAAAGATAGAATATTAGATGATTCCTCTAAGCCTGTCTGTACATTAATATTCCTCTTACTGAACACTGAAAGACCATTGCACTAATGCCCCTTATAAAACCAGCCTGAGTTAAAGCTCTACACAGCAGTAGGCTCTAGCTTACATACTGGAATCAAATACATTGTTTTCCAAGAAGCTGCAGTTATTATTTCCAAGGGTTGTCATCCTATCACATTATTTAAATAGTAATTTACAATTAGAAGCATTTAAAAAGCCTGTAGAATAGTACTTAATATCCCCTGCTTTTTTAGAATCTCACCTGTGCTGGAACAGCAGAGCTGAGATGTTATGCAGGTGTTTTTGTGCACAGACAGGTGGAAGGAAGCAAGAAGTGATCAGATGAAGTATTCAGTGAATGGAAAACTCCTTAATTTGGAGTAGGGAGTGTTGATCTAGGCAGGCAGAATTGCTGTGCTTTTACAACTTTTCTAGAAAGCTTTTTTTACAGAGCTATTTAAAGAAACTAAAATCCTTAGTGATAGCAATGGTAGTTCAGTTGGTTTTTGTACTAATATATATATATTTTTGGGGGGGGAGAGGGGGTAAAAAGGTACTTTTATTTTCTCAAGATTTGTTTGGAACAGACTGCCTTATTATCTGTACAGTTCTTTTACATAAAAATGCTACCGTATTTCTTCTTATTATTTTTAAAAAATCTGGATATAATCTCACAACCTCTGGATTTTCTGCTTAAAATGCTGGGGGTTTTTTTGTTGTTGTTTTCTTTTAGTTTTGTGGGTTTTTTGTTTTTTTGAGAGCTGCTATCTTTGAGACACATTCTGTGAGTTTCTGCATTTCTGGAGTTTTTCAATGCTAGCAGTTACACATAACTGAGCTGGTCTTACAATTCAGCATGCATGATATGTTACTTTAGGAGTTTTTTCCATTTATTAGACACGTTTGTTCAATTTTTAACAAATATATATTATTGTTACTATTGTAAGCTATGAATCAATTTCCTAGCATCTTGATTGCACGTTGTACCTAGGATGGATCACTCATACAGGGTAAAGCTGTGTGGTCCACTTCTGTTGCTGTTGAAGTACAGTTCTTGATATGCAATCTGTAAGGTTTTTCACGAAAAAGAATACTAAAATGTTGAATATTGTAACTGGATTGCATGCTACCATGCTTTATTTTGTTCAGTGAGTTCTCCTTAACTGATGATGTGTGCCATGGATCTTTTATGTACCCTGTCATTTTCAGCTGTTAATCAGAGGTGGTAAGGTCCGAGTTGGTGGTACAGCAGAATAAACAGCACGGTCTTTACAAACACTTGAATATTTGAACAAAAAGTGTTTTACATGCTCACAGTGGGCCATTGTGGAGACTTGATGGTGAGTTTGATGGCTGGCACTGGGCCACTCAGGTCCTCCTGAACTTTTGAATGTAAGATTAGAGCTGGAGCAGAGTTCTCAGGTAGCAGGAATAGGATAATGGGTGATCCTTTGTAAAGCCTGGAGTTGGACATAATGATTCTGATAGAGCCTCTTCCAATTCAGGATGTTCTGTGATTATATAATTAGAGGGGTGGATTTCTAGCATAAAGTATTGTTGTTATGTAGTTAAAAAATATTAGGTTGCAAACAAAGGTTATGTTTCTTTGATTGCTGAGTACTGGACATGGAAATAAAATGTATTATTTAAAGTATGGATACTGAGGAATAATTCTGGGGATGACATTTTAAATGTATCAGAAATGGGGTAGAAAGAACAATTGACAAGTATTCTGGAATCATAAAATCATGGAATGGTTTGGGTTGGAAGGGAGCTTTAAGATTACCTGGTTCCAACTCCCCTACTACAGGCAGGAACACCTCCCATAGACCAGATTGCTCAAAGTCCCATCTACCTGGCCTTGAGTGCTTCCAGGGAGAGGGCATTCACGTTCTGATAGACTTCAAAAGAAAAGAAAAGTTAATTAAAAAAAATAAAAATCTAGATTGACAAAATGGTCAGTGCAAATAATGATTATTTCCAATTTGAAATCCCTTTCATCAGTGCATGTGCATATATATATATATATATATATATATATATATATATATATATATATACACACACACATAAGACTTAACAAGCATTTTGGTAATTCTGTACTTTAAAAAGGTAACAGATAAGCAATATTTTATTTATATGTTATCTATTCTATTTAAGCTCTCTAAAGTGCACTTTCGAAGTATTATGTTCTCTGCATCTATTGCATTCTTATTTTTGAGGTACACAGAAATGATCATCAACTTAAATCTCAGTTGGTAAGCACTGTTAACTAGTTGTTTGAGTAAAGTTAAGCATGCTTTTCCCTGCAAGTGGTATTAATACTACAAATTGGACAGTTAAGTAGTATTTATACATATTACATTTGATCTGTAGAACACAGTAAAAGTGTGGTATTTGCAGACTTCAGTTCTTTTCATGCCTGCTGCTGAATTTAAATAAATAACCTTTCACCCTCATTTTCCCATTTGTGAAATAGGAACAGTCCCAGTGTATGTGTTCTGTGTTATAAGTAGCATTATCATTATGATATCAAGAATTCATTCAGGAGGATATATTTGCAAGTACAGTTTTTCATTTTGGTTACGTTATTTTTCTCCTGCTTCTTTGTATACAAATTTAAGAATAAAGTATCTCTGTGGAGCTTGTGCCTCAGCATACTAACTGATCAGCAAAACATCCTCTGCTGAATAACAACATGAAGTATATAGCACAATTCCTTATATTGGAAATGTGATTAGTAGCTTGCTATTTTGAAGGTAGTTTATATATATTAAAGGTATAAGTCTTTGCATTCAGAGAACTATATTTCAGTTGCTTCTTACTGATGCTTTCTTTTAGCAAGTGGAAACGCATGCAAAAATGCAGACAATTTTCCACTTTGGATCCTAGCTAGCATTAGCCTTCTTAAACAGTGCTCTAAGCTTTAAACAACTTTTAGGAGGTGTGTGTCTGTGAATATGTTGATTTTTCATCCCATTGTGCATTTTGAAAACAGTTGTGTGGGGAAATAAATATTCACTGACGTGCCAAAGACATAAGAGATAAGCATTTGGGAGGGAAAGTGAGAAGGTATTTGAAGTTGTTTTTTGTTTGTTTTTTTTTTCTCCTCCATGTGCAAACAAGAGAATTTCAAATAACAGTAGAAAATATTAAAAGATGTTAATCTGGCATGGAAAACCATGGCCATGCTGAAACTATTACATTTCTCCGTCAAAAACAAACAAAAAAACTGAAAACCCAAACACTTCTGCCTTTCAGAAGTCAATTATTGTAAACATAAACCCAGAGAGCTAAGGAATATCTATGGTTTTGTTCAACTGTAATGCACAGTAACTGCTATCATTTAACATTTACAAGTGAGTTTGGAGATTCCTAGGTGGAAAATCTAGTTCTTTATGTCCAAGTTAGGATTTATTGAATGCTGTATATAGTTGTGTGATATGGAAGTGTAATTGTAAGGCTGCTGAAGATGTGAGTCGATCAGTTACACATTTTTATACTTCAGCCTCTCTCAAAGTTATTTATAAAGTAGTACTCGTGGATAAGGCTCCAGGTTTGGGTGCTTATTGGGTTGCTTGAGCTTGTTAGAGTAAGAATATTGGTGAGTTGCAACTTGGAAGAAATAATATCTGAAGTGGTTATGTGCAAGCTTCTGTCTGAGGTCTACGTCAGCTGAAGGATTCTTAGATCTGAGGATCACCCAGGCAACTATTAAAAGCAAGTTTTTTGTTCTGTTTGGAGATCATTTTGGATTAAAAATTAGAATAAGTATATGTCCATTGAGTCCTTAAAATGCTGTTAAAGCTCTAAAATGGAAAGTTGTCAGCATCTCTGTTAGATGAAATGTTGTCTTGATTAAATTACATTTTTGCTAGTTCTGGTAGTGCTTTGTATTGTCAAGGATTTGAAAGGCATTCACTAGGACAACTACCAATATACTGTCTGGTGGTTGTTTCACAAGCGTTGAAAAATCAGATAGTAGCTGTAGTGTCTGCTTGCCTGTTTGTGTCTGTGACATGAGAGCTGCCTGAAAATTCTCATGATTATGTATTGTTTTCCCTGCTAGTTGTACCATTGGCTTAATTTGCTGCTGCTTTTTTTTTTTTTTTTTTTTTTGTAACATATACAGGTGACATGAATGTGCCATTTTGTTCAAGAAAATGCATTGAAATTTTACTGTGTGAAGCATGGCACCTCTCTTATGTAAAAGATGTCTATTCAAATGAGGAGTATGCTAATTAATGTTATGTAGGCTGCATGACATTTAACAAGCAGAATAGATTTCTAATGCATCATTAGCAAAAAAATTTCCTTTAAAATTGCTCAGAACTTGGAGTGCCTTTGCATGCCATTTGTTTGTTGTCTTGAACCGTGGCCTTGCTTTTTCAGTCTTGATAAGTTGCAAATACTATTGATTTCCTGTACTGGTAGCCTGTGTATTATGATAAATGGCTTAGGCACCAGTATTCAGCAAGATCTCAAATTAGCAAACAATATTATGTCTTAATAGCAGTATGTTCTTAAGTGCAGTAGGTGAAGTAGCCCACACAAGCAGTAGTACTAAGGAACATTTACTGTAAAGGTCTGCCATGCGCACTTCTGAAGGCATCTATATGTGAACATGCAGTACTTCCAGTCTGTTCAAATACCATAAAAACGGAAAAATTAACTGTGAATTTAAAGTAGGTTAACTTAATGACTCGCCTATTATGATGTTAATGAATCAATAGATACCTTATGTTAATGATTCGTGTACTGAACTTGAGCATAGCAAGCGTAGTCTTCTTTTGAAAGGTAAATAGAAGTTGCTGAGACACTGAATTGTTTCCTTTTTCATGAACTGATAGGTTGGATCTCATAGGAAAGAAAATTCAGTACTCTAGTATTTAAAGAATTGTCTGTTAGCCTTGTGATGCTTTCATTCTGCTTTTGCAGTCTAGGTTAACGATGGAGATATATCCAGAGAAGATCTATTTAGGAATAAGAATTTGTGAGTTAGAACTGAGTGTTAAGCTATAGATTCATAGAGGAAAAAGGGGGGGAGGGGGAAGGAATTTGTACAGGAATACCTAGCATGCAGAAATATTGTCTGGAATGGTATTTAATAACACCCTAGCACTTGCTATTCAATGGAGCAATCAAGCTGTTTTTAAACAACTGGGAACTCAACTTTAAAAAGTGAGATAAGAGGACAAAATTCAAGATTTTTTGTTCCTTTTGTCATACGTAGGGCTGTGTTGACTGAGGAAGGAAATGCAAGAAAAGAGAAATTTAATTACCAAGTGTCTAGATTATCCTAACAACTCAAAGCTATGAGGAATATTTATGTCTGAACTGCATAGAAGTATGTTGATACATT
This sequence comes from Lagopus muta, assembly GCF_023343835.1. Classification (NCBI taxonomy): domain Eukaryota; kingdom Metazoa; phylum Chordata; class Aves; order Galliformes; family Phasianidae; genus Lagopus; species Lagopus muta. The sequence goes on along the minus strand of NC_064436.1, from coordinate 21,179,824 downwards.
GCCATTGGACTTTCTCTGAAATGCTTTCCTACAAATAGAACACAGATGTCTCACAAGGATGAGTCAAGATAGAATGGTGCCACATCCAGGCCTCAGACACTGGCATTAAGCAGGCGCAACGCAACCTCTTCGGTATTTGCGCATCCACATAGTAGTAACTCCCCCACCCTGCAGTAAGGGATGGCAGCTCCTTTGGAAGAATGTTGGTTTTGGAAAAGTTTACTGAATTCATATGACCTAGTAAGTGGAAAGAGGCTTGAGCTTCCCATTAGTGTCCCCTCATCCTGTTGACTCTGATTCCAAAGAAGCTGTTTTCATGCTGCAGCTGTTCCTAGGCTGTTGACTCCACATAGAGAACACTTCTTATATTTAAATATGTAGTCTACTTCTAATTTTCTAATTTTTTTGTGTGTTATTGAGAAAGAATGTACTTTTTCTCGTTGTTAATGCAGCTTCAGTAAATTGGCTTTCCATTTTCCATTGCAAGGTTAAAGTCTATGAGATGGGCAACAATCAGGCAACTATTTTGTTAACTTAGAGGTCAGCAGCTATTGTTAAGTTTCTTATTTGCTATCATACTGGAAGGAAAATAAGATTAAATGGAGAATGGGGTTTGAGAAAGATGACATTTCCATATGTAAAAATAGTTTGCCCTTTCTGTGGATGCCTATAACTAAGTAATATTTGTCCTCAACCTTTTCTGACAATACATGCATCCTACCCTTTGTCTTTCAAAATGCACAAGTTTCTACCTCCCCTACCTCTAGTTGACAAACATAAGTTTTTAACAGATGCACTTCATGCCTCTTTCACAGCTAATAAAAAAAACAATAACAAAAACACACCTAAAGCTATTGGTTCAGTTATTTAGCCATGATGAGCAATGGGAGTTAAAGCTGGGGATAGTTTTTGGCTGAGACAAGCTGTATCATATCTCTTGCCAGGAAAGCATTTTCACTCCCATTCCTAACAAATGAATAAAAGGTGCATCGGCACTCCCAAAATGTGACCATGCCTGGCCTCTTCAATCTGGCATACAAGTGGAGGTGGTCATTGCCATATAGATGGTGATGACTTGTGGTAAGTCCATGTGGACTGCTGGCAGAATGAGCCTTTGATTCTAACATCTGAAAGACTTGTTCGCTACAATAACAGTAATAGAAGGACCAGGCTGGAATGTAAATTTGAGGAAGCTGTTTTTTTGTTGTTTTTTTTTTCCCCCCCTCCACAGAAATAACTGCATAATATGTTTCTTCACTGTAGGATGCTGCAATTTTAATAAGCTAATGATATAACATGAGGTTAATCTGCAGTTCCCTTTTTCAGAGACAGCTATTTCTGGAAATAGCTGTTTCTCAGCTTTTCATCCCATTTTCTGTCAACCAGACTTCCACAATGAACAGCCTAAAAGAATATAAACAGCAGCTTCTGTTGTGGAGTGCACTTCCTTTTTACTGTAAAGCTATGATTAACCCTTTTAAAAGTTTCTTTTAATGTGACCTGACGAAAAGAGAGTCAGACTGTCCTCTGGGATTTGCCTGCAGTGAACCTTCTTCAGAAATCATGACTTTGACTGTCCAAGTGACATGGCTCCCAAGTTGTTAAAGTAGATCTAAATGAAAAGAAAGCAGGATGTCAAAAATGCATATTTATTTCTGAAGATGAAGTACTGCCAGCAGCTGTGCTACGTATTAGTTAAAGCATACATGAGTGTACTAACCACACAGGTAGATACAGACAGAATAGAAAGCAAAACCGGCATCGTGCAGGAAGACAGTGGAGCAACCTATAGGAATGTCCTCTTATCTAAACTTGCAAGCATTTAATAATCAAAAATGAACGTAGGTTGTGTTTATCTTTGTCTGGGTGTAGTAGCATATAGACAGTCTTTCTCAGTAACAAGGACATTCTTTGTAATGCAGATGTACATATATCTTTTGTAGCAACATCTTGTCATATGAACCAAAAAATCCCGGGTGAGGCTTTTCCCATCATGGTAGAAGAAGATCTCAATAACTTGTTATTCAAAACTCTATGACAGAATAAATTTCTGTCCTCAGAAATGGAGTTCTTCACACATTTTCCTGGGAAAAAATGCACTCCAGTGATTTTTTCAATGTATGCACTGGGTTATAAAGGGAGTTTCAGAGATACTGTACTTATCAGCTGCACATGAACAGTCAGTGGTTTAAAGAGGGAACCTGGGATGGAGAAATCCAGCTTTCTGTATCCAATTTTACCCGGTGGAATATGGCATTAAACAACCCTGTTGTGTGTTTAAAATTTCATTTTGTCTGTTGGAACAGCAGACCATATGGTTTATCTCAAAAAGTTTATGGATTGTTTGTTTGCTGTTTTCTCATTTTCTACTTTATAAATCAGATGATGTGAGGGAGATTATAATAATCAAAGGTAAACCTTCAAGTTGAGCACAGTGTAAAACCATTCCTTCAGCCTTCTTTTAATGGAGGAGTTGTGCCTTTAAGATTTAAGCTGTACGTTTGAACCAAAGTCAGATTGATCTGAGGAGTAAAACTGTGGTGGCTGAAATATTTAGTTAGGGGAGGGTGTGGATGTTCTGTTTAACAAGAACTGTTTGAAAATAGTTCTGTTCTTTTGAATGTGTCAGCTGACTACATTCTGACAGCCAGTTTCTTTTTGTTTTAAAGAGTATCCTGGTGGGTTTTTTTATTATTATTTTTTATTATTATTTTTTCCAATGTGACTGTTTATTTGCTGGTCTCCCTTTATATATTTGTTTTTATGATGTTTTTTTCAAGGTGCATTTTTGTGATATATTCTGCCTCACCTGTATTTGCTAGAAGTGCATAAGCTGTGTAAATGCATGTGAAGTCTCCCACAAATGTGTGTGTGAGACAGGCTGGAAGGCTCTGAGTCACAAGTTATTTATTTAGCTTTTAGCACTGCTTATTACAATTTGAGATGTATGTTTTGCATGTGATACAGTGTTTTTTTCTTCTGAGACTTAAACTTTAAGTGGAACAGCCTGACAAAGAAAATGCTCTTTCATGATAAAATTGCAAAGTGAAAATGAATGAGCAGAGAAGTATGCCAGGACTATAATAATGTTTGTAACATTCATTAAATTGTCTGTTAAGTAATGTATTCGGACTGACTAGTGTTTCCTAGTTTCTACATCACCCATTATATGTTCTAGTAAATTAAAGCTAGGAAACCTTTGTTGGAGTTACAATACTCGAACTGACATGTAATTCCCCCAGACAATAGGTACAAGCCTGCAAGCCTCTCTAATTCTTTCCAGTCTTTACATTTATTGATTCTTTTGTAAAAGTGTTTCATCCAATCTATTACAAACAGCACTGGTTAGAAGTGTGAAGTTTACCGTGTTTGACCTTAGGCACATTAAAAACAATAGCTAGCTGGCACACCGTTGTGCATCCCAGACTTAGTCTTATTCAGAAGGAGGTTTGGACCTCTAACTGCTCAACTGATTTGCTATCCTGCTTTGGTTAGAACTGACAAGCTGATTCTTTGATCTGACTGGTTTGGATGTGAATTTGGTTCAGCTATCGTTTATATTCTAGGCTCTGAATGTTTTATTACTTGAGCTGACTTCTATAAGTAGTTCACTTTGATTCAAAGCTTTCTTTTGTCTGGTCTTGGCTGCTGTTTTGCATATACAGATGTAAGTTTCTTACTGCAAAGTATGGATTAAATCTTTACGTTTTTTCTCCAATATGCCATTTTTTTGCATCTTGTATTAATGAAATATAATGCATTTTTATGTTGTGCATATCTTATACTGTAAAACATATGTATTAAATAATTGATAGTAATCAAACATCCTATTTTTCCCACTATATTCATCATCAACTTCAAAGCTTTGAAGTTTAGTAAATAATGTATGAAAGTTTTTAGTGTAAGCAAATCAAAGTGGGCTCCTGATGCCGTGTGCTTTGTCCTTGATCCCAAGCAGAACTTCAGTTTTTAGCCAAACTGAGTTATAAAGGATTTATGAATAACCTGTTAGGTTCTTTAAACATAACCAAAAATAAAGTTGGAGATTTTATGGAGAAAAAAAAAAAAAAAAGAAAAAAGAAAACAAACAAACAAACAAACAAAAAACTATGAAATACTTTCAGAAAATTCACTGCATTCTTAAATCTAAGATCCCTCTCCCATACCCTTTCCCCTGTCCTGCCCCATGATTAAATCAGTTATGAATTACATAAGACAATGATGGAAGTAAGTCTTTTTAACGCAATCCAAAACATGTTTTCAGCCCACTTTTGTGCACAGAGCTTTAGTAAAGATGTCTCTTGCTGAGACCTGTTATGTTTGTGAAGGATGATAAAAAGCTGCCCAGCCAGGAAATTAGGAAATACGTGCTTCTGGCCCCTAAGGAAAAAGCCAAAGACTTCAGTGATGCTTTTAGGCACTGAAGAGACCCTTTCCAGGTCATTCATGCTCTTTAGGTTGACTTTTATCAGTGTGTTATTATAAAAATCCCTATATGCTCCAATGATGTTTTCTTAGTTTGAGCGTATTTTCTGATGTATCTAAAGCTTAAAATATAGCAGGAGAAACGCTGCAGTGTCAGGCAGGCACAAAAATTATGTGTCACTGTGTAACTTCCATGCAGTTTGTAAGGTTTTTCTCCAACCCTCGAAGCAGAGATAGATCAGGACAGAACAGAATGGTTTGAGTCCACCCCCTTTTAGCAGCAGAAAGCAAAAGCACTGTGGCACAGCTCCTCACACATAGGCTACCTAAGCTGGTCAGAGCTGGGATTGAAAGGTTTTAATGTTCCTGCTAATTATTAATATAATTTCTGCATATATGCATAATTTCTGCATTATATTTGTGTGTGTGTGAGAGAGAAACATTGTGTACATACTAATATAAAAGGTATGATAGTGATATTGCTTAAGGCAACAAGGTTGCTGGAGGATCCTTGTCCTTGCTAACTTCTCCCTGTGTGGCTACAGCCTATGGCACATGTGTTACTGTGTGGTGAAGGCCTGAGGTTTTGCTTTGTTTCTGACATGGGCTCTACAGAAGCAGTTGATAAAAACGGGTGCTATTTGGTATAGCCAAAACTTTAAAAATCCTTTCCAGCCCAAACCATGCTATGGTTCTGCAGTTTGTTTTCTTGACGTTCAGGTGGTTGTTGCTCCCAAGATTTCCTGTATGCTACTGTTATTTTCCTTTGAAGTAGCATGGGTTCTACCTTCTACTGGCAACGTTTCAAATAAAAGCAACAAAACTCACCATCTTTTATATTTAAGCGTTAACTTAAATACAGCTGGCATTGCAGGCTGCTCAGTGTTATTGGACACTGGAAAATTGTTTCCTTTGGGGATCTGTAAATGATGTGATGAGCAAGTATTTAATCTTCACTTAGTTCTAACTGCTTTCTAAAAACTACTATGGTTGGGTTTTGTTTTTAAAGCTATTTTTAGCTTTCTTCCCTGCGGCTTTTGGCCATGCCTTTTTAACTAGGGCTGTGCTCTATTTTTAATCTCTACACTGTAAGATCAGCTGATAAAGCTAATGATGTTTGCAGATAAGCTCTCACGTCCTTTTGGAAGTTTTGAAATTGTTAAAAGAGTATTGGCAAAAACATGGTCTGCAAGAAGTACATGACTACAATGTGACCTCGCGCATGTTAATTTTTCAGTGCAAGAAGATCCTGTGTACTTGCCTAAAGCAACTGTGGCTTTCATAGATCAACTTGAAGGATTGGGACTTGCTTTTGTAAGGAACATAGAAAGTATTTGTCAGCTACAGCTCCCTGTTTGCAACAATACATCACCTTCATATCTTTCTTCGGTCGTAGAGAGATTCTGCTGACAGCAGGACTATGATAGAACAGACCGAGTCCCCCATTGACTTTTTACTTTCAGTGTCACCTTGGGGCATCATGTCTGGTTACCAAGTAGTGATAATTTCTTAAATGTTACTACTTCAGTTTTTCTTGTCTTTTGCAGCCTATCTGTTCTACAGAGTTGAAGTTCTCGTTTGACACAAAAATACTAAATTCCTTGTAGAAGAATAAAAATCTCACTTATTTTCAAGTTATCTTTTTTGTTATTATATATTTCGAGCACTTCAGAGAACTGTATAAATTTCTGTTAAGCTGTAATCTGTGTATGAAAATATTTAGTTGTTTGGCAAGGAAGATGGAGCAGAAAGGGGGAGGGGGAGGAAGAAAAACACATTTGAGAAGGAAAAAATTAATTAAACTTAACCGAAGGGTGGAGGTTAACTATTTTGTGTATATTGACAATGGTAAGGCTAAAGTACCTTTCATGCACTACTCTCAGCTATCTGAGGAACAAAGGAAGACTTTTCAGTAACTGTTAATATAGAAGCATTGTACTTAGTTATCTTCATGACCAACACTGATTTCATAAAAGGCAAGACGTTAATAATTGCAATGCTCCATTCTTGGTATTGTGATCTTTGGATTTAAGTCAATAAACCAAATCTGATTAGGTATCAGTGAATGACTTCTTGAACTAGATGTTTATACTGAAGTCACCAGAAACACCAATCACTTGAACTATCAAAACCAATGTGCTTTAATTAAAACATTTTCTTTAGTTTCAAGTCTCTTCACACTATGGGGGTTGGCAATTAGAAACTGACACTGGGGATTTGTACACAACTCTTCTCCAATTATTGAACTCTGTCCTTAATATATATTAGTTGCTAAATCAAGTCATACGTCTGAGGTGAGAATTGGAGAGCTGAGAGCAAATATTCATCGTGGTAGCTGAAACAGGTTTAATTAAGAGGCAGCTATCTCACAGTGATAAATTTAGAGCTTCTCCATAAGCCATCTGACTTACCGCTATATTTGCATACAGGAGAGTTTGATTTAGATGGGTTCTTTGTTAAACGCTCAGCAGATGTCTCTTTGATAAGCCAAAATGTTCCATTGATGAAGAGTCCAGCAGCTTTGCTTCTGCAGCATAGAGATGTGGAGAAGGAGATGGATCTTGACCTAGGGCTGACCTCTCACATCCAGCTTTCCCAGCGTTGACGTGTTCTCAGAAATACCCTTTCTTTGAGGACTGACACTTTCTTGTTCTGCTCTTGAACTCAAAATTCCACTGTCTTTTCCAGTTACTGCAAAATGTAAAAGATGAGATGTGCAAATAGGTGAATAGTAATTGTCCTCATTGACGCTTAGCAATTAGGGCTGCTTTACAGCGATTGTTCAACACAGCTGTGTTATTGCTGAAGCTTTACACATTGCAATCTCTGTTAAGTTCGGAGAGGAGAATAATGCCCTTTCTGGAGGAAGGAGAAGAATGAGAGTGCTGATTAGTTGAGGCTTTCTCATGATTGCAGCAACGGTTTTCCTGGAATCCGTATCTTCTGCTGAGAAGTTGTAAACAGATACAGCATGACCGTTGTTCTACCCATTTGGTCCCCTACCCTTCTGATGCAGGTGTTGCTGTAGTTATCCATTGTTTTGCGTCTTCATATCCCATTCCTGCACAGTATCTCTACTGTTATCCAAAAAAATTAAGAATAGATAACTATACAAAGTTCTGTTCATACATTTTTATCTTGACAAATTTGGCTATAAGAATAATTTCAAGCTTATTTTCTGTAGCTGTGGTGGGCACAGTCCAAGACAACAATCTTTGCGTGGTGCTAACTGCAACTTTGTTTAATCCTTTAAATTGAAAGGCTTTGAGATAACCAACTTACTTGCTAGTGGATTTTTTTGAACAGCAGGTTAGCAGTATGCCAGAAGATTATTTGGATGCATTTATTTTGTCTGTGTTTTGCCTTAGGACATTGTATATACAATGTATATATTACTGAATTGCCAATGACAAAAATGTCTAACAGATGTTTTTTTTTCATTCTTTTGGGGAGAGAATAATTAGAATGAAAGGCAGTTCTTACATTAGGATTTTTTTTCATTTTGTTACTGTTTAGAAATGACCTCACTGTTAGTTTCTGAGCTAGGCACTTCAGTAGTATTCTGTATATTTTGCTTAGAAAAAACGGAGGGAAGATCTATTACTTCTTGCTCACAAGTGAACAAGTGATATTCAGAAACAATTCTTGTGTTCATCAAACATAAAGATAAAATGGATCATTACTTTGGAAATGTAAATTAAAAAAGTCATCTGCACACTTGGTTTCAAATAGTGTTCATATATTTTATACCAATTAAATGCAGTAAAACATTATTTCTATAAAGCAATGTCATTTATGAACATTTTATTACATAGAGCTACTCTTTAGTTTCTACAATGAGAAAATTGCTTGGCTCACACTGAGATGAACTGTAGGTGTTTCCTGTGCAGTCTTCACATTGCGCACACAATGGAAATATGTACTTCTTTGGAAAGAAAGATGATCAGATACTGAAAAAAATGCTGAATGTTCTGAGGTATAAAGCCACTTAAACAAGCAAAATAAATCAAACTTGTTCTGCTGTGTGTCTGCTGGTTGTACTTGCATGTGCTAACATTCTTTCCTGGCTGATGGCTGTTTTTTACTTTTTTTGTTTGATATGCCTTTTGATGAATGTTCAGTATTTTCACAGGACCTTAAAATTTTTCAGCTCGTTCTCTGCAGATGTGTGTCCATGTTTGGTTTTTTTTTCCTTTGGTTCAATAGCAACATATAATAGAACTGGACCCTAGTGTATGTATACTTCTGGTAAGTGAAGATGATCAGCAATTTGAAATCCTGGGAGCAAGTAGTCATTGATCAAACAAGATGTCATACATTTAACAATGAAATCTATCCCCAACAAAAACGACTTCAGTGTTGGGCTCTGAATGAAACTGGGGGTCACAGAAGTGCCTCATTCGGTTTGTGGCCTTTGTTTAATCAGGTTGTAGTCTTAAAATACACATTCAAGATGTAATTTGCCTTCAGGATTATGGATAGTTACAGGTTAAACTAAGTGACAGAAAGGCATCGCTTTTATTAAAACAGAAACAAAGTTTGTTGTTTATTTTTATTTTTTTTGTAAGTGTGTACGTGTTTGTTATGCTCTGCTGCTGATGATTCAGCCATGTTTCATGTCTTTGGAAGTATTAGGATTTCTGGGTGTCTTGCCTTGAAGGAAGAAGAACAAAGGTAAGAATCCGACATGTAGCTGCGAAGTGTTTAAAGTGGCCTGGATTCGATTGCCATCTGTCAGAAACTGATGAGTGAACAAAATATTGTTAGCTTGACTATCAGTCATAATGAAAAAGGCCAGCCGAGTGGAATTTGAACCTGGAAGAATAAATTTTTGCAATGACATCTCTGAGTGCAAAGTGCAGTGAATTAGCCAATGATGCATATCAGAGAAGAAGCTGAAAAATACTTTTGCAAAATGGAAAGAACTGAACATAATTAATCTCACCTATAATTAATCTGTTATAAAGTCAGTTTGTAATCTGATTAGCTGCATTTTCGTCAGACTGAACCAGACCAAAGCTGTAATAGTTTCTCCATGCAGATTGATGCTATTTTATTAAAATGGTAGTGGGAACGCTTCCAGATGAGTCGATACTCCATGTGAATATTTTTGTGTAACAGCAGCCATAGGAGCTTCCAGCAGGAAAAAGCAGATCCAGAGTGCACACGGTGCTGATGGGTCTGAAGAATTCTGGTTGGGATTAGAAAGCAGGTGAATGTAGGCATCTGCCAGAGACCAGTGCTGCCACAGGTTAGGCTCTGCCTGCCATTCTGGTATTTGACAGACACCGAACTGAGTTAGCTGTCTTTCCAAAGAGCTGCTGAGAGCAGATGGCAGCTCAGTAATTTAGCCATCCTGTACGGTTCTGTATTTCTCTGAAAGCTGAAGTTAATTGATGTTAAGCTGTAACTTCCTGCCTCCTGCTCTATTCCTTGTTAGAAAAGTTGGAAATATAAAACATGCTTTTTTCTTCCTTTTTTTTCCTTCTGAATATTTCAGAACAATAATAGGTGGTCTTTGAGAATGTCTGGAAAGTAGTTCTACTTTGTAGTAGAACTGAAAGACTAAAACCAAATATGGCAAGTCAGTTTGTTCAGTTTCTTTTTGGCCTGTTCTGCTCTTTGGCTCTTTGGGTGCTTGGGTTTTTCGTTGACATTTTTTTATTGCTTTTGTTTGGGTTTCTTGGGGGATTTTTTTTTTTTTTTTTTTTTTTTTTTTTGAGGGCTAGCAAGGGATGTGGTAGCAGTAGACTAAACAAACTTCCTCTCCTCCAACACTGAATTCTTTTGGTCAGCATGGATTTTTAAAGACATGTTGATTTCTGATGTGAAATAACATTAATAGAACTTTTTTCCACTGCTAAAGCTCCTTTGGTTCAGTTTGGCACTGCTTAGAGAACTCTGTTTGCACAATAACTTTTTGCAGTACGTTACCTATGCAGAAGAATGCTTCCAATTAGGTTTACTATGGTGCGACTCCTAATGCTGCCGAATGGTAGTTTTTTAAGGTGTTTTGAATTTGTTTTTTTGAACAGTGCTTTATTATATTCACAATATGAGTAGTCATATGGTATGATAAGAGAGGTGTTATTGTTCAGAAATCACTGTTGATTTGGTGTAGTGGATCCACTGAAAATCTTGACTGACTGCCCGCAATATAGTAAATAGAAGAGGAGGAGGCAGGTCCCTTAGTGTTGTAACTTGGAAGCACTGCTTCTTTCCTCTTGGATCTGATATGGAAAGAACTGTGAAGGCAGAAGTGATACTGCCTGTAAATTGCCTTACATTAATTCCTATTCCAATTCCATGTAGCATATGTAAGTGAAAATCCTGGAAATATGTTTGCTAAATCATGTGGTAAATGGTCTTGTTGATGACTGCAGAGTTGCTTTGGGGATGGAGTTGTTAAGCACTTATTATAGGAATCCAACAGGGCAAATTAAGAGAAACCTGTGTGTGTGCTTGTTATTTTAGGACTTTTATGCTCATCTTCTAAGAGACTCATGTAGGCCCTCATGACCTAAAAAGCCTTGCTGTCTTCTAGTCAGAGGTTAACTTCTGAAATCTCTGTTACTGACCGATCAACAATTAAAATAACTGCCTCCAAGGGAGAATTTAATGTTACTGTTCTTTAATGCTAAAGACCTGAATGTTGCTATTAATAATACATAGAAAGTAGCTTTTTAATGTTCTGCTTCGTTGTGTGTGGTATTTTTTCATGTGACTGAGCCTTTTCATACATGTAAATTAAGGGGAATGCATTATGTAAGTAATTATTGGGCAGGTTTCTCATTTGGCTGTAGCACCATTGCAAGCTTTTCCTTAAAACTCAACTGTTCAGATGCAGTGGGTGGAACTTCAGTCTGCACGGGAGTGTTCCTTGGAAATGTTATTCCAAGTACATAAAACCTCTGTGCGTAGCAGAATTTGCCTTTACAATAAATTTTGTTGCAGAAGAACCAATGCGTTCTCTTTTTCCTGATGCTAACAGTGTACATTTGAAGACTTGGCTGTGAGGCTCATTTAAAACAAGCATTGCTGTTGTTTGCACTGCTTCCTAGATTCTTCTGTAGATGTACGTCATTAAAGATCTATCACATCTTAATGTCATTATACAAATACGTACTTCTACATAATAATATAATTTAAATATTTATGGGATAGGTGAATCATTTTTTCTCACCTTTTTTTTTTTTAAAAAAAAATTCTTTAAAATGGCATTACTTATCTGAAAAATGATCATCCTCTTATAATGCAGTTCATGCCGGGATTGTAAGCATTTTCAGTAACCTTTGTGAGCAGCTTTACTTGATAGATCTGAAATTCCAGCTGAGTCAGTGAAGGCTTTTGATGGCAGTGATTATTTTCTAGTCATCATTATTATAACAGTGGAATTCCCCTCTGTGAAAGAAAGGGGTCAGCTGTTTTTTATAAAGTTCAGACATGAGCTTTATCACAGTAGTAATAAAAGTCATTGCTTGCTCGGTAACCCAAAGGACAATGTACCACTGGAAAATTTAACCAGATTTGCACTGTTAGGTTAATTTTAGTATTAGCACATGACTGAATCAAAGCATAGCATACTAATAAACAGGGAATGTGGGTGGGTTCAGACATTTATGGAATACTGGTGAGTGTGAATAATATCTTAAAAACAATTGAAACAAGATTCTGCCTCGTTTTACATTTGTAAATGTGTATTTTCTGATGGGATGGGGGGTGGTAGCTTTTAATTTTTAACTCCTGGTTATGTATGTATATGCATTTAATATTCTGGGAGCCCTACATTGCCTTCATTTTTCCATTCATGCTGGTATATACTGTACAACTGTCAACATTGAGTTGATTTAACAAGTGGATGGAAAGTATTATTTTCACTTTGTGGAGAGAAAAAATGCCACAGGTCTTTTAGCTTTAGCATGTGGTAGAGTTACGTGACGTCAAAAATCAATTCTTTGGAATCTTTTCTGAAATTCAGGATTAATATTGTGAGCTATGAAGTGTGGTGGCTGTTTCTAGGACATCAGTTTTCCCATGGCGCAAAGAGCTTTCCACCAGTAGGTGAGGAAGAAGGTTCCTAGTGTGTGGTGATCAGCAAACAACACGCAGCCCCCTCATGGCAGAACCAGACACTTCTGCTCTCCCTACATCCTCAAAAGGTTTCCAGGGCTCTGTTTGCAAAGGCTGCCGTGGAAGGGCTGTGTGAACGGGGTGGAGCAGGAACAACTCCCTGTATTGTGCATCAGGCCATGACAAGTGCTTTTCTGATGAAGGCTGTTACTGAATGCATTGTTGGTGGTGATATTTCACATTGAGCTTCTGTTAGGTTAACCTTTGTGAGAAACAAAGACAGCTGAACACGTGCGCACACACTGAGTGCTAAAACAAGTACAAGTCATGGGCTGCACCTTTCAATAAAGAAAGTGGGAGGCAAAATTTCCTTTAATGAAGTAAAGGAAGTTTGCATATAATCTCCCCCACCTTAATCTCTGCAGGTGGTATTCATCTCCTTAGTGTTGTCTTTATACGTTCCAAGAGCTACAGCTACCGAAAAGGAAACAAGATTCCTTTTGCGAGCATACATCTTCAGTGTTTTTTTGTGTGTTTCCCTCTTCAATAGAAGCTGATTTAGCCAGAACCTGACAGCCTTACAAGTGCATATTGTGCTGAGCTTTTGAGATCCCAGGAAGTAATTGAATAAAGGAGAGCGCTTTCAGTCCTGTTACAGCTGCAGAGTATTTCAGAATATCATATAACAAATCATTGCAAGCTGTTTAAATGACAAAACTTTGGATAAAATATCATGTGATGGTGCAGTGTGTTTCAAAGAATTGCATTCTCTAGCGTGCTAAAATATCACACGCCGATTTAATCTACCTAATTGAGATTTTAATAGTTGTATCATTGTAAGGAAGTTGTGTCGTGTCTGTGTGGAGGGAATCAGATGAGTACTACATAAAGTAGATGAGAAGTAACTTTTCCTAAGATGTGTCACAAAAACTGATCATTGAGCACAACGTTAGCAAAATGGTGGGGTTTATGGCGCTTTTGTGATTGGGAGACTCCGATTTGTAGACTTGAACGAATTCATGGGTAGCACTGTCTGATATTTTTAAGCTTTATAGGCTGTTAGAAACAACGGGATTGATGTTACCCTTGAGTTTTCTTTTAAAGTAAAAGTGAAAGTATTTTAAAGCTAAGCTTCTTTGAGGTTTCAGGGAAAAAATAATCTACTTGTAGGTTTGAAATTATAATGCATCCTTCAGTTAAACTCTGTATTGTGTAAGATGAATTTACTTTTTTTTAAATCTCCAATTACTGGTGTAAATCAGGATGTTTGAAAAAAACTCAAGAAAGAAAAATTTAAAACAGCATTTGCACTGAAACTGTTTTGGGTAATCAGATGTTTTGTATATTAATTGTTTGATGCTGGGCTGTGAATTTCAGATATTGGACTTGATTGAACGCACCAAGTCGAGGAAGAAGCCTACAAGTGGTGATGTGCGGAACTGTAACTTGATGTAGACATTATAAAATTAACATTTGATTTACATGGAGTATCCTTGACAAAAGAATGACTGAATTCAGAAGCAAATATTCATGTTTATTCAAGACCAAGTTGGATGGGGCACTGGGCAGCCTGATCTAGTATTAGATATGGAGATTGGCTGCCCTGCCTTCAGCAGGGGGGGTGGAGCTTGATGATCCTTGAGGCCCCTTCCACCCCAGGCCATTCTATGATTGTATGTTTCAGGAGTTTTTTCAAGACATTTGTAAGCTTGATCAATGAGTCACTGTACAAAAAGAGCTGAAAGTTTAATGGGAGCAGCATTTCCCCAGGCATTTAAGGAAGTCCTTGGGAAAGAAGGAATCTATACAATCTGGTTTGAAGGGAGCTGAGAAATTCACTGCCTGAAAAAGGGAAATAGAAGAGGAATTTGGATAGTGCGAAGAATTAGGCTGAAGCAATCTGCTCTCACTAGTGAGGAAACCAAGGCAGGGAAACAGGTGCAGTGTTTTATTTCTGTATGCAGGTGTAGCTTTTGACATGAGTTGATCTTAAACATTTAATTTTGGAATTACTGTTCCTGTGTCATTGTTTGCATTCATTTTTCGTAGTGATGTGACAAGTTAATCAAGAGCGCCCTCAGGATTTGGAGATCTGTGACGAAGTGCTCACAGTGTTGCAACATTTCACAAGGCTGACCTGTTAGCAGGGGGCTTCAAGCATTTCAACTGCAATGCCTAGTTTGTAGGAAGGATGAGAAATCTCTGCCCAGGGTGTTTGCCAGTGAGATAAGGAGAGGGAGAAGCAGTACCAAAGCCTCTTCAAATGAGTAGAGTCCTAAGCTCCTGGGACCTGCTGTCCTAATGATCTGTTTGTTGTGATCAAAGAGGCCCTACCCTGTCATCCTTATCCTGCAAGATAAGGATTATTCTGTGCGGTAACCTACTACTTGATTTATTATTTTCTTCAATTCATTGGTGGCAATGTGAGTTGAAAGTTCTCTGCCGATGCCACGATGCAGCTTGGGACCAGCCACATGGAATGAGTATGACTGGTGCATGCTGAACACAATTATTCCATCATTGTGGGAAACCTTGATTAATTCTGTCCAAATAGTACTTCTTTGTTAGTTAACTTAAAGACATTCCTACGGATCTTGACCAGAAATCGCATTTTCAGGGTAGTATGCCAATGTAAATATTTTCATTTGTGAAACTCATTATTGAGATCCTGAATGAGTGTTTTGCGGTTCTAACAGCTCTCATTAATGTTTATTAAGGGGTTCTCAAGTGTGTAGTAAGGTAATCTGGAATAATTTCAGTTGTGAGGGTGTTCTTGAGGTCATCCAGTCCAAACCTATGTGTAAAGCTAAGCTATCTTCAAAGCTCAGTAAGGTTGCTCAAAGGCTGGAGAAAGTCAAGCTCTGAAAATCCCTGGGGATGGAGATTTCCCTACTTCTTTTGGCAGGTTGTTCCAGTGCTTAACCTGTCTCATTAGGAAGCTGCAAGAAGGAGTTCATATGTGTGGTTAGTACATTTAGAATTCAGATTTTGTTTTGGGTGCCCCATATCTTACTTTTGAGTGAGGTGCAGATTAATTTGACACACAAAAATGGTTGTTTTGACCCAGAGCTTTTAACTGCCCTCTGAGAAGACTCAGGTAATAGGCCTTTCTCTAGGATTTGACTTTTTGTCTTTTGTTTCAGTATTTTTGAGTTGCTGTGGACTGTTTTGGAACTCACAGAATGTTTGGTTCTGTTGCCTTATAAAATCATTTATATCTACTTATTTTCTATTTCCTCAAATATATCATGTTGGAAAGCTTTTGCTCTGTACCAGTGTTGAGATGGATAGTTTGCAGTGTACAAACATTTGTCTGGTTTTGCACCCTGCGCTGTGTTTGGTACCATCATTGTCAGCTGGCTTCTAGAAACAGAGTCCTGTGGAATTTGTATCAAGTTGGACAGCTTGAGATATGTGATTTTTCCAAGAGAAAAAAGGTTCGTAAGGTAGTACATAAGACAGTTTAAATATGAAATTACTGTTGTGTTCATTCTTGAAGGGCAAAAAAAGAAGAGTTGGTGGAAGCAGACAGCAGATTGTTCTTTGGGTTGTTGGGATTTTTTTCTATGTAATTTTCTAGTGAATCAAGGGCTTATCTTTATCTTCAAGATCCTGCTTAATTTTTATATCCATAATGTTTTATCACTTTTCATGTCTGGAAATTATTATTTTTTTCTGTACCATATGAACACTGCTATCTTTTGAAGAACAGGACTCATGCAGAGTCAATGAAATGCAATGAACTGAAGCTGTCAGTATTGTAATGATATTTTCAGGAGCCTTAATAGGGGACAAGAGTGAGAAGTTAGCTTACTGGATGCCTGGTAGCACATATCTTCAAAAGTGTAAGCTGCTCTCCTTGTGACTTATTATGAAAACTTTGAGAAGGAGGTGTTCAGTACTCTACATCTTTTCCAAAATATTACTGGATACATATTTAAGGAACGTGTTTTTATCTTAAATTGAAAACAGAGTATTTGGTACAGATGAATAGTTGGGTCCCTTGGATTAAAGAAATTCACTGCTGGTGAGTTATACAGGTCATGCCAAGTGCATGCCAGAAAAGCCTTTCCAGGTATCTTTCTCTGAAGGTTTTGAACACTTGCCATTTTAAGATGACCTACATAGTTGGTCATGCTGAAATCAGAAATTCTGAATTCTGCTTGGAGTTTTGGTAATTCTCTGCAATATAAACCCAGAAGATGGAATACATTCCAGTTTAGCTGATGTGCTTATTTGCCAATCAACCCTTCTGGGAAAGAGGTTTACTACAGTACATGTTGCACAGAGATGAAGATGAGAGCCGTTTCATTAGGGATATGTTGTATTAAAGGTAAATCTGTCACAGAAATGCCTCACACCAGGTGTGTGAGTAAAGGCTGAAAAAGGTGGGGTATGATAACAAAAATGAAGCAAAAGCAAACAGGATCTTAGCATCTAACTGAATGCAGAATTTTCTTTTAATTAGTAATAGTAAGTACACTGTTATCTAAACTTCTACTAAATGCATCAGTGACTCTAAAGTGCTGAATGCAAGCCTTTTCCTTCCCCCCAGTAATACAGCATTTTTTTGTATCTTAAAATATATGGTTTAGAACGCAAACAAATTGTCAATTTATGCTCAATTTTGGCCTTATGAAATGTTTCCTGACAATGTGAATGGGTGTGCTATCTCATCCAGGTTTTGATTCTTCTTTTTCATAACATCTTCCTTATTTATTTGTCTGAAAGTAGGGAAGATGCTTTGCTGTTGTGTTGCAGTCATTTGTTAGGGAGAGTTAAAAAGCTGCATAATCATTTGTTATGGAGTTAAATCCTATGCAGTCATTTGTTAGGGAGAGTTAAAACGTTGACTGCGTGAGTAAGAAATTGAACTGTACTTGGATTATTAACTTTCTTTCCTTAATTGATATCTAAAGTGAGAGAGCTGTCATTTAAAAGTAGTGGGCTGCTATAACAATATGCAACTGTCATGAACTCAGAGCCATAACAGAATTACAAAGCTATATAATGGATAACATCAGAAATTTGGGTGACAAATTAATAGCTGTTATTTACTTCCTGGTTATGCAGCCAGCAGTGGTAACTTTCCTGTATTGTGTTTATGAAACAGGCATTTGAGTTCTCTTCTCACAGACACACACACACAAAATCCATGAAAAGCCCATGAAAAACAAAAACAAACAAAAAAACCAACATTGCCAACAAATCTCAGAGTGATGCAGTTTTATAAAAGAACACCAGGTTCGTTAGCATTACCTTATTTCACCCTTAGCCCTTCCTTGTCTTCAAAATATGAACTGGTTAAACAGTGTGATAAATCAATCCCTAGAGCATCCAGTAGTCAGAGACCAACTCATAATGCCCATACAAAGCAAAATCTGCTTCTGTATGAATTTGCTCTTACCATTCATTTTTCGGTTGTTTCACTTTTTACAAGGCGACTTCATGCTGGAACACATCACCTGTTTGTACTACTCTGATTTTGTGCTGATGTTTTGGGTTACAGTTTGCATAAACTTCATATAACGTTCTTCTGATGATGTGACAAATGTGATGTAGTCATGTTTCCTGGCCTGGCCCTCTAGGTTCCATTAGTTCCATTAGGTGAAGGAGCCGTGCTCCCATCTAATGCTGCTGTGGTGGAATTGCTGCCCTATTAGCCTTGTAAACATTTTTTGTGCTGACAGCTTATTGTGTCAAACATTTACAGAGCTTGCTATTAGTACAGAAGAGACAGCATTGAGCAAACAGCTTTTGGCCATCTCTTTACAACCACTAATAAAGGCTACAAATTGAATCAGGCTTTTGGGTGGGGTTTTGTGAAGTTGGTATTGGAAATTCTGAAGTGGTCAGTTTTTGTGAATTCTGAAAACAAAAATATGTTCTAATACTACATATGGACTGAAAGAGAGAGAATGGAAATAATAATTTTCTGCAATATTGTAGAATTGGTAATATCAAGCTCTTGTTTGATGTTGCTACAAGTTAACCAGACTCTTAATATAAGAAAATCTAAATTTTCTGGTTGAAGAGAATTGTCAACTCATTTTCATAGTACAAAGAAACTCAAAATTAAAATCATATAATCTTTAAGTTCTGCACCAATTTTCTAACATAACATCAGGTTGACATAAAAACATAGCCATCCTATGTGTCTCCACCTCCTCATTTATTTCAAGGATGCAGGGTACATGTCCCTGTGCACTCAGGGAAAGAGAAATTGATATCGAAGGTGAGGGGAGAAAAAAAGCTCCTGGCTATTTCTCTCCACTTCCCTGCGCCCGAGTAAGAAACATTACCCAACTGTTTACTCAAGTCTTTCTCCTGTTTCTGTAAGAGCACTTCTCGTGTACAGTGTATGGTATGGTATGAATTAATTTAAGGATACAACCAAAAGAAGGAGGTGTCTTTTGTGTTTAGAGACTTCCTTTAATTTTTCACTGTCAGTGATGTATAGATTGTGACATTAATGGTCAAGTTGGCTAGACTTACAGATTGCATCCTAAGAAAAGAAACCTCTTGCAGACTGCAAACTGCTTTAATATCACTATCTTGTTTCTGTTCTTCATATACATCTGTTAACAACAACAATGATTGTTAAACTTCTTCAGTGTAATATATATAGTAAATTTAATTTAGATTTCAATGTCAAGTACAATACACATGTAAAGGTTAGGACCTTACTTAGGAAATTGACAGACTGGTGCTCACATTTATATTTTTAATTCTATTTTCCTTTATGTGTATCTTGTGGCACAAGTCAGTGACTCAGTAGTAAATACATGATTATATAATTGAAGATAATATCATAATGGATAATACTAAATGAGTGTTTTAGTTTTGTCTTAGCATTTAGTCAGATGGCAAGTAAGTCTTGCAGCCATGTGCATTTTACTTCAGAGTTTCTAGATGATCAGCTTTGCAGTGTGGGTAGTACTAGTTCTTAAGGATAGTTGTTGAACTTCTCATTCTTCTCCACTGAAAGAAAGTCTGCCTGTGAACTGCAGGGCTATTTCAGCCAACAGCTGGAGAAGATCATTATATTTGATTTGGGAGGTGGATGTGCTTGAGAGAGCTAGTTTAGTTTTCTTTTTATTACAGGAGTTTGAATGACTTCAGTTAAGGGCTCCAAGTCAGATTGGCAGCACCCTGTGCTGTACTGAGAGGTTGTTGCTTGAGTGAAAATCTGAGTTGCTGCAAGGGCTGTGGTGCTGACCACTAAAGGTATGTGGTGGCACAGGAAGGCTGTTGTTTCCAGTAGCATTGACTCTTTCCTGAGGAAAGTTTTTGCTCATGGAGCAAAAACTCTCTCCTGTTCCGGTGGCTGTAATTCCACTCTGATTTGGGCCCTTGTACCAAGCCTTCAGAGTATACTAGTAACATTCTACAAATGTCAAAATCTTACTGAACAAGACAAAATAAAAAGCGGGGGTTCTGCAGGCTGTAGTCAAGTTGGTCCTGAAATGGCTGAACTGAACAAAGAGATTCTTCTGTAGCTTTGACTGGTCTACTAATTTAGAGTTTCAAAGTCCATCCATGCACAGTAGATCTCTTCCATGTTCACATAAGTTACAGTTTCAGTTTATAGTGACAGTTGGTAGGAACCCCAAATTGCAAGTCTTCCTATGGTGTCCCATTCAGCTCTGTTCTGTCACTGCAGAAACAGATTCAGGCCCTATAGTCACTGTGGAGTCACCAATATCCATGAGCAAACTGTAGTTACGTGGCTGAAATAGCGGCTGGTGTGCCACTTACACCATTACCCTTGTGTTTGATATTTAGCTAGGAGAAAAACATGCTTAAGCAGCAACATTATTCTCCCAGAAATAAAAACTAACCCATAGGTGTCTCAGCTTTAGGCAATGGGGCTATTGATTGCTCTTGGTCCATTCGTGTAATTAATCTGACAACAGTGACTGATGTGATCTCTACTTTTCCAGTTACTGAGAAATGACTAGGGATAAAAACAGCACCATTGCTGAAGAATGTTTTAGTAGTACATATCACGGGAAGAAAATCACCAGTTTTCCTGAACAAAGTTACTCAACACTGTGATTGCTACCTACCAGAGTTTTGGCTTTAATTGTTTTTTGGATTGTATTAAGAAAATTTTTGAAATTGTTCTACTTAACAAAAGCATTTTGGGGGAAAAAAAAACAAAAACAAAAAACTGTTGCTACTGTAACTGTACAAGATGTCATTTGATACATGTGTAACTTTGACTAGGGCACTTTTTCATACATATTTCATTGTTTTAAAAAAAATATGAAACTAAATAGAACACGATGCAGGGAAAAAACCTCTTAGAACTGTGAGTTCACTTCATTCCTGGAGGCATCGAAGTCTGCTTGAACAAAAGCAGTGAACTTTCTCACAGCCTTCATTCAGCTGCTCAGCTCCCTGACAGCTGGATCACTTACTGACCCTTCCCTTTGTATGATTTCTTCTGGGATGAAATCTAAGTACTGCCGTGCTGAGCATTTTCCAAACGTAGGAGGACCAAACAAGAGACAGACTTATCTTAGATTGACGACTAGATTGATGGTATGCAGCACAGAAGGTTCAAGCCCCATGCTAGCATGAAATAATTTGACAGATAGAAATATTTGCTTATAAATTGAAAGAGTAGGTAATAATAGTGGTTTTTATGATTACATTACATGATATTTTATGATTACACAGACTAATAGCTAGCAGATGGCACAGTGTACATTTTACTTGTTTACTGAGATGATGGATAGCAGTGATTGAAAAACATTTTTTTCCTTGTTACATTACTCTGAAAGCTTGTAGTGGACAGGCAATTCAAAATATGAGTCAACGATAATTTGTGTCTACTCTGGATTTTTGGGAACATCCGTTATTCTGTTTCTTATTTTACTGGAGTCTTTTCTTCTTTCAGTGATACTCTCTTCTTGGAAGGAGGAAATCTAAGTAAATATGTGCTATCCATAAAATGTACTTGGAACACCAGGCTTTTAAGTGGGTGAATGTGTGCCTGACAGCCTACATATACAAATAATATCTGTTTGTATGAAGAATAAATGGCGAGAGGCTTTTTTCACTGTTCCATTTCAATGTTTATCACATTACTCAAGCGTTTTGAAGAAGAGATGCTCTGTCTTTTGTTGGGGCATCTCAGCACAAATCTACATTGTTATATTGCATATTACCCAGATCGTTAAAGCTGTCCAGTCACAATAATAATTGCAATGTTTTTCATCCCTTCTGTTTAATTGGTATTGACTTACTGAAATTATCTATGCCTATGTTTTATATGTAGCTACTGTTCATGTTGTTTTTTGATCTTTAGCGTTGTGACTTCAGAATACTCCAGAAATATGAACTGAGTTGTTCCATGAATTCACAGACTTAAAACCTGCATTTCTTCTAGTTTTATCCCTATGTGTTTTAGCCTATAGTGTCAGACATCCAGCTCCCCATGAGGTTTCTGAAGATTGCTGGTCCTTTCAGTCTCTTTCAGCAGTATAAGGGTGGGTGTGGGACAGCAGGCTTGTGGTTTCAGCAGACAGTATCTGAATTATGCTTAGCTGTCTCTCCAGGTGGACAGGGAGGAATCTGTGTTTTCTCTCACGAGGTGCTGTGGTAGGTATCTAGTTTCTGAGAAACTTTAACCTGAGACATAAAGCGTTTTGTAAATTTGATACAACTGGACCAACATGCTCAGATGTTGTTATGAGAAGACTAAATACAACATGAGTTTCCTTGTAAAATCAGGCTAAAAAAATCAGATCGCACCGGGGGGTCTTTTCTCCTTAAAGAACTCAGTAAGATAATGGATTATTTTTTTTCTTCTAGTAAAGGGGAAGGGAAATCATAGCAAGAAATACTGAGAGTGTGCAACTTGAAACATAACGTGAGAGTTTTTTCGGGTAAGAAGTCTCCTGACTTGTAGCCAGAGAATGTTCCGCAATATGCATTATTTCTAATGTAAATTTGCATACGTATGACCTGGATGCACACTAGTAGCTGGAAGTTCAGTTTTGTTTTCAATCAGAGATGGATCTGCTGAGTCCCTATAATTACATCCACTTTCATCTCCCCTCTTTAACGAGATTTTCATCAACTGTGAACAGACAATATTCACAAGCTGGCAGCTTTAGTGATCTTATTTCTCATATTCCCTATCCCTTAGGTGTACTTCCTTTTTCTTGTCAGTAAATTATTATTTTTTCCCTCTATTTCTGGCTTTTTACCACTATGTGGTACATTGGGTAGCAAATACATATGTCAATGATGATTGTCTTGCTCAGCTCCTTGCCTTTGACTAAATCTTAATTTAGCATTCTGTGTAAGACCCAAGCTTCAGACCAGTGTGATAATACATTTTCTATCTCGTATTTGTGAAGATTAAATAAACATATGTGGAAACAATGCTTTGCATAGGTTGTAAAGTACAGAACAAGAAGTAGTAGAAATCTTCCTGCCAAAAGCCAGAATTCTCCAAAACCCCATGACTTCTATGTGGAAACCTGAATCATCACTAGTAAATGCTTGGAGTTGTCAGTATGGAAGGGAAACAGCAGGAGGAGACAAGAGGAGAAAGAGCAGAGCTCAGTTGGTGTCCTTTAATATTCACAGTTCTCTTACTATAGCAGAAAATAGGTACTTCATCAAAACCTGACTGCTGGACTGTTGCATCATAAATAGTTTTCAGGTCTGCGTGGGTTTGCGATTCATGGCCTAACACAAGCTGGATGCAGCTCCTGGGTGGGGAGATGTAGATCATGGTGTAACAAGTGCCATTGTCATCCCTGTGGTGCTGACTGCATGGCAGTCCCATGGGTCTCCACTGGCTGCAAGCTGGGAATTCAGCCACGGCACAGCTGCTATGGTAAAAAGAAGCTTTTGGCCCCTTCCAGGTGAGCTCTGCTAACTGGAAAACCATTTGCATGAATTTTCGTGTGAGATGAGGAACAGGGATGCACAGGCATGAGAGAAGTGGAGAATCACAGGGTTACTTTTCTCAGGAGTACTGTGGCATTCAGGGCTCTTGTATTTGCACAAGGCTTCATAAACCAGGCATTATCCTGTTCCAGCAGTGCATAGGCTGTTCTCTGAATGAGAAGATGACAGATTTTTGAGAATCCCAGAATTTAGTTGGAATGTAAACAATAAAATTGAGCTATAGGTCTTGAGGAATACCTAATGTGTACAGTTAACTGTAATTGCCTGGGTGTTTTTGTTGGTTGTTTGGTTTGTTTTTTTTTGTTTTTGTTTTTGCATTTTCATTTCGGGATCTATTCTTCATGCAAAGGATTGGTAGATATCTTAATAAATTTCTGTAGCAAAATGTTAAATAATGGCTTTGTAGAGTGTGTGCTTGTTATATGTATACGTATATCAAAGCTGCAAATCTGCGTAGTCCTGATTTGTTCAAGGATTCTAATTCATTCCTTTGTAAAAGCTCACTTTTTTGTGTGTGGCTTTTGTGTTTTTAATGGCTCTCTTGTTGGGTGAGAAAAAAGAATTATGCATTTTGTATGTGTATCTAAATAATGCCTTTGTGCTTTCATGGCCGTGCATTTAATTCTACTTTTACCCTATTGACACACCTCACATAAGTCACTCACAGGCCCCTGTAATACTTCCATCTGCACTACTCAATATTCACAAAACTGTTATTGTTAGGTGTGTTGGGTTGCAAATACTTAAGTTATTCCTCAGAAATGCTTCAAGGAATGTTCTGCAGCTTTGTTAGCAGTTAACTTAGCATGCAAGGTGATATGAGCATTGATCATATTGAAGAATTGATCCTCTATATCTTGAGAATGTAACAAACTAACCACAGGCTGCCATAGCAAGCTCTCTATATTTATCTAGCCAGAGAAGTGTGAAGGAATTTAAGAAATCTATGAAAATTCTTAATTTACTGTTTCAGAACTTGTAATGTGTTTTCCCAGAAGTGTGTTGTCCTGCAGATGGCTTGATCAGCCAATGGAAACCAGGGTCCTGGAAGGCAGCGCTGCTCTGCGGCCTCCCTTTTGGGCATGCACATGGCCAGTGTGGGGAGCAGTGGTCAGGTACCTGCATGTTTGCTGCTAGGGGTCACCCAAGCATGGAGGTTCACCTGTATTTCAACACTAGAACAAGTAGATTTGTGTTTCTTGGCAGAAATGGGCTGCTGTTTAGGGAAGCGGATTTCATAGTAACAATTTTTTGTCTCATAACCTTGTACTGGCCAATATACATAAAATTTGTTATGGTATTTAGGTTTTTTTTTTTTTTTACTTTAGCTTCTAGAAAAGGCAGCCATGCTGTCTTCCATTCAATGGGCATGCTTTAGCTTGTCAACAGAGATGAAGATGTACAAAAAATTGTGCTGGCTTGCAAATCCCTGAGGATTTGCTGTCCATGAGGACAGTCACAGCAGTAAAAGCAGGGTCTTCAGCTCTTCTAAATAAATAAATAAATAGCTATTTACTCCTTTACATTTGACAATGTTCAAGTGCCCAATTCAATTTATAATAAGTCATTTCCTTACTTTTGGAATAAAAGTTATCCATTGTATTCTGTTCCTTTGTCAAAAAGCTCCAGCTACTGTATCAGTGTTATTATAACAGTATGACACTCATATGTATAAAGGGACAGGAAGAAAATACAAAAAATTACAAGAGTGAATGCAGTTTGTATCTCCAGGAGATGTATTTTTTAGTTACGAAAAGACTTGATCTTTTGTATATTATGCACTTCTGGTTACTTTTCAAAATTAGGGTCTAGTATTTTAAAGGAATTTGCATATTTATAGCTGGAGAATGAGAGAGTACAAACTGTGTGTGTGTGCATGTGTTTATTTATTCATTACAAAAAATAATCACTAAGGGAGAGCTAAAGGATTGACATTGTACAAAAAAAAGTCCCAGAAAAAAATTTTTTTTAAGTTTCTGCTGCCATAGATCCACAAGAATGTAGGGAAAAACTGTTATAAAACTGTTATTGTTCTTTCCCTCACCTACCACTGCACTCCATTGCCTTCCCTCCCCCGCTGCTTAATGCCACGCTTTGATACGCTGCTATATTTGTGTTAAAAAATGAGCTTTGGTGTGCATGTTGTAGGTGGCAGGGGGACAGGAGGAGGTGTCTTGCTCAGGGCCACAAAAAGCAAATCCTATTCCAGGAGCTGGCGCTCCAGAAATCACTCAGTCTGCTTTGTTCTCTCTCTGTCCTGTGAAAAGCTGTTTCAAAAAACCAAATGGTGTCTATTTGTTCAGTTTTCAGGGTGCAGGAAGGTGTGGTATAGTTATACTTACAAAACAGAATACTCAGCCGAATACTCACTGAAATACCATGTACTTCTAGTCTGTCCCTTGCAGCCACTATCGCACTTCTTCCACTTATTTTAAAACAATTAAAGCATAATAAATAAATCCTGCTCTTTTTTTCCTTCCACTTCAATAAAATGAGCGCCTGTGTTAGGTTAGATCAGTTACACCGTCGTGGGTAAGTGAGAGGGGGATCTGGAAACCCATATACTGTACCTCTTGAGTAAATTAGGTTTTTGATCATTTTGTTAGGAGATGATAGGAGATGATTGTGATAGGAGGACGTGACTATTAATTTGTGTTTTGTGTTCCCGTGTATAAGCTTCAGAGAAAGTGTGTTACAGTGTGTGCAGCTGAACTTGCTTTAAATTTTCTTGACTACATATGTTTTTCTCTCTGCTTGAAGTCAAACATATCTAATATCACAGAACGGCAGGGGCTGGAAGGGACCTCGAGATCATTGAGTCCTACCCCCCTGCAAAAGCATGTTCCCTACAGCAGGTCACATAGGTAGGCAGGCATCCAGATGGGTCTTGAATATCTCTGTAGAAGGAGACTCCACAACCTCTCTGGGCAGCCTGATCCAGTGCTTTGTCAGCCTTATCATAAAGAAGTTATTCTTCGTGTTAGTACGGAACTTCCTGTGTTCAAGTTTTAGGTCATTACTCCTTGTCCTATTGCTGTACAGCCCCGAGAAGAGCCTGGCCTCATCCTTTTGCCTCCCACCTTCCTTTAGATATTAATCAGATCCCCTAAATGCTCAATACTTTTGCAGCATTCTCACTACTTTTGCAGTGTGCTAACACAGCAGTTTGTGCAGGGAGGAGAATCTTGTTTTTTAATTATTCTTTATTTTAGAAGCTGCTGACGCTGACCATGCCTTTGTTTTAAGACATTACCAAGTTGGGGAAATTTAATATTTAATGCCTGACCTTCAACATGTAGCGTTGGAACATCTTGGTTGAAATCAGTGTTCCCAAACAAGGAAAAATGCAATTCAATCTGGTTTTTATAAATAGTCTGTAAACAAATTTGGTAAAAGGACTTACTTCTAATGCTCTTTATCTCTTCATCTGATGCTATTCAGTCTATGAAATATTAGAAACGTATAGTTTTACTTTATAACAAAAACATAGTAATCCTCAGATAATAAGCAGGGATTAGCTTTAAATGAGATAGTGAATGAAGAAAAGATAGTATTCGGGGTTCTGACCATAAAGAAGAAATTGAGGTTGTCTTTGTTAGTCTATATGAATCAGTTTCAGAATGAAATAATCAAAGTAAAAGGTAGCCTAGTGCAGTGGTGTTACACCCTGATCTTACCCTGTGCTTTGGCTTAGAAGGGTTGTAATGAACTCACAGCACTGCTGAGCTGGTGCTGCATAACAGGTGGATGGCGACCAAGTCACTGTATATTTGACCACACTGTTGTGTTCTGCAAGGAACTTAACAAAGAAAAGCACCAAGACTTATACCTATGTTTAAACGTTCATGAGATTAGGTTTCTGGTATCTACTGTAGTCTATAAGGCAGCATCTGGTGATGGGACTGGCTGCTTCTTGTGTCCCTTGTTGTTCTGCATCCAGGACAGTTAAGCTTCTGCTTGTTTCTTGCTAGCAGTGAGCATGTTGGCAGCAGGATGTGGACTAGAAGCACGTGAAGAACGAGTGTAACTTACCCTTACTGTGCTTGTCTTGTGGCCACTTTGCTTGTGAGCAGATGTCTTAGTAATGAGCATAATGGAATTTTAGAATATCGTAAAAAGTAAGTTTAATTTGAATTAGTTTGATGGCTGCTGTGGCTAAAATCCTGGAGTGCTGCCTCTGCATCTCTGCCTGAACAAATCAATTCTGTAGCTGTAGTTTCTGGTTACTAGCCCAAAAGCTGTGCATGAATGTTAGAGAGGTACGATGTAGTAAAATATATCCTTGTTCCTTTTGGTGTCATAGCATTATGTATCTAAAATAAAATATTTTAAAGGCATACATACATTCTTCTGAGAGACAGATTTTTGCAAATCTGTCTCCATTTACTCTCATTAGAATTAAATCAGTACAATCGCTAACAGATGTCAGACTGTTATGTTTCTGGTAAAACAGACCGTCTCCCCATTTCGTAATATGAACATTTATGCTTACAGTCAGCATACTTCAACAACTGTGTCTGAAATGCCAGGTAGTCATGTTTATTATTTGGGGTCTCTGAATATGTTACTTATATTTGGACAATAATTAATTGTGTGCATTCTGGCACATGTGGTTATTGAACAAGATGCCCTACAGATTGTTCTCATTCCTTGGAAAATGCTGTCCTCCTTTTAGTCTGTTTTATTTCCCTGTGGTTGCTTGTTTCTCACTAACATTTATTTTTCAGATCAGTTAGCCTCCTTCTGAATAGCTGAGACCTGAGAAGGGTGCCAGCCTACAGCCGACATAACTGTGTGATATTGGAGCAGAATCATGTTATTATCAGCTTACCACTTTGTTTTGACAGGAAGCTTTCCATTAAAAACAAACACCAAATGAGCTAAAATAATACAAATACCTGTGAAATGTCTCTGGCGATTCAAAAGGATTTTCAGTTAAAGCTTTCAGGACTGCAGTATGGTTGCTTTTCTTCTGCAAACAGCATTGTAAAGTGAAAGACGAGCTGTATTTCAGGCAACTCACTTTGGCTTTCCGTACCACAATGATGCATGTGTGCATGCTTTTACTGGGATGGATAGAAATTAACGAGTTTCCCTCAGTTCCCTAAGTTGAACTCCTCCTTCTCAGCATTTGAAATGTGCATATGTGTAGCTCGACTCCTGCAGTTCTCTGCTAGCTCAACTACTCCACATTCTGCACTGCTTGAGTGAAGTGAAACCCTTTGCTGGCTAGAGCTGTGCCAAGCTGACTGCTGCTTGCCTCCAACCCCATAGCCCCTGGGCTGGCACAGGGGAGCAGGGTTTTAGCCCTGCTTGTTTTTCAGAAGCGCTGCAAGTCACTTGCCCTGAAGGCTTGCAGTGCTTGAGAGCTCACCATCTGGGCAGGTCATCTGGTTAGCAGTGGGACTGCACGGAGGCCACTGACTCCTCTGGTTTGACTGGGAAGTGTCTGTGAAACCTCCAGGTTTCCCCAGGCAGAGCCTGTTCTTGGCAGAGGAAGCTTTTCAGTGTCTTGGTGGCTGGGAGACCCCCCCCCAGTGTCAGCAAATTCTGCAAAACATGGCAGTCATTCTTGAAAGAGATTTCCAAGAGAAAACAGGAGAGTCGTATATTGAGAGCAATGCTACTTGCTTTATGCAGATATCTTAATCAGAAAGAATCTCAATCAGCATTGTGCAAATGAAATCAGAAGATGCTGGATGTATCCTGTTGCACAGAACTCTTTTTTTTTTTTCAAATTCGAAGTATTTTAAATATGCTGTGCACTAACAGTGGGTAGGGCAGGTTTGCTTACCACTAGCAATACATAAACTGATATGCATGATTTACCAAATTTCATACAGACTGTGATCTTTCTTCATCTTGCTTTGAGAATTAAGGCGATGCTAATAATTGAGCTATTCCTTTGATTTCTCAAGATCAGATGAATTGAAACTATTTTACAAAAGATATCTTTGCTTTGTTGCAAGGTTTTCACTCTTGTTTCACTTTTCAAATATCAGTGATTTGTCCTGCTTCACAGGGACACAGAATGCTTTGGGTTGGAAAGAACCATTTCTATGTTTGTATGATTTATGTCAGTACAAGTGGCACGTCATGGCACTGCTGAAACTGGGAGCTCTTTCTGTGCCATAAAATAAAGCCAGTGCAGAGAACAGGACTGAGGTAAAAGAATTATCAGTTCTTTTAAAAAACCTTTTTTTCGCGAGAGGGCCATCATCCAAGGTCAACTCCTACATGACTGTCTTCTCTTAGTCCTTCCCTATGAAATTCAGTGGATGAGATCCTTCTCATAAATCGACATGTTGAATGCACAGCCCTTGCAAAAATCCAGATTCTCTTGTCCACACTATCAAGGGAAATTTGTCCTTCCTCTGTGCTCCAGAGTACTTCTGATTATGATTCTATGGACCTTAAAGACCACCTAGTTCCAACACCATGCAACAGGAAGGGACACCTCCGTACGAGGTCTGCTGGGGTTTTTGTTGTGTGAATATTTAGCAGCATGTGTTGGTTGGTGTTAAAGACAGCAGACGTGCAAAATTGCAGCAGCTTTTAAAGTTGAAGAGCTGCTTCAATAGAATATAAGATGATTTAAATCACAAAGATGTATCCTTTGCATGTCCTTATAGAACACGTAGACATAATCATATTAGGTCATTATGTTTTTATGTGGTCTGTAACAATGTGCATATGATGCATCATTGGGATTTAGAACTTGTAAATATTCATTTACTCTTTATCTTCCCAATTTTCTTAGTAATAAAATGGCAGATTCTGATGTTCCAATTTCTTAATTGATTTGGAAAGCAGTGTTTTGGAAAATAGGTTTGGGATTTCAGAATTACAGGGCTGCTTGTTACAATGGCCTGTGCTTCATTCATTTAAAAACTGTGAGATTGGAGAGGACTGTCCCATTTTCACTTCCAGCCTATATGAGGGACTTACTAAACGTATATGCCATAAATAGATGTTCTGTGCATTTTATGAAGGTTGGAACCTGGATCTGTTCTTCAGGCTGTGGAGTTAAGCATCTCAATGTATAACCATTATTATCTGGATAATGTAGAGAGGAGAAAATAGAAAAAACTTGCCATTAAGATCTGTTTCTCAGCAAAACTGTCTAGTTGTTTTAAGTAATTGTCTCACAAGTTATTAGTATTCTTTGTTTTCTTCTTAGTCATTTTTATCATGTTTTCAATAACACCAGTTTAGTTTTCTTTAATAAGCATATTCTGTTAAATCCTTATTTTTGAGAGAAGCAAAGTGATTTGAGCCTGAAGCTTGCTGCTGAAGGAAGTTTGGTATAAGCCGTGTTGTTAGTCAGACACTCACTACAGAGTCTTCAATTTTGGCTTATTCGTTAAATGTACAGCACCAATTATAGCTGATGTGTGCTGACAAGTGATATTTTCACTTCAGAATTCTATCTAGTTAGATAATTTAAATAAATGGGTAAGTGTACCCAGTGTCTACCACAAGCTTGCCTACCTGCTGCTTTGCTTTGTAAGGGTTGGCTTGGGTTGTTCACTTAATAAAAGTTTTAAATGTCATATCTATAAAAGGTTTGATATAAAATTCTCCGGCTAAGGAACATTCTGGCAGTGAAAAGAGAAGATAGGCAGCTTTAGACCTTGCTCATAGTCTCTTCACAAATAACTTGTTAAGAAATTATATTTGAGATTGACCTAGCTCTTGCTGATACGAACTGCATTGCAAATCTCTCTACAATGTTTGCATGCAGGCATTCTTTCTTTCTTTTCCTCCTCCTACCACAGCCCCTGCTTTTCTAAACATCTCTCATCATAGCTGCCTGCCCTATCTTTTTATTGTGGACATTTTGTACACATCTCTTAACAATAAGGTGTGTATTTGTTCACTACTTATGTGCCAAGACCCCTGCTCTCCCGAGTCTCTCTCACCAGGGTCACTTCTTGGCCACCTGCTCCTTTCTGCACACCATGCATAAACTACATTGCTAACTGACAGTTATGTCCCTGTGATTCGCAGCTGTACATATTTCCTGACACCTCTAATGACTCTCTGTTCTCTCTGCCTGCCTGCATTGACTTTCCCTTTAAATACTTCATGTGGATGTGTTTCTCCTGGGGACAAATCAACTGTTCTGCTTGTATAGTCAGTACTTAGGCTTTCTGTGAATAACCTCGGTACCATATTTGATCCTGAACTTCTCAAGTGATACCTTTCCTCTACCTGCAGATCTCATTTGCTATATATAACACTGGCATTTTTTGCTGCCTTGTGGCCTATGCTTCCTCTCTTGACAGATTCATTTCTCTACGTTCCTTCTGTATTTGCTGCGTGTGAAAGGAGCATTCATTCCTTTTCCGAGTGCCCTATAAGTACTGGTTCCAATTAATTTCAGGCATCAATAGAAAATGATCCTCTTGTTCAAAATCTAGGTATCGTGACTCATCATTCTTCTTTCAGCTTTTTCCTTCATTTTTAGCACGTCTTAGTTATGTTAGTTAAGCGTATTTTATTGCCATGATAATTTTCAGATGATTTGTTTCCAGTTTCGGTATCATCTTACTTACCTGTGTAACTTCCTTAAAACTTGCTTTTAAAGGCACTTGGCTTTTTTTATATTTGTTTTCACAATTTTCACTTGTGCTTTATATTTACTTCAAAATATAGATGCACTTATTGTGATTGGTAGCTGATGCCCACGCTGTTCTTTGTCTTCTTGAGAATAGCAGAAACAAACTCGGATGTATTTTGTTTGCTGTACAGGGCATTCCTGCTGTACAGAGTGCAGTGCTGAAAACCTTGGCTTGTTAACTGATTTAAGAGACATCTGAAGAAATGCTCCGTATGACCAAGAGGGTCTTCATTATTTTTTTTTTGGTACTTGGGTGAGACTTGTGGGAGTCAGAAACTGGTGCTGCTTGTGGACACAAGATCTTGCCCCATGCAATAGAAGCGTACAAACAAACTGCAAGAGGACAGGGAACAACTCCAATCCATGTTCCTGCATGCTACTTGTAGACCTGAATGGTGACGGCAGATCTCATGCTCTTGTGCTCCAGACAAGCTGGAGTACATACAGTCAGATTACAGCTGAAAATTACTAGTGTGAGATATTTGTGGGTTTTGTGTTGCTTTTATGTTTTAATGTTAGGTGTTGAAGTATTTTGGAGATTTTGAATGTAGACCAATTGTCCATTTAGAAGTTGTTGCTGGTGGTAGCTGCAGAGCTTGAGAAGAAACAATCAAGTTCTAGTTCTGAAAGGCCACAGTATTTGGACAGTTGTGCTTCTTTCACTCATATGTGAGCAAAGATGAATCAGTTGATACCAAGCAATAGTGTTTGCATGTTGTGACAAATTCAGTTAGATTGTAGTGACTGACCAGAGAGTAGCTCTGAAACGAATTATGCTTTAAAGTGAGTTCTGTCCAAACCATTCCAAAATGTTAGCAGATTTTCAAATAGAGCTGGCAGACTTGCCCTAAAGGCCTTTGAGAGACCTTTAAATCTCCCATTTTATTTGAAAGTCAAAAATTTCCTTTTTAGTTAAACTATTTTTCAGCATTAATTTTTTGTCTACCATGTACCGTGTTCCATATTTTAGGAATATGTAGAGTTCTGTATCTTTTTTCCAGATTAAATTTAGTATCTCCTGCATGCAAGTAATTTAGAGGAAAAGTTATTTTTCGGATTATTCTTACTGCTTGCAGAATAGATGTTCTTGTTTTAAACAGAAAAAAGTTCAAGTATCTATAGCAGATATTCTGTGATGCTTTGCCAAGACTTTCTTTAACACTGAGAAGTAAAGGCAAGACTCAGAGTAATAAGGCACCCGTAAGAGTTTTAGAGCAGTAGTGGGAAATGAAAAACTTGAGCCATAATTTGAGGATTAACTTGTGATGCCTCTGTCACTGTAGGCTTACAGTTGCTGTTTTTGTTAAGATGAATTATAATAGTGACTTCTTGTACAAATGTTAAGTTAAATTTACGGCTAGGATGATTCCTTATTGTAATCTGGAATTTTAGTTCATGTATATTGACACGGCTGCAAAAGGTGGCTTAAAATTGTAGCAGCTTGGTGTGCATTTACATACTGGAGGTAATCATGTGATGCTTCACATTGTTCAACACCGCGTGTGTCTCAGGCTGCTTTACGGTTCATGTTGGTTAGCTGCCGAAGCCTGAGGAAGGCTTTAGGGAAACCTGGGAAATATCAGGCAGAGCGTCATCTCCAGAACACTGATTACAGCAGAAGGGGTGGTTCTGTGTTTGTAGTTAATATTGCAGTCTTTTGAACTTTTGCTTTAAAAGCAGCTCTGGACACTTGAGCTCTACAATATATGTGTCTCTGCTGCTCACCACTGCTGGTGGTGGTGATTGATAGCAGAGCATCTTGATCTCATGAAGTATGGTATTGAATGTTTGGTTTTAGAAGGGACATTTGTAGTTTGCTGTCAGTTCTAGAGTCATTTCAAAACTACAGTTTGAATGAAAATTGTAATTCAAATTTGATGCATCCCAGTCAATTTGGAATCTTAAAATGTGCAAAGATATTTTCATTTATGTCTGTGCCATCTTCCTTCCATGTTTGATGTGAGAAGGCAGACACACTTTGGCCATTAGCACTCAGAAGTATAGAGCTCTTCCATGAGAAACTGGTGGCTCAAGCGTGCTGATACATTTCTGTTAGAAGGAAAGTGGATGCACCTGCAATGCCTCAAGCAAAGGACTTGCTTCTCATTGGCAGTGTGACTGTACCTGCACAAGAGCTCACTGGTATTCTTAAATGCATTTGTTTTTGGTGGGAACAGCCAGTCTTGTTGGTAGCAGTGTTGACAGTTTTCAGTGGCAGGAAGGGATTTTGCTATCAAAAACATTGTCGTTCTGTTGCAGAGGCAGGCTGAACCTGATACTGGCTAGCATAAGGAAAAAAAAAAAAAAACCAAGACAGTCACTCTCTCCTCATTCCTAGTTCTTGTGCTTTCTCAAAGATAGTTCTCTGACAATCAAGGAAGCACATATTATACATCAAGGTAGCTACTCCTTGCTGTGATGCTTCAGATGCAGTGTTGCATGCTCGGCGGCTCTGGCTGTTTGTGTAGCTCTTACCCAGATCTTTTGTCCTGGAAGCAGCTTCACCCAGCTCCCATCTGGCAGATGACAAGGCTGCCAGTACTAACCTTTGACACTTGCCAGCACTTTGTCACCAAACATGTAAGCAGTCTTCTCAGCTCTAGAGTAGCTGCTGTTGTTGTCCTCTACTTTCTACTATGTGTGAGAGAGATTTTCCTATGACAAGCAGCTGTGTACATTGTATGTGTGCCAGTCTACTGGAAGATGGTCTAGTGAATGGTCTCACCATGAAAGTGTCAGCAGCTGTGCTTTGAAAAGCTCAGGGTTTGGCAGGTGTTACTTGCAGCCCTGTTAGCTGAAGGCACGTCAGTGTCCTTCACATGCACAGAGCTCAAAGTGCTAAATGATTGTGACAGCACTGGCAGAAGTCAAAGGAGGAACATCCACATCTGGGGTCTGTAGTGAAGAAGGGTGAGACCTCTCCAGCCAGAACAAGAAGGTGTTAGAAGAGGGTGGCAATAATCCCAGCATTTTTGAGTCTTCAGTGAAAGAGGTGTTTCTAAAGCCTTCTCATGGGCAAGATCAATGACTAACAAATATTTTACATTAATGAGGAGATAATTTCTTTTAATTCTTGCTTTTTTTTTTTTCTGGAGAAACACAACACTAATAAAAGGAAATAGATGATAAATATTTCCCTAGTTTTTGCTGTGTCATCAGTAGTCATTTTTGCTTTTCTCTATACTTGTCACCATACTAGTTGGAACCCTCCATTCAGCAGGGAGAGGCAGACTCTTTGGTTAGCTTCATACAAAATATTAATGTAGAGAATACTTCAAGTGATGTAAATTTATTTACTAATAAGGAACAGAAAAATCACAAAACATTTTATCAATCTAATGCAGCAATCTATAAACTTGGGAAATTTCATTTCTGGCATCTGTCTCCTAGCCTGCTGGTGTTTTGTTTGCCTAAAAAAATGCTGTAACATTTTCTCTATTGTTCATGCACAGTAGATCGCTCTTGAGAGAGTGTTACTTTGCGTGTGCGTTGTTCTGACAATTTGCGCAATGGAGAAACTAGAACTGGCATTTTCAAATTTGCCAAATTCGACCTCGCTCTTGAGATCCAAGAATGACTTTTTGCAAAGGGACAGAAATCGTGTATTTTTCTTAAGCCGTAGTCTTTTGTTTGTCCGTTTCTCTCACATTTCAGCTTGAAATATATTTGGCAGACATAATGAGATAGACCATGGCTCTGTCCTTCATGATCTTGTGATAAATTTCTCTTGTGAGGTCACAGACTTAGTTTGAAAAGGTGCTCCTCAAGTTCAAAATGTACTTCACGGATATTATTAAATCCAAATGCAAGTATATATATTTTTTTTGAATGTGTGTTTAAGGTAATACATGCAATTTCTCTATTAGTAGTAAAATACGTAAAATAGTAGTAAAATAATATGACATGGGGGGGACGGGGAATTGCAGCTGGGATTGATGAGCAGACAAATAAAGCATCCAAGCAGAAAGTTAATGTTGCTGCAAATAGACAGTTCTCTACAATTGTCTTTTTTTTCTGCCTTAGATATGAAAATTAATAATGGATTCATCAAAACATCTTAATTAAAGCTTTGGTTATGATTATCTCTTCAACACTGTGCATCCATACGATCTAGCTCATAAAAATTGTTTTATTCGTACACCATTCTCAAAATTAAGATTGATTTGATCTGCCAGTCTGTGACCTTTACAAATCACAGCACTACTTTATCACTTGATCCTTTCTTGGAAGAAAAACTATGGAGGTCATACAGCTACCATCCCTTACTGCCTTGGAATCAATACATTCCTTGTAAAATTCTCTACTTTCTGGAAGTTGCACATAAATGAAAAGGTATAATATGGAAGGTATTTCTTTAGGACAGCTGTTGTGAACGTATTATTTAAACATGCAGGATTTGAACAAAAAACCAGCCTAATTAGAGTAGAAGTATCAGTCAGTTATTGCAGTGTGGTTAGAAGCTGAATATTTTTATGTGGAGATGGAAATATTTTGTAGGTGAATATAGATGTTATTTTAAATTTAAAGTATGTGTGCTTTTCACAGTAAACAGAACAGTCCCTGTATGTGAGAAGATCTTCACTTACTTGGAAGTTACTTTGTTTTTTTCCAGTTATTAATTGCTTTTTTTTCCTGACTTAAACAACAAAAACAAATCCTTTCTAACACGTATTCATAGTGTTACTATAGTATTTAAACTCAGTCTTTGTTATGTACACCCAGTCACGTCCATACTCTGTACCTTTCAAGAGTCATGAGAGAGATGGTAAGTAGTCATGTCTACCAACTAAGTTAAATTTTTTTGTCTTGCTACTCCTCTCACCTCACAGTTTTTTAGGACACCTTTGTGAGACTGTTCTCCATAAAGAAAACATTGACTCCTTAAATTAAATCTTTAGGAGCGTGTCTTGCAAGGAGCTTAAATAAATGTCTCATTTATCCTTATATTCTTATTTCTTAGAAGAAATTTTGTAAAATAATCTAGCAGTTTAGAACATCTAGAAATGAGAAATTCTACACTTGAATACTCTCAAGTGTATGAGTGGAGCATGCACACTTATGTGAGCACGTGTGTGGACAGAAAGAGAAATTGTAACATCTCCCAGCAGCTTCTCTCATTCTCTAAAAACTTACTGTGATTGTGATTGTTGTGATTCAGTTCAAAAAGCCACAGAGCTACTTTGAGACTGAAGGGCTGAACTCGTTCTTGACACAGTTGTGTGATGGACATTTCCAGGGCACTTCTCACACATCATGTCGGTGGGTCAGTGAAAAAAACAAGAGGAGTTCTGCCTTGGCCATTGGTTGGCCTCTGTGTTTGTACTTGATTGTTTTTCAGTTTGGAGTGGTTAGGAGATGGTATCTGTAAAACATGGAATGACAAAAACTGCATGGCCTCTTGCACTTATTTCGTTACTGTTTGTGGTCCTTCTTTTATAAGATATCTCTGTGTATAGGGAGAAAGGGTATTTCTCTATGGTATTTCTCTGGAGCATTTCTCTCCTCTTGGAAGTTCTTGTGAGTGTCAGTTGTCTTGCTGATCACAGCAGCAACACGTTTTTAATGCAGAGGGCAAGCTATACGTCTTTCTGGCTTTGTAGTGTTTTTTGGGCCTTGGCTGGCCTGCTTCTCAAGGGGCTGCTAAAAACCAGTCAAACTTTTCCCGCAGTCTGACGCACATTAGCTAATCATGGGGGTTGCTCTTTCCAGGTTATGATCAAAATGGGCTCATTCAGATGTACCTTAGGCTGTGCAATTTGCCTTGCAGATGTTCAGAGATGCTGTGACTTCTCATTAACTAACTCTGTAAAACCCTGGGACCATTATGTTCAGTGTCTATAATGTAAGCTTGGAATTCTTGTGGTCCCCCCAGTTGAGTTCAGTGACAGCACTGAGCACATCGCTCTAAGCAAAAGAGGACAGACATGGTGTGAGAAGACCCATGCACTCACAGCCCCCTTGCTGTCTGGGTTTCACAGCTTCCTGCACACCTTGGCTTGCTATGAAGACAGAGAGGCAAACCCTCTCTTTCTGCAGTGATTTCTGCAGGTTCCAGATAGGAGAAAAATCAGTGAAGAAAGTACACAAATTGATAAAGATCCCAAGTACTGGAGAGAAGGGCTTACTTTGACACACAAAGGTAAATTTTTATATATTTATATAGCTTAAGTTTCCCAAGAGTGTGCTTCTAGCCATAGTTTACATGTTGGATTTTTCACTGGAGATATTATGATTTGTGATTATTTTCTGTATGACTTTCTAATGTGGGTTTCAGAGCCTTATGCACCAGTTGAGCTTCATTGCCATGTATTTTTTACATTAACTAAGCTTGCTATTATGCTTTCTTTATGCAGTTGTTTGTATTATTTTTTTTAAAAGGTAAAACTATATCATAAATCATAATACGCACTGTCTGTTAGATTTACTTTGTTGTTGTTTGCAAGTGTATTTGGGAAACTCCTGAGAGGCACCACATGAACTTGAGCAGCTAGATATGAAAATATTAAGGGCTTTGATTTAGGTGCTTTGGACATTTTCATACGATGCTGTTCAAGAATTGTTTTGAATGTATGATGTGCAGCTGCGTGTGGATTATGAATGGTTGTGGAGGCAATTAAATAGCCATGAAAGAAAAAAAAATAAAAATTAAAGATAGTTTCCATATATTATGTTACAAATAGTGATTTTTTTTATTTCCTACTCATCTCGAATCCTAAGATTCTGACTAGCTCCATGAAGGTAAATTGACAAAGCTTATTTGAAATGGAGAGGCTTGAGTATAAATCATTCAGCAAGAAAGACAGATTGACCTGGAAATTTGTGTGTGACTTTGATCCAAACATCACCCTCTGCAGTACACTAAGATTAAGCATATATGCAGGTGGTTGCAGGATCACAGCATATGGTTGTTTACACATTCCAAAAATCCATTTGTTACCATTTTTATTGCAATGCTGGTTTTCCTCTGAGCCCTAGCCACAGTGCCATCTTTTTTCTTCTTCCTTCTGATGAAAATTGCTGAATGATTTTTTTTTATTTTTATTTTTTACTGCTACCAATAAAGTATAATGATCTTAGTAAAAAAGAGACAAGCAGTTAATTTGTTGAAATTCCTACATTTTTCAGCATGTTATTGTTCACACAGAAGTGTGAACGTACTAGGAGAGAACAGCAGGAATCTGCCAAATGACAACTTAAATACAAACACTTTTTAAGATTTCATATTGACAGCACTTTCACTCAACAACTTAAGAAAAACAGCAGATACAAGACTCTTCTGGCTGTTTTTCCATCATTTATCAGTGTCAAAACTGAGATGCTTCATTTGATTTGATACTGCTGAAGTTGTGCATATTTCCTAGATACTTATTTCAAACAGCAGTAATTAAGAAGTGAAAAACTTATAAACAAATGAAAATTGGTGAAGTCTTACATGTTTACTATGTGTGTATTGTAACATCTTTAAAAGTGTTTAGTTGAATTTTTTTCTTCCAATAATTTGTATTGTTGCTCATTGGCCTGAGGCTGATATTATACAATAAATGAACTGTAGGTAGCAGTCATTAGACCAACTGATATTTTTCTGGTCTTCATTTTTGCATGCCTTCCTCTGCCAGTGTTGTCACAAAGATTACGGGTAGCCACATCCACCAAAAAATGTCATGCTTGTGGGCACAGTTTATTAGTGTTAATAGCAGCAGTCCAGGCAGGCAGGGCTCTGAGCTGTGCAGTATCAGTTAGGGTGCTGTAAAACCTGCTGGTTAAGAAGGACAAAGTTCATTGGCTTGAAGGTAATTTTTTCTGCTGTGATACCCAGTTTCCATCCATGCTCTACCATTAGAAAAGGAAGAAAACCAAACCTTGACTCTCTTCCAACAAATAAGATAACGAAAAATCATACAGAGCACAATTCTGTAAACTGCTTTGTTATGGTTTACAAAATACTGGGTACTGTGGTATACAAAATGTTGGGATTAAGTAGTTAATTACTTACGTCTTTTTAGATAGAAGTATTGATTTAAATAGGAGCTGGTGTATTTTTCTGTTGAACATAGTCTGTACTGAGCTTACCTTGTTCTTTTCTTTTCTCGTTTGTTAAAAAAAAAAAAAACCTGCAATAAAACCCCAATTCATAATATGAATTCTAGATACATCTCCTGTATGCTAGCTGTGCTGCTCCCTCATGGCCTTTGAGGAGGTGTTTCCTCGTGGAGAGGCAAGCTGGCTTCTGTGACTGGCACTTGCACAGGCCTTGTGGCTGAACAGAGCCTTTAGCTGTCATTTGGAGACTGCAGCTCATGTTATTCACATCTGCAAGTAAAGTGACTGCTTTCTTAAATGCTAAGAGGACAACTGGACAATTGCTCATTTGAAATGTTCTGTGTGTTCTCCCTCTCTCTTGTATCTACAGGCTGCCTATTTTCCCAAAGGATACAAAAAAAAAAAAATTAATTAATATTCCTTCCCTAAGTGTATAAAAATTGTTGTATTATTAAGAATATCTCTAGGATATGTAAATTCTGCTGAAATTACTCTTTTTAGCAAGCATCTCAAAATATCTTGTTGTCGTAGAGCCTATGAGACCTTTTTAGGACTTGAAGAATCTAGACCTGCATGTGATATTACTGTTGGTGGGTTTTTTAGTGGTACAGAGATGGTGTTACTAAATGATCAAGGACTTGGAAGGCACGGTGACTGTCTAGATTACTCAGTTTTACACAGGCTGTAGAATGTTTATAATGGGAGACTGCAGACAAGCACTATTTGAGAAGTGGGAATTTTATGACCTTTCATGATGCTTTGTATAGTGTGCTTCTGACATTCTGTATGGAATTGAGATGTTTAGGGAGCTTTTAAGTGAGAAACAGGCTTTGACCTGTTCTCAGAATAAGAAATACCTGTTCCTAGTTCTTTCTGTCAAGAAAATATTTAAACTAAATATATACCAGATGAGTAAATGCACAGTGGCCCTTTTTATTGTTATGAAATCATTCATGTTTAGCTGTGTTTGGGAGTGTGGGTGGTTCTGAGTGAAGGACATTTTGGAGAAAGGTTACCCTCCCAGGATAGAAGTCTGAGACAGGAGTTCATTGATCTCAATAATGAAGACATTGAAAAGTACTTCAGCAGCAAACTTGACATTTTGTGATATATGTGGAATTATTTGTAGAGAAGGAAGGAAATGGGGGAAATACGTCAAGTAACAAACAAAAACCTATTAGATTTCAAATGTGCGATTTTGAGAGAGAGTGTGTGTGAGAGAGAGAGAGAGAGAGAGAGAGAGAGTGAAAGAGAGAGAAAAGCATAATAATCTTTTATTTTCCCATAGTTGATCATCTGCCTTCACCATCAAGTTGATTTCAGCTAGAGGAAGAAAATAATTAAGTACTTTTTTTCACTAATAACAATCATAGATAAGATGTAAAACCATCAAGGAAACAAACAAACAAAAAACCCTTCAATGCTACTCTTTGCAATATTATCTGGCAGGTTTTGTGTGTGTGTGTGTGTGTGTGTTTTTTTGTTTTGTTTTGTTTTTACTATTGAAGAGCACTGTAGTATCCTGCATATCTAGGCACAAACTTATGGTTCAGTGGAGGAGCCTTTGGTTGGGTGCATGTTTGCTAAAATTCCAGATATTAACTCAAAAACTTTTAACTAGTCATCTTTATTTAGAAAATGAGCTATTCATTATAAGGCAGGACCTTGTTTAAAATAAGCTTCATTGGCTTATGAGAAGGTTTATAATGTAAATGAAGGAAGAAGATGATTCAAGTAAACAGTAAGTAATCCCTGTAATAAATAATGTTATATAAATCTGTCTTGATCTCTGGTAGATACTATTTTCATGTAAAACTGCTTGTAATATGTACATGTTGTATATATACAGTATCCTGACAGCTTTCCACTGTACTTTTAAATCATAAGATTAAAGAGGCAGTGAAATTACAGCCTTTTCAGAAAGGCTTAAGGAGAATATTCTCAAGTGTTAGTCTTCAGAAAATAGGTGATCATGCTGCTTGATTTTATTTCTCATGAGTATTTTCTGTATAACGTTATTCCCATGCATCGGTACCAGATTGCCTGGCTACAATGCAGGTGTTGACATCTGTCTGTATTATGATTAAGCACAGACTTTTTTAACATCAAGCATCAGAAAAACAGTTTGTGAAAACATGAGCGCTGGCAACTGTGTGTATAACTACTGAAACTTGTCACTCCGCTGTGCCGCGTTATTTTTCTACTCTAAACTAAACAGACTAACTGCTGCTAAGGAGCTTTCAGGGGAGGCATGTCAAACACGAGGTGTATCATGCGATTGGACCAGTGCTGGGTTGGAAAAGTCAGTGGTTGGAGGGGGAAGAAGTGACCTTTTTCTCTCAACATCGTCTTTACGCTTAAAGGAACAGATGAGATTCTGAATTATTCACAGTACTGAAAGCTTATGATCACCAGCGACAGTCGCAACAGCAGGTTATAGGAAGAGGTTTATGGGGATGTTTTTTTTCTTGTTAAAATGCCTGATTATGAAGCTCATCGAAGCATTCATTTCCCAAAGCTGTCCCTGGAAATTTGAGTATGTAAGGTCTGTGGGGGTGAGAACTGTTTAATCCAAAGTATAGAGAAGGAATATTTTCTTCCTTCTTATGTAAGAATGTGTTGTAATACAGGCGTAATATTATCACAGGTCTTCTGCAGTAATGGAACAAAAATGCTCTTTGAAAAGGGTTTGCTGTTTCAGCATGTAGTCTCCTAAAATCAGTTATGATGTTAGTAATAAAGCAGATTTTTTAAAGCCATATAATATAATTACTACATATGTAAATCATCTGTCCATCAAAACAAATAAATGGATTCCCATAGTAATTGAATGTTCTTCAAACAAAGACAGGCACTATGACTTTTGATTGTAAGTGATATGCGGTAGAAGATAAAATATTTGCTATTTAGTGATTTGTCTACTTCAGTATGTGCTGTTTCTATTTCCCTGAAGAAGCTAGCTTTTAACAGTAGTATTTAAAATGCTTTCATTTGAATAGGTCAAATATAATGCTATATTTTCTAAAATTTATTCTCTCTTTTTGTTTTAAAAGCTACTGTTGTTTATTAAGAATTTGGAAAGTGATCACTAGTATGCAGAGTGTAATAACTACCCTGTGGTCTTCCATGAATGTCATGAGTAGTGTCCTGGGACAAAGGCTGTTTGCTCGTCAGTCAGGCACTGCTGCTCAAATGAGAGCTTATTTGGCAGCAACCATTCTTTTCATTGCTGCCTCGTACACGCTACTGAAAATTTTGCACATGGAGAGAGAGTGAAGGAAAAGTAGTGGAAAGTGGCAAGAGAGCTAATGTCTGCTGTTTAAGGAGCTCAAGTTTTTTTAAAAAATCTTCCAAAACTTTTGGAGCTCTGTATTTGTGTTTAAAAGCTATCGCTTGCAAACTAAGCAGGTGAGAAGACATGCGTTGTTGCACTGTGAGTCTTGCTGAAGTAAAAGGTTGCATGCTGCTGGTAAGGAAATTTGCTGGCTGTTCATTTAGCATATTAGCAGTTTAATAGCTTGTAATAATGTAGCCTCTTTAATAATACATTTATTATTATTAAACAGCCTATACAATTCTGTGATTCTAGTGTTCTTCTAGGTTATAAGGCTGGCAGTAAAATGGGTGGGTATGTGTTGACAGGAAGCCATCTTTCTCTGCCCTTCACTGCAGGAAGCCAAGAGTTCATTGTGAGGATTCTTTCCTTCTTGCTCTTGGGATTCTTCCAAACTAGTTTGTGAATAAGAAGTGTGTTTCATTTGACAAAGCCACCCTGCTTTATGACTTTATGGGCAAGATTTTCAGAAACTGAGTCTGACTGAGATTACTTGCTAAGAAAATAATGTTACATAGTGCACACTAGTATGACCACGCTTTTCAGGACTGGTGTAGATAGGCAAGATACTACTTTGTTAGCTCCTTATTGTACCTGCTACTGAATGACTATAACACAACCGTTGCCCTTTGCATTAGTCATGAACCAGCCAGTAGGTTTTTTGTTGTTGTCGCCTTGCTGCTTTCAACAGTAACTAAATCCTTACATGGGATGTAGAAGATGCAGCCTCTCAGTAATGTTCTTGACCTGCTGATAGGCAGCAGCTCCTGATAAATCTGTCTCTTGCTGAAAACTACTGATTTCTCCTTCACGCATTCTGGAGCATAGCCCTGTTTAGCAGATACAGAAGAATACAACTAGCAGTATTTTGCTATAATTAGTGAGGCTGTTTTCATTTGGATAATAAATTTTGATGGAACAAATAGAACAAAATTGGAGGCAATTGGTTTTATATTTTTCTGGCTTCCAAGTGTAAAATCGGTATAGAATTGGCCTCTACAGTGGCACTTTGCACACTTAAATATTTGCTTTGTCACCTAAATTTGAAGTTTCCTCCAGAGTTTATTCGGATGGGGTCAATTTCCCCATATTTTTAAGGACAAGGGAGAGACTGCTTGAAAACTGAATTAAGTAATTATT
This sequence comes from Lagopus muta, assembly GCF_023343835.1. NCBI lineage: Eukaryota > Metazoa > Chordata > Aves > Galliformes > Phasianidae > Lagopus > Lagopus muta. The sequence goes on along the minus strand of NC_064436.1, from coordinate 21,135,260 downwards.
AGAATATGCCTATCCTTGCCTCTTCTTCCAGTACTCCCAGGTTATTTTGTTTTGGTCATTTTTATACCTTAAAGAATTTATCATTGTGAAGAGGCAAGTAATCAGCATTAAAGTATTTTTGGAATATGCTGTTGTTGGAGGGATGAGGAAGGAGAATCACAGACATATGCTTCTCAAACTTGAATGTCTTAGGTTAGCAATACAGTGATTTTTTTTTTTCCCCACTATTTTAGCTTCAAGAAAGACAACAGCGATGTTTATCTCATTCACAATCCCCAGTAATGCTTTCATCACAGCGTGTCCTTCATTGTTTTTTTCATTTGTATACATATATGCATACATGTATATAAAACATTTATATATATATATATTTCTATGCAAACACACGTATTTCACTCTCTCTGTAGTGTTTAATTAATCTTTTAAGCTTTAGGGAGTTTGGCTCTGCATATTGGTGAAGATCTGATGTTTCTTACAAAATCGGGCCACAGAGCTATGTGTTTCCTCACCATTCTGAGCTCCCTAACCTACTTTGCTCTACTCTCCTTTACTATGTTCTGAACTTTCTGTACAAGTCTGTCTCTGTTCCAGCTGTGCTTGGTGTTTGTGAGTAATGCAATTTCTCCTTTGCTCTACTTGCAAATTCTTTGATTTGGGATTCTTAAATTCATTTATATGGAGATCTGTCATGACAGAGCAGTAAGATTTCCTTTATTCCTGGAGTCCCCCAGTATTGGAAATCAGCTCCCTAAATACTGCTGTCTGTCCTTTAAAAATATTTTCCTTTCTGGATGGTTGCATCTTGTAAACCTCAATTAACTTGCACACTCACTCTCACTCCCTCTCATTCTCTCACATGTGTATTTTATCACTAATCTTGTCCTACAGCTCCCTGCAGCACACTAAGGCAGTATGTTCATGAATGCTGATGAGAATGCTTTGAGTCAACCTGTAAACTTGGGGGGTCAAGGAGGAGTGAAGCAGCACAATTGTTGTTCTCAGCTGAACAAGGGCATCTCAAGAAGGCAAGCACATCCGGAAATGATAGCAAAGTGGTGTGATCTCCTTCGTTCACCATGCTGGGTAGTCTCATCCTTTCACCTGCATGCACTAAGAGCCTATGATATTCATCAGACCGGCTCCAGTCTCAGGGCTTATCTACATCAGTGGCATCAGTGGTTTTAAAAGTGCACTCTTCTGTCAGTATAGCTGCATCTGCACAATAAATTTTGCTAGCTTAAGCTATGACTTGTAGTAAATTCAACTACGCTGGAAAAACTTTTCAGTACAGACTGGATCTCTCAGTTCTGTGTGTTTTGAAAAAATGTTCCTTAGCTGTACAAATACAGAGATGAGACTTCAGTGCTATCGGGTTCAATACAGGTGCTGGATTGTTTCTCCTTCTGATTCTTGCACTTCTTCAGTCCTTGACTACCTCCCAGAAACAGAGAAGAAGAATTACCATTTTTTAAAAAGTTTAAGTGCTTCTGAATGTAGCTAATGCAGGTGCAGGAACTTCTTGGACTTCATACCGAGCTGTAGGGTCCTCCTATTAGGATGAATAGGAGCCTCTCTGTTCCACTGTGTAGATCAAGAAATCTTCCAAATCCTCATTGAATGCATCTTCCTCTTCTTCACAAAAGCATCTTGAGTATCAAGATAATTCAGAAACAATTGGTGCTTGGAACAGCCTGTACTGGAGAGGAATTTGTGTTCTTACCTATAGATTTCAGAAAATCTCAAATAGTTTTTATTAGGTATGAGACCATGCAAATAATGGAAAATAATACGTTAGTGATGTTTCCACTCTGTGTGTTCCATAATAAAATGGAAGTAGTTAAATTTTCATCCTGTTCCAAATATCTGCTCATCTGTCCAGCAGTCCATATGCACTTATGTGAGGTATCTTTACTGTCACTGTGGGAAAGATTTTGGTCTTTTTTCTGCTTTTGCTTTCCCTGTCCTGTTAAGTGAGCTGAACCCTGCAGTGTTCTTGGCTTTGAGTCTTTGCACCTGGATGTGTTTAGTAAGAAATGCAGTTAGGTGTAAAGTTTTAGTTCTGGTGTTACTGAACTGTGGAATTTCTATACAGAACTTGTATTAGATCATAAGGGATTTCATTTATAATTATCAGATATTTTCATTACTCGATTATAGTTGTTTGTCAATTTTTCATGTTTTTCAATTTCCATTTGTTGTCTTAAGAGACTTACTTTTTTTTTTTTTTTTTTTTTACTTTATGAGGTAGAAGTTGTCCATCCTTTAAAGATGACTTTCAGATCTGTTACTGAATTGAATTGTTACTGTCTGTAGGCAGTGTTTGCACTGCAAAATTCAGCATATCATCTGAAGTGGGAATAAGGATTTAAAGAAGCAGTGTCCCTGCCCTGTAAAAGCGTAATGTGAAGTTGCTCTATACTTACTATAGAAGCTGTTGGTTCTTTTACAAATCTAAGAACTTCTGGCAGTGAAGTATTTTTTACAGATTGAGACTGGTTGCTGTCAGACCAAGTGCACTGCACCAGCTGCTGTTGCCGGGCTCTGCTAGCAGCAGAGACATGACTGCTAATCTAGACAGGTATATGCAGAGTAGAGACTGCTAATGTAAACTTAAGATAAACAGTGCTTTGCTACATTTCATGCTACCTGGGCATCAGGTAATGGAATTTCACACTTCTATATTAGAAGTGGTGAATAAATGTTGTAACAGTAGGAGAAACACCATCAAAACTGTACACTATGGAGACTTTTTTCATCATTTTTAGGATGACTGTTTGCATTGATCTGCTTTTTATTTGTTGCTGCTTTGGAAAGGAAAGTCAGAAGGGCAGGGATAATTTTGAACAAGCCAGAGCTGTTCAGAATTAAATAAAAAAACACATATACTATTAAAAAAAAAAAGTCAGTATGTCTGTTGCATCTTTCTAGTCAGTCTGAAATGGAAATGGTTTTAAGTTGAGGGAGCGAAGATTTAGGTTGGATGTCAGGGGGAAGTTTTTTACAGAGAGAGTGGTGTGGTGCTGGAACAGGCTGTCCAGAGAGGTTGTGGATGCCCTGTCCCTAGAGGTGTTCAAGGCCAGGTTGGATGGGGCCCTGAGCAGCCTGGTCTAGTATTAAATGGAGAGGTTGGTGGCCCTGCATGTGGCGGGAGGTTTGGAGATTCATGATCCTTGAGGTCCCTTCCAACCCTGGCCATTCTGTGATTCTATATTGAGGAGACTTGTTAGTAAGTCTCCAAGTTCCCAGACAGAGACAGTATTGTAATTAAAGTGGGACCACATCTGAAAATCCAGTTACCCATCTGATTGCTAAAAAAAGAAAAATCTTCCTCTGAATGTTTTCTGTTTATGTGGGATAAAAACTTTTGTTATGAGGAGCTGTACTTGGAAACCAAGGCTGGTGCTGCCTTGTGCCCCATCTGACACAGCTTGAGCGCCTGCCCTTCTGCCTTCTTTCTTCTCTCTCCTGCTCATCACCAGTAACATCCTCTCTTGCAAGGTCCTCAGGTCCTCCTCACACTTACTCACACCTTCAGAAGGCTGTTTTCAGACAAGATCTGTGAGTGTGCCCAGCTACTGTGTGTCGTGTGGTTCATTTCCCTTGTAGTGACTGGAGAGAGGTATTATTTTTAAAACCTCACATCCATCAAATTGTTTGAAATTAACTCTGTTATGAGATGGAGGAGTTGAATGATGGACAGCTTGTTCAGAAAAAGCTTGACATACAGATAGCTCTGTTCTGCGAGCAGGAATGAAGAAAACATTGCGCCGTGTTCTCTGCGTGGGGACTCAGGGACTGTTGCACCCTTGCTGATGCTCAGGGTTTGTTACATGGTGGGTTACATGTGGGCTTGTTATGTGTGGGTTCTCCATCTGACTTGTTTCAAAAAATCCCTAGATTTCTTTGGTTTTGTCTAAGAACAAAAGGGAGAGTTCAGAGCAGGTGCAAAAGTAAACTTGGGAGATACTGATCAGGAAGGGATTAAACCTGCATAAATCAGGAGACCATGTAGATGGGTCGGGTGAGGAGAGAGGGGAAAAAATAGTGTCTCAAATGAGGGTTGAGAAAGGAGATAGTGGCATAGGCATGAATTTCAGGTTTAAAGGAGTGGATGAAAGTATTTAAGCCATTTTAATTGTTGCTGAATAATGAACTATGCAGACTTTGGGAGTTTATTACTTAGCTCTGAAGTAATCAGGCATGATGCTCTGCTCTTCTGAGGTTTTGTTTGTTGTTTTCCCCTGCTCAGTTTGTCCTTTTAGGGTTTCCTCTTTTTCTAGGCTTTCTAGATTCCTGCAAACCATTTTTCCTGAAGAGGAACAGAAATTGCTGGTGATAGCCAATTCTGAATTCCTCCAGAGGGGAAGTGATCCAATCCATGTTTGTGAACTACAGGGCTTTGCATGAGCAGGGTCAGCATGTGGCTGCTTTCAGTTCTCCCTTCTGGAGGCTCCCAGCCCTGCTATGGGAGCTTCCAGAAATTGCAAGGAGCTGCTGCTCCATTGCAGCCACAACTGCATGGTCCTCGTGCCGGCATAGGAAGATGGCGTCTGAAGGAGTACTGCCCTCACTCCCTCTGAGGAAAATGGCACCTGGAGTAGTATTTCTTGTGAGGAATAATGCCTATGTTCCCTTGGTATGAGGGATAACATGGGGTATTCATTTGCTTATTTTATTTTCCCTCGGGGGTTTTGGCCTTAACTACTGGCCACAGAACTTCCACAAACATCAGCCTCCATGACTGACCAGCACCCTGTATCTTTTTTGCAGATTTTCTCAACTCTCATTGCAACAGACTTCCTGGTGAATGTAGAGTGCATTTATTTGTTTTTCATTCTGTGTCTGACGAAACTGAGATTTTTAGATCGTCTCTGGAAAGTAACTTTTATTAATATTACATCCCTTAGTGTTGCAGATATATGAGTGCTTGGCTTCCCTGACTAATACAGAAAAATGCATGCAGAATATGCAGTGTTTTTTACTGATCATCCTTTTTCGTCCTCCCTCCCCCTTATTTGTTTTGTTTGTTTGTTTGTTTTTTCTATATGTAATCCATTTTTAAAACATAGAGTTGGTTCGTGAATTAGGGAGGCTTTTTCTGATTTCAGGCTGTGAGCTGCTGGCTGGCAGCCCTTCTGTTCCCAGCTCCCCTGGCTTTGGGTGCTTCTGCTCCAGTCTCTGTGCTGGAAGACAGACTTTTAATATTAAGAAGTGAGTTTCTAGATATGATGACCTGAAATATCCATGTATTAAGAGTCATCAGTTTGACTAATGGCACACCATGGCTACAGATCATCCTAAGCACCTCTTCAAAGTGTCATTTTTCCAGCTCAGTTGATTTCTGACATATCTCACTTTATCAGCCATTGAAGTGGAAATTTCATCACTCTTTTATGCCTTTTGAGTTTTTCCTAGTATTTGTTTGTAATAGGTTTTATGGGTGATTAGTTGTGTGAATTGTGAGTATTTTTCTGGACAGGAGACTTTCTTAATTTGCTTGATATTTGTACACTTATTAATCTTCACACAATACATTTCCTGCTGAATTTGCTTTGTTCTTTTTGCTGTTAAAAGGCATGCAAGTATTATAACTAGTGCAAATTGTGATTACCATAATATTTACATTAACAAACAATTGCTGTTACCAGGAAATCCTGGTAAAATTAAAAGAATACAGTAGAACTACTCAGGCATTACTTGTAGCATTTTTCAGAGCTGACAATGGAAGCTGTCCTGACACCAATCTGTGCAACCTCTAATTTTGAGCAGAATTCAGAGCCTGCTTCCCGCTCAAGTGCTGCAATGCTTTTTCTGTCGCGTCGTTGCAGTACTGTATTGTGAGAGGAAATCTGTTCCTGACTGAAGCGAGCAGAGTTCAGGCTCGTGTTAACCGAATGCGGAAGGATCAACGATCCCTAATTCATAATCATAGTAATTGGTAATAAAAATAATAGTAATTCGGTAATAGCGCAGGCTTCTGAGCGCGGCCATGAGTGCTGTCATTCTTAGGTATGCCTCAATTGTTAGCTGTGGGTCTTTGGAGGGAAGACAGCGCTGAACGCTTCAATCTGTTCCCCAGCCCTGCTCCTGCTGCCCTGCCACTCACAGCAGTGCTTCCTGCCTGCGAGACCAGCAGAGAGGGCCTGGCTGCATTGTAACCGCATCTTGTGCCCACTGCTGCTCTTCTCTAACAAGGAAATTACATGATTCATCCCCTTTCCTTTTTTTTAATGTTCTCTTCTGACACTGTATGTATTAAAATATTACCCTCTTTTTCTCAGAACTAACTCAATTTTTGCTTTGTGCATTTTGAGTTGTCTAAAATGGCTCTACACACTGAAAGGGAGTATAATATATGCTGTAGCAGATCGATAAATCAACACCAGCAATAGCACATTTTCTATATGACTATCTCTTCTTTGTTTTGGTAAGAAGCATCTTGTTTTCTTACCTTTTTATTATTTTGTGTCTGTGTAGCTTTTGGGGTATAAAAGGGCATAAAACACTGAGTTTTATTTAAGCTCCTCAATCCATTTCCTCAGCATTCTAACCAGCTCCTGTGCTGGAAAAAGATTCCCAACCACTTGGGTGGGGAGAGGTGCATGTGTTGGGAGAACTGCCATCCTGTTGCCAAACTGTAACAACCCTTTGGGGAGCTTGGCATTGAAGCTACAGAATTAAATGCAATAATTTCCCATAACTGCTTTAAAAAGCCTGCAGGCATGCTGAAGTTCTGGCTGGATGTTTTAGATAATGTTTCATAACATGACTTTAAATCCCCATTTACATCTTGACAATGAAAATATGTAGTAAATGTTATGTCTACTGTATTTTTCCTGTATAGCTGTGCAGGGCTTCAACGTCGAGGTGCTTGTTTGTGGGTTGTTGGTTTTTTTTTTGCTTTTTTTTTGTTTTTTTTTTTTGTAAAAAGTTATGCAGTTGTTTCTTTTAACTGTGGTGGCTTAATTTTGCATTTCAGTGACAAAGGGAAACTGAAAGCTATCTTGGAGAATTCTAAATAAAATGCTTTTGCATCAGCCAGCTTTGTCTGTACCTGAGACTTCTGTTTGGTCACTGAAGCTCCCACCACAGGTTCAGCATGTGTGGCTTTGCACGCCCAAGCTGTCTGCAGTGCTTGAAGTGAAAGAGAGAGCAATCATCTCACAACTTAATTGTGTTAGTTAACATACCTGACTTAGAAGTTGAGGATTGTCTGTAAATATTCACCAAAGGGAAGGAGTTCTATGGTCCCAGTGACCTACTCACATGTAAGACATGCCTCTTTGGTTGTTCTGTTTTCCTTCTAAATTAATTCTAGAAGAAATAATTACTAATTGAAAAACAGGCACCTGACATTTCAGATTTGGAATGGCTTTTATAATTTGGCAGCTGCCTGGGACTGCAGCAGAGGCAATGCATGTGGGATGGGGTTCAGTAGAAGAGAGCTGACTTGCAGGTCTGGTCATTGACATGATCACTCATGGACCCCAACCAGAGCCAAAACCTTTGTCAAATCCCTATAAAGTTGCAGAGGGTCCAACAGGCGGTGACACAGATGAGCACCCCTGGTGTCTTTTGCACAGAAAAGCATCAACCACTTGGAACAGTTGATCAGTTTACTTTCAGTTGTCTTCAGTGGAAGTTGTGATGCAACACATAAGAGTACTTAGCATGGCTGTTTTAACATCCACATGAGAGTGAGCGAGTTAGCTGTTAGCTTGATAAATACAGCTTTATGAAAATTCCTATTTTGTGCATCATAAATATTCACATATGGGCAAAAATTACTTGTGGACAAAGGCAAGTGCTTTTGTGATGTCACAAATTTAATTTTATTTGGTTTAAAATTTTAATTTGATTTGTTTAAAAAAAAAATCAACCAAATTTGTTTGTGTGTCAAATTAGTCATTGCATTTGTATTGTACTTATTACCAATATTTCGTCTGAGCTTCTTCTAAGACATAGAGGGAAAAGAAAGCTGGTCAGTGCATTTGGGCAACTCCCAGCAGAATGCAGCTTTTATGTTACTGAGAACAGAGGAGAAGAAAACCTGAAATGTGTTGAAATTTGTCTACCCGTTGGTTCCGTTAAATCTGGAGATTGGAGTGTGAATTTTTAACTATTATTATAACTGTAGTGATATAATAAAGAGGCTGAGCAGGTGCAGTAACTTGCAGGGTGTTTTTTCTGAATTACTTTTATCATTAATTGAAAATGTTCATCAGATTTATGGGGAAAGAAAGATGTCTTTAAAAATTGGAAGTGTGCAATAGGATTCTCAGGGGGACAAATAAGTCCTGTTCGGTGCTGATACTGCTGCAGCACCTTGTGCTGTGCTGGGTTGCTTCACTGAAAGGTTAAAGCTCAAATCTTGTAAAGCTATCTGTACATATCCCTGTGTTTGACTTGTCACTGCCAGTCCAATAAATAATTGTTAATGCTGATATATTTCTGTGTTCTGCAAATACATTTGTGTTCCCTCTTTCTGTTCACGTTTTGCTCGTGGTGCGGGACATTTATTTGCAGACAGATCTTTAAGATAGTTTTATTCTGGCTCCTTACTTCTGATATTTATATTAATTCACCAATTAAAAGGATTTAAAGGTCTGAGCCTAAGTCTGTTAAATCTTTCCTAAAACTTCAGGGAGACGCTAATAACTTCTGAGAAGCTAAAGGCAGCTGAAGGTAAAGAGGTGTTTTGTATAATGCTGGGTTTGAAAAGATCAAGCTCTTAAATATGTTTTGGTTCGGTTTGTTTTTTTTCAAAATACCCACAAAAAAATGTACTAGCCCTCATTGTTTATCGTGGCAGTGTAATCACTGTCAGTATCTCAATAATCTGATGCTGTTAAACAGCTTGTATTTTTTATAACCTTTGCGTTCTTTGCCTAGAGAGGCAATAGATAACTCAGAAAACTGCCTTTTGATGTTTTATTGAATTCATTGACTTCTGTCTGAAGCAGATCAGTAGTTCTCCTCATGCTATAGCATAGATTAAATCTTTAAGGATTTTAGCTTGCTATACTAACAAAGTATCCTGCAAAAGAGTGGTTTTTTTGTGTGTTTTTTTTTTTTTTTTACTATCAGGAAGGAGCCACGTAATCCCAGGAACTTGAAAAAATCAAAATAATATAAAATTTGATGATGAATAGCGCATGTCAGTTTTCCCGTCGCACAATTTAGAGACATTAGGAATTAGTGTCCCTTTACAGTTCTGAAATGCATAGATGAAGGGGGAGATGGGCTTCCACGTGCAATCTTTATGCTCCAGGAGAATACCTGCATGTACCCGTTAATCGTGATTTTTAAAAGCATTACATTTTAGCAATAAAGCATCAAGTTCACAAAGTGCTTAGAAAATTATTTTCATGTGGAAAGAACTTGCATTCATTAGTCAATCAAATATTTTAAAGTCTGTGTGTTTTATATCAAATAAAAAGATATGCTACATGGACATGCAGACATCTAAATAGTCATAAAGTGAGTAAATTATTATTCTATCTCAATTTTATTGCCCACGTACAGATATTTCAATTTCTTTATGACTCGAGTGTGTGAAAGTGTAATTAATGTAAAAAAGAATTTGCTCAAATTGAAGATTTTGCAGCTTTGTCTTCTAGTATAAAATGAGATTCAGGCAGGTCAAGAAACGTGAGAGGTTTTCAGAAAATCTCAAAACAAATAGGATGATAAAAGACTTGCCAGTCAATAACTTGAATTACAGTTTGGTGTTAAATTACATACTCACTAGAAATCGTTTCATGGGTGACAACTAATTAGTTTGTTGTTAAATGCTTAAAAACGTAGCAGGTTAAGAGTTCTAAAGCAGCCTTGTTTTTGCTTAGCAGGCTGCCAATAGAATTGGATGTTACTTTGTGATATGTGCTGCAAAATGTTATCTGAATTAGAGAGAACGGCCTCGTTTCTGGAGGGAACAGACTCAAGTTGCACCAGGGCAGATTCAGGTTAGACGTGAGGAAAAGTTACTTTTCTGAAAGAGTGACCAGGCGCTGGAATGGGCTGCCCAGAGAAGTGGTGGTGTCACTGTCCTGGGACGTTTTCAAGAGATGTTTAGATGTTGTACTGAGGGACAGGGTTTAGAAGGGATAGTAGGTGGACGATTGGACTACATGATCTCCAGCCTTGGTGATTCTGTGGCTCTATAAATTCTGCATCACTTGACTGATAATGCTCCACAAAATAATCATTTGTGGCAATTAAATTTGTTAAATTGAGAGAAGCACCAAGGAAAATGTTCTTGAGGCAGAGCAGAGAGTCCCAACATATAAGATGTTGAACAAGAAATACCAAAGCCTAGTTAGTTGGACAGTCAAATATCTGAATTATATTCTTGATTTTAATCTAGCTCTTGTCTTTAAAAATGACATCAGAATTTCCAAACTTTGGAAATTTTTCTTTCTCTGGAGAGCGTCATTTTTCTTACTGTGTCAGAAGTGAAGGTATTTCTGTTAACTGTGTTGGGCCCATGAGATGAAACAGGGAAACCTTGTTTTGAAAGCTACTGGAATGAACCATTAAAGAAAAATGAATAGAAATAAGTTTCTTACTGTAACATTTCTCAACAACATGATGGAAGGAAAAATTACTCCTGAATGTCATTCCCAAATGAAATATTTCCTTGCTTCTCAGCAGCAGCTTTATCAAACATACTACCCGAGAGAAGCCTTCCTATGTATGGCCTATGATGTTTTTGTAGCTTGCTGTGAAATTATGTGTATGCTCCTGGTGAGAACAATTTTATAAGAATAGAATTGACAGTAAGCATTGTAGTATCTGTATCTCAGAAATAGACATTAAAACGATAAGTTTCTGACAAGCAAGTGGAAAAAGAATATGTCTTTCTCATTAGACACACACCTTTCTCAGGAAAAGCCAAGCTGATGTATTTGCAAATAGACTTCAAGTGAGTAACACGTTCCTTAAGCTGAAAAGCTGAGAGGGGTTTTCTCCCTTAGTTTTCAGTCTGGGTTTAGTATTCTAATCTGCTGTATGAATAGAAGATTGTTGTGACTGGCATTGTTGTTAACAGGAATTAGCTGTTTTCTCCTCGGGATAGCTTGTACCTGAAACTATCAGAAACTGTCAGAAGTCTTGCAAACATGACGGGTCTGCATTTTGCCCCTAGTTGATCAGACCTTTCTCTGATCTCACACCAGGTAGTTAGAAAAGTAATCACAGCAATTAGAGAACGTTGTAACACATCGTCTGTTCTCTCTCTAATTCTGTTTTAGGTAGATGTGAGCTGAATGTAGAAAAGAGTTCCAAACAGGCCAGGCTGATGCGCACACAGAAGGAATGAAGTATGGATGTGAAAGAACGTCGGCCTTATTGCTCCCTGACAAAGAGCAGGCGGGACAAGGAGCGGCGCTACACAAATTCTTCTGCAGAAAATGAGGAGTGCAGAGTGCCTACACAGAAGTCCTACAGCTCCAGTGAAACCCTGAAGGCTTTTGATCATGATTCCTCTAGGTTGCTGTATGGAAACCGGGTAAAAGACTTGGTCCACAGAGAAGCAGATGAATATACCAGACAAGGTAGGCAAGAGGTTTTTATACAACCAGGGTGTATAATTCATTAGTACTGAGTAACGAGGCTTTCCTGCTGTGGGAAGAGGATGTCATTATAGCCCTTTTAACAGCTTTAGTAATACTCTGCACAAACAGTACACTTCATTTGTGTCTTCCTAAATATTTTAAAAAGGTGGGAGAGCATTGTGTACCATCTTTGAAATAAATAATACATGCTAAACAGGAAACCTATGTAAACGTCCTGTGTTGGGCAGTGACTCAGTGACAACTTTGTGACATTGAGTGTGAAGTATTCAGGCCTTACAGTTTAAAAACCAGACCCCCGGCAAAAAAAAATAAAAAATCATCTGATCAATGGGTTGTCCAGAAGCTTGCCACTCCAATGTTCCTAAAATTTAAGTAGCTTCAAAATTAATCACAAGAAATGAATGCGACTGCTCAAAGAATATGAGGCCCCATAAATTGGATTGCTGAAAAATCTAGTATGCATGTTTGGGTATATACAAATAATTTAATAGCTCGGTGCTTTTAGTTCACAAGGGCAGTAACAGAGCGCTGTAGAGTGAGTAAATTAGTAAGGTAAATCACTTTGAAAGTGGAGGGTTTTTTTGTGTGTTGTTTTCTGTTTAATTTTAGTGGATAACTGTGACACCTAATCAGATGCTAACTGCTGTCTCTGTTAAATTTTTGAGTTCAGGATAGGAGAGATGTGAGAGATGTAAATATCCATGGAGTTATCCAGAACCCAGCTGGATGGGGCCCTGGGCAGTTTGCTGTAGCTGACCCCACCTGAAGGAAGGGACTAACTGCTCTTAAGAGATCCATTCTGATTCTGTCAGGTTGCACTCTTTAGGGTAAACTCTCGTTAGGGTCAAGAACTCAGTGCATTACATTGGATTCAAAACTGTAACATCTAGAAGTGGCATTTCTACACTTCCACAACCAAAGTACTTAATGTAAGGTTAAAAAAAAAAAAAAAAAAAAAAAAAAGTTGGGATGTGTGCAATGTTACAGCCTAGCTATCTAAAAGAGTAAATGTAGGCCAGAAGATGTGTAAAATGAACACTCAGTCTTCTATATAAAGAATCCTTTCTTCTGAGGAAGCGGGAGTAGATTCAGAGTAGATATAGAAAGCTTTCTCCTTGTGAGAAAGTCTTTAGCTTTGATTTTAGAATTGTTTAAAAATATTTTCCCCATTGGTGGTTTATCTTTGTTCCAAGTAGAATAACTTTACATTAGAATTAGAGCAATGCAGATGGTGTTGACTTTTTTCACCACAAATGTCTACAAAGGAAATAAAAATATTTCTTTTCGACTCATGTAACTGAGGATGGCTGCTACTGTGGTCTGTCTGCTTTCTGCTGTGTATTTTTGGTCTCTGTGATATGTTGAAACTTCAGGTCATCACTACTTTCAAGCTAAAGTCATTAGTCACCTTGATCCTGTTACTTTACTAAGGAAAAACCAAGAGGAATGAAGTTTTCCAGGGCTCGTACTATAGACACTTTCACTGTACTAGTGACAAAATTATATCAAAATAGACACTGTTTATTTAATATTGCCTAATTAAGAATTCACAAACCATTCCCTGAATAGAGTACTGTTCTCTTTAAATAGAAATAATGAAATGGAAGAAATGAAACAATCTGGCACAACATGTAAGATGAAGCACTGGGGCTTGCGGGTTTTTTTCCTCTCCTTTTTCTTCAGAAAAGTACATAGTACATAGCTAATACTTATTGCCCAATATGCAATAAGTTACACATCTGTTAGTCTGAGATGTGTAGAGTCATCATCATCTTTCAGTGCTCTCAGCGCTGTCATCTGTGTCTGTTTGATTTTTCTCATTGTCTGTTCAATTCCCCTTGTGTGGCTTATTGGCTTCCTCTAATGCTTGCTGTTTTAGCACCGTTGTGAACTACCTGCAAGTTTGAGAGGGTCAAATTAATAAGGGCTTGTTTTGTAGTTTTAGGTGCTCTGTTCTTTTGATTTGTCTTTGACAGAGAGAGACCTTACTGCTTCTGGCATCGGAAGCATTTGGTGGAAAATGTGTTCAAGATCATTCTAAAGGTTTTTTAATAATACATTAAGGAAGCTTCCCTATATATATATATATATATATTTTTTTTTTTTTTTTTCTTCTGTCTAGAAATAAAGGGCAGATATGTAGCTGCTTTGACAGTCTAATTACATGCTACCCTGCGAAAACAACAGGAAATAAATCTACAAGCAAAAATAAGGCAAATGCTAATAAATGCCTTTAATTGGAAATTAACATTTTTATTAATTGATGGTGACTGCTTCATTTCTTTTGCTCGGCCTGTGTAAAATAGTACCAAATTTCCAGTGTCCACTGGAAATCTACTGGAGCAATTACTTGAAATTCTTGAGTCTTCCAAATCTGACACAACTAAAAAATATCACTGTTATTACTGCCAATATGTGGGGGTAAACCCGTCACAGCTTTTTGTTTATGTGTCAGAAGTTTACCACCTCCTCTTCCTTATTTGTTTCAGTATGTGTCTTTGTGCTTCCTGCTGCCCATAGTTGAACTCAGAAGGGGATATTGCTGTAGGAGATAGATGTGCCTGGGTTAGCGGTATTTTTGTCCCAGGAAATCTTACGCAGGGGAAGTTTCCCTGTTATCACTGAATTTTTGTTGTTTGAGATTAACTGCATAAATTGTGGGTAACAGCTTAAAAGGATGTTTCTCGTTTTATTTCATAGAACAGTATTTAAAATAATTTCATGTTAATAAATACTACAATATTTTATAGGGCTAGGATAATCTTGTTACTTTGGAACCCAGCTGACAAGATTCTAAGAAGCGATGTGTGTTTCTGGGAAGCGACTTGGTCAAGGCAGTGTGCTTTCAGTTAACTGAAAAGACAAAGTGGATCATCTCCTGTGGTCTCCTCCCTTCCTCTTTCTGAAACACCTTTATATGTTGCAAGACCAGTTTTATCTTTAACTCTTCAGTTCTATCTAGTTTACTGTTTTCAGAATTTCTAATTTAGCTGTTTATTTTCGCTTTGTTGTTAATCTCCACATAAGTTTCAAAAAATTGGTAAATGTGAGTGATTAAACTCGGCACCCAACCACGTAAATGAACTCGAGCCTTTTTCATTAAAACTACTTTTAAACTTGATTTTACATTGCATGCTTGAGAAGATGCCTAATCTCATCCTTGATAGTGGATAAAGCACCATGAAAGGCTGTTTGCTTTCCAGAATGTGATGATATGATTGTTTGCTGTTTGAGTTAGGGAGGAATATGATACCTATTTACTTATGCTTTGAAGTATACAACTGTAATGAGCAGTCATTTAAATGTACAACTTCTTTAATTGAATTCTGGAGCCTAAATGCTCATACTTTGGAACGTGCCCAAGCATCAGAAATAAATTCAGAAATAAAGCTGAATATATAAAGTGGAATTTTGCTGTTGCTCAGAGAGGAATTCCTTTGTTTACAAAATTGCTGTGGGAAGTGATAAAATGTGCATAGGAGACTGCTATGTGAAAATATTTGGCAGAGTTGTGTGAGTATGGATGAGGAGGGAAGGACTGTAGAACTACAGACGACAAACTATGTTTAAAATGACATTTGAAAAAAAAATATTCGGAATTAATAATATGTTTTGCAAACAATTTGTAGTTGATCATGAATCAAAGCTGCAAGGTTCTGCAAGAACTGAAAGGCTTGTTATGTGAGTTTTAGCAAGAGAAATACAGGCAGGCAAAAACTGTATTTTGCTTATTGCCAGATATGTTTTGAAATGAGGAGAGGACTCTGCAATGTCTATTAAGTAGCCGTCTTTCTGCTTCAAAGAATTATTTGTTGCAAGGCAATATAATGATGCTGTAATGGGATCTATGTGCCAAGTCAGTGAGGTTTGGAGTGGGAGTGGGAGGCACAGCTGGCACAGTACACTGAGATTTGCATGTGTCCACATTTACACACAAAATTATCTCGCCACTGCTTGTGAATGCTGTGAGATGAGAAGCTGAGCTGCACGCTACTTCTGCTACAAGAAGGGCTGATGAGGTGGTACAGGTTGTGTTAAATTTTTACTTTTGGAAAGCTTGAGGCATCTGTAGTTTAGCCTGGAGGTAAAGTTACTCGGTCTTTCTAACTGGCGGTGAGCATGAGTTCTCTGTGTTTATCATTCAGCACAATTTGCTCTCAGCAAAGCCTCAATGTGAATTTCTTTTCATGCTGCCCCTTCCAGTTTTGCAGGAGAAAGCGTTCATATGGATGTTTTTTTATCTTTACTATTCTGAAATTCTTAGGAGCCTAGTAACTCCTGAGCCTGCAAAGAGAGGGGCTGGACTTAACAAACAAGCAAAGAAAAAGAATTTCTTCCCATCACAGTATGCTGGGTCACTGATATGAGACTGCTGAAAAGCAAAGCCATTTACAGTGTGTTACACTGTGCTGATGAATCATAGCTGCTGTTCAGCTGTCTCTCCGTGACAATTAGATTTAGGTGCTGGAAAAATCTCACTGTTCAGTAAAAGGAGGACCTGAAATAGTGATTTATATGTTAGGACAATTTTATGTTATTATTGAAGACGTTAAACACTGTCAAGGATTCGTTTTTAAGATTTCAGAAGTATGAATTGCAACTTCTAGTCTAATGTAACAGGGCGTCAAATTTTATTGTTTTTTAAAAATTACCCGCTTGAAATGACTTATTTGGGTAACAAAGTGATTAATCTTCTCAATTGCCATAAATGTCAGCTGCAGGATTAAAGGATCTAAATGGTCATGGTTTCAAACCTAAAGTTCCATGTACTTCAAGCCTTCCGTTAAGAGGCAGTGGGAGGATAGATGGATCAACCACTTCTGAGTTTCCACTACCTATGCCTTGTCAGTGAGCTGGTTTTGACTGTCCGGTAGGCAAAGATTCTCACCAGAACTGCATTAGCCTGCTGTGTGGATTATTTACAAGCAGGTATGAAATGACAAACAAATGACTTTGCATTCTCCGAGTGAGCGAATTAATCACCATTCAGTGACATGGCAGTGCCATCTTTGAAAATCCAAGGCAGCTATCAGAATTAGAGTTCTGCGTTGTAAGCTGAGTGTCCTCACTATGATTCTGGCAGACTCTTTTCTGTTATGCTAAAACACAAGCCACCTGCAGCATCCTCTTCCTTTGAGCAGGCAACTTTTGTGAGAAGCATACTGTTGCCAGCATGTGCTCAGTAATTCTGTGGCCTTGAGCTAAGCACATAACCTTCTGCCAGCGGTGCTTTTTTTCCTTTCCTCTCTGTAATACAGGTATAATAACACTTGCCCACCTCACAGACGTGTTGGGAAGATTAATTAGTTTATGTTTGCAAAACGCTTTGAAGATGAAAAGCGCTGTAAGTGCTAAGTAATATTATCATCTTACATTGCTATACTAGTTACTTCTTAAAGCAACAATAAGAAGTTAATTGGTTTTCAGGTTCCAGGTGATAAGGATCTGTTGACTTTTAAAGTTATTCTCTTAGCTGCAGAGTGGTAGTGAGGAAAACATTTCACTTTCATTTGATTAAGAGTATATTTAGCTCCTGCTCGGTGATGCACGTGCTTGCTCTAAGGTTTTCATCTAGTTGAAATTGGCCCCTGGAGGGTCATGGTCTGTAGATGACCTATGGATCTGGAGAGAAAGGGCAATTGTGGTTCTCTAGGGAAAAATCAACCTTGGTTATTGGCAGTATGCTGCTTGATCAGGCATTTCTGCATGGCCTTGGTCCACAGAGTGAAAGCCTTGTCCTGTACCAGACCAATTGCAAAAGAAAGGAATGAAGTTCTTGGTCATAATGATTAGAGATCTTGAAGGCGAGCAAAGCCCCCAAAGACTTTTGGCTTTATGGAATGGAAGACATTCTGGAAGGTCTGTGTTTGCCCATACAGCTTCATGGAGCGAGATGTGTACGCTGCTCCTGTTCGTAATAAGTATCTGACTGGAGGATGAGGGAGATATGTGAGTTGCACACGTGGCTGTGAAAGATGGCTGCAGTGTGTCAGTGTCCATTGAGAGAACAAAGCATGCATTTGGAGACAAGGAGTCCTGCTTGCTGATTTAGGATCAAGAGTCAGGACTCCAGGCCAGCTTGTGAGGGTTACTTGTTCCATCACTAGCAAACAGAAGTGGGAGGAGAGACAGAGAAGTGAAACAGGAATAATTCCTCAGTCAGATTATAGTTTTTGAAAGTAGTCTAAATTGTCACTGCTTACTGGCTTGAGAGGCAGTGCTTAGTGTTACTTAACTTATCGAAGCCAAAAGAGAAATTGGAAGAGCCATCAGATCAGATTAGTCTCATGTTTATGTTTGCACTTTTTTATTTGCCATGCCATAGATATGTTTGAGTCATAAACCCTTTCTTCAGTTTAATGGGCTTTCTGCTAGACAGACTAAATTAAGCCTACATTGCATTACATCTGAATGTGAGCTTCGCTGTGGATATGTGAAGGGAGGTGTGCGCGAGAGAGGGAAGAACAAGGTTTTTCTGTGGAATCCTTGGGTTTTATCCAAGTTTTAGTTACTGGCATTTTTTGTGCTTACCTACAGTGATCTGAGAGCCTCATTCTGTTTATGCACTGTGGAAGAGACTCCTATGAATGTGGGGTATTTATTTTTTATTCGACAAATAGAAATGTATAGGGCTGCTCTGAATATGATCGTTTTCTTTCTTTACACCAGTTCAGAGCCTGTTGAAATGATCAAATTTTTTGCTATGGCACAATGTATCCCTTTCTCTGTTCACCGTCTTGTGGTGGCAGATGTGCCTTTCCTCCTGCAGAATTAGTGTGTGGAGTTCTCCCTCCACATCCGAAGGGATAGGATTGAGCCTGGGCTGTATTCTGCACGCTTCTTTCCCTGCTGCCTCCTTCCTTCTCACCTTCGTTCCCCATTCCAAGCCATATGTCATGTCATTAGCATCCTACTGACCTTAATGTGGCAGTTCATACCTGTCAGATCTGTGGTTTTAGGCTCTCTGCAGACTGCATATCCATCATCTCTGCATTGCTTACCCTCGGGTCATATTTTCTTCACATCTATCAAATTTAGGCTTTATTTGTATTTTGTAATAAATGGATGCTTAGATGTTGATGATTTGCAGTTTGATCCAAACTTTAAGATAGAGGCCTGAAATATCTATACTGTCATTCTGTTCATGATCAAGACTTTGCACTCCTTATTACTCATGGAGTTACATTTCTATTTTAAATCCACAGAATCTTCTTTTTTCCCTTGCCACCCATGTTTTGGACAGACACGCTAGTTTCCCTAATTTAAATTGTATCTTATTTCATCATATTCAGAAAATCAGGTTTTTTTTGTCTGAAATCCAAGAATTTGGAACTGTAATGTTTGAATTATTAATTCACTTACTGAAACACGACTGCTTATGCTGCAGCTTGAAGCTTTGAATTGTGCAATTGTAAAATTATCTGCAATTGACTTTAATCTTAATCTGTGATACCTTCAGAAGTACTTGATGAACAGTCCTTTATCCTTATACTAGATTAAGAAGTGCTTATGTTCTCATCTGTGGATTAGTACTGAGGATCCTCCCACCATCTCCAAGCCTGCCAGGGAAAAAAACAGAGTGCCTTGTACCATGCCAAAAAGTCTGCACGTTTCAATCCTAAATTGAAAAACTAGTGGCAGGAAGATATTTGGTACCATTTATGTTTATTCTGTTCCATCTCTTGAAATACAAATTTCCAAGACCAGTGTTAAAAACCTGTGTTTCCTTGCATTTTTATAGCTTAGTGCTACTGTGATGAATACATGGTTAGTCTGATTATAAGGTTTGATATACTTTAGCTCCCTCCAGGCATTGAAAGTGGGTCTTTTTTTTTTCTTTTTTTTTCCTCCCAGACTATATTTGGGTTTTGGATCTTTTCCCATAAAATTCTTCTACCTGAAGTTGCGCAAGTGCAACTTGGAGAGCTCTGTGTCACTGCTGCTAACTCTCAGGAGTTGCTGCAAGTTTGGCTTAGTTCCCCACCTGCTTTTGAAAGTCCATAAAGAATGGGAGAGCTGTATGGTTTAAGTTTGCTTAGACAATATATGGTTTCATGCTGTTTGGTTTTGTGTAGTTTACTGAACGTATTCAGAAGCAGCTTTCTTTCAAATAAGTCTTACAGTTCCACTTGAACTCAGATAAGGGCAAGAAAAGGTGGTAAGGGTGGAAAGGAGAGTGGAGCAGAAAGGTCAAGAAACAGGTTAGGAAGTGACGAGGAAGGAGGTTGTGATGAGAAGAATGCAGAATTTACTGACAGGGTAAAACCATGAGGTAGTGGATGAGAGTGGTCTAAGTTTCATAGATAACTTTCACAAAACCAGAAAAGAAAATCAAGACGAAGTAATTAAAAAAAGATCAGAAAGAAAATATTAACACGGGCTAAGTGTGTTACTTGTCAGTCTTCACTGTGGTTGCTTGGATCCTGACACACAGAATTCAGCAAGTATAGCTTTGGAATTTCCAGTTTAGTGAATGTACCGTGGAGTTTGTGCAGCAGAATGGATGGTATCACATCTATTACTCGTTCTCTCTTTTCTGTAATTGTATTCTACCTGCCTAATACTCTGAATTCTAAAGGCAGCATTTGTACACTTCTTATCAGAAGTTTATAAAGCATGCAGGGCCTCTATCTTTTGCCAGTTCCTTTTCTAAAATCTTCATCCTTTCATTTCTAGCAAATTTGTTCTCTTATCCATCTGCTTCCAATTTTATGCCCTTCCTCTCAATATCTTTCCTTGGAAAGCACTGCCTTAGAAAGCCTGACGTGCTGTCTTTGCCACCAGTAAATGGAGAAGAAAATAAACATATTTTATTTCCAACAAATGACACATTTTTTTTCCTTGAGAAACCAATCAGAATTGACATTTAGAGGTAGATAATGTTTCACATCTTTTGGGATCGCTTGGGATTCTTGTCAAAGCAGTGCAGCTCTGCTTTGAGCTTCTACGAAAATGGCATCCTCTCAGTGCTCCAGAGTGACTATCTTGTCACCTGAGAACAGGAGGGATGATTCTGCTGTTTATCATTCCATACAAAGAAACTCCTTTCACCATCTTTTACTCACACATGATTGAATGCTTTATTTTTTCAGGTATTGGTAAAGAGACCGGCCCAGCCAGCTTGCAGTTACCAGAGCTATTCTTTCATGGTTGTCATGTATGTGAGTTAGGAAGGCTACTGTGCAATCAGTAGAATGGGTCTCCTGGTTTTACAGAATTGATGTAGCATTTCAAAGGCATGGTGTAATTGCGTTCTGGTTCTTGCTCTGCAGAGAGTAATCAGAAGTTCTGTGGGTCAGCTCCAGGCAAGGAGCTGCAAATAAAAGACATGTGCCCATTGCGTGTATTAGCTAAGCAAAAGGATACAAAAGTAATTCCCAGTATCAAAATAGCAGAAAACTATGTGGTCCTTGCAGCAACGATTTTGACATCATTTCTGTTCATGTGCTATTTCAGTGATAAGCACTGGACCTGCATGCTCTAGTCTGCAGAGAAAAAATAAAAAAAAAAAAAAAAGAGAAGCTCTTTCCAGGTTTTCTTTCTGAATAAATTATGTTAGTCTTCTTTTAGTTTTTTAAAAAAAAGAAAAAAAATCAGAATTAAGTACGGGAACAAAGAAATATAGAGCAGAATAGAAATGAGAGGATTGGTTCTCCTGAGGACTGTGATCACATCTTGTTTTTCATCTCTCTTGCCTTAGTTGTTCCACAATTTGTTTTTCTAAATTTAGTATTTTCCTGTAATGCATTACCGCAGAGTGATTACAGGCAAAATGCATTTGAGAGTGATTTCTGAACTGCATGGAGGTGTTGTGGGCAGACAGAAGGCAAGATACAAAGGAAAAGTGCTGCCAAGTCTTAAGACTGGAGCAGGGACTGGCAAGTAATGTAGGACATAGATACAACAGAAAAGGAATGAAACTTTATTGGAACATTAAGAAAGAGCAGACCCAAATACAGCACAAGGTTGAGCATGCACATGGTTGGATTTGAAATTTCTACCATTCTGGTTTTATCTCTACTCTGTGATGGCAAAACTGAAGGCAGCAAAGGTGCTCACACTACAGTTTATCTGACTTGAAAGAGGAGTGTGCCTGTGTGTATTTTATTACTAACCTCACTGATGTTTTCTAGGAGGCTTTTTAGTTTAGGAGTGTTTCTTTCCCTTGTTCCCAAAATTATCTGTAGTTGCTGAACCTGGCTCAGAGACTTTGCAGTAGTTAATGGATTACGAAGGTCAGTGGTGATGTCTGAAGGTGCAAATTCTCTGCTGGTTATTTTTTTTGCTGGTTCATCTGTTAGTTTGTTTTTCCATTTTTGTGGTTTGTCATTTTAGGGGGATATTTCTGCTTTAGTACAGATCCAGTTTAAAGCAAAGATTGACAACTGAGAAGCCACAGAGCCTTTTTGTGTTTTGTTCAGTAGTCCTCTCCCAAAACCCTTTTCCACGATAACGTGTCCAACTTGAAGCTTCAATTACTGTAGGCACCTTTAAATAACATCTCCAATTTAGGCCATTGAAACCAATATTGCAGTAGAGCAAGTAGAGCAGGTTGCCATTTAATTTCAGCTGTGAAATCCCGACTTAGTAAAAGAATGTGTAACTTTTGCATATATTGCACTTATGTATGCACTAGGCGGTGTTAAGGATCTATGATACCAGCCACGATAGGGCCAGGGCCAAATCACTGGACATGCACACCAATATGGTGAACAGCAAAATGGCGTTTATTACAAGTGAACTCTAGCTTATATACGCGTATGTGCTTTGTCTACACCCAAAAATCATGTGTCATACATCCATCACTATTTGCTTTAAAAATTGTTGTTCTAGACAAATACAAATACAACAAAAATACAATCTGGCAGAGAAATTCATGTATATGTGTGTTAAAATTATGGCCTGATATGAATTTAACATGATTAGAGATGCACCAATCATTCAGGTGAGTTTGCAGCTGGCAGATACCATGTTGTTAACAGTGATTGCTGTACAAGCTGAAAGGTATCTTTAAGTTGTGTTCTTGATTTGTTCATCTGGACATGTGGATGATGTCAGCATTCATTCCTTACACTAACTGTAAATTTATATTCCTAGTCAAGGGAAATGGCAATATGTAATGGTGGAATGATAATAACATTGTTATCAGTTTTTAAAGCCAAACACCACTGTGAATGGCCCCCAAGCTCCAGAGTTGTCTCCAAAACAAGTTTCATTGAAACATCATGTCTAATTTATTTTTTTTTCCATTTTACACTTCATACTACTTGTAAAGGAAGGAAAAAAAAAAAGGGAAAAAAGCCCTCAAAGCTTTATTCGTATCTATTTACTCTTTCTTCTACATTTTCTTCTCTGAAATTAGTTCATTACAAATTCTCCAAGTTGCTTTTAAGTCATTATGAAATGCTGAGGCACCTATTGTCAGTGGGAGAATTTACAAATGTGTGTATAGTGTAAGAAACTGATGATTAAATCCCTCACGTTGAAGTCTTCCTGGAAAGGTTAATTAGAAATGTTAAGAACACAGGAGGGAGAACATCCTGTCTTCATACTCTTTTTTCCACTGAGCCCCTACAAATTTCTTTTCAGTTTTTTTGGTAGCATTGTTCCCTAGCAGGTAAAAGCCCCTGTTCCAGTCTGCAGCCCATTAATTCTGTGCCCCAGCCTTGTTCAGCATCTCCTGGATCCTGAAAATTTCAGGGAATCTTAAGAGGATGTAAAATCTTTGCATTACATATGTATGATTTCCTTTGGGACATAAATTCCTACACAAATACATATTTTTTCCATGTCAACTTTGTTTGTTTTTCATTTGTGTAGGCAACTTATATAGTGTGCAATCCTCTTAGTGAAGCTTTTAGGAAAGCTTTAATTCAGGAGATGATTGAGCCTGATGTTTCTAAAGCTGTTACAGCATTTCTGGGGAATGCTGTACAACTCCAGTGTAGTGAAAGAGCTTTAAAGTATTGTATGTGATGAGAGAGTAGTAAACAACCCCTTTTCTGCATCCAGAATTGCACTGGAGCTTTGCTTTGGCCCTGTAACATTCAGTTTTGGTTCTCATGTCATTCCAAAGAGGGGTGAAAAAGCAGAAAGGAGGTGAAAGCAGGCTGTTGTAAAAAATAAAACTCATAAGCAGTGGATAGGTGGTCCATTGTGCCTGGAACTGAGCCTGAGAAAGTCACTGTGGGTTTTCATGTGGAGTGCCTGAAGGAGTTTCTCTTGGAAATAAATATTAGTCTGCTTAAGAGCATAAAAATAGTCATTAAAATAGGAAATAAAAGTAAAAGGACTCAGTAGTCTCTTCAAAACACAGTGTCTGCCAGGGTGGCTGATGCTGGGTGTGCAGGGCAATGCTCTGCAGAGCTGGGTGCTACTGTGGCTGACCTCCATTGCCCTTGGAGCTGGCTACAAGCACAATCCTGCTGTAGCCCCCAGCTCAGCCTGGGAGATATCAGGTCCATAGGTGTATCACGTAACCTCGTAGCCTGGAGGTCAGCAGCTGCTTGATTACTGACTCAAGCAGTCTTGTTGTCAGTGGGGGCCACCTCTTTCTATTTTGCTTCCTTTAACATTGTTTTTAGGACAAACCCAGGGCTGCATCTGCAACAGTGGATGCTCACACACCTGCATATTGGCTTCTCCTGTCTTTGGTTCATCTGCAGAGATGCTGGAATAACAGATTCCTGTAATGATGTATCCCACACATAACACCAGAGGCCAGGCTGTCATCCCTACCTTAAATTTGCCAAAACACTGACAAAAAAAGATATGTTGTAGGCCCCTCCTTTTGTTCTGCTCTGCCTGCTGCTACAGCTGGGCAGTTTGTTTGGCCTGTTTACTTCCCTTCTTAGTTTCGTCTCTCACAAAACCTGAGCGTTCATGTGGCCTGACTGTTTTTAAATGGCAAGGTACAGCCAGTCCACATATAGCATATTGCATGTACTCTTTGTACAGTCTGGCCCTAGTCATAGATGTATCTTCTCACTTTGTATTTGCTTAGATATGCACCTCCCCAGTGGCTTTTCTTCTCAAATCCTTATTTACAGCAGCAAATAACTTTAGTTAGCTTTGTACCTAATGGTAGTAACTGATTTTCATTATTTATGAAACTTGCTTACAGAATTCATTTATGGTTCTGACTGCAGAGTCAGTGACACTTAGTGACCACTTTGTGTGACCACAGCAATAAAGTAATTAATTGGATCACTTAATGTCTTGCCTATTGACGTGCTTAAACTCTTAATATTTCAGGAATTAATTACACTTTTGTATTTTTTCTATTAGTTTTTATTTGAGGGGAGTCTGGTTTTGCTGTATTATAAGCTTTAACAGTGTTACAAACACATATTCTCATGTATTTATAAATGACTAATTTTGGGGCACTTAGGATGCCTATCAGATACAAAAATTGAGCATGTATTCTGATTTGTTCCCAGAGCTATCAGAAAACTGTGAGCCAGAATGGAAAAGCATTATGGGTGCTGGCATGCAAATGAGCTTTGCAAAGTGTCTATATATCATACAGTGTCTTAAATCTACAGACATAAAAGTAGGATGAAGACACAGCCGTTAAAAAGGCAGTCATTTTTGAGTGTCACATAACTTAGACACTTCTAAGTTACTGCAGTGTCATGAGTTTATCGCACCTAATTTATTAATACAATCATTTGGGATTCGCTTATGTCTCTTGCTCTGCCCCAAAACAGAGGCTTGAAAGTCTGCTTAAAATGTGCAGGCTCTGCTTCAGCAGTAAAAGCCTGAATTCAGTGACAGAAAATGCCATCTTACCACAGAGCTGCAGGTAATGGGAGGCAGCATTCCTGTTTGTTTACATTTGTGCATTAAAGGAGAGCAGAGAGCTCCATGGGGGTTGTGCTCCCATTTAATTTTTCCAGTGCCACACTAGGTGAAGTCTGTACAGGAAATATCCTGTTGCGTAGGCCTCTTTAGTCAGGACAACAAAGGCAATTCTGACAAATACCTTCTACTGCTTCACACTTCAAAAAAGTAAGAAGAAGAAAAAAAAAAAAAAAAGGAAAGAAAAGCTTGCCATTTACTTCTGATCCTTCCATGTGCCAAATTAGCTTCTCTCCATTTGCAGGTTCTGTTACGTTTCTTTCCTACATGAGGACACTTTTGATGTGTTGAAGCAGTTGCCAAAGTAGTACTAAGGTTCTCAGAAGGGAAAGGGGCACTGCAGAGAGCTGGAGACAGAGGGAATCACTTGATTGTAGTACCTACAGAGTTTTGACAAAACAGCTTATGTGATGCCTGAGAAAATAAGACACGTAAAGAGTTTTTACTTCTAACTTCTTAATTTATTATTTATTTTTTTTAAATTCTCACCTTCTGTTATCTTTTTTTCCCCTAATCAGGACAGAATTTTACCCTAAGGCAGTTAGGAGTTTGTGAACCAGCAACTCGTCGAGGACTGGCATTTTGTGCGGAAATGGGGCTCCCCCACAGAGGTTACTCTATCAGTGCAGGGTCAGATGCTGATACTGAAAATGAAGGAGTGATGTCTCCAGAGCATGCCATGAGACTTTGGGGCAGGGGGGTCAAGTCAGGGCGCAGCTCCTGTCTGTCGAGTCGTTCCAACTCAGCCCTCACTCTGACTGATACCGAACACGAGAACAAGTCCGACAGTGAAAATGGTAAGTTCTTACACATTTGCACGTATATAAATCAATGTTTTATTTGCTGTCATGGTTGGCACTCAATCATTTCAAGTCATTAAAAGTTCAAGGAATGGCCTTGAATTATTTATCTACTTTTTTTTTCCTCTCCTTCCCAGAAAAGTCAATATTCACTATCAGTCCTAACTAATAAAAGCTTTGGGCTTGATGTTTTGGCTGTAATTTTGGAAGAGTTTCATCACAAAAAAAGATTAGCTCTGTTTTATCTTGGGCCATTTCACCTGTTACCCTTTGGGAAGCAGCAAAGTAAGTGGTGATAAAGTTGATCCCTGAGGCCAGCTTGCAAT
The DNA here is from genome assembly GCF_023343835.1 of Lagopus muta. Classification (NCBI taxonomy): domain Eukaryota; kingdom Metazoa; phylum Chordata; class Aves; order Galliformes; family Phasianidae; genus Lagopus; species Lagopus muta. Next base: position 21,108,698 of record NC_064436.1, on the reverse strand, counting down.
CAAAGGTTTCATTGTAAACTCCTCTTTTAAGACATCTCAGAGAAGTTGCAGAATCTTAGAACGAATGAATGAACACAAAGAATGGCTTATTAACAGGACTCATGTGATTGGAAAACAAATTTGATCGTGCTTTAAACTTACTAGCTTATGAGAGCAATTGGAATTGTGGTGAAGATGGACGTGTGACCTTTGTGCCTAGGGGACTAGATTATTGTGCAATTAAAATCTGCAAATAAATCCAAACAGCAGCTTTGCAGGATGTGGGGTATGACCATTGTATATTAAGGCTTAGCTTTTTAAATGAAAGGAGGTTAATGCAATTGACTTGATTCACTTTTAAAGCTTTGCGAAATCTTTTACTTCAACTCGAGGTTATGAACAGAACCTGATGTGATGTTAAATGCTCAGTGCACAAATCTTAGAAAATATTTTATCTTTAACTTCTTTTTGTTTGCAGAAGATTTTCAGCTTCACTAGAATACGCTTTTTCTATTAACTTCATGACTTCCTATATGACAGATTCTAAGATGAATAAAGAAAAATGAGTAAAAATGAAAATTAGAACAAAGGCTATTGCCTAGATGTCTAAACTTCATTTTATTAATTTATTAAATGTGGCTGCTCAGCTGTACCAAAACTGGAGCAATTTTATTTCAACCCTCTGGCATTAGCTTTAAAACATTGTGGTAAATGGCAGCATGAGTGTTGTGACACTTAGAAAGAAAGACACCACTTTTATTTTGAACTGCAAGCAATAATGTTTTCTCCTACTTATTTATTGTTTCAACTTCAGTTTGAGAATGCAGAGCCATAGCTGTTGTTGCCATTGCCTTTCCCTGCCTTGGTGGCTGGTTCTAGCTGAAGACACCTGTGCATGACATCCGCCTCAAAGGGGGTTTTGCTTTTTGTGTTGGAATTAGCGCTGCGTGCTACCTGAGGAGGCAGCTGTCCATGTTCAAAACAGCTTTGTCTCAAGCTTAGAAAGTTTATTATGGGCAGGAAGCAGGCTTTGAAGGGGGAGGATAGGAGTACATGCTTAACTCCTTTTGGCAGTGGAGATTCTTTTGAATTACTCCTGGTACTTTGGCTGCAAAGCAATCTAGAAAAAAAGTTGTTGAGCAGTCCTCTGATTTTTTTTTTTTTCTTTTGAAATCTGTGCTGAAAATCACTGCCTCGAGTCTTTCATAACACCCTATCTTAATGATTTTTTATGCATGTGTATATACACACAGTATCCTTAAGAGAGCTGTATCTATACCTTACCCAAGAGGGTCACTGCTTCAGCTTAGGTATACTTCATTAATAAACCTTAAATTAATAATTCTTATTAAAAAAATAAAAGGGCAAAAATGTTGTTACAAGAACCCCTCTTAGTGGAAAACGAGAGTTTTGTTTTATATTTTGTTGAGAGAAATCTGTACGTGTTAGAAAAAGCACTACTCTGCAGTGGTTAAAATCATGCAAAGTGTCTGATGTTTGATACAACTTCAAAGGAGAGTTTAGTCACTAAAAAGGATTACAGTTGATTTATTTATTGATAGGAAGGCCGGCAGTCCAGCTTAAGGAGGTACTAGGAGTGCTGTGAGGCTAATGAAATTTTGATGGCTTGAAAGTCCCCTAGGGCTATGAAACATGTATAACTCAGACTGTGTCACGGGTCCCCGTTTCACTGCAGATGTTATGGAAGTGGTGAAAAGCTTAATCTTCTCTGGTATTTTTCTCTGGATTTTGTTTCTACTGAACCTGGAAGTTTTGGCTCGGGAACAATTTTACAAACATAGTTGAAATCAGTATGTTAAATACTCACAGTAGAATAAAAAATGTAATTTAAAGGCAGGGAAGCAACACCGTCCTGGCAGGCACAGGTGCTCTAATATAAGGACCAAACTGCAGGTGCGAGTTTTCTTAATTTATGGCCTGAAGTTAATAGCTGCACTAGCATGTGGTTAAAATCTGACAGATACGATAAAGCTTTGAATCCAAAACTACCATTTCAGCCAGTCTTCTCTGCTGTGTTTGAAAGATTCCTGATTGAATTTCAATTGAATTGTTTTACAGATAAACGCATTTATGTGCGGTATATTTACCTCTGAAGTAGGTAAGGAGCAACAGGTTATAATAAGCAAAACACAACACCAGATCTTGCTTTCCTTGCCTGAAAGGTCTCAGGTTTTGAGTGATGCTGCTCTTGTCCAAGAAAGCAGCTCTCTGCTTTAAATAGTCTATTGCCATAAGCCATTCTGATTGGAGTTAATGGTACCGTTCACGATGATAACTGTGACTTGTCCTATGGGTTTATGAAGTTAGGATTAACTATTTGCTGATTGTAATTATGCTTTCCTTTCTCATCAGTTAGGTAAGAACAGAAGCTTGGCATCAAAATACAATTTCTTTTCCTTTCTTTCAGTTTGTTGGGTATGTTTGCTCTTGGGAAATAGTTGTAGATTGCACCTCCCTCAGAAGGGCAAAACTCTAGGTTCTGCTGCATAATTACAATGAATGAGAGGAAACAATCTGTTGAAAATACTAACTTTTATTCCTGGAGGTCTCAAGTGTGTTTCTAAGATCCTACCAAAGCTGTCTGAGCTTTTGTGTGATAATGGCAGAATTAAAATTTTCTTGGGGAAAAAAAAAAAAAAAAGGAATAGAGTTGTAAATGGTTGTTGTATAGGTAATAAGTTAATATCCTAGTGAATGCCAGCAGATTTTGTATAGAAAACATCAGAACTGGTTTCCAAACATAGATTCTCAGCACAGAGGTTCAGATTATTGCTTAGTGTAAATCATTCTGAAAAGAAATATTTTTCTTTGAGCTTGTTCAAGTTCCGTATATGACTCTTGGCTTCACGTTCAGGGAGATTTGTCATGTCAGCCTCTCCGAAGGAGGTCCTGCATCTGTTAATCTGGGCAGCCTACCAGTGTCACATACAGCATGATGTATCAATTGGAGCACACCAAGCACTCATGTGCTTCTCAGTTTTCTTCATTTTCATTGCAGTTCTCTTTGAGACAAAAGGAAACAAACAACAGCAAAGAACATATTGTGAAAAAATGGATCAGTAAATGGATCAGCATGACAAGCATGCTTTTCTTTTTCAAAGTGCTGCATCAAGAAATGTGTGGTATTTATTCTAGGAGCTGTGGCATTGAAATTCAAGCAGCCCATCTTTTACATGCAGCAGACTATGAGCAAGAAATTACAGTTAAGTTTCAGATAACCATTTTGTTTTAAAGGTCATTATATTTTTAAGGTATCTTGGAATTTGCATAGTTATTTGAATTATTTTTAAATCCATTAAACTGCTGTCTCTGACTTTGTGTCATCCAGAAGATGTTAGTCAAAACACAAAGGTTAATAGAGCTAGTTATTCCTGAAGTGCAGCTCTTTAGAAAATTGTGCTTTCATTTAGTTTAGTTTTTTGTTGTTGGTGGTTTTGTTGTTTTTTTAATACATTGCATTTTTGTATTTGTGCAATTGTGAAGCTCAGGCTATGACAATAGTTGTAACTTTTGAAAAGATTTTAGTCATTTCAATCTTAAGCAGGTCCTTACTACTTTCTATCCCTTTCAAAGCAGTATTGACCGTGTTTCTGAGAGTTAGACCCTGCAGATCAGTGTGTGCCACGTAGTTGACCATACTCACATCCACAAAGAGTAACTAGGTGTACGCTTGCGCTGGCACTGGTATGTGAAGGTTTGTTTTGTTGTTTAGTGAAGTTTTGCACTGTTGGAAATTTGTTTAAATCAAAAAAAAAAAAAATAAAATAAAATAAAAAATTGGAGAATATTAGGAAGTGATAAAATGGAAAGAAAAAAAAAAAAAGAAAGAAATGGAGAGTGGAGTATGAGATTGTGGCCTCAGGCAGTCGTTCTGAATTGGTTAGATAAATGATTTGAAACTTGGACCCATTTTTCACAGCTATTGAAAAGCAGATATTGCTAGCAGAATGTCCATTGCTGAGGATTTCTGTGAAGAAAAATTTCCATCTGATCTGTAGCCTGGGCACCTGCCTGCTTCCTTTCTCCATCCTCAGCCAATTTCTGAAGACAACATTCTTGTGAATCTAATACTCTCTTGTCCTTCCAGAATGGTGAATTTCAGATCTCTGAAAACCAAGAAATACATTGGTAAGATACTTGTCAAGACATTTTAAATCTGTTCTCACTAAGGCAATACATGTATAACATGTACTTGAACTCTGCATTCTTAAATAATGCACATCTTTCAGGAAAGAGTTGGACATTTTCACATGTTTAACAACCTTCTTTATGCAAAGGCAAATCTTGGAAGAGCTCTACTGAATAGGAGCCGCTTGCTACCTAGTAGGCAAACGCTGAAGCTACTTATCAAAACCAGCCACATATCTGATGAATTGAATATTCATCTTACTGCCATACCACCATTTACAGCTTCTTCACTCCTTCCTACAGTATTCCATCTAGCAATTATCTACCCCTCATTAAGCATGCCAATATCTCTTAAATCCTGCTTCACTGCTGAGAAATTTCATGGCTAGGAAATCCATCTGTTTTATTGTTGACGGAACTCAGCTCTGAAGTAATATTTAGTACCTAAACAAGAATATGCATTTTTCTTTGGTTACATGCACGTGGACAGAAATGCATATACAAAAGGAGTCATCCCCAGTTTTCTGCAGTGTTGTCGTACGTTTTCTGCCTCTGTGCCAATATTTAGCTTGTTATATTATGGTTGCACATCTGTGGACATATTTCAGTAAATCTTCCAAGTGTTAACAGTTAAATCAGTCGAGAATTACACTGATGATTCTTTTGGCTAGTGGTAGCCATAAGAGGGAACAGCTAGGATGAACTTTTCCCATAACATTTTTGGATCTTCTGTATTTCAGAGGTAAAATTGGTTCCAAAGATCCATCCTAGTGAAGCTCATCTTACGATTATATGATGGTATAGGACATCAGGACAAATGATGACACTCTGCATACATCCAACAAAATCTGATGCACAGGAACTGTGGGCTTAACGGCGGCTTACAGTAATTAGACGGGTTCTGCAAAGAAAGCAAATCTAAAAAGGGAATTTCAAAGAATTCAGCCTTGGTTATCAAGACGATAAATTGTTCTAATGTTGAGAAATGTTGAAAGAGGTGTTTGAAGACCATCTAGCATATCTCAGAATTTCTTAAGAGATCTGAATTTCAGGAGAAAAAAAGAAAAAAAAACAACAAAAAAACACAGAAAATGGAGGCAAGGTCAGAATCCATAGGAGGATTTTACAAAGATACAAATGAAAGAGGCTACGAAGAGAGTGAGAGAATAGGAGTTGTTCAGCTTGCAAAAGAGAAGATTCTGGGAAAACATCATTGCAGCCTTCCAGTTCTTGAGGGGGTCTATAGAAAAAATGGAGAGGGACTCTTTGTCAGTGGGAGTAGTAACAGGAAAAGAAGCTGTAAACAAAAAGAGGGGAATTTTAAATTAGTTGCAAGGAAGAAGTACTTTACTTAGAGGGTGGTTAGGCATTGGCACAGGCTGCCCAGGGAAGCTGTGGATGCCCCGTACCTGGAACTGTTCAAGGCCAGGTTGGATGGGGCCCTGGGCAACGTGGTCTAGTGGAAGATGTCTATACAATGAGGTTGGAACTGGATGATCTTTAAGGTCCCTTCCAACTCAAACCATTCTATAGTTCCATGATTCAATTATAAGATATAATAGGCAATAAAGTGAAGATGCACTCCTTTTCTTGGCATTCATGTTTGTATACATCAAAGAGTTAATTTATTACTCAGCAATGCAGGAAGACTGGTAATATATTATTCATAAGCTTTCTTGTTTTTGTTTCAGCATTTGCTTGGAAAGTAACTGATCATGTTGTTGATATTTGTACTATTAAATAAAGGATTAGAGGTTACCTAAGTAAAAAAAATTGTCCTGCATGTATAAAGCGCTTATAGCCCCTGGGCTTTTTATGACTCACGTCTGAGACATTGCTGAGGAGGATATGGTTCCAGAAGGCAAAAATAAAAAAAAAAATAGAAAGGACAACTCCATAAAGGGAAAGGGAAAGGAGAAGAAACTGTTCTGAACAGTTAGCCAGGTAACGTCATGCAAGAAAGAGCTTTAGAAGTTTATGCTTTGTAACAATAAAACATGTGTATGTGGAACTAAGTCTTGTCAGCTACTTGAGCACTTGATACTGATTCCCTTCTGTGGTAGTGTAAGCCCCTCCTTGGTAAAGGAGATTCTAGCATAATAGGTCTCTGACATTAGGAAGGCTTTTGACCTTGTCTCAGTCCTGACATACTCCTAAACAGAGGAACATGGTCATCTATTGCAAGATAAATGTAGAAATTATTGGAAAAATGCATGAAGAATAATTAATACTATTTCATGAGCTGGCAAGCTGAATCAAGTAGTGCTCCACATTCAGTGGCATAGATTTTCTTAATGGCTTGGATAATACAAACCGAACATTGTAACCTGGAAAAAAATCACTTAGTAGTACAGCGTGAAAGCTGGGGAAAATGACTCCATATGAAGAAATATAGTTCAGTAAATACTAGTGCTAAGACTTATGTTTACATGAGAATAATCAGTTATCAAAACGTGAAAGACACGTGGCTGGATCACTGTCATTCAAAAAATCATAGAATAATTCAGTTTAGAATGATATTTTAGGTCATATGGCCCAACCATCTGCTCAGAGCTGGACTAACATTAATTTAGATGATGTTGCTTGAGGCTTTATTCAGTTGAGTTTTGAAAATTTCCAAGAGAGATTTCTACATAATTTCTGGGCAATTGTTCCTATGCTTTGCCAGCTTCTTTGTGATTTTTTTTTTTTTTTTTTTTCCTTTATATCTAATCAGAATTTTATTTGCTGTAGCTTTAACCGCTGCTGTAGGTCATGGAACACTGAAGTTATATTTCCACTTTTTACCTTCCCCAGATTGAACAAACACAGTGCTCTCAGCTTCTCCTTGGGTTGTATGGTTCATCACTCTGGTCACCTTTTTCAGCTTCTGCTGAAATCATGCCAGTTTGTCAGCATCATATGAATACTGGGAAGCCCCAAAGTGGATATTATATTCCAGATGTGGTCTTCAAGTTCTGAACAAATAGGAACTACTCACTTCCAAGAGTGTGCTGGCTGGTATTCTGAAGGCAGCCTGCCACGGGGTTAGTTGTTATTGTGGCAAGGGCACGCTACTGACTCCTGCTCAACTTCTTGTTTAGGTTGACGCCCCAGGTCCTTTACTACAAAGCTGCTTTCCAGCAGATTCACAGCTAGTACTGTAAGATGAGGTTACTCTGTCTTTGGAATTCATGAGCTGCTTTCTGCCCACTCTCACAGCGTGTTGAGATCCCTCTGAAAGGCAGTCTTGCCCTGCAGCATGTTGATCACTCTCTGCAACTTGGCACCATCCACAAACTTGCTGAGGGCACGTTTCATCCTATTCATTCTCAACACGTTAAATGTAATACAAACATAAAACAGCATCAGCCCCAGTATTAGCCCCTGAAGAAGGCAGTTATTTAGTGCCAACAGTTTGTCTTTGAGATACTGAGTGCTATTCTTTCTGCCTGATTATCCGAACAGTTTTCCTTACACTGCATTTGTAACCCACCTGGCCAATTCATCTCTCTCCAGCTTAACTATCAGGATGCTATAGTAGACAATGCTGAAAACCTTGCTAAAGTCCAGAGAAAATGTCATCTACTTGTCTCCCTTTGTCTGCTAAGACAGATCATAGGCTGCAGTCGAGTTATTTGGGAATGATCTGCTTTTGGTAAATCCATGCTGGCTGTTCTCAAGCATTTTCTTCTCCTGGATCCCTGGAAGGATAATTTCAGCAGTATTCGTTCAGTAATTGTCCCTGGAGAGTAGGAGTGAGGCTGACTGCCTCTACCTGCTCACATACTCTATCTCTTGAAGATGAAATGACTTCTACCTTCTAAAAAATCATCGGGAACCTCCTCCCATTGCCATGAATCTCCAAGGATCTGTGTAATTAATTGACTCTGTCAGTACCCACACACATCTTCCATCTGGTTCCCTGGTCTCGTGCATGCCCAGCTGGGGTGTTACTAACAGCTCTTCCTCTGCTATGGTGCTTCTCAGCTGGTATTGAACCTGGGATTGAACTGACTTTCCTGTCCCCAGACCTGTGTGCCTAGGAAGTGTTTCTGCATTTCTCCCACGTAGCCAGGTTAGAGTGAAGTGTAAACATTTGTTGGCAAGGTTTTCTGTGACATGTGAGGGTTTCTTCCACGACCTCAAAGCATGTCATTTATATGCGGTACAGCTGAAGTAATCCTACTACTGCACTCAGCAGTGCCAAGACAGAAATGCTGCATCTCTGACTGGCATTGGCACTGCATTTTGATGCAAATGCCAGCCAACAAGAAGCCTAGGGAAAGGTTTACGAGAACGGTCAGGAGTTTTACACTGAAGACACTAGGAAAAGGTCCATTGCAAATGATGCAAGTAGTGGAAAGAAGCTAGCTCAGACAATGTAGCTCCAAGGAGAATTTAGCGAAAGAGATTGCTGAGGACCGTGCAAATATTTCATCATCTAAAATACTTTCCAAAACATTTTCAAATTGGTTTTGGTCAGCTTGTCAGCATAGTTCCCATCAGTCCTGCTTTGTGGGAGAGGATGAACAGAAGAACTTGTTCAGCTTCCCTCGGGTTTTATTTTCAGTAAGTCAAGCGTGTTATCATTTGACCCAAAAATTACTCACAGGAAATGGATTTAGAAAACAAAGGCTATAAGAAAGTAGCTCTGCGGTTTGTTATAATATTAATATCTTAATTGTTCTTCAAATTGTAAATAGTTAACTTTTGGTAAATTCATTTTAAGCTTGCTCTACAATTATTGCCGTTAGAACCCCTAAACAAAATGTGTTCTAGATGTGCTTACACAAGGAAATCTGAAAGAAAACAGTTCTTTTTCATTTGAGTCATAAATGTTTTAATTGTGAGGTAGCCATGAAAGCAAAGCATGCTTTGCACATCTATAAACTGATGATCTCTGCTGTTTTGATTTGGAATGTTGTTTTGATGTCCTTGAAAAAATCACAGTGGTAGCAGTAAATTGTTTTAATTAATGAATTAGAGAGCAACAGAATTGCTGAATCAGGTTTATTGATGTAATTATCATTGGAATAAAAAGAAAAAAAAAAAAACAACTTGTCAGAGCTGTTAGATTGTTTCATCTACTGTCATTTGAAAGCAACTTTCTCTGCCACTGCTTCCTTCATCTCTTAGTTACATGGATGTAAGGGTATGTGTATACGTATGAACATACTGATACAAGCTTATATATATATTTATATAATTATTAGGCAAAACTAAAGTAATGGTATAAAGTCTAAATAATAGTTCTTTATAGAGTGTGGGCATTCATATTCAGTTGTTTAGGAGACTTTATGATTTTTATTTGAATTAAGATTTTAATTGCAATTTCTTGAAGAATTCAATATAACATCATTAAGAAATAATCTAACAGTGATTTTGTCTTTAAAGTGAATGCAGGCTGGATTACTGTCAGAAGATCAGTAGCAGTGCTAGGTTACTGTTTTTGTATGGTGGTCAAATATTAGATGGAGGAATTAAGCGCAGACTTGAAGTTGTCAAGATTCTTTTTTAATAAAAATGGCCTTAAATGCTTTTGAAATAGACAACTCTTTAAAAGCTGTTACTAAACCCATGTGTAGATTTATTTTTTATTTTTCTGGGTGGAAAGTTCTATTTTTGCCAGATGACTGTTCAGCTTGAAGTTAAATACCAAGTGAAATTTGGAAATTAATTCCTTTTACAGTTATTAAAACAATGTATCTGTTGAACTTGTTAGAAATTTCATTTATATGATCTGCCTGATTTGTTGGCAAAATTTAAGATTTTCTTCTCAGTTCAGATTGGAAAAAGATGCGATTCAAGTCCCTCAGGAAAGGACATGTTTGTTAAGAAACAGCAATGCTTTGACAATCTCAATCTCAAATCTCAATGACATTGAGATTTTGGAAAGGGTCCAGAGGAGGGCGACTAAGATGATCAGGGGGCTGGAGCACCTCCCCTATGAGGACAGGCTGAGGGAGTTGGGCTTGTTCAGCCTGGAGAAGAGAAGGCTGCGGGGTGACCTCATTGCAGCCTATCAATACCTGAAGGGAACCTACACCCAGGAGGGGAGTAAACTCTTCAAAAGGGCTGACAACAGCAGGACTAGGGGAAATGGTTTTAAGTTGAAGGAGGGAAGATTTAGGTTGGATGTTAGGGGGAAGTTCTTTACTAGGAGAGTGGTTAGGCCCTGGAACAGGCTGCCCAGGGAGGTTGTGGATGCCCCGTCCTTGGACGTGTTTAAGGCCAGGCTGGACGGGGTCCTGGGCAACCTGATCTGAATATGTATGTTTGGTGGCCCTGCTAGGCAGGGGGGTTGGAACTACATGATCCTTGGGGTCCCTTCCAACCCGGGTGATTCTGTGATTCTGTGATTCTGTGCTTGTTGTTTTTTTCCCTCACTTATTGAGAACAGCACTTTGATGGTAAATCATATAAGCTTTGTGTCTAGTTGGCTGTTGTTTTCACCTGTGCATTATAGAGACGTGTGTTATTGGCACAGTGACATGAAGAAGAATCATTTTGTCTCCCTTCACATTCAGAACGTTTCAGTGGAAGAGCCTTTGATGCCTGCTGCATTCATTACATGTCAGGCCAGGATTCTGCACGATGCTTTGGAATTTGCAAAATACTTACCAAGATCATGTTTCAATTCTTTATTTTTTTATTTCCTAGTTATAAGAGAATTAGGAAAAGTAAGGAGAACAGTGTGAATCAATTACAGATAAACTTTTGAATACACAAATAGTTAACAGATGTATCTTACATCCTAAGTGAGAGCATCCACAGTGGTTGGCAGTTTTCTTAGGGTCGGAGGCTCTGTGCAGCTGTTTGCTGAGCCCTCCCTTGGGTACTGTGACTGCTGAGTGGGTACATCTGAGACAAAATGTGAGTGCTTCCACCTCTGCAGCAACTTACTCGGGAAGATGTTACACACTGTCAGGCCACTGCAGAGTAAAGCCAACAGGCTGACTGCTCTGGCTGACCATATTGCAATCGCTGTCTACCCTTTGGGGTAAAATAGATGTGTAAACAAGCATGTGTGTGCATATTATCCTTACAAGATCTTTTCTAACACGTTTTTTTTGTTTTTTGTTTTTTTTTTTATAGCTCATACATACTTTTTTTTTGTATAGATTTATCATAAGGGGTGAAAGGCAGGTTTCTTCTTCAAATGATCTAGAAACTTCAAAGCGTGTCCATAATGAATCTGTATGCAGTCATGAACACAGGCAAAGGAAAGTTATTCTGATGTTATGCACTCCACCGCTGACCTACTATATGCTGAAGAAAGAAGTTCTTTCATAAATGCGGTACACCTGTAAGCTGCTTTATAGTTATAAATCAAATGTTATATCATTGCTAATGATGTACTTGCTGGTCTCAATCTGCACCTGGGACAGACAGTTTAAAGAAGAATTCCTTACAAAACTATAATTTCTTATTGCAGTTGGTTTCACTGAACTAAACAGGTCACCTGTGTAGTTTGTTGAAAAATAGCAGAAATTAGATGTTCAAGATCCTTTTTGGCAAAAGTAAGTTATTGCAGGACATTTGAGTTGTCTTTTCTGCTTGCTATTGGAGAAGGTTATTTAATGAGTCAAAATATTTTATCATCTTTGAATGTCTTTTATATATTCAAAATTTTGAAGGTACCTAGCTCAAAATGACTTGGAAGACAACAGTCTATGTCATCAGTATCTGATTGCATGGATGGTATCCAGTCACCTTCCATACACAGTTGACTAGAATTGTTCAAGCCACTAAGTTCTTCATTGCATGATTACTGTATGTTCTAAAAGGAGATATATTTAAAATTGGTTAAAAGCTGCACTCGGGGGAATTCTGCTGCTCGTTCCCTTAACTACTTTAGCTGCAGAGAACATAAGATGTCTTTTTCATTAACTGTCTTTGCTGCTTGTTTGCTTTCAGTAGAGTTGTAGGAGATTTTTATATTGTTTTGTAAACTCAATATTGCTGGATCCTGACTGCTTATGGCAATTGAGATGAGATTAGATGCTTTTGTTAACAGGCCCCAGACTTTAAATTTATAGGGAGTAGGCACCATCTGCTCTCAATTAAAGGTCCTGAGCTCTGAAATTAATTCCTTTCAGTGGTCCATTAGACTCAATCTTTTGACCTGAAGTCATGATAAGGCTATATTAGCCTCTCGAGCCTTGGAAGAGTGAGGAGTTCATGCAGGGACAGTACTAGATATTCCTTTTAGTCCTTGTATCAGTGTAGTTAGAAGACAGAAAGCAATGATTGTTTCTCCATTTTATAGCTTGAAATTTTTGGAAAGGTGCCCTACAGCTCAAATCCTCACAAGTTGTAACAGGACTGGTGCTCCTAAATCATGTAAATGCTATGAAACATCTTTGCCATAAAAATCAAATTAATAAGAGAATGTTGACTAAGGTTGTAGGAAGACTTGTTGTAAAAATGGGTAAAGACGTCTGTTGTTCCCACACTCTTATTTGCCCCACAGATAAACTGTGTGTTGCCTCAGCTGTCTTTCATTGATTCTGTTTAGAGATGCAAAATCGTGGGGGACTTAGCAGAAGTCCTGGTCCTAGATTTATTCCCTGAGTAATTTTGTGGAATTCATATATCTTGTGGTGTGGAGAAGTTGCAGGAAATAAATGGATGATGGGCAAATGGGTTCATGTTTTTGTGGCTGTAACTCTTTTTGCCCACTCTCCTTTCGACTTAACTATTTTACTAAAAATTGAAATTTACTCTGTGAAAGTACAGCAGAAGATATGATGGACTGAGGAGAACCTATAGACACAAGCCTTTTTGTTCCTACAGAAAAGCTCGAAGACACCAAATAGCTGGTTGTTTAAATTTCATGTCAGTGCTTCATAAACATAAAAATGAATTCTGAAGATTTCAGGATCTGGTGGGTCCTCAGCAGACATGGGTTTAATGCCTACAGTGCTAGTAATTTTCTGGAAGACAGTTTGCAAGAATACTGAATTTGAGATAGAACTCTTTTTGATGTGTAAGAGTATTCCTGTTTTATCCCCAGACGCAGTTTATTAGACAGTTTTGGGATTGTGCTAGCCACTAGCTTATGAGTAGAAGCGAGCAGGGAGAGAGTTCACATGCCTGTTTTTATTCATATCTAACAACCTCCATGACATAAAAATGCAATGGTGTTGACTTCATACAAGGAGCGAACTAAGTCAAAGTGACTGCCAGCTCCGCATAGATGGAATGAGTTGTGACTGTTCCACCTCTGTGTTGCTTGTTGGCGACCTGTCAGCCAGAGGTTAAACTCGGGAGCTCAGTCTTTTATTACTCTTTCTCAATATTTTCCTTACGTTCACCGAACTGTCTATCTAGCTCATATATTTCTCATTCATGGGGCAGTGAGGATGCTTATCCAGTCTCGGTGCATCTGAGGTTTACACCTTCAAGGCTGACTTTAATGCCATTTTCTTCTGCCATCTTGATGCTGCCGAGGCAGTTTTATGTAGGTGTGTCACACCTCCGCTTTTTTTTTAAGGTTGCCAGAAGATGGCCATGCCTGCCAGCTGAGCCCTCTAAAGGTTAGCTGAAGTACTGGCTGAAAAAGGCTGAATTACTCTTTTTCATGGCCGTGGAGGAAAAAAGCAAACAAACTCCTTTTGTTATTTAGTGGCTACAATCCTTATTCCCCACAAGGTCATGTTTCAGACAACAACCTGTTGTCTTTAGACGTAGTACGATGTCTTTAAAAAGAAATTCACTGCCATCTACATATAGCCATATAATGGCTTTTAAATTGGATTCATAAACAACTCAGTAAAAAAAATACTCCTTTCCATTGCCGCGTGCAATTAATAGCTCATAAGATTAAATAACTTGGGAGATCCCTGCTTTTTTTAAAATCACCTAAATTAGAATAACATCAGAGTCTCCATGATCCTAGGCATTATTTCTGAGGGATGCCTAAATGGCTCTGCAATCTGGTGACACAGCCATACATCTGGAAGTGCAGTTTTAGTTGTCACAAATGCCCAACTACATTTTTGAAAAAATATGTTAGAACTTTCTTTCTATGTGGTGGGTTTTTGTTCTGCTTTTTCTTGTTGTAACATATTGGATTAAGCTGTTAATTGAACTTAACCATAAGATGCTGAATTGTCCACGTTAAATGCATTGAAAACATTCTCCTTAACCAGTAAACCATCTTTGCACTTCCAAGACTCAGTGAACAAATCTGAACAGCTATAACAATATTGAAAATACAGAAACCAAGTCTACATGCTTCTAGGAAGTACATTGCTCTTAAAAAAAAAAAAAAAAAAAAAAGACAACTAAAAAACACCAATTCATTTCATGATTTCTTACAAGTTATTTGTCCTGTGCAATATCAAATATATTGCTCTTTCTGAAAAGGTGACCAGCTACCTTAGGTTAGAGTGGATTTTTTTTTTCTTCTCGAATCACCTATAAACAATTGAATGTTTCATCCTTTTTTTTTCTCTTGAAAATATTTCCATGTTATGAAAAAAGCGTTAAGAAGTATTCTGATAAATTATTGCTTTAAAAAATGAACTACTGTAATACAGTTTTGCTGCACCTGGGATGTTAATTGAACTCAAAAGATTTTGGGTTTGTTTTCATTGAGAAAATATCTGCGTTCAGTAAATATGAGACAATGTCACTTGGGGAACTGGATTACATGGTTCTGTGCTGATTCTGATTATGCCAGAATTCATAATATGAATTTGAATTAATCATTTAGCTGACATGGTACTATCAATTATCTCAAAATCCAGTTTTGAATGTGATTTAAAACAGATTAGATTCAGAACAGAGTGCACTAAAAGGTAAGGAAGAAAAATATTGCAGTCACATCAAAAAAAAAAAATGCTTTCTGAATGTTTGTCCTCATACTCTGGTTTTATTTATGTGGAACTATGATACTCCTCTCTAGAAAGATGTTAAAAAGGACCCTGTAGCATATTTTTACTCCAAATAAGTGACAATCCTACGCTGCCTTTAAAATGAACAACCTGCCTACCTGCTTCAAAAAAGCACCCACCACCTTTTCTGCCATTGTGGTACTACTTTACTTTTCCTTGTTAAATCAAGCCTGAACTAATCTTCTCTGTGTTGTTTTTCTGTCTGTATTACCTCAGGCTGTGCTCTCATCAGACTTCACAAGCTAAGTGGACTTGAGTTTTGGGTAGTCTGTGGAAATAATCAAAGAAAATGTACCATACTCCTGGATGTGATGATAATGGTTCATTATGTCCATTAAATTTAGTACTGAATCAGTGCTGAGTACTCTGCTGTGAGTTAAGGTTAGATTCAGCGTCCTAATCACTTACAATTACTCAAGCATAAGTGTTAGCTCAGCTAAACTCCAATCCCAGTGACTTTTGTTCTGCTTATCCTTTTCTTCTGAGCTTTACACGTGGCAAACCTTCAAAGTCTTTGCTTTGAAGTCAGAGATTCTGCAATGAAATCCTGATTTTGTCACTTACTGTCTCTGCATTTGCACATTACTTCCTCTTTCTGAATTTGGCTTTTTTTCTGCTTATGAATGTACACAGTAATGCTTTCTAATGCTACCTTTTTAACCTTCTTGAATAAAAGGATCTGAAAAGGTAACATTTTTTTAATAAATGTACATATAAACACAGATGTATGAGTATATAAATTAAAATGTGTGCAGTAATTTTTAAAAAGGTGGAAGCTTTTTTAAATTTGGAAGGTTTTTGAATCCTGCAAGTAATATAAATGAATTATTATCAAGTATATACTTGGTATTTTGAGACTGTAGTGAAACTACTTCACAAATTATAAGAAACATTTGCATGCTTACTTTTGCGTATTTTGAATAAATGAAAGTGGTTTTCTGTGCTCTTTGAGTGTCTGTCATACTACTGTTACTGTAAATGTGTTCTTTATCTATTTGTAGAAGAGCAAAAAAGCAGAGATGTCACTGCCCTTTCTTTGGTTACATGCCACCTCCCATCATAGCAGGATACAGCTAAACTAATTTTCTCGTGCAAGCTGTGGCTAAATTGCTAGTAACTTTCTGGATTGATTCTTTTGATTCTATCAGTGCTTTTAGATCAAGTACTGACATTTTTCACACTTTTATGTCATACTATTTTTTATGTTTTCCCTTATCTCTTGTTCAGTACTCTTCAACCTGGGGCTTCAAATTCTATCCTTTCAGTTTCAGACTGATTTCCTTTTTAAAACGAAAGTGCACAAGTGTCTCTGCCTCCTGTTCTGCAGAGTTGCACATAATGCTCGCTGTGCTTGTTGCTCTCCCATAAGGTGGGCAGAATATGAGAGAGAAGAGATGAAACCAACTCTCCAAAACTATCTGCACTGTTCTCATAAGATCTGAATGAAGCAATGGCCTTTCTTCTTCCCCATCCCACTAAAATCATGGGAACCATGTCTTTGAATAGACAAGCCAGACTCCATTCTTGCACAAAATGAAGGTGCTAGGGTATGGACAACCACTGATTCTTGCAAATGGAGGCAGACATTTAGATTTCTGCCATTGCAGGTGGATGCTAGCAGGGAGCGCACTCAGACTAGTATCAGAGGTTCTGGATGGACTCTTACACCTTTTTTGTATATTTGAGGTTAAAGATGATGTCTCTGGTTTCCAGCAGTGACGGGTAGCCCAACACAGCTTGCTTCTTACCAGCCTTGTAGGACTGGGTTAGTTGCATTAGCAGCTGACATCAAATCACCTGACATTACAAGAACTGGTTGTGTGTGTATCACTGCTGGTTCTGGATATTTTCTTCCCCCCTGGATTAGGTTTTCTGTGTGAGAATTAGCAAATCTCTGCCCCAGATTTTTTACTCAGTATTGCAGAAAGGAAAGCGAGGTCTGACAGCACAGATCAGAGCTTGGGTGTTGCATTTTGGAGCTGCTTTGCTCTCCCTTGGAGCACTCTGACTCCATGCTAAGTGTGATGTATTCCATGCTGTGTTTTCTTGTAGATACCTTCCCTGCCCTTCCTCAGAGAGAGTTTGTTTAGGATCCACAGATGATGACACAGCAGACTAAGAGAGAGAATGTCTGTGTTCATATTATCTCCTCATTCTGAAATGTAGGTAGATTTCAGCTTGTCAGATTGCTTACATTTGAGAAGATTCAGGAAAATCCTTAGCACTCTTTTTCATTTCAGAGCTCCCATATTCATCTGCTGCACAATTTGCTAACTTGCAAGTCATTGGGCTATTGCTTCTGAGCCTTCAAGCAGTATTCTATGTTAGAGCTACTGCTATGCCATAGCATAGCAGTAAAAAGACTTTTCAGGGAGCAAAGTACTGTAAAATATCTGCCAGTTGTGCAAGCACAATTGAAGTGGGACCAAATCCATATGCAGGTTGACTGACATCCAGAGGTCACAAAAAGCCTGTAGTGCCAATGAAGACATCATGAGAGAAGCAATGTATCAGCTCACACTATTCTAGATGGCAGTTTGGTGGAGTTATGATGAACTGTGGATCAGCCAGCACTGTCAGGCGATAATAAAATCTAATCCTATGAGGGCAGAATGTGGATGATTGGAG
This sequence comes from Lagopus muta, assembly GCF_023343835.1. Taxonomy (NCBI): domain Eukaryota; kingdom Metazoa; phylum Chordata; class Aves; order Galliformes; family Phasianidae; genus Lagopus; species Lagopus muta. The sequence goes on along the minus strand of NC_064436.1, from coordinate 21,091,059 downwards.
GTCTTAAATTGTACGTAGATATCAAAGGCTGCTTTCAAGACTTCCCTCAGAGCAACTGCAGGTTTGGCTGGAATTTGTGTCCTGCCCTCCCAGTAACCTCCTGAACAAAAGGATCAGGCTACTTTTACTGGATAAGATTTGACCTCATAGCTGGAGCCCGGGAAAGTGTGGAATTTCTTTGCTTTCTTTCTTACTGTGTTTGTTTGCTTCAAATGAACCATTCTCAATTCGTAGAGTTGAAATTTGTCATGCTGACCAACACAGTGTTGTTCTGTTTTGTTGTTGTGCCAGACATCAGAGATCAAGTTCTAAAAAACAGCACACTTGAAAGCTAGAAGCATGTGGCATTCATTCATCTCATCTCTGCCGGGAAGGAGTCTGTCTTGCAAAGCGATCTTATCACTTGAGCTCCACTTCCACAGGCTCTGCGGTGATCTGGCATTTGCAGAGCAGGATGACTTAGGAAAGGCCAATGAAGGAGTTTTTGTGGGCAGTGTTAGGGAGGGACTTATGTATGAAAGATTTGTTTGCTACAGAAAAGAATACAAAATTCATAATTTTGTTGGAGATTATTGCCAGATATCTGTATTTTTTTTAATTCTTCCTATGCTCATTGCTGTGGGTTTTTTTTTTATTGCCAGAGGTGTGCATGAGTTTAACTGGGGCAAGGCTACTGTCAGGGTTCCTTATTGCTCAAGAAGATGTCAAATTCTATAGCTGTCATCCTGTCTGCAATCCCTTGTCTTGGGCAAGACATTTCTTGCAGGTCTCAGGTCCCGTATGATTCAGCCACTGAGGCTGGATTTGAGTATCAGTGCACTACAAATGACTTCACGGTGTATTGCAGATTCAGAGAATCTTTTAACAAAGCAGAAAGCATTATGACTTCTTCCTTAAAGTGGAAGGCTCATACAAATGAGATTCAGGCTATTTGGATACAAAGAGAGTTTCAGCACCACAGAGCCTAGTCAGGTACGACCAAGCTTCTTTGGTCTGTCAAGTCTTTGTAGTAGTATTTGGTAGTGGAACTCTAGGACAGTCTTGTTTTCTTCCACTTAATGACTACAGAAATTCTTTAGAAATCTCTCTCAAACATTACACTTACCCTTTTGTAATATTATGCATGTATTCAGTACTTCTTACGTTTTTTCAATTAATATTTAAGGTTAAGTTAAATATGAGGAGAACTGACTTTTTTATTCCACTTCAAAACCAGTGAGGGATCCAAGTAACACTGCTCTCCCTGGCAAAATAGAATTAAAATCAGCAAGTATGTGGCTAGATTTTAAATATGTCAGTTTAAAACCATTGTGCTGACGAGCTTGCAACTAGAAGTCTTTAAAGTAGACAGTAGAGTGTGAAAAGGCTAAACAAACTGCTGAGTAAATTCATTCAGAAATGAAATGATTCAATATTATCCAGTATATGTTGTTACAGCATCAATTAATATTTAGTTATTTTTCTTGGGAGAATTCTGTGCATTTTGCTGTAACCTGAATATTGAGAACTAGATTACTCAATCTTAATTTAAGCTGATCGGTGATATCGGCAGAAATGGGCTATAGCATACCTCCAAGATCCTGGCTTTTCTTAAATGGAGAGAATATTCACATATGTAAATGTCAGTTTTTGACAGAATACGTAAGGCCTTTAAGGCTGTAACATTTGCACAATAGCATGCTTCATTGAAACACAAATACAAACTTTGAAGTAGAGAGCAATACCTAAAGTGCTGGGCTTTAAAATTGTTATCTACACCTTTTTTTTATTCTATTAAACTATTAAATGTATCTTGTGGTCTTCTGGAATTATAGTCATGGATCATGCAATCGTATTTAAAGAACTTTAGATGAAAATCCTTATAGAAAGCATTTCAATATGCCTATGGATATATTAAAAACTTAATATCAAAGAATACATCAAGGAGTAAAAAAGTTACTAAAGCACTCCCCTGTGCTGCGATTAATTTGTATATTATCAAGGTCTTTATTATGAATGCAGTTCTTAATGTAGGTCTGTAATAAACAGAGTGTAATTGAATTTTCAATATTTTGCCACCAGGGAATAATTTTCTTACAAGACCTCTGCTCCATCTTCTGGCTAATTGTCAGCAGTTACTCAGTATTGCTGCATTAATGTCACCAAACAGTGAAAACAGAGCCTACCTGTTTCCCGTACGTACAGGGATGTGTAATTCTTATTCTCGTCTATGTACTCGCTTTGGGCTGCGTGCCTTATGGCTTGCACCTTTATTGACAGCATGAAGCTTTTTGAAAATACGACTGTAGACATGAGCATAAACTTGGGTGGGTATAAAGTTTCAGTCAAACTGAGTATTCCACATGATGAAAACAGAAACAACCACAGCATTAGGAGTGCGTTAGTGATGGGAGCATTTTATGTAACCTGTAAGTGATTGAATATTTTGTTTTACTTCTTAGAAAATGATGTCATAACTTTGGGAAGTTCACTTTCCACCCATTGTCATTTGCTTCCATTACATGGTGTGCTAGCAGCAAGTATAACCAGAACAGAATGATAGGTTGCTCTATGTGCAGGGGAGTGCTACCAGTTAAAGAACTGAAGTTTTGCAGGGATCTTGGTTCCAAGTCTGGTCATTGTCTACATCAATGCTTTGAATGCTTGGAGTATTTTTGCTAGGTTGCTAACAGTACCAAACTAGGAGGAGCTGCAAATACTGTGCTGGACAATATCAGCATTGCAATCTCAGTGCATTGCAGTGGTTCATAGTGCAAATGGACCAAATACTCATTTTGTAAAGGGAGAGAAAACAGTTTGTTGGGATGTGTAAGTGTATGTGAAGTATGAAGTACTCATAAAATAATTCCTTCACCTCTCTCCATGCTTGTTGGGCCTCACTTACTGATTGGTGGTACTGTCCATAAATCAGCCATGTTTTGGACCATGACCACTGGAGAGAAAGCAGCAATATTACTGAAATCAGTAAGTATCCAAATAGCCTGAATCTCATTTGTATGAGAAACTACTACTCTGAGAAAGTATGTCCTCTGAAGTAACAGCTGCAGGACTGTTTTTTTGTTTGTTTGTTTGTTTGTTTTTTTCTAAAGAAGGAAAAATGAGGGAAAGACTTCATATATATTTTCAGGTACAAAAATGATGGTAAGAAGCAGAGAACAAGTTTGAGAGTTATTCTGTCAGTAGGTCAGGAAGTAATGTGCTAATTGCTGCAAGGAAGATGCTCGTCTTGGCATCAGGGGAGCTGAGCGCTGGTGAAGATGTCTTGGGAAGGCTGTGAAATCCTCCTCCCAGAGGTTTTAGGAACGGATAGTGTTCTATTAACCTTCTCACTGTCTTGTTCATTCCCATGAATCTGTGCTCCCTACAGATTACTGTAAACAATGTGTAAAAAAAAGTTGCATTGCAAAAGCTGCGAAGAATAAAAACTCTACATCATCCACCTATTCTAGTGCCTAAGTTCACCTTAAATAAAGTTTAGTAACAAGAAATTTGTTATTTTCCTTATTGTTTTACAAGTGATTAACTACTCAGTTTTTTTGGTAGCATGTTCTCCTCAGTATCCACATCAGGAAAATAAAGACAGAGCATAGTTACAACTTGTTGAAATCATTAGAAAGCCCTTAAAAATACAGTATTACATAGTAATGCCTGTAACAATATTTAGATTCTACATTAGCACTGGCAAGATGGATTTTTAGGGTTGTTTTGGTAATTTATTTATCTTCTTTGACACATGCCATTTTGAGAACTTGTCAGGTTTCCTGATATCCAAGTGCTGTGCAGCCCAAACTTGTGTGTTAGCACGAGAAAAATGTTTTGCAGAATGAGACTGGCAAATGGGAATGCTGCTAAGCATGGCTGTAACCTGAGAAGTGCGCCAATTGCAATGAGCAGTATCAGCAGTATATTTGTTTTTACATGGGTAGATAGTGATAGGACAAAAGGGAATGATTTTAAATTAAAGGAAGGGAGATGTGGATTGGATGTCAGGGGGAAGTTCTTTACTTGAGAGTAGTGATGTGCTGGCGCGGGTTGTCCAGAAAGGCTGTGGATGCCCCATCCCTGAAGATGTTCAAGGCCAGGTTGAATGGGCCTTGGGCAGTCTGATCTAGCTCTTGATTCAGCAGCTTGCAGCCCTGCCTGTGGAAGGGGATTGGAACTTGCTGATCCTTGAGGTCCCTTCCAAACCAAGCCGTGGCTCTGAATCAGAGGGGCCAAAAGCTTAGGCTAGATCATCTACTGATGACCAGTTTTCCTGTTGTCTCTTTTACATCATCAGCCTGTGATCACCTTTATCAGTAATCTTTTTTTTTTTTTTCTTAAAGATGGAAACACAGGGCATTGGTAAGAGGGCTAAGAAACTGGGGCACCTGTGAAGCAGAAGAAGAGAGGAGATCAGCAGTCCTGCCAGGTGGTGTGGAGCAGTCGCCAAATGGGGTCTGGCACTTGCGTGTGTAGATACAGAAGAGCTCAGCAGGAATGAGGGGGCTTCAGGACTAAGGCAAAGGAAGATTTAAGTCTTTGAACAGGAGGAGCAAATCAGGGATGATTTTAAGTTGAAGAAGTGGAGAATTATCTCTTAAATAAGGAACTGCAATAATAACTTCATGTTCAATTTATTAATAGTATTAAATGATACCGTAGTTGTTAGTCTACTGTAAAAAACAAACATTTAAGGCATGAACTCAGGCTCAGTAGCAGGGTTGTAGCAGTCAGTGGTATCCTTTATAATGTTCTCACTGTAATTTTGGAGGTTGGAATTAAGGTGGAGAGGTCAAGAACTTCTTGTCATCCGTTAAGGATGGCTTGCTCTTTCCTACTCAATATACTCAATACAATTCTCTGTAAAACACATGCTTGCAATTCTGCGTACTACGTGCTAATTGTACCTGAGCTCTTCCTCCAGCATAAAGCATCTGCATGCTTTTGATTCTTTCATGTTATTATGCAAAGGATATTTGCCCTGAAAAGGATTTATAATAACTCTGTAGCATTCACATGCCTTCTGGAAACCTTACAAGAAGTTCAAAGCAAGGAAATTCCTTCATTTCCCCCCGGTCTTTTTTGGCACAAGCATTAGGACTCTGCTTTTATCAGACCTGTCAGCTTTCATGATTTCAGTGGGAGATTGGTTTCTTCACTACAGTTCCTCTACCCCTGCTAATGCATCTCCTGTACAGGAAAACTGCTGAAACGTATTGCGTGCTGCTCAAACTGACCAGCTGCTTTGATGCCTGGGGGCCTGCAGCAGGGCCCTGTAGCAAGACTGCACACTGTGAAAACCCTTGTAATGGGCTGAGCCCCTGCTTTGGCCTGGTGTTTCTCCTCTGTTGCATTCCTGTAACCTGGACTGGACAAGTCACAGGCTGTTTCATCACTCACAGTGCTTAATCTAATTTAATTTAATTCCTCAGTCCCATTCCTATTCTTGCTTTGTGACCGACAGCTTTTCTGTTTCTCTCCTCATATCTTTAATGTGTGAGTTTTCAAGTGCTTTCTTGTGTGAAAGTGAGTTTTCATGCTTACTTAAGGTGTCGCAATGCAACCACATCTCTGAGGCAGATGGTGTGGTCCTTCCTCAGGTGTGTATTGGAAATGTCAAGTTTGGTTTACTAATTGTGGCTAACAGATTTTCTTTCTTTAGAGTGTCAGAGAAGGCATTGATTATCAGGAGAGCAAGTATGTAACTGGATGCTAGTATTGCATTTTTCAGCTAAGGAGTTGAGAACTTTTTGTCAAGTAGTACATGAACAGGTGGAAGGCACCTCTGAAGGCAGACGTGGAAATTTCAGTCTAGATCTATCCACTTATCACCAGTGAAAAATTCACTGAAAGGTAATGGGGTGTATTCCTTCAACACCTCAGCAGCAGGATGGTTTTGGTAGCCAGTAGGTGGACAGTAATTGGACTGAAAATTGGATGGTGAGGTCATTTACGATGACAACACAGAGTGAGAATTACTGCTTCGCTTGGGCGCACACACTACTTTTTATTTTTATTTTTATTTTTGCAACAGATGTAAATTAGAGGAAAAGTTTACAAGTGGGCAGAGGCTTACAGCAGTTCTCATTTTGCCAGGCTGGTTCACTTTCATGAACTGGGTGAGATATAATGTCAGTTCTGCTGGGAGCTCCTGGCAATTCTCAAACTACATCCTTGAAATAAATTTGCATAGCTCCTGTTGAAATAACAAGGACATGCAAATATCAATTTGAGATTTAGATGTGTGCTGTGTTTTTTGCTTTTCAGGTGGATAATGAGTCTCTTCTGGCCCATAGGGTGAGAATAATAACAAGATATATTACGTAAAGAAGGCAAGAGCAAACTAGGAATGAGGTGCAGGTAGGGGAATTAGTTGAGTTTCTCAGGGCCCATGCTATATAATTTAGGTCTAGTGTGCATCAGGGATGCAGCATAACCCCGATTAAGACCTCAAAATGTAAAGTTGGGCAGTTAAATGAATACTTTTTTTTTTTTTCCTTTTTTAAGGCTACCACAAATTTAACACAAAATGTGTTTGATATCCATCTTCTGAAATAGAAAAATTATCAGTAAAATATGTAAAAATGATTCCTTTAAGAAATAATCCTACCAATTGATAGGGCAGACTGTTCTTTACTCAGTGTTATAAGCTGAAAAAGAATTATTAGGAAAATTCAAGCGTTATGTCTTATTGACATATATTTTCTTGCATTGTTACAAACAAATATGCAAGTAGAACTTGTGCATTTCCTGATTTCCATAAGAAATAGTGTGATTAAGTTGCTAGGGACACTGCCTTGAAAATAAAAGCAACACTGAGTGTTTTCTCCTCCCTCTTTATTATTTCTGTAGAGTAAGATGTTAGTGTAAGAGTAGTTTGGGTTTTCTTTGTTTTCAAGCTTTAAGGTGTTGTCAGAGATGGCAAATGTGTTTGGTATAACTTATAGCTTTTTTATGTTGCTATTTCCCACTCTTCCTAAATACGAGTCTCATTCTCATACAGCATCTCTACTTTATTACTGCTTTTTTAGTTCCCTAAGATCATGTCTGTATGAGAAAAGTGCCTCTGATAAGTGCTTCTATTTGATCTATTTAACTAATGTTTTCTGAATGTATTAAAGCAGATGTATGGATTCTGTTTGACTTAAAAGTATTGGTGCTGGTGGAATTCATCTCGCTTCAGGTTTGTCTTGTTGCTGTGTTCTTCAGATCTTGTTTCCAAGTCAATTGTTGCCAAAGGCCCTCTTCCCCACCTCCTTTCTTTTTTCTTGAGTACTTAGTGAACTGGGATCTTTATATGCTCCATCTTTACCAGTAAAGACTAATGACTTTTTGTGCATTAGATTTATGTTAGCTGTTTTTTTCTCATGGTTATTGCTAAATGGTTTTGTCTTCAAATAAATCAGTGATTTTTAAGTTTTCATATCTAAGAATGTCTTACACAGACATGCTCAATGTATGCTAATAAAATGTTACTTGTCAAAGTTAGCATAGTAAGAATTTGTCTGAACCGAAGTGATGTCTGTAGCCCTTCATAATCGATGGAAACAAACACCAGAATGTGGTTTGAGTACCTTGGGGCATAATTAGATGCTTAGGTGGTGTCAGGTAGTTTACTCATTGACAGAAGAGGAAGGCGTTTAGAACTACTATACCAGAATTCATTTGTGTGTCTGGGTTACCAGGATCTTAAGTCAGTTTAAAAGAAATGGGACATGTTTTTTTTCCCCTGGTGCAAGGTGCCCTCTTTTTCTACAACAGACAAGGATGTTCTTCACAATTTGATTTTCACATATGATTTTCAGAAAATATACCAGAGAAATTGAATAAATTAATTATTAATGTAATGCAGTAAAATTAAACCAACTGACCCCAATCATCCTTCCCACAGCAGGTCAAATTGGAAATAAAATTGACAAAGCTGTGGAGGAAAAGAGGGTTTCAGGTGGTAGTGATACTGGAGAGAACACTGATATTTTGGTGTAAGAATATAATTAAAATGTTATTGTTCCATAGACCAAAAATAGCAAAGAATGAAGAAGGAAAGTCATAGAATCCAGTAATTGAGACCCTACTCACTTTTCTCGGTGCGAGTATTTGCATTTTGTCCTAGCCCAGTCTTCCTACAATAGGGACCACGGCTGCTGAGCATGACGCAGAGTATGGGGTAATGCAGATACTGCGTGTCATAGTCAAATCTGTGTGATTTTTCACCTCTCAAAAACCAGTCTAAATCATTCTGTCACACACCGTTTTAAGTTTAGAAACGAGTTTGGTGAATTCTTCAGCACATGTAGGTGTAGAATGAAAAAGTATTTGTGTTGGTTTGCAGTAGCTTTAGTGTACTGAAAATACTTTGTAAGGAAGAAAAAGTTTGTAGCATCTATCTTTAAAAGAATCGGTTATGCTGTAGTAGATACATACATTTATTCCAAAGCCAGCTGCAGAAATTGTACTTTTGCTCTGCTTGCAAAGTTAAGTTTTTGCATTTTGACATGGGAATTCCATCAAGCTTGCTTTCTTCTGAAAAATTGCAGAGAGAATTAAAATTACTATTTAGTATCAGATGTGCTCATGTTTGTATTGTGCTCATGCATGGTAATTCAGGTGAGAATTATCTGAGAGCTGGTCATGTGAAGTCTTGAAATTTGTTTTGATGTTGAACTGTGCTGTCTTCTGTGTACTACTGTCACGTTGACAGTCCCTTTTCAAATAGAATTAAATGCAATTTTATGAGGGATGAAATGAAATTCTAATAGTGTTCGATCGGAGTTAGATAAAGAAATGAGCATATTAGAGTTTTAGTATCAGCATATAAATATGTTTCAAACATCTCTGATTCTTACTGCTTACAAAATGTGATGTATATTTAACATTGTTAAAATTTAATTACATATTTTCTTGTAACAGAAGAATTTGGTGCTTGACGTGACCATCTCCTGCATGAGTACACAGGCATCATCGGGGCACAAGTTATTTCATCTCTGATGATAACTGCTAAGCAATCAAAATTTGGAAGCATATGCACCGTGTCCAAGCTAAGAAAGATAGGGATGAGGAGGGAATATGATGCTAAGCATTTTTTCTGATTTCTGAAAAACCAAGGTGTGATCCAATACATGAAAATATAAATATGTGCACTCGTGTGTGGTATGGCCAGTGGCTTCACTGTTCTTTAGCACTGAGAAAGTGCCAGTAATATAAACAATCTTTTTCCAGTAAATAGGGTTTTTTTAGGCACACAGTAGGTAAGAGTCAATTCTAGCAGAGACACAATGTTAAGTCTGAATTTTCACCTGCTCTTAAGTATGTTTCTAGTTTGTTTACATCTCTTTGTCACTTCTCCCCAGGTTGTTTTGTGAACATAGTATTTCCGTTGTCATACTCTTTTCTTTTTCTTTTTTTTTTTTTTTTTTTTTTTTTTTTTTGCTCTGGCCAGCTCCTAATTAAGGATGTTTCTTTAGTGAGATCATAAAAGGAATCGTCTTTGTTTTACAGCAGAAAACAAGTCAAGCCATACTAGGATCCATTATTTGTGACAGTAGCCATCAAAATAAGGCTCCTGCTCTTCTAATGAAATGAGGAAATATGTTTGGTTGATATACTCATCAAACAAAGAGTTAAGCAAATGCTGCCACAAGCAATGCAAATCTTGTTTTTCAAAGAAACCAGAGGAATTACTGGGCTTTCAGTTGTCACTGAAAAAACCACCAACTATGGTAATTTTAAATTAATCGTGTTAGCGTATCATGTTTAATTTGCTGAAGTGGGAGAACAGAAAACACACAAAAAAAATCCCAAATAGTATTGTGAGAATCTTGTAGAAAGAGTTCCAATGTAATGCCTGCACACCACTAGAAGCAAGTCACAAACATCAAGGTATTTTTGCAGAAGCATGGAACTGTAGTTTAATTTTCTATCAGAAGGTGACTGCTTAAAGGTCATTTCCCAAAGCATAAGCCGGATTCTTTGGGGATGTATCCTTTAGCTTCATCTTATGTTTCATTGACTGTATAAGCATTAAACTCAGTGAGAATGACAGGCTGTAGTAAGTGGATCCCAGGTGGGCCTCGGGATCTGCAGAGCCAGCTGTTCCAGAGCGCAGATAACTCTTTCAGATTTGCAGATCCTTTTGCATTTGACGTGGCATGCCAAGTCTTCGTACTGCCCAGTGCTGATGTTTTAAAGGAGAATGGCTTAATAATTTATTAACTGTTACATTTCCTTTGGGCTTTATCTGTGTGATGCTGTAAGTCACTGAGAAGTGTAAATACATAGAAGTTAACAGAAGCACATTCTCGAGGAAAGCCAAAGCTTTTTCTTTTTTGACCGTGAGTTCCACTGAGAATATACTGTTGGTTTACCTACTTAGGAAAGCAGAAAGCATTCTGCTTTTTAAATAAGGCTGAAACATGTTTTGAGTTTGTTAGCGTGCCCTCTTGAAGATAATTATAATAAGCAGTGCAATGGCAATACAGTTTCCTGTTCATACGCATTTTTAGTTATTAATATTTTTTCAGCCTATTACTCAGACCAGCCTTTTTCTAATCTTTGTCTCTGTATGCAAAATGCACATCTGTCAACTCTTTCCCTTCGAATTTGGGCAACATTCTTCTCCATCGCCTCTGCCTTTGTAGTAAGCTAGCGTAGGCTTTTGCCAAGCTCTTGAATCTCCCTAAGGCCACCTTCTCAATAACTCTAGGAAAAGATAATGAAGGAACAGTAGTACTTGTTCAGCATTGCAAGGCTAAGAGAAATCAAATTCTGTCTTCTGCTTCCCTGAACAAATACAGTGAGTTGAGGTTAAAAATGGGCCCTTTTCCCACTCATTTCTTTATTTCTGCTGCCCACTCCTGCTTAATTCAAACAAAAGCAGAATGCAGTTTTGTCTCTGTGTATGAATTGGTGATATATACTTACATGCCATTCCGTATTCTTTGTAATATATTTAAGAGTAGAAGTTATGACATAGAATTACAGAACTTGCATGTAACTATATTCAATAGCATTATTTTCATAGGCTGGTGTAATACAGTAATGACTCTTGCAATATCTGTTGCTGAGGTACAAAAACAACATAATGCTGCATCTAAGAAATGAATTTAAGTAGTACCTAATTACACTGTTTGGAGATTTATCATATTGACTCCACTATTTGTGTGATCAAATAGTGATCATACATCAAGTTATTATTTTGGGTTTTTTTTTTTTTTTAGAACAATATAACAGGTAGAAAACAGACTTCTTCTGTTTTGTTTGTTCTATTTAACACCCAGGAGCTTGAAGAAGTTACTGTGTATTTAAAATAGTAATTGTATCTAATGTTAAAAACTGAAATCTGTGCCAATTGTGAACTACTAAGAGGATAAATTTAAAAAAAAAAAAAGCTTTACTATTGACTTGAAGGAAAAATTTAGCTGTTTTTATATGCCTGTAATTTAACAGAAAAAATATATTAATTTGAACAGAGACATCAAAGATAACCTTTAAATGCAGTTTCGTTTTGTTCCTCATCCATTTGTAAAAAAAAAAAAAAAAAAAAAAAAAAGGCATCTAGAAACTCACATGAAGTGCATTGCCTCCTCTCTTTGTTCGTGGTCCCTGACACCATTTGTACTCCCTGGAGGGAGCATTAGGTATTGGGAAGCAGGAGGACAGTTTCTCCAGCAGATGAAACCTAAGAAATGGGGTTAGATAGATTTTTTGGAAAGCGGTCAAACAATATCTGAATACCTGCCAAATATGTGGTAAACTGCGTGGTAGAATAAATCAATGGAAGTTAATCTTGATGTGACTGAGCTTTCCAGCTCCAGCTAGGGCACTTGCCTCTGTCTGTGGCCCCTGTGTTTGGAGGTGATGCTGAACAGATCTTCACATGCTGTGTTGACTGCTGTTATGTCTTTGAAGTCACCAATGCTTCCTTACTAAAAAGCTGGAGGAATGATTATATGGCATTTTCAGGTTTCGTGCTGATTTGAGTACTGGGATACGATAACATGAATTATTTTTCATCTGTTCAGCAGCATTCAGACTCTGTGGAGGCTGATAGCATTGTGAAAGCTTTTCATATCAGGAAAAGAATAGACCAAACCTGATAGGTATCAATATCCAACTGAACTCCTTCCTAATGTAAAGAACGATACATCATTTCTTTTAGTTAAAGAAAGCAGAACAAGTCTTGCAGCCGAGAGGTGTTGAAGAGTGGGCTTAGGTTTTCCAGCTGAGGTTTGGAGTATGACTCTTACATGAAAGGAGCCTCTATGGAAAAGACCATTTCTGACTCAGCTATTTGGATCCTGGTATGTGCTTATAATTCCATTTTAGTAATGAAGTGCTGATTCATGCATCCTTTGGTCTTGCAAATTTAACGTAGCTTAGAATTGGTGAATTGTGTCCTTGCTTGTGAATTAAAAAAAAAAAAATTAAAAATCAAGTAAATGTAGGTATATCTCCAAATTCCTCCATTCCTTGTTTTCTCAGAGGAGCTCACAATGCCATCTCTGCAAATTCACCAGAGGCCAGTCAGATCTGCATTAGATCCAGGATACTTTCATATCGGCAGATATAAAGAGAGATTCTTCTCTGTAACATCAATTAAGCGTGGTGATGACTACTGAAGCACAATTAATACAGAGTTTAGCAATGCAACTTCAGAATGAAGTTAACTTGTTCCATATCTGTAGGTTACCACAGTTTTCAAAATAACAATTGGCATTCCAAACGCCCAAATTACACTACATGCTATATAAAGAGAGATAATTACTTACTTATAATGTATTTGCTCTTTCTTTTCAAAACATAACAACCTACTTTGTGGATTAAGTTTGCAGTATGGCATTTTTTAGTAGACTTTTGACACCGATGCAAACATTTCAGAAGACTCCACCTTAAAAGAATGCGTCTCACTATTACACATCAACAGAGCCAAATATAAACTGTGAGACAGTTGAAGAGCTCATTTCTTTGCAACTTAAACTTAACTTTGGCATGTTTCGTTTTGAGACCCATAAAGGCAGCAGTGGTTATTCTTATTTCAGTGTGCCACCTTAAAATTAAAAAAAATGTGGAACTGCTGGCTGATTAGGGATGAGCTTCTGTAGGTAATTACTGGACAAACTGAAAAGAATGGAAATAGTGAATGATTACTTTCAAAGGCAGACACATTTAAAAAAAAAAAAAAAAGCTGGAAGCATTGGTTTTGCTGAATTGTACTCATTGTTTTGGCAGCTTTGTTACTTCAAGTGTACTGTCTCATTAAACAAAATGTATGTTCCCTATCTATTTATTTATGTACAAAAAGCTTAGCTTAGAAAAGCCCAAAATCTCCATCACAAGAATTTGGCTTCCTCACTTGGCTTAGTGAAGATTCTCAGTCAATCTCACCTTACTCAGTAGCAGACTTCCCTTTAATTAGAAGGTGCTACATCACATTTCTACCTTGGTAATGCTTAGTTGAAATTCCCAGAGTCATGATTTTATGGAGGAAGTTTTAGAAATGCATACTGTATTTCTTAAAGAAACTGTTTTTTCTTGATTTTTTTTTGTATCACCTACAGACAGTATCAATAATGAAGAGTTTCTGCATTCATTAAAAACTGTGTTACTGCAAACATTAATTAACCTGTTATGCCAGTTTAGGTCTACATGTACTGTTCTCATTGCCTCTTGCTGGAGTGATCGATATACAACAAACAACATAATATGGTCCCTTTTTATTTATTAGCAGTATCACAATACTATAAACCAAAGAAGTTGTTCTTGTTTTGTCATTGGTAATAACATTCTGTTTTGATTTATGCATGCTTAATTCTATTCATTTCTGATCCATTGATCTGTAACCAGGCAGAAATGAAATTCACTCCTGAGAAAGAAATAAAATTTTCATCTTAATCAGTCGAGTGCAGCCACCTCTGGGCTGCCTGGCTTACCTACTCATTTGGGATGAAAATGTTATTCAATTCAGGGCACAAGAATTATAACGGGAGAAGAAAAAAAAACACTAGTAAAATCACTAATTAAGACACCCTATATAAGATCTGTTTGCTGTTTGTTTGTGAGGTTTTTGGTTTGGTTTGGTTTTAAAGAAAGGACTTAATTTGTTGAGTCAGGAGCAGGGCAGCTGGATTACCTACAATAATACCCAATTACCAAGCCTTCTGTGATCTTTGTTTTGTTGTTGTTAAAAGATCTCAGAATGTTTCCTTGACAAGACTGATGGGAATTTGTGTTTTATGTTGGCTAATAAATACTGCTGACACATTAGTCATGTATGGTCATGTATCCATAAATAAGGATAGTCTCAGCCAGGAAAACTGTCCTTCCTCAACAGATATGCCAATTTCCAAAGCGTGATTGAGTGCCATAAAATAAATGGACAGAAGATTATGCTTCACTCTGTATTTTGACTCCAGTTTGAGACTCTTAGCAGCTAAAAATGTGGCATTCTTTGTTATTTTCTTTGTGTCTCCCACCGTAGAGCATAATAGACTATTTGCTACTCTGTTCCGTCCAGCTAGGACTTCCATGTGGACCCTAGCTTGTACTTTGAAAGGCTACTTGGTTGTGATGGGAGGGCACGACTGAAAGGCAGTGACAGCATAGACTTGGGTCTGCTTAGTTGATGGACTCTGAGCTCTTAATGGCTTTCAGCCAGAACAGTTATAATATCGCTGTGTGCCTTTTTGTATTGATATTTTTTCTTTGCAGGAGCAGCAATACATTTCTTTCAAAAATGAGATGGTTAAGTCATTTTTTAGCAAGCCTTAAATTGCATTAGTCCGATGGTTTATTTGGGTCGAACTGATTTTCAGAGAATTTTATTTGTATTTTGTTCATTACCAGAAGCTGTATTTCTACTCACCTTGTTGTGAAAATTGAATTGATTTTTAATTAAGGAGTCTGTATTTTCCACTACAGATAAGCCAAATTGACCCAGAATATTCTTAAAGCATATGCAGTGGACTGTCTGAATTCCCAAACTGTCACCTCAGATACTTTGCTAATATGGCATTGATCAATCTACAGATCCCAAACTGAGGAGCGGTGATAGAAGTATCGGCCATTGGATGCTCTACAGGCCAGAAAGATAAATTGTTTGGGTTGTCTTTTTGCAAGTTTAAGGTCACAATTCATTCATCTTGTTACTTTGCTGCATCCCTTTAGTGCCTTCAATTGCAGGATTAAATATTGAATGGTGGCAGATCATTCAATATATGGCTCTTATACTTTGGCATTAGGAGGCTCTTCATGCTTAAAATGGAGCTGTGTGCACACAGAATGCCAAAGGTAATCGTGCTGATGATCTGTTCTGTAAGATTAATCCCACAACAGCATTATCAGGCAATTCTTAACACATCGATTTATCCCTGATATGACACTTCTGAAACAAATGAGTAAATGCTTGGCATATACTAAGCATTTGAGGAGGGAAAAGTGTGGAATTGAGCCCTCTACAGAAAAGATCCATATTTAAAATTAACCCAGTAGAAGCTTTCAGTGAGGAGAATTTCAAACTTCTAGATGAAGAATCATGCCCTATGAGGCAAGGCTGGTCTGTAGGAAACAAGAAGAGGCTGAGAGGGAGCAACCCTCCACACAGACCAAATCTCCCACAGGCTTGCCACATGCCTGGCTTGCATGGACGTTGCACCGTTATATATTTTAGCATGAGAAGCCCTTGGTGTTTTAGTGCCTCTGGCCTCTCACTCAGACAGCCTCCTGGGCACCACCACAGGGCTTTGCTCCATGGCCTGCAGTCCCACGAGCCCCTGCCGACCTCTGCTTTCCCAGCCTCCTCTTGCAGTTGGCCTTGCAAAACACTGCTTTTCTGTGCTGGTGAGAGGAGCAAGAGCATCTAATTATTATCCCCTCTACAAACTGCATAAACACCTGCTGCAGTTCCAAATAATTTAATGTGCCAAATGTGAAAACACAGCACTTGCATTAGGTGCATCCATTTGCTGGTTTTGTAACTGGTTTTAAGACTGTAGTGCAAACCAACAGATGTAGGAAATGAGCTGTTAGTAAGTCTTAGTGTGCTTTTTTTTTCTTAATACGAGGTTTCTATAATGCATTGTATTTTGTATGTTATGCAGGTTTGTTTTAAGCTTGTCTGCAAGCAGACAAGAACATCTACAGATTTCAGAAATGTAGGGTTAACTACAGCTAATGAGAAGGAACTCCCAACAAGAAAATAGCATTTTGCTTTTTAAAACTGTGTCTAATGATTAAATAAGTATCTCATTTGCACTACATTAAGATTGAGATCCCATCTCGGTGCTGTATCTGACTGGTGGATCCTTGCATTAGCTGCCTATACTGGCTCGCGGTATATTAATTACACTTCCTGTGTCAGTGTGTTAAACTGATGGGCAAAAAAGGCTTGGGCACTTCTTCAGGAGTCACTTATGTAGCCAGGGAGTATGTTGCACAAGTAATGACAGGTGGTAAGGAGTTGGTACCCGGGGCTGTAAGGCAGCACCCGAACTTTCTAGTTTGAATGAAAGGATTTTCTCCTTTGGATTACAGTGCTTCAGCCATGACTGCATGTTATTGCAAAATGAGAAGGAAATGTCCTCTGCTAATGGGGTCTCAGAAGGTTTTCCCCAAAAGTGACGACATCACTTAAACATATTGATGTATATTTTATAAATGTATGTATATAGTTTCTTTCCAAAAATATTTGAAGTCACATATCAGAAGGAGCATCTGAAATGGCCGAGGTCTGAAACAGTTCAGGTAGTTGTCCAGGCTGTGGTGCGGTCTGGTGCAAACTCCACATCCCCTTGAAATGTGCTTGGTTTCAGCAGACAAGGCTGATAGAGACCTGCCCCAAGAAATCCACTGCCGTGATCTGTCAAGAGCACACCTTTTGAAAGTCAGAGGTCAGCTGTCAAATGATTTATTTGGGAAGATTTGATTCAAAGTCACTCTTGTGTCACATAAAAGATGTAGGGAGCATACTCTCCTTAGCTTGTTCTTCTGGTCTCTGTGTGCCCATTGGGGAAGTATGCCCACTGTGCACTTTACAAAACAGAAGTTACTGGCTTTTAAAAGAGATGAGCATGGTGAAACTTGCTGTCTAGAGATATTCGAAGAAAATTCTTTTTAAGGTTTATTCTCAAGCATTAGTTTGTGTAGAGGACTTCAGGATAAAAAATACATGCTAGGCTGAATTATTAAATTATGCTTTTTACCGTGCTGCGCTTACATAGATATTAGGATGCATGGATTCTGGTTGCCTGCCTGCCGATATCTCATCTGGTTATGGTTACTGCATTGATGCAGCTCCTGCTCATGTGCTAGCGTCTGTGAATATCCAGGGCAGCTAACAAGGCTTTTGCTTTCCTTGCAGATTCTTCCTTGAAGTGATTCTTTCCACTGGCCATCTTAATACATTTGAACTTTAAATATTCATTGAATTGAATGAATTAAATTGAGAGTTAAAGCTTATTGATATTCAACACTTCTTTCCTAATGCCAGTAAGACATTTTTGTTGTACACAAGACCTTTTAAAGTTTGTTTTAAGCTGCTAATGTGCTGTTTATTTCTAGTGCCAGCATAATGAAAGCATCCTTGTCAATATTGTTGCTGCAAAATAGTGTGTGAAACACTATGTGGATGGCCAAGCATGTCTGAAAAAGGAACTTTTATGTGTATGTCAGTAGTCTTAGATATGAAAAATTTTCATCCTGTTCCCTTTGAATTTAGTTACAAATACTTGATTATATTCAAAGCTTTCTTGTTAGAATCCCAAATAGTCAGATGCACAGATTTAAAACAAAATGTATTATTGGGACTCTACTTTTCTTTAACTGAAGTCCTATCCTTTACCAAAGGAATATTTAAATTCATCTGGATGTTGTTGACATGTAAAATCTTCAGGGTCAACATAAAATACAAGCAGAAGATCCTTTTGGGGGACCAAGAAGACCCCCCAAGTTCTAGTATTTGTACTGCAGATTTACTTTTCTTATAGGACCCTCCTGTCATCTCAGAAGATGTTCCATTTGATCTCACACAGAGCTGCACATAAGAATCAGGCGCAGAAAATACAGTAATTCAGGTTATTATTTTTTTTAATTCTCCTTGGTCTTTGAAATAGGTTTTTGTTACAGTGAGATCTTGCATGAGGGCATACTTCTCTGTGACACAGATAGCAGATAAATTGCTGCACAGGTGTTGTGGTGTAACCACAACAAATTATCATCAAATCCATTCTTTTTGTTTGTGACAGTGCTTTGGGGGGGCGGGGGGAGAAGGGGGTTTGAAGATGAAGTAACAACAATGAGAAAAAGAGTATGTTGCATTCTCAAATCCTAGAGGGTAATAAAATCACCAATTACATGAGAAGTTGACTGGAATGGTTTTCCTTCTCTTAAGAAATACAGTTTCACTTTAATGTTTTTTCTGGTAGGATGTGATTTAATCTGCTAGATTTTTTTTTTTTTTTTTTTTTTTTGTAGCAAAGTAAAATTAGTAACCTCATTATAATGAATAACCTCATTAAGGCTTACTAGTATTATTCGTCACTGGTCTACATTTCTGTCTGTTAGATTGATATATAATCTGAAGTGCCATCTTTGAGGCAAAAAGCATCGCTGTTCTGGAGATTTGACTTCTGGTCCATATAAATGTGAACCTGTTGACAAGCAATATTTGCGACCTGTGACGGGCAGCATGCTATTCTGATGGAGCAAATTATTACAGCTAGGGCATGCGAGCTTCTGCTCCAGTGGACTTGGAATAGATTAGTAAAGTACTATCCCAGCTCAAAGGGTTTTAGATTTTTTCCTCATGATGGATTATAGATAAACTCATATGCAAGTTTATTGCAAGGTTCCTCTGAGAACCCTAGATTTTATGCATGGAAAGGTCATTTATAAGTGTTCAATATTGTTTTCTTTTTATTATTTTCCCCATAGGACAAGATTGTTCTGTTTTCTGTAAGAGACTAAATTCAGATTTTATAACCACATAGATCCAAAGATGCACACATTAGTTGGCTTTAGATAGCTGAAGACTCTGTGGTGAAAAATGTATTTTATTTCAGCTCCTAGAGGTCTCTTTTATTCATACTTTACAACCCTCAAACAAGAGTACAGACTTTATGGAAGCCAGAAGTCTTCAATTCTAAGTTATTGATGGAAAGCCAATCTTTGCCATGCATGTGGTTTTCTATAATAGTACAAACTTCCAAGCGCTTATATCTGATAACATTCAATATTTCTTTATTGGTGTGGCTTTGAAGTGTAGTATTAGGGGGCTCTGTTTGAACAGTGAGGTCATGGCAATGCTGGGTTTGGTCACTCAATTTTATTTTATATTTGCTGGTCTTTGTTTCTAGGTCTTATTCCTTTGGGCATAAGATGGCTTTCAGTTACTATAACATTTTGTTTGTTGTCATCCATTTATAAGCATTCATATTAACTAGGAAAATCTTCACCCTGGGGAAGGTCCAGGACTTGAACGTGTGGAAGCCAGATGTTGCATTCATTATAATGGCATTAGATGTTGATTAGTAAACCTGAGACTTAAGGCAATAAAAGCAGCTCTGGGATATGATAAAGGGATGCAGCTCAAGGCACTGAAGTTCTTTAAGCTCTTCAGAAACTTGAATTTTGTTACTAAGGTTTGCTAGCAATGCTCTTCCCCATATTTGAGTTGCCACTGTGTTCACAAACCTCCACGCACAGCCTTGCACCAGAACAGATGTTAGATAGCACAGTCAGATAGGTATTTAAGTGGTGCATAGGACTCTGACACACCTTACCAGAAGCAACTGATTCGTGTTTTGCCATTCTGGTGATTCTGCCTCCACCATGCCATATTTTCAGATGGTAATTAACAAAATCAGTTGGCCTAAGAGAAATGAAGTCTGCTGTTTCACAGTGGGGGCTGTAATTTCATGGAATACAACAAGTGGTTCCTTGCTCATTTATAAGACAAGTTGATTTATTGCCTTGAAGGGAGAGGATTATGAGCCTGTAATATATTCTTAAGTTCTTAAGGCTCTGGGAGTTAAAACGGTATTTTTTGAAAAAGGCTGAAAGCATTATATACTGTCTTTGAAAGTAATTTTTACATTGTGATAGTCTGAAAAAATCATCTGTCTTCAAGTCACCAGAAAATGTGGACCTTTGGCAGGTGGAAGAAAAGAACCTTTGTTAGGTTATGAGATTGTATTTATTATGGAGTCACATAGTTTATAAAGAAAAGGTTAGGTTTCTTCATCCTGTATGAATTTGTGTTGAGCTGTGTTGATACTCACTGGACATTAGTTCTGAAGTGAGTGGTGCATGTTTGTTTATCTCATGTTTTTAGATGAGACACTGAGTACCTGTAACGTACGTCATGTCCCCTGCCCTTTTCTTCTAACAGATTCCTTATTCTTAAAATAATGAACCTAAGAACTGCTGATTTCTCTCAATTTTTGCAGAAGTAAAGATTGGGTGATGGAAAGGTTTCTCATCTTTACCAAGGAAGACATTAAGTAAATATTTTTCTATGGAGGTGTTAATCAGAATGGATTTCTTACGTCTTTAAGAGTCTGTGTATATACATATACCAGTAAAGTTGCTCTTACTTGTAAGCATACTGAAACACAATCCTTAGTGTGAATAATAAATTTCTGTGTTTTTGCTTAGGGAACAGCCAGAAATCAGATCTATACCACAAGAAACTGCTGCCTTCCCTTTTTATGGGACAGAATGGGACAGAGAGCCCACCTTTACATGCCATTGGGAGATGGCATGCCTCTTAATAAATGGGAGGTACTGTTGTCCTAGTCAGGGTGAACAAATTCTCAGTAAGCCCCATGACTGGGAGAAGTCCATGGGGATGCTTGCTAGTCTTCATCTACAAGGAGGTGCCAGCTTTCTTTGATTCTGTGCTGTTCTCATATAAAAGGATTGACAGTGTCCTGGAAAGCCATATCAATTCCAAGACTTCTGGGAAATTCATTGAGGGATCTGGTTGGTAGCAAGTCATTGCCTTCCTGCAGCCTGACCAAGCAGGTCCTTTAGCATCTGGCTGGAGTTTCGGTACCGCTTCTTTATCCAAGAAGGTATGGGTGTGTTTCCCACTGCTTGCCTTAGTGCTGCTCACAGTGCTTTTGAGCAAATGTGAAGCCTGTTGAATTCTACAGTGCCATAAAAAAAATCAGTGATTTAAAATGGTGGATGCAAGCTATTTTTGTGTGCTTCCTCGGTTTGTGTGCTTCTTGTTTGTCTTTATTTTTATTATTTAACATGCTGACTAAGAAGCTCCTCTTCGTTTTGTGAAGTGTAATATGTGTTTGTTCACTTCTTTTCAAAAATTATCTCACCTGTTTTACTTCAAAATGGTATTTTAAAACTGTTTATGTGAATATTTGTCCCTTTAATGAGTGAATTTATCACCTTCATTTCGAAATCCAGATTTGATGGTTTAGCACCAGAACTCTCTGAAAAATGCCTCATCAACAGACTACAAGGGATTGCTGTCATTTAGAAGACTTAAAAACAGATAAATTGTCTAGAAGATTAGGCTATTGAAGAAATGTTGCTGTTAAAGCTCCTCACTGAATGCAAACTTGAGATCAAGTCACCAGCACTTTGGTATAGCCAGTAGCCATTCAGTGGCCAGAGGATTGCTTTTCATCGTATGCAGAAGAACTATTGTGGAGCTGCAGAAAAGCAGGCTTTGAGACACAAGGTCCAAAAGATTGCACTTAAAACTTTTCTGTAGAGACAGGAGTTATTTTGTGAGTGCTGACAATGTACTACTCAATTAGCACTAGGAGTGCTTTTGTCAGGTGTGGATAAAAATGTATTATCTACCTGCAGTGTGGAATGGCTTCCTGACACCCCCTGTGGGTTCTGTTTGCAGGACTCACAACAAGTCTGTCTTCTCAGGTGGGAAAGCATTTCCAGCAGGAGTACACAATGCCAGCAGTTCTACACTACCCTTTCCAGCCAGTGACAAAGCTCTGAGTAACATAAATGAGTTTACCATCTGAGCAAAATATTAGAAATGGCATAGAGCTGGCATTACCTTGGCATTTGGGATGATTCAGCCCTGCATGGCAGTGGGAATGGGCACCAAATCTGCTGAGATTGTGCTGACGTGACCCAGTATCAGAAGAGAGGTTAGTCTCTTCTGATAGTAGTTTTCATTGGAAATAGTTTTCATTACTTGTTTTCTCAGTTTGTCTGTTCCAGCCATTTCCTACATGAGTTATTCTTAACGCGATACAAGCATATATTTGACAGCAGGCTGCAGAAAGTGCAGCTTATAGCGCTCAGAGCTTTAGTATTTTGCCCCAGCAGTCCAGAAAATTATAATATGTTCCTAGAAATCAATAAGTGTAGCCAGAATGCAATTCTCCCACCTACAAAAATCTCTGTCGTTGTTTTTGCAATAGCTGGCACTCTGTGATACTGAATATTTATGGCTTCTTCCCTTCCTTTGTCACTTGGGCTTGACCGTCCTTGTAGGAAAGCTTTCTCAAGAGGTGGCCCTCTGAGTCCATGCCATACTTACACTTCTGTGGCACCAGTTTAGTCCCTGAAGATTGTGGCCCACTGTGCGACAGATCCTAGTTATATTTATGGCTGAATTTAACTGAAGGAATTGCAAATTAAACACCCTCAGACACACCTGCTTTACAGCACATGAAATGTCTGAACAGAAGTGTTCCTTGTGAGACTATGTGGAGCACAAGGAGAGAAATCTGAGAAGTTCTGAAGCGTGACCCAAAAAGCAGGTCCCTTCATAGCAGTTTAAGCAGAAAATACAAAATAACACTAAAAAATGTCTTTCCTAAGTTGTGTGAACAAAATCCTTATTAAATGAAATCAAATTTGACGTAAAAAGCTGATAAATCGTATTTTAGAAACTTCTGTTCATTGTCAGGAATAGTAGATGTTTATTCATTGCAAACAATGATGTCTTCCCTCTCCTCCACCTAATTTCAGGCATTTTTTCTAACTAATTGGGTTTTCATACGTTCCATTTATTGTACTGGAAGTTTAATATTTACACCACGTAACATGCTAATCGATTAGTAGAGGGCCAGACCCTGTGACATCTTTTCATCATGCAATTTTACAGGCCTAGTTAATCTTTTTCCCTTGTGATCTCCACCACATTGCCTATAGACAAAGTACTTGTAGTTCCTTAAAGGCACAGGTTGCCACTGAAGGCCTATATTCTAGTTATGGTTGATGATTCTTGCAGTTTTATTTTCACATGGTGTATTCCTCCAGTCTGTGATGGCTGATGTGAACTAGTGGGTGAGGTGAAGATTTTTTTGTTGCTCTTTCAGAAATCAGGTTCTTCCAAATCCATTTTTTTGTGTATGTGGGATGGCTGCTGGTTTGCTCTGCTCCTTAATGAGCCTCAGGAGACTTGGACACTGTGCTCTGCTCGGTGAGAAACCCTGCAGCTACTGCACAGTGAGCCCAGTCTGCAAGACAATTAGGGGCCTTGAGGTGGGTATGGGTCTGAGCATCACCAGTTATTGAGGGGCGCAGTCCCTCATTAGCACCAGGAGACCAAAGGTGGTTGAAGGTGGATGGAGAAGCTTCTTCCTACTGGCAGCACTGAGAGCTGCACGTCATGCTGTTCTGTTGGGGGATGGGTTCTGTATGGGTCAGGCTAGGGTCTATCCCAAAATGATGTTCAGGATGGAATGGTTTCCCTGTGGACTCGGGGAGCAAGAGTTCAGGCTGGTGTGACATGGGAGATGGATGCAGGGGTCGCCTGTGGAGAGGGAACAATGTACGCTGCAGGGTGACAAAAATGTTTTTTTCTCAATAAAAATATGACATACTTTTGAAAAATTGTTGTAGTTTAGCTTGGGCCAGCATTGTATTGCTTTGTCCTTCTCTAATGCAGCTTTCTAACCTTCAGGAACTGCAGAAAAAAAAGTCTTGGGTGTGTTTTTATGTGTTTGCTTTTGCTTTGTTTGTGCTTTTAAGAAATGATGTAGATGAAGTCAGGAAAAATTTGTTCTAATGCTTTGATTTCAAATTAATTTGGTGATTTAATCAGCCCAAAATTAGTCTTGGAACTAGGAAGGATTACTGTTTCACAACTTGAAAACACTACTACTGTCTGACTACTATCAGGCTGTTAATTCCAGGCAAACACTTAGCAAATTGCAGGAATCCTGCATTTAATCTCCAATCCCATTTTTCTCTGCAAGAGCTCATCATATTTCTCGGGCAGTAAGTCAGTGTGGAAGCATTTACGTAGCTTCCTCCTCACTAAGTCCATTGTATCTGTGTCTTTGGTCATGGGTCTGCTCTGTTAATATGTCAGAGAGAGAGCAAAGCACATAACTAATCAGGAGGTTAAAGGGGACTTGCTGAAATGGAACTGTGTAAGCCAGGCTTAATATGAAACGACAAAGGAAAGCAAGAAAGAGACAAAGAAAAGAGAACAGCAGCAGCTTTTTCTGCATTGAGGGTGAGGTTTCACTTTGCCCTATGTAGTATATTTCACCATATTTTTATTGGATGTTTTCCTCAGATCAGACATTTCCTTAACGCTGATTTGCATCTTTACTACTATAATATCTCTAATAGATAAATACAGTGGTTAGCAGTGTTTCAGAGAAACCATGGAATGACAGGCTTATTTACACTGAGCAGTGAAGATCAGAGCTGTCCCAGTTTGTAGTGACCCCAGCTGATTGATCTGTGTGTTAAAAAGCAGCACAGCGCAGTCTTGCCACTTTGGGTGCATAAGTCTGTCTGCATTAGCAGGAGCTTCACCCAGCCTAATAGACCTTGTCAAGAGGTACAGCATAGTGCTAACACACTGTGATATTTTTCAGCTCAGAGGTCCTTACGTACTTGCCAGGTCAGGTATTTTAGCATCCATATATAGACATCCATCTGCAGATGTGTAATTTGGAAGCTGTATTTCCATTTTGTGGAATAAGGAGTATAAGGAGGAATGGAGGAATAAGGGAGGAATAAGTACTTAAAAAGGTAAGTATGCTTTTTGTTAAGCATGCTTGTCTTACAACCTCTGGTTTCTGACAAGAAAAAGTGTTCTAGAAATTCAAGAACTGAGATGCAAATTGCAGGTTAATATTATCCTCTCATTATCATGGTTAATTTGCGTATTGCTTGTATGGTGACTATTGTTTCAGTCCCACTGATACTACCAAGAAATAAGACTCATTTTCCTTATAGCAATTTAATAAAACTTGGTGTGTAAATACTGTGAAGGAAAAATACCCTTACCCTTATTTTGTTGATAATGTTGATATTATCACCTATGTAGTTTAGTGTACGTAATATTTTTCCAGTTATTAAAATCATTAGTAGTGAATAATGCATTGTGAGAAAGCATTGTGAAACAATCTGCCACCTGTCAACTCATTTCTTTCGTGTCATTTCATTCAGTTTAATCCTGTTTGACATTGTCCAAGTTAACAAGTTACTTTCTTCCGCTCAGCACATAGTGGTGGCAACCCATAAATCAACGTCTCATCCGGAAACATGAAAGGCCTCATTAAATCTATTTTTGTGTGAGTTAACAGATCTCCAAATTAACCTTTTTTAAAAAATAAAATAAAGTGAAATACGGCAGTAGAGGTCAGCCTTTTCGTACAGCAGAGCTTGCTGACCACAGAGATTTTCAAGCATGATGGCACATTTGACTGCACGGTTGTCTCATCATTTTGGCAGTGATCTGTTTGATGCAAGCAAGGAATGCTAAGGCTCTAAATGTCTGAAATGTGTTAACACATGGTGGTGTGGGGTGGTGGTTTGTTTTTTTAAGCAGGAAGTGAGAAATGGAAGTGACAATGTCTACACATTTTTATTTTTTTTTCCCAACAGCGGTGAATTATTGATATAGAAAGACTTGGCTGGTAAAGCTGGGGGAGAAGCACTCATCTGTCCATTCACTTATCAGCTCTTTGAATGGCAATGAGGTGTTTCATTTTATGGTTTCTGTTATTTGTTTTATTTTCTGTTAAAATTCTGTCTTTCACTAATAGGTAAATATAAATAAATAGGATTTCAGAACATAGTTGCAGGAAGGCAATGTACTGAAACCCATGTTTTTTTGAATATAGACTGTTAACAGCTTAAAGACAATTAACTAAATCTGTATGTTTTTCCATTCTTAAGGAAAAAATTAAACCTAAAAATAAAAAGTAATTTTAAGTGCATTATTTAGTATAAGATACAGAAGATAATGTGTTTCCAACAGAAATCACAAATCTAATTCATCTGTGTTGCACCTAAAAGACAAATGACAAGCATTTAACAAATTTGCACATTGAAATGTCTACAAATAAAAACACTTCAGTAGCATCAAATAAAGGCAGAAGAAAACATTAATAAAGTGTTAAGAAAACCGAAGATGCTGAGTAGAAACAGTGTTTTAGTAACAACATTGTTACATAACGTCTGTATTTTCAAATGTTTGTCTTAGACAATTTGTGGAGTACTGAACAGGAAGGAGTATAAATATTTTGTTGCAAGGTTGGAGAGAACGTAAATTTGGTTCTTACATTGCTTTCAGTTCCTGCTGCACTGAGCCAGATTTCTGAATTTGTTGTTGGTCAGCATAGGTGGTTTGTTCATTTTTTTTATAACACAAACAGCAAATAGTATGCTTATATTTAAAGAGTACATTGCATGGCCATGGTGCGTTCTGCCCTCTTTTTGTCACAACTTAAGAGAACGTGGTAGCGCTAGTTAAAGTATTTCAGGGCATGTTCTAAAAACTGTTGAACTCAGAAACATCCATGGCAAAATCACACCAGGGGAAGCTTTAACTCATTAAGAACCTACCTATCATATCTAAGTAGCAGAAAACTGTGTTATCACACATGATATCACTACTAAAACAACTTTGATTGAAAAAAAAAATAAATAAGAAAAGGAAAATAGACATGGAGCAGATGAGTTATGTCCCCTTTTGAGCTGGCTCTGATCTGTCATGGGGCAGTGCTCAGCTGTGCTCACAGAGGCACCCCTGCAGCCCCCTGCTTCCAAAACCTTACTGGGAAAGCCCAATGCATCTTACATTAAAAATACACAAAAAGCTGGCTGAAGAGCTCTTGCAGTTTTTAAAGCTGACTTCCACAAAGTTGTCCAACAGTGGAAAATATTTTCAAGAAATGAAGATAAGTCAGTGTTGGTTCCCTATGCTTTATAAATATTGACTGTATAAATTTTGGCTGTACAAGGCTTTTTCTGGCAAAATAATGGAACAAATGATAAAAGAATCATTAGTGTGAATTTGGGCATTACCACTTCGATGGCATTTTTTAGCATCAAGAAGCCATCTCCACAAGATTATGCCCCCTCTCTAGAGGCGTTCAAGGCCAGGCTGGATGGGGCTTTGGGCAGCCTGGTCCAGTGGAGTTGTCCTAGCCAGTAGCAGGAGGATTGGAACAAAATGATTTCTGAGGTGCCTTCCAACCCAAATCATTCCATGATTCTGTTCTATGACTATGGAAGATTTTCACTTGCCGGAACTTCCAATGATCATCTTTTCTCCAAAAATCAAGTTAAAGCAAAATCAAGTTAAATATATTTAATGGCAGTCACATGGCCTGATGCTTACAGTGGCACCTTTGAGTCTGTCTTCCATTTGTAACATGCAAGACCATAGACCTTAGCAGGTTTATGCTGTGTTAGAATTACATTCTTTATTTAAAAGTCATCCTGAAGAAAGATAATAAGAAACTTATAATGTCTACCTCATTTCCAGCAATTGCCTGTAGGCTATCTGTCAGAGGCATAGTTAGAATAATTGATATAAAACCCTTTGCACTGGGGAGGAATGTGATACTTCTGACCATCCACAAAATGGTAGCCTTACAGTAATAATGAAATGACTAAAAAGGAAAAGGTACTCAGTGTATTAATCTCTCTGTGTGTGATTTTTTTCTTTTATCTGTAACAGAGCTCTAACCTTTAAATGTTCTCTGAGTTGAACAATTTTTTATCATCCAGCTGTCTAAGGATTGTTTTATTTCACTTCATACTTCTTTTGATGCACTGGATTTGAGCTATTTATGGGATTTAACTCTTGTGCTATGTGCAGGGGGTTAATAAATCCTTATTTGAGTACATATAAAATTATTTCAGTAGAATAAATGAATATGACCTAATTAGAAAAAAAAAAAAAATCTTAAGGCCACTGACGTTTCCCAGCAAATAGATGTTTATTTCTTTTTCATACCTTTCTCCCTCTAAAAAAAAAAAGAAAAAAGAAGTGCCAGATATCTGCTTCAAAATGAAACTGATCTTGATTTTTGAATGCAGTTGTTTTTCCCAAAGTTTCAGAATTATAATGGGAAATACAGTTTCTTTTTAAGGGCGAGATAAAATAGGATAGTTTGGGCAGTCAAATATTCAGCTGCACTGGGAGGGGACGGTCCCATCCCACTTGGCTCCAGGCAGATGCAGCGGCCCTTTCTTTTGCAGACAACAATTGCAGAGATGCAGGGTGTGCCGGATCAGCAGTGACCAGGGGTGATGGCCGATGCCAGTGTATGTAGTGCTGGTGCCTCCTTGATCCTGAGCCCTGCCATGCGGTGGCTGTCATTCCTTTGTATGAGTGCAGGCTTTCATCCAAATTGTTGATGAGCTAGTTGAGGACGCTGAGCCAGCAGAGGATAATTTCACACTCCTCCTCCTTCTGCTTCTTTAGATAGTTTCCTGAGGGGTTAGTGCTTGGACTTGCTTCCTGCAGAGTCAGATGAGCAGCAATGTCGATGCAAGACAGGAGGCAGTGCATTGGAGAAGGCAGCATACCTGCAGCAGCACCAAATATTTTAGTGTCAGTTTTAATGGGACTGTATCTTAGCTTTAACAAAAATTGCATTCCATCCCCCGGCAGCTGAATGAGCTCAGCCTGCAGCTGCACAGCAAAGCTGACGGAGGCAGAATGGAAGGCAGGCAGGAATCCATGGCTGGAAGGGGTTGGAAGCGGGGCCTCCCCTTTTGGCAGCCGCTAGCTGTTAGACTGGCACGGCTGTAATGTGAGACTGCTCCGAGCTTACTGAGGAATGTGGAAGTGTCTGCTTTGGTTTTACATCATCTGATTTGTGCTCACTTGCACTTCCTCATCACTCATCGCAATTTGTATTTCAATTACAAAACTATTTTATGAGGCAGAGGAAGGAAGAAATTCATGCAAAAACGAAATTCCAAAGTTCAAGTATGACTTGGTGTAAATAATTACCCAGCCAAAATATCTTGTTTAGAACTAAATGTCAGCATATTTCGAGTCCTGATGGTGCCCCTGGTACAGGCAAAGCAGGCACAGCTCGTGGCACTGCCTTTCCTAGGAAGGCACAAGCCGTCATGGGAATTCACACTGCTCACTTCTTTCTTCCACTTGCATTTTCCCAGGCTTCAGAAATCAAGGCTCAGGTTAGAACAGGCAGACCTGTTCTTTTAATCTGGTTCTTGGATCTGGCAGATAAATGCCCCTAAATTGGAGGCAGTGTGGCAGTTACTTCTGACATAAGTTGTTCCTACTCCAGAGTGTCGCTTGCCGGTTTCTTTTAATGATTCTCTCATGTCTCTTTAGCCATCTCCCAGATTCTTCAAAATGGCACCTTTGTTTCTACAGGCTTTCCTAGCACTAGCTGATGTCCATGCAGCTCCGGCTGAGTGGGCTTGCTGTCACACAAGCCACTCTCTCTCACATGAGTGAGCAATGCATGAGATGTAACAAGTGTCGTTCGATCTGTGCCAGGTAGGTCCGACAGTGTCTGGACTGATCCGAGAAAAAACAACTTGTTTTGTTAGCTTCTGTGTTCGGGGGGTGCTTACAGTTTTCAAGGCATACAGTGACTGACTTCAGGCTAGTTAATATCCAGAAGATATTGGTCTGTTGCTTAACCAGCCAAATCAGGTATATTGCTTGGAGCGTAGGGTCGGGAATGCCTTTGAGATCAGGCTGCCAGAAGTATAGGCTGCTTTCTGGTGATCCAGAACAGACTGTTCTACTGGGGAAGGTGAAGTCACAGCCTTCTTGGAAGCTATGATTACAACTTCCAGTTAAGACTTTCTAGATTTAGTTTTTAATACTGAAATATGTCGTTTATAGCTTTTAGGATTACCACCTCCTTGCGCTTAGGCAGCTATTGGAACGCCCATCTTAGAGATGAGGTAACTTTATTCTGTACGTTAGTCAGCCCATGTGCATTGACGAGTTGTGAGTCAGTGCTGCCTCATTTGAAAGCAGCCATAAGATTTGTGAGACTGATAAAAGTTGCTTTCTTTTCTTCCCTTCATTTGGGTTCCCAATTTCAATTGGGTTCCTCCCAAATTTGAGTAAGGAAAGGTAATTTTTGGTAACTGTACTCAGATATATATGGAACTGTAGGCCCGGATTTGGAAATTAATGGTCAACGCTGTGTTCAAATAATAATGTTGCTATATAACTGAGGAAAAAAATAGAGTATGAAATTAAAAGTAAGCCTGTTTTTTGGTAAGCTTTGTTCAAACAATTGTACTGGGGAGTCTGTGGAGTTTCCTGGGATGTGCACTGAGTCACAATTATAAGACAATAGCCACTTACTATCTAGAGTGCTACCAAAGAACTAATGTGAAGAGCAATTTATTTTCCACTAGTTTTGTCAACCTGCAGTTACCTGTATTTCATCTGAAAGCATCCTTGCCTTTTTTTAGTAGTTCTGCCACTACCATGAGTTTTAGAGTTGAAAAGCTGAGTGTTCTGGCTCTATACTACTGAGAATTAAATATCTCTATTTACCTTAAGTCTGAAATTCAAGATTAGTGAATAGAAAACAGGCAGTTTCAGAGTTAGCAGTATAAAATGTGATGAAATATAGAACAGTAAAACAGTAAAGTAAATCAGTAAAATATGGTTTTTATTTCCAGTCTATAATAATTAACAAATCCATGTTAATCCAGTCTATAATAATTAACGAAATCCATGAGTAAAGTAACCTTTCCTATTATGATTTCACAGTTTTGTATTATTGTTTTATACATTTCATTTTCTACAAAAGTGTTAAGTGATGTATAGTCCATACTTGTACAACTGTTTCATCATTGGTACCAAGAGCTCCAGACTGGTTAGGCCCTGTCAGATGGTCCAGCCACCAGAAGGCTTGGGGTGAGATTGGAACCTCATAATCTCAAAATGGAGCACGTAGGGTGAAAAAGGAAAATCGAAGCTCACCCTCGGAGCTTTAGCATGCCCTATGTAATTGGACAACCTTGCTATTTTTTTTTTTTTTTAATCTATATGAGGCCAGATGCACAGTACTTACAGAAGCCTTTCTGCTCTTGTCACAAGGTTGTACAGCCCTGTTACTTATGTCTTTTCACGTAGGAGAGTTTTTCTCCCACTACTGAATTTCTTCGAATGGATTTCCTGTAGCAAAAGAAAAAAGGGAAATATGATGTAATGCAATGATGAAAGAAATTCTAACATCTTCTCAAAGCAAACAAAGTTCTTTTTGGGCACTTTTGCAAGTGCTTCTGAATTAGACCCTGGGTTCACAACAAGATTCGTTTTCATTTTGCAAATCTAAGCACAAATACAATAACGTGTTAATGAGCCCTAAATTAAATAATAATGAAAGAATCCCTCAACCTTCTGGATGTTTCCATTTCTGGGATTACTTGGATACCACAAGAATGTGTGTAAAAGGTAAACAAGAACATTCATTGCAATATGGCTGAACTCTTTCTTTTTTTTTTGTTTTTCTTCCCTGTGTGGGGGTGGTATTTTGTTTTGCAAGATGTCTTACAGAACAAATAGTAATTTGGGGATGAGAAATGGTGATTCATCAAGGAGGTGTTTCTTAGACTACAGGGAACTGGTAATACAGAATCACGTGAATCTGGGGCTTAAAGGAACTCCTGCAGCTCATGGGTTTGACCTTCTGTGGAAAGCGGGGTGCTAGGCTGAGATTATCCATGACTTTGTCAAGCCAAGATTCAAATAAGTTCCACCATTTCTTTGGGCAACTCAGTCACATTTTTACTTCTAGTAGTGAAATGTTTTTTAATATCCTTCAGCTGCTTGGCCCATTGCCTCTCGTCCTATCACCTCTATGAAGAGGCTGCCTCCTCTCCTGTATCATCATTTTGTAGACATCAGGAGGCTGTGGTTCATGTCTCCTTGAGCCTTGTCTTCCTTAGACTGCACAGACCCCTTTCCTTCAGCCTTTCTTCATGTGGCAGGTTCTCTCCTGTTGGCTCTTGACTGGGCCCTCTTCAGTTACCGAGTGACCCTCTAAGCTGGAAGGGCCAAATGCTTGATGTGTTTCTACAATCATCACCTTGGAAGTACTTGAGGAGACAAATGTCTGTGATTTTGTGAAAGCCATCAGGTTAGTGCTACATGCTGCACGTTATCATATGCATTATTTTAACCTGTAAATTTATGTATGCCTGAAATAGGCTATGATTTTTTTAAATTTTATTTTATCTGAAGACATGTGCATTTTGATGCAATACTTAGCAGAGTTAAAACATTCTAATTATATATGTTCAGGCCTTTGCTTTCATACTTTGGTGTAGGAGCTGGGGTTTGGAGTTGCAGGGGAGAAAGAGGTTTCTCTTATCAAACAAAGGACACTATTCATTTGTTCCCTTATGACTCCCACAATTCAAAACTGCTGTTGCATCAGCTAGTACTGAGATTTGAGTGGTGGCTTTAAACGATCAGCTACATACCAGAACGCATTTTCAGGCACCAGCATGGCATCATTAAGGTTGTATTCTGGAATTGAACTGCAGTCCCAAAAGTAATAATAAAAGGGGTTGTTTTTTTCTAGGAAGTCCAACAAAAAAAATTGTGCTATAATCTTAAGACAATGAGTGACGGCATTTGTATTACTTACATATCCTAAACCCTGATGTTCCCTAACTCACATTAACCTCGCACAAGGATCACAAGTCTTCAGAGGATCTCTTATATCTAAGTAATTTACTTTCTGTCAAACATATAAAACAAATCTCAGTAATACTTGCCGCTAGGGGAGAGAAGAAACTTGGACATGAAATCTCTTATCATGGCATGCCCTGTA
The DNA here is from genome assembly GCF_023343835.1 of Lagopus muta. Taxonomy (NCBI): domain Eukaryota; kingdom Metazoa; phylum Chordata; class Aves; order Galliformes; family Phasianidae; genus Lagopus; species Lagopus muta. The sequence goes on along the minus strand of NC_064436.1, from coordinate 21,058,042 downwards.
GTTTCACTGTTCAGTCAGACAGATGTGAAAATCCTTGTTTTAACACTCATAACGATGGCTAGACCCGTTCTTGGTTAAATGCAGAGAGTGTGCTGTGATCTTGGAGGGGAAAAAAGGGATTCTGTCACAAGATTATCAGTAGAGACTTTTAGAATTGCATGAAATAAGCCAGAGTAAGATTAAAAATGGCAGAATTTCACGTCTTTGTACACAGGTATTGGTGTCTAGTTTTAGCTTCCCTTAAAAGTAAATCAAGAACAATTGCCAGACAGCAAAATGTTTGGGAAGGTTCCAACTTTCTTATATACTTCCTTAATTGTTGCTCTTCTCTCCAGTTACTCTGCCAGGCTTCAATTTGTGAGTTCTAGCTTATCCTTCCTCATTTATAGTTCTAGATCTCCCTGAGATGGTCTACAGTTATGCTGTTCTGTAACACAGTTTTTTGCTATAAGGTTTCACATTTTAAACTTTCTTCATACTTATTAGATGATATAAATGTATCTGTATGACGTTAGTTTTCATTATGCAGGTGGATCTGTTTTATTGATGTCTTTCTTGCTTCTGAGCTTATTCCTGTATTTTTACTTGTACAAGAACACATCTGTTTTTGCCTTAAAATGTATTTATTCTAAATACACATTCATTAGTGTTTTTTAATATTAATTCTGCTTGCACTACAGAGTAGAATTTGACACCCCAGTAAATCTTATTTAAGAGCATATTTTCTCTATTTTCCTATGAAGAAAGAGAGATAATATCTAAGGTCACACTTAAATGAAAAAAAGACTGAAGTAGAATAGCACTTCAGCACCAAATTTCCCAAAGGTTGTATCTCACAAATAATTAAAACCTAGAGGAGGTCATTTGGGACTGTATCCTTATCTTCATTCCAAACTGCTTGTCTTTTTACGTTTTCTCTGTATTAGGAAGATAGCTGTGTATAGATGTGTTTGGATAATAACTAGCTTTGGCAATGAAGTAAGATGTAGAGGCTCTCAGTGCTGGGAGGAGAGAAGTTAAATGCCTCCCCAGCTTGAAAATGGTGAGTGTACTTCAACAGTGACCTGTGCAAAATCTAGTGTTTAATCACGGTCCTCCTTCTATCGCTTAGTGACAGCATCACCAAGCCAATTACAGCAACATCCAGACTGATCAGGAGCTCGGCAGAACAGAGACCAGAGCTATTCACTTATCCTAGAAGTCAGAGTGTCTCAAAATTGAGAGCTCTGACAACAACTGGATTGCTGCTGCTGTTGATTTGCTGCACAGTGGACAAAAGTAATTTTAGTTTCTGATGCTGTCAGTCTGGCATGATTCACATATATGGTTTTACTATATAAAAATGCAATCTGTCATATCCTACAGGGGGTTATGTAGGCAGTGATGCTTTTTTGCTTTGTTGTTAGAATAGAATGAGATCAAAAACTCCTAAGAAGTTGTTAACTATGGGAGGACAGACTTTGTAAAGCCATTCTATCGTGCACAGTGCCAGACTCTCATATTGAAAAGTTTTGGCTGAAATACTGGGACATATAGATAATATGGTCGCAGAAAACTTGCCAAGGAAATTGGAGTCTGAAATGCAGAAAACTGTCCAAGACCAGGCCTCAGACATGCTGCATTCATTACAAGCAGCTGTGCGCATAAGGAAAATTTCTTTATGCCACACAACCCAAGCCACTGCAGGCTGTCACTCTCATTTTCATACCAAATAGCTGGCATTTTAAGAAAATGGAAAGCATGTAGCTAAAACAGGAGTTGAAATGACTGACAGAGGATAATTTGAGGGAATTTTGATGGTTACTAAGTGCATACTGTGTAACTATGCTGTAATGCACTTACATTCGGGTTATTTCTTTATGTATTAAAACTCACTAAGAAAAGAAAGATTTTGTGTTGATAATGGTTGGATGTTTACTGTAAATCACAGGTGCATACCTTAAAAGGTTCCTTAAAGAACCAGAAAGGGGAAATAACGAATAAGACACTATTATTGTTTTGAGCATTATGATTTTAAATTATTAACGTTTCCTTTTAAGATAAATTCAAATATGCCTCCATTAGAGGGAGTTACACCTTCATCACTAAGTGCTTTAGGTTTTCAGAACACAGTTTGGTATGATACCTTTTCTCTTGGATGTTTCTGTATCCTTTCAGAGTACTCTGAAACAGCTCATACACATCTTTTTCCACTACACTGAGGATGCATTTTTAAGCTAATTAATCATGCAAGCATGCAAAAAATTGCTCAAAGAAGAGGGCCCAACTTTACCTTTTTCTGAGTACTTAAGGACAATATTATTTTAATAGTAAAAATATCTCTTTTAATTGAAGGATTTGTTGGAATAAAATATAGGTGGCAAGATGTAGAAAACCTGGAGGAAAATTCTCTCAAGCAGTTTTTTCTTTGCCCGTCTTTTTCTTTTTTTCTCTTTGAAACTTCTGCCTCAGAGTAGTTCAGGACATCAGTCAGTGTCTGCTTTGTTTACTTTCGGAGAGCTTTAAATAGCAGCATGACCCTCAAAGGGGATGCTAGCATGAGCATGATCAAAAAGGCTAGAAAACTGATAGACTTTAACTACTGACTTCTTGTGCCAAGATTTAAATTATGATAGTTTAGATATGGTATTGAAATCACAGTTATATGACTAAGCACCCTCTTAGCTATGATTCTGCATGCCTTTCTTCTCTCGAGAGAGCCGGGAATCGCAACCAGATGAATTCTCTGCAGAGTAAGTCTGGTGCAATTTTGCCCTGCAGTCACAGCAGGAGCTGCTGTGCCATGCTATAGCCCTGGGAGTGCTTCCCTCGTCATGTGTAATCCAGCTGCAGGAAGCACTGCCTCTTGGGAAACTTCAGAAGAACTTGTGGGAGGCCACAAGTTAAAAAGAGATCTCAGACCACTATTATTTTGGGTTTTTGTATACCACATTTCAGGCCTTGCCTCAGAATGAATGATAAGTGTCGATACTTTGGTCTCTGAGGAGGAGCTCTACTGGAGATTTGTTAAAGTTGTCCCAAAGTTAGGTGAGTGTGATGAGCGTGGACTGCTGGACGTGGAGAGAGGGAACGACTGGAAGTATTGAAGAGGGAAGGGGAGAGGAAGAGAGCTGGTGGCAGTGGTTTCTGAAGTCCATTTTTCATCAGTCCCAGTCTTTGCTTAGTTGAACGACTGAGTTGTAACGTGTAGATGATCCCCATTGTAGAGAACAGCATTGGGGATACTGGGCAATGGACACAGATGAGAGAATAACTTGTTTTGCAGGTATGGATTGAGCACATTAACTGTGGAATAGAGATGTTTCTTGTAATAAAATTCTTTTTTTTTTTTTTTTGCATGTATTTTCCATGCAATTTTAAGAACAAGCTGTTTCCATACTCCGCAAGTATCTTGAACCCAATTCAGCAATGCACTGAGCAAATGCACTGAGTTGAATCTTTTAGCTATGAAGAAACACAAGCATCACCAGCAAATGATAAGGAGGGAACAGTAATCTCTATTTATATAATAGTTATTTTATATTATCTATATTCCGTAAGTTTATGGAAACTTCCAGGGGCTCAGGTGATGCTTGCTACAGTGCAAGGAATAGCCAAGGGGAGTTGCAAGCACGTGGAGAAATGTTTCAGGAAACTGCAGTAGGAAGCAGAGTAAATTCTGATGTGCTGTTAATGCTGTGTCTTTATCATTATCAGTGATTATGTACCAGTACACCTTCTTACAAATATAGAAAACAACTTCCGTGAATTTAGTTATCTCTACAGCATTTGCAGTACAAGTAGCATTTTTATTGAATGCTTTTCTTGTCTTTGAATGCCTCTCCTGCAGGGTTGGCTCTGACCATGGTAGACCTTTGGCCTCAGAATCGATTCAATTACACTGACGTTTTCTGTTCTGAATGTGGCTCCATTCTTCCATCTAGGTTTTCATTTAGGTTTTCATTTTGCATGTTTTGTTCTTGAAGTGAAAGTACATGGTGGGTGGGAAGAAGTGGGGGGGGGGAAACAATTTTTCATTTACTTTTGCTAATTCAAGTCTAAAAATCTTTGCTAATTGGCAGTCTAAAATCTTACATTGTGCCACTGGCTTTTCTCTGTGTTCTCAGTGTAAACGTGCTATATTTAGTGTCTTTATTTGCCTTGAGAAATACTTTTTATGCTCAATATTCAACCACTTGCTTACATTTTAAGGGTTCTTATATGAGAGAATTCAGCCAGTGTTTGAGCTCCTTCTCTTGGCAGATAATTCCAGAGCTCAGAAATCTGGCAGTGCTTGTGGGAAGGGCTTTACTGAAATGCGTTGTTAGTGAAATCATTTAGATGATGGAATTAGGAAATGACTGTGATGAACCTGATTGCTGTGAAAAAAGCTAACGAACAACAGAGCTGAATGCTGCGATTTCTGAAGCTGTTTTACACAGGTAGATCTGTGGCAGCCTGACATCTGTACAATGGAGTGCTGAGTAAATAAATGGAGTACTGGGATGTGGCAGTAGGAGGAAGGACTTGAGGGACAATTACATATAATAAAGTCTATGTAATATACTGTGTTCTGAGAATGTTTGGTGATTAGCCTTGCTTGAAGCAAGTTGAGCTTAAGTGGTGGCTGTAAGACTTGTAGGAGTGTTCTGGCCCTGTGTGTGAGCATGAGGTTCACAGGCTCAACAGCAAGAAGTACCTCAAACACTGCTAAATCATGGATAAAAGGAAGGAAGAAAGATTTTCTTCTTATTCCACTCTTTTAAGTAAATGGTAACCTTAAATTCTTGGTAGCGTCTACACCCTGTTTCTGATTTGTCACATCTGCTAGTAACTGAGTGAAACTTTTACTAGCAGTGGGGCATGTTGGCAAATATTAATACTGTTGAGTTAAATGTAGAAAATGATCACCTGTTCTCAAGAAGAATTAATATCCAATAAATCACTGCAAGGTGTGCCATAAATGCAATTCTAGATACACTGCAGCACTCAGTCATGTGCCTAACAGCCCACCTATCACCAGGCATTCATCATCTGGCTGAAAGCATACCGCAGGAGGAAAGTTTGTTCGTGTAAGCAGGCCTGAGTACACATAAAGGGTTTAGAAAACCTATTCTTATGGTTTATGAAAACCTTTATTTTTTTTCTTTTTCTGAAAAGGCAGTAAGGTTCCTACTTACCTACTTAGCAGCTTGCAATACTTTTTTTTTTAATGTACCCAAGCTAATGTTTTGGAAAGCATTTATTTTCAATGTATAGTTTTTATAACCATTTCATAAATATACCACTTGCAGGATTGTGGCTCAGACCAGGTGTCAGAGGAGTGTGAAATAATTTTTATGCCATCTTTCCAAAGCAATAAATGTCATATGAGCATACACAAGTGCAGATATAGTACTTTTAGATGAACATTCTCAAACTGTATGCTAGAAATCTGTTTGACAGACTTACCCAAAGGATGACACTTTTTTTCTGATCTTGCCAAAGGAGCAAGTGTGTAAAGAGAAAATTTGCCCTGCTGTTTGTTTGTTTTTTTCCCAAAGAGTTATGATGTAACAGGGGAGAAGAAGTTATAATTAGGAGAAAAGGCTTTTTTTTTTTTTCTTATTTTAATTGAGGGAAAAAAGGACATTTCTGACCAAAATGATAGTGAATTTTCTGTTTTCTACCCTGCACAAAAAAAGGCAGAATAGAAAATGAAGGACAGCAGCAGCTGAACCCACAATCCCAGCTACATAGTTTCAGTCATGATCACATGGAGCTTATTCCAAGTGATACATGAACTGTTTTTTCTGGGAATCACAAGGACATCAATTCTGTGTGTGCGTGTGCGCTTCTTTTAAAAATGTCTGTATAAAGATGTCATTTTGGAGGAGTACCTTGAACATTTTTTTAATGAGATGATCAGGAAACAAGTTAAACCATTCTAGAGGTATGAGATGCCAGCCTCGTTATTAACAAGAATAATGCGTTTTTTTCTTTGTTCTCTTGCACTGATAAGACTGCTCTGTTGGTGGTCTTTACTGATTCTAAGGGATTTACAATAGGGTAGGTTTTTTTCACAAAAGCGAATTCTTTGTCAGACCTCTCTACAAAACTATTTTACACTGAATAGATTGTTTCTAACAGCCTACACCTACCTTGTTTGTTATGAAACGTCCTGTCTTCTCACATCTTTATGTACAAAATGACTTTCTTTCTTTCAGATTACTTTTTTTTTTTTTTTTTTTTTTTTTTTTTTGGTGACTTTCATTTGAAACAAATGTTCCTCCCCTTTCTATTTTGCTTTCTGTCAGAATTGTAAATTTTTAATTAAAAATAAAAATAAAAAATCCAGTAATGCAAAAGGATTTAGATCTGTGGACCCAAGTATTAAACGTAAATCAAAACTTGGTGAGTTGAAAGCTACTTATTATGAAGATTAGACACTCTGTTTCCAGCTTGGAGCGTTGGCTGTGCAAGCAACTGCTTCTTTGCCTTCTTTTCCAGATGAAAGCTACTGAGTAGCAGCTGCTGATGGATGTGTCTGAGAGAAAAATGGAAGCAATATGAAAAATTGAGGAGGAAAGGTGTTGCAACTGTGTGTGGTTTAGAAGCTGTAATGGTTTTCTCTTTAGGGTTCTGGAGTGTGATGATGCACTGAAGTGCATCCCATGAGATAAAAAAAGAATCCATACTTACAGCAAGTTGATCTTGAAGAGAGGTTTAAGAGTTGGATTATATTTGGATTTTTCTTACTGCCGTGAAGGGTTTCAACTTTTTCCTAAAATGCTCTTGTCTTTTCTTTAAGATGTGGGTAAAATGACCTGAAAACATCAAAGCATTATATTTTAATGCTTCGTCTTGCAACTGTTCTTAGTGCAGCAGCTTTCCTGAAGCAAATAGGATTAGCTGGTTGTCCTTTCTTTTTTTTTTCCCCCATGATAGCTATGTCTTTCAAAGAGCTCATTGATACATCATCTAATCCCACAGAACTTTTGTGAGTGTCTCCTCCTCATCGTCACTCAGTTGTACTACAAGAACAGCATCCACACATTCTGTTTTCCAAAAACTGTGTCGATCATTCAAAGCATGTGTGCCCTTTTTCTCTGTAATCTGTGGAGAGGCTGCTACCATCTGCATTCAAACACAGAAACATACTGGTGGAAAATGTAACAGAAGTCTTCTAAGTACTCTGAAAAGCATGGTCAGTATTTTTGTTTTCAATAATTTAGATGTTTGAGACCAAGATATTCAGTTTGGATAATAATTGTCCATTTGTGTTTTTCCATGCTTTTCTTTGTGACAGGACTTAGTGCAGAGTGACGTTAAGCAGGACACTGCACTGTTAGGTAGTAAAAAATCTATGTCGTATTTTTTACCTGGACAGATAATGCACTGAGCTTGAAATTTTTCAAAGAGCAGAAGAGCGTTATTTACTTCAACACATTCATCTGCAGCACTCAAAAATCACAGCACTGACATACACTGAGTGGTTTTGTGTTGCTTCTTAGGAAGAAAAGTCACAGGTTGCCCACTTATGTTCAAGAAAAGTATCTTGATTCAACCATTTTGTGAAAGTACTGTATTTTTGCTATAACTCTTGCTTTATATCCACTTACTTGCAATTTCTACTTGCATTTTCAGTGCAATGCAAATCTGAAACTGCAAAATCCTTAATACGTTCCTGGAAGAGGTTATAAAAAAATAGAATTTATCTTTGTGAGGAAAAAAAAGCTTATTGTTTTCAGATGTGAACGCTGAATCTGTGACATCATCGTCTTAGTCTGTTCTCATTTAAATTATTGTTATTGCATGAAAAATACAAGTTCTTATCATCTTCATGGCTCGTCTTACTTGTGAAGGGAAAAAAATGTAGTCCGTTTAGTGAACAGTTGAAGTGCTTAAGAATTGCAGGATGTTTTATGTGTAAATATATTTGTGCACGTTTCTCATAGTAACACGTGCTGTGAATCCTGCTGATATCAGATAGTATTCTTAAGCTTTATTTCTAGAAAAGAATTTCCCCTTTTAAAAATAAATACATTTCCAACAGGAACTGGAAAGCTAAATTACACATATTTTATTTTATTATGTCTGTACTGTAAAACAGACATGGGAATGTATCTTGCTGTTACATATGACACCTTATCTGACAAGAATCTTCCTCGTAGGCAGTGTGTAAATTCCATAACTTAATACCCTGAGTTTTTTTAAGGCTGTAGGAAAAACAGGCTCAGAAGTGATGCAGTGATACCGTGCCATTTCAGCGTCTAGAGCTGCCGTTCATACTTGTTTGTTCCGCACATGCAGAGAGCAGTATTTCTGCAAAGTACATGCAGCATTTCAGTACAAGTAGCTGGAGCACTAATTAACTATTTATGATAGCATGTCTTCACAGAGTACTTAGGCTGCTACTGTTTAAATAGGCAAATTAGTATTGGGCTAAAAAGGTGCTTGTTCCCTTTTAATGAAAGTCACCAGCCAGCTTTAACGTTGATAAATAGCTGAAATTGTTATCTTGATGATTAGGAGAAAGGCAATTAGGACAGGAAGAGTGGAGTCAGGCTTTCCTTCTACCATGACTCTACTTTTGCAGTATTGTCAAGTCAGCTCTGTTTCCACATCCATTTGCCACATTGAAATGGGCATAAGAGTTTCCTACTTCTGCATGCAAGCACAGAAGACGAGATACTAGAGAGGACTGAATCCTTACGTATGGGGCACAGAGCACAGCTGCTTGTGTCAGGGTTTCTGCAGTTCAATGGCGGCACAGCATCACCACTGTGCAAAATGCAAAGATAAAAATCAGTCATGGTGACCAAGCTGTTAGCACCCTCCCTTCACAGCTAAGTGCAACCCAACCAATTTTAAGGCTGAAACAAAGCCCTCTCTCTAAAACTAACCATGTTCACAGTTCCTCTTTGTTTTCATCTATTCTGGAAAAATATGAACTGTGCGACATGCTATGAAGGCCATAAAATTTGAGCTCTTCTGGATCAGGGAAGAGGAATCAGTTCCAACAGCTTTGCATTCCCACCAAGAACATCCTGTTAGCAGTTCTTCTCTCTTTTATACCAGCAAGGCCCCAGCTCAGTTGTTTTCACTGATCTAAATTGTGGAAATACGAGAAAAAGAGAAAAGGAATTCCTTCACATATGTCAAGGCCAGCTGTGCTGTACCTTTCAGTCCTGCATAAAATAAAAAGAAAAGGTAACCTTTCAGATGACCCTGACCCTGCTGGTGACCTGACGAGGCCACTGTAACTTCAGCAGGAAGAAAGTCTCTGTTGCCCTCAAAATGCAGCTTTCAGGAAGGAGAATGAAAGCGGCTGCAGTGGTGATGAATGTACCTGTAGATAGCTGCATGGATTAACATTGCTCTAATTTATTCAACATTAAGAAAAAGGCCTGTAATGAGTTATTAATAGAGAAAGACTAAAAATGGGTTCAAATTCAGTGGTTAATGCTCTGCATAATTTACTGGAAGAATCTTTCTGACCGAAATACTTCCAAAAAGAAAAAGCCATTTCCCTCTTTTCCTGTGAATGAAACATATCTGCTCTTCCTTCCCACCTACCACAGTTTGTTCTTCTTACTGCTTGGGTATGAGCAACATCAGCATGAAGTGTGGTATCTGCTCTGGATTTTGTTTCATCCACATCTGTCTCCTCCACATAGGTATTTTCCTAAGCAAACATCTGGTTTTCTGATGCCTTTAGTATTGCACTTAATAGATCCGTGAAATTATCTGTGCTGCTATTAACGAAATGGTGGAATCATAGCACGAGAGGCACCTTTGCTTCCTGCAAGAGTCAGGGACAGACTTCCAGAGGGTGTGTGCAGGTGCCTGTATCTTCTGAGCAATGCTGACTTCAGGAGAGCTATGGAACTCTCCAAGCATTCAGTCCCCCTTCCTCTTTTCTTTAAGACCCGTAAGGCTATGTACCTGAAGTAATTAATCCACTTAATATACTTTGTAATGGCAGAAAGTGCTTATCTGTAGGTATTCCATGCAAGCAGTTAGGAAAATAGTAGTTTTGTGTTCCAGTACCCAGCTGAACCTCTTTGAAGAGACAGTGTGTGCGTTACTGCAGCCTTGCTAGAGACTTGTATTGTTCATGATTTCATCTCGTACCTCTCTCCTTGGCCAGTGTTTCAGCTCTCACAGATGTGAGAATCTGTCCACAATGTGAACTGCCAAGAGCTTCCAATTTTCAGCGCAAACCCCTTAAGTCTAGCGAAGCGTAAGCCAATGGTGGTGATTGTGTTACAGTTTTTCCTTTGTGCTAAGTCAGAGGGCACTTAATCTGTTGCATAGCTATCTGAAGAGCCTCATTTCAAGAGTTGGTGTTACTGCTGATGTGCATTTTTTTTAGTACTTTTCTCCATTATCAGTCAAGACTGCCATCATCAGGACTTGGCTTCTGGGCTCATTTTCCCCCATTTCACAGAATTCTGCTATTTCAGTCTGTCTAGTCTGTATTTCTCTTGGAAGTTTCAAACAAGCACGTGGAACTTCTAATTGTGCAAGCTTTTTTGAATATTATTAAGTTCTTTATGAATAATACATCTAAAAATATGTGCTTTCCTTGCAGCGTAACATTGTTGAAACATAAATCTGGAATGGTATTGTTTTCCCTGGAAGTACTGTGTAGTCATTAACAATATCTTGACCAGATCTTTGGCAAAACGTGGCTTCCAAGTAGTGGCTGCGGCCACTTGTGTGGTGCCAGCAGCAGATCTTGTGCTGGGATGAGGAGCACGAGGGCGAGTCAAAGCTTGATAAGAGTTTCTGTGGGAATTTCCACATACTGCCGTGCTTTCTAAGCCAACTCTGAAAGACATTCTTTGTGCAGTGATGTTAAGAATAACATAGGGAATATCGCTCCTGCAAGCGTCTTGAAGGAGTTGTGGGTTCCACACTGGATGTAATAAATCTCCTTTTTCCTGGTTGTTTTGCTGAAGATAGGGGCACTACCTTCAGCTTGACAGCCAGCTGAAAACAAGGTATGTATTTTGAACGAGTGTGTTTCTATCTGCAGCTTTTGTAGCCATCTGGATCTCTAGCAGTTTTGCAATTAGCAGTGGGTATGAAAATGCTGTGTTTTGTGTCTCTGAGGTGACAGCTTTATCTGGCTGCAGTGGCATACAGGGTAGCACAGCCAGTTCAGCAGCCGGCCAGTTAGGGTGGCTAGGAGCATCATGAGGTAAAGTGCTGCCACGGGCTGCTTGTTATGTGCACACTCTGGTAGGGGTGAACCAAGCCGAAGAGTTGGTGGATGGATGGAAGGAGAGGCGGCAGCTGTGTTGGTGTCAGAGCACAGGTGATGGTGGTTGGGCACAGGTGGTGGCTGGGCAGGCCCCAGCAGGGCTGTGCCCGCGCCTGTGTGGGTTCAGGACTGCACTGAGGGCTCTCCCAGTCCCACTTGTGGAAACGCAGCTGGTGGGAGTTGGGTGCATCGGTCTTCCGTACAGACGGACTTCATTTTCTCTCTGCCAGCGTCTCTCACTTCGCTGATAATTCATGCAGGAAGAAGCGCTACGGATAACTTGATGCTGTGGCAGATCGCCGCTATATGACACACGGTGAGCGGTGCGGACTGACGGACACGCGTGGGGCGGCTGCGGGCGGCCACCCCGCGTTCGGTCGGTGCCCGTGCCGAGCCGGCGGCCCCGAAAGGGTTACGCGGTGCCAGGCCCGGCCCCCGCCGCTCGCCGGGGAGTAAACACGGCCGCCTCAGCCTATCGCGGCGGCCGGCGGCGCGGGGCCGGGGGCGAGCGAGGCTCCGCCGGGCGCGCTCCACACAGCGGGGCCGGGCGGCGGCGCGGAGCAGCGCGGAGGTGGGCACGGGGCTGCGCGCGGGGCGGGAGCGGCTGCTCGGGCTCCTCCTCGCGCCGCAGCTGCCGGCAGCCCTGCGGAAGCCGCCGGGGCCGTTCCGCGGTGTGCGGTGCTGCCGAGCCGGGAGGAATCTCTCCCCGCTCGCGTCGCAGCTGGAGGAGCCCGAGCACTGTGTGCCGCGTCCGGGCTGTGGGAGGATCGCCTCTGGGAGTCGGGGATGTAAGAAACGAGAAGTTCTAGTGTTGATGTTTTTTGGGGTTTTGTTGTTTGGGTTTTTTTTTTGCCTAATTCGCATCCGAGGTGTTGCGTGTCGTTGTTGCAGCTCTCTCGCCTAACTCCGTTACGCTTATCCAATAAGAAAAGTATAAAGCACTGCAAATATTGTGCAACGGAGGGGCTGCGTACCTGGGTGAGTGGGAGGGGATGGGGGTTGGGGGTCGCTAGTTCAAAAGTCTGGAAAGAAAACCGCAACTTCGCAAGCCGAGCAGAGAACGCGGATAAATCCCCCGGAGCGAATCGGCCCAGATGCGTTTATAGGGCGGCGCTGCCCGGAGCCGCCTCCTTCCGCAGCCGCGTGCGGCCGCGTCCGCGGGCAGCCTGGGCGCGCGGGGCTCGCCGTGACCGCGGCCGGCGAGGTGCCTGGAGGTGGTGCGGCAGCTGAGGGTTTGAGCCTTTCTCGCTCCGGCTGAAATACTTGGGGTAATTGAAAGCAGATTCACGTCTGGAGTTGCACGAGCCAAGGTTTTTCGTTTTTAAAATAAACCTTTTGTTCCCCAGCTTTAAATGTCTGAGGGAGCCGTCTGGAGACCCCGGGTTGTTAATTGCTAGAGTAGACTTGAAGGAAGGAGTGGGGAAAAAGCCTGAGCGAGGTATGTCGGCGGTTAAGTTTATTTACCGTTCCGCTCTCCGCGTTGCGGTGCATGGATCCCGCTGCAGCTGTGTGCATGCACGTGTGGCTGGGTTGGAGCTGCCCGTCTCTGCAGTGCGTGTGCTTCCTTGGCGTGGTGTAGGCTTGTGGCTTACATTCACCTGGCTCATTTTACCTGCTGTCGTTTTAACAGCCGTTTGAGCAACAAAAATTCTAAGTTTTGAAGGTTTGAAGGAATAACGATGTACGTTCAGCAAACACTTTGGCGCTTTGTGCTGGCAGCTCCTCTTTGTTAACTTTGCTGCTGTTTTCTGGCCGTTACCGGGAGAAGCTTGGGAAGCCCGAGGTGAGTGCTGGGCACAGCCGGAGCTGCTCGAGCTGTGCCTGGCTATGGGGGTGGAGAGCGACGGAGGCAGAAGGGAACGGCCTCCCCTCTGCCCGGGGCTCCTTAGGCTCCGGGGGTGCATTCGCTATGACGTGTGGAAAAGTTACCGGAGATGGCATGAGTCCCCTATCCATTAGTGCTTTAATTGCCAAATAAATATGAGGAGCTGACTTCCTGTTGTTAAATATAGGCTGTCATTAAGATAAGAACGTGTACATTTGCATAATTGCACCAGACAGGCCACGTTTATTTCCTTGAACCTCTTGGTGTGCCTGTAACCTCCTTAGGTAAATCTTCTGTGTTTTCTTTCAGAAGGTAAAGCTTTCTGTGTATCCTCAGTATGTTGGGAGGGAAGTATTTGGGTAAAATACGGGGAAGGCTGTGCAAACCAGGGCAGAAAAGCAGTCTTCCCTTTCCTGTCCATCATGTTGGGACTCAGAGCTGTGGGCCACATCCCAGTTACTTGCGGGATGTTTCACAGCTCTTGGATTAATCATTATGCCCCTACTTGGAGAAGGGCCTGAGAGATATCATACTACAGTGTTTTATTTCAGGGAGGGATAGGAAAGGCTCTGTTACAGTTTAGAAGGCAACAACAACGTAACCTTCACAAAAACATCCCACCTTTGGACTTCTTTGGCTGTGGTCGCTGGTGATTTCCAGCCTTTGGAGTAGAGCTGAGGACACATGATGGAACATGTTCCATGCAGTTCAATATAATTTTTTTTTTCCTTTGAAGGAGATGAGCTCAAGTGGCAGCCATCTAAAAATGACTTTGATAATTAGTGTTACGTAAAAGGTGACATGTCATGCATCAGGTGTGTGTTTGCTTTCAAGGTCCGCAGTGAAAATGTGCTCAGTATCCATCAGCGGTTGATGTAAACTGCCACAAGTTAAAGAATTTGTCTTGAGCTGCGTTCTTGCATTTCTGATGTGCTTGTGCAAAGATTTAACCTGACTTATCGCATTACTGAAATGATCTGATAAGTAGTTATGAGATGGGGCTTTATAGATTTGTTTTCTGCATCCCAGTTCGCTTTATGGGCTAAACAAGGGAATATTAATGGTTGTGGTAGATATGGTTTTACAACATATACACATCAGTAGTGATACCAGGAAATAATATTGTGCTTTATTGTTTCACAAGTGAGAGGAAAAAGTTAGTTTTCTTACAGGCTTCACTGTGTGTGAGTTGTACAGACTTTCTCAAGAGGCAGTTATGTGTGTTGAAGAACAGCAAGTTTCTGTGTATTCAGTGAGTGTTACGGACTCAGTACCATGAGCAGCTGACCTCAGGAGTGATTGCAAGGTGTATACATCCATTAGGTGTAAATGGTTGAAAGTTTTTATACTGCAGAAGAAATCACGATGAAATAGTGTAGCAGTGTTAATGTAATGCTGCTTTAGCTTTCCAGGTTAAATAATGCGAGTCTTTTAAATGCTAGGAACAAACGGAAAAAATGGTATTTCTGTTCCTTCGGAAAGCTGCATGTATGTACAGTGTAGTAGACATTCTGAATGAATGGAAAACAACTGCTCACCTTCTTTGCCTAATATTGAAAGAGTTGGAAGTGCAATCTTACAGGAAAGCCTCAGTGTGGATGACAGTGAGTTGTGTAGTCTTTTGGGGCTGGCTGGCAAATTGTTGTGGAAATGAGAGCAACTGCTTAGTGTAAATTGCTGTAAAAATAAGTAGCATTACAGAACAAGTCCTTTAAATCTAGTAAACCGGTGGAGTTACCTTATCTGGAGACAATATCCCACCCTAGTGTGGGGTGTATAGAGGAAGCAGAATGGAAGGCTACAATTTTGAGCTGTAGTTTGGGTTTACTTATGGCTTGTTATATGCAGCAGTGGAGATTTTGTTCAGCAACGCTATAAAAATTGCTGCAAACTTCAGGTATTTGTTGTGGTCATCAGTGATGATAGAAGCACTGATTTCTGTATTGGGTATCAGAAGGTAAATTTGCGGTATGTTCTAGTATGTTCAGAACTTGTGAATTGAGTCTGAGTGGAGGAATGTTTTGGTAAAAGGTTTAACCAAATAGCTGAATTACTTGAAATATAGGCAAATCCTGCCTACAACTCAAAGTAACGTGGCCTTAAAAAACAGCAAGGACAGATATTGTTGCTATTTGTCCAATATCCGTGTTGTGGCAGAACTCTGTTTAAGTACACTTAACAAGTTTTCTGTGTGCTTTATTTCCCGTGGCACAAGATAGCAGTGTTTGCAGTAGCAGTAAGCTCACAGCTCTAGTATCATGTCGATAGGAGCTGTGTGTTTTTATCTCTGATACAGTGTGCTGTTCTGCCTCTTTCAGGCTCTTGCAGAGAATTCAGACCTTTGCAGCAGAATTTCTAAGGTGCTCAGAAGAAAAACAGGTTTAGAAGGAAAAGAAAAAAAGACTAATCCAAAATCAGAGCTGTTGCATGCAACTGCAACTACAAAAAGCAGATCCAACTGCTTTGCTTGGCTTTTCGTTCCTTTTATCGTGTTTCAGTGGTTACGAATCCAAGGGCTACTGATGTGAGTTGTTTTTGTTTTTCTTTTCTTGCTACAACGAAGAATTAGTGTCCTGGAGAATGCCTTGGTGTGCCAGAATGTATATGAGTGCAAATTGAAGAAAGTAATGGCAGTTATGGATCAGCAGTGTTTGGTCTTTCTTCCTGGCTGTCTCGATCATGAGAAGACATTACCTTCAGCTTCCCAACTGTCACAACTGCCAGCCTAATTTTTAGGCTACTTTAATTTGCATCTCTGGTATGGCTGCCAGCCACACACAAAGGAGAAGAATAGAAATATTTTTATTAGAGCAGGTCTTTGTTTAATAGCATAGACCTACTTCTTCATAAAACGGGCTGTTATGGCACTGGTGTATGAAGTGCAGTCGGTTCCAAACGCGCAGAAATTTCTGAGTTGTTAATTCTTGCAGAAGGATTTTTCTCTTAGTCAGAAACCGCGCTTAAAAAAAAGACTGTTGTCCGGGGAGTTATTAAAAGCAGTCTGGAAAGCCTTTTTATGCTCTTTCTTTTAAATAAAACGGGATTGCCTTATGTAACAAAGTTAAGTTCGTTAACCTTTTATAATTATTTAACCATTATTTCATTTTACCCCCTGCTCAAACGTTATACATTAATGCAATAGACACCTGACTGTGCTCTTAAAAGTTTATTTGTCTTTCAATTCCTGTGATAGTAGGGGGCAGTATATCTCCTTAATTATCTTTGTTCAGGGAAATGTTGAAAGGCCAGGGTAGTTAAACAAGGCCGTTTGGATTTGCAATAAGGTCGAAGTCGGATGCAAGGAAAGTGGTTAAATGCATTATCATCTTATTGAGCACATCATCAGTAAAGTGACCTTGATGGAGGTGGAAAAAGCCATTTGGCAATTTTATGACAGCCACCTCTCTGCTGCTGTTATCCCTGCCAGAGAGTATTTCAAATAGCGTTATCACCATCTCCTCTTGTCGCTTTGAAATCTGATTTTTTCTTAATTACAGAGAATGACTTAGAGGCTCATGGAAAATGGGAATGGGCTTTTCTAACAGTGGCGAATTTTTATACTTTGGAACTTATCCTTCAGCTTGGATGATACAGAAATGTCTCTAAATATTGAAGTGACCTGAATGTCAATTATTATCTGCCAATACATCTGCCTTTAAGAATCTCTTTGTGATGATTGTAGTTTTCTATTCATGCAAGGTTTTATTCTGCTGCTTTATAAACTTGTTCTAAGTCAATAGGAGGACAGACAGGCCAACTTTCAGCCTAAGCAGCAGGGACTCTATTTGTTTTAACATTTGTGTATATATATATATGTTTTTACAAAGATACTGAAACCATGGGAGGTGTGTGGCTAAGCTGGAAACAAATAGTTTAGAGATGTGTAACTAGCACTTAAATTCCAATGTCACTTGTCAATTCTGATGCCTTAAAAACTTACAAAAGTAGAATTTCAGCTCTTGGACATCAATGTATGTATTTAATCAGAGTTCTCTCAGCTGTCGATCTTTCTCTTCCTCCTTTTTAACTTTTAACTCTTTTCTTACTCAAAAGTGCAGTCTTTATTTGTTCCAAATCAGTGTAGTTTTGCACCAAACAAAAAATATAATTTTCTGTCTCTGATTGTGAAGAGGCCTCAGAACTAGGTGGGAATTCTTACAGTGCTCCCTGTACAGATATTGCCATAATTATGAAGGGAACTTTAAAACAAATATACAAAATGGGAGTGTAGACTGTATCAGGAAAGCTGGATCTAAACTCGAGCAACTTAAGATATAGGTTAATTGCCTGAAGCTCATAGCAGAGCATTAAAAATGGCTGGAGGCAAGAGGGAATGATTTATAAGAATAGATTAAAAGAAAGGAAAAAGTTTGTGTGTGTGTATATACATATACATACAAATACATATATATAGCTTAGTTGCATGACGTCCATGCTCTGATGGAAGGACTATCTGCAAGAATGTTCAAGGCAGTTTGGGCTGAGGCGGTCAATTCCTCAGCACGTAGGAGCTTCCCAAGAAGAGCACAGGGTTCTTCTGTCATCACCTCTTTTCAGAGATGTTAAAAACTTGCTGCTGCATCTCGCCCTGACTTTTTTAAACTAACAAAAAAAGTACATTATGTCTGAGCATGCAGTACTTCTCTAAGACCTTTAGCTCCATATCCAACCACAAGGTTTTTAAAGTTGCTAGCTGCAAGCAGAGCATTGGCGGGGTCTTCAGGCCACATACTCATTGTGAAATTTCTATCCCTTTGATTTCCTCAGGTTTTGTGCAAACGTGTGCTAATGTAATGGGGAGCTGGACTGAGCTGGAAGTACCCAGTGCTCTCTCCTTTCTTTATTGGTATGGAGTATTTTTCTTAGCACTGTGTTCCAGTTGCTCATTCTCAGAAGAGCGATTTTGGAAGCGGAACATCCAGATGGAGAGAGAATCTCAGTTTTCACACACGCCTTATTCCTCACAGACGTGCCCTTTTCATCTAGCTGCCTAAATGATGGAAGTGCCCCTTCCCACTTGCAGTATAAAAAGTTTTATTTTCTTTCTAATTATTCTTGCTTTCCTCTTAGCACTCTCCTGGTACTTATCACTCATGTTCTGCCTATGTGTGTGTTTCTCTCTACCCATCTGGAGGACAAATCTTTTGAAGGCACGCACAGTTTGAAAGTGTAGTTCTGCCTTCTCTCTGTCAACTTCTCTCTGTCAAACTTCCCTTCTCATCAGATAGTTCCAAGAAGGATGCCACAGGTACATCTATCCATTTCTTGTAATGATACTGAGCCCTAAGGTCTCTCCTATCAACAAAGAGGCCAGCAGTGAGCTGATGGAGCTTGGGTTGAAGAGGCTCTTGTTATTCTTTGACAAGTGCACCGAAAATCACTGCCAAATATTGAGTCTTATTCAGAGCCTAGAAGTACTTAGAGAATTTTTCTTTTTCCCCCTCTTCTTCTGCATTTGCACACCTGTTGACCATGTTGGTTTATGGAGCCTGGCAATATTTTGTTTCCGGAATAATTTCTTTTTAACAGCTTTCCTTTCTCCAAATCATATAGTATGGTTCATGATGTGAAATAAACATCTTCAGAGCATCTCAAGTAGTCTTTTTGTGTAAACTCTGCTACTTTTTACTTTGTGTGAAATCCCTGTATTTACCACTCTTCCCCCTGAAGTCAAACTGACTTTTCAGACAGTTGGTTACTCCCTGTGTGTAAAACCTTCTCCGCAGCTGATTTTTCTATTGGTGCCACTTGAATAGTATTTCAAGTTATTCCTCAGCAGCTCTGCCAGCTTTTCACAGAAGAGATCAGTATATTATTTATCAATTCTCTTTTCTCGTTCCTGCCCTCCAGCTTTTACGTTACCCCCTCAACCTAGCTCCTCTTACCTAATCCTAATTTACTGCTGATCAGACCCATGGCAGCAGAATCAATTACATGACGTGTAAAAAGAATGAAAATAAAAACCTACATCAGACAAACTTATGTTTTTGCCTTTGAGGTAATTGGTTTTGCTCACAGTGATCTTAGTGAAACTAGGTAGAGTCATGCTGTTTTATCTTGCTTGTGTATCATCTGCCTTCTGGACAAAGGGCAGGAATATCTGCCTTTGTTTCAAATGTACCCCATAAAGCAGTTAAGAAATTGGGTCCGATGGAATGTTTTTTTCTCTCTGCAGCATAGAGGAGAGCTTAGGCGCTCTTTTTTTTTTATGCACAGTTGTATATGTGGGTGGAATTTCCATGCACGTTCCTGTGCTAAATATGATCATTATTATATGGTATGTTGCACAGGGGCCTTTGCTACAAAGTAAGGAATAATACTGTGGGTCCTGTTTTAGCAGACTGAATGTTACCACAGTTGCCTGGAAGTAGGTTGACTGGGTATAATCCATATAGAAATTATGAACTTTATTAACATAATTTCTAGATTGATTTGTGTTAGTCTGAAATAACTTATGAACGCTTGTATGCAAGTTTGCGTTTTAGTCAACGGAAAGAGTCCCCTAAGCTCAGCTGGTGGTTGTTCAGCTTGTGCTTAAGGCTGTAACACAGTGACTCTTGCTGCTAGATCCTGTTAAAAAGAGTCATAGGGTTCAGCAGGTAAAGGCCCTGGGTGCTGATAAATCTAGAAGCCTGGCCAAGTGACAGTACTTGAAAAGCTTAGCTCTGCTGTTCTACTGAAGTCTGTGTGCAAGAATATGCTGCTGTGCTCCTGGTTCGCAGCTGGAGCCCCAGAGATGTGGTGGAAGAGGGCTATGAAAAGAGAGAGAGACCAGACAGGTCTCACATAGGGAGTAAAATTAGACTGTGGACTGTGCCATCTGCCTCTCTTTTTCTGTGTCTACAGTAACAAGACAAGTCTGAGCTCAATTTTTTCACTCAGTGATGATGCAAGCATCACTGATATGCACGTGCACATGCTCTTCCTTAGAAGGCATGGGGACCTCGTTCATGTGACCTGTTGGGGAAGTCTCTGGTCCATACACTTGTCTGAGTTGTGTATGTACTATCCAGGAGAGCACTGTTTGTCAGAGAGCATGATTAACACAGGAAAATCAGTCAATTAATGGTTATTAATCAATGACTGCGTGCCAGTGCCTGTGCTCAAGCTGGTGCTGAACTGGTCCTGCTGAGCAGGTACAGAAAGGGTACAGCAAAGGGCAATGCAGAGACACACCAGGCTGCTTTAAACAAGTTTGTTTGACAGAAGCCATTAACACTTTCCAGCATAACAGGTCAAACTTAAATGTAATTTCACATCACCAACCCAGATAGTTTTAAATTAATTTGTACTGTTTCTCTCTCTGGAGGTTTTTGCCTGGACTGTCAGAGAGGGAGCCCTTTTCAGGGTGGTCCTGAGCTGGAGTAGGTGTCCTGCTTTACCTACAGGATACCATTTATCTCAAGTTCACTAACATTTAATGCCACAGATTGAGCCAAATTGTGCCACTGATGCGAAATCTTTGTCATGTAGTCCTTTATTTAGGATCATGAGATTTATCTATAAAGAAAAAAATGTATGAGGCTGTGAGCTGCCAATTCCTCTTCAGTATTCAGCTCATTTGGCCACCTTTGTATGTAACTACATTGCATGTACAATTTCTGCAAGATTTGTTGCAATTACATCAGTGAAATCAGCTTTAAAAGGTTCAGCTCTGTCTTGATTTTATGTATTTATTTAGTTTTTGAAATATGTAGGTCACTCCAAAAGTAATGCCTCCCACTCAATTCCATGGAAACTAAAAATATGGTAGGTCATGTTAGCGATCACATTTTGCTTCTTCAGATGACTGAACTGCAGCCGAAAGTGTTTTGATGTGTTTTCTGCTGCATGTAGATCTGTGCATTACATTTATTAGTTGATAGAATCAAGTTCTTCCCCTGCACATGCACTGTCCTGAAAGTAATAAACCTTTGTACCGTGATATTCCTAACTGTAAATTGCTGCATTTGGATTTTAAGTTGGCTGGAAAATGTGTAAATGCTCCCTTTTAGCTACCCACCTGAAAACCCTAAAGAAGTACATGCAATTCCTATGTCAATTAAACCTCACATTAAATACACTGATTTAGTATCTCTCTGTGACAGACAAGTGACCTAGCTAGCTTTTTGGTTTGAATGGTGCTATCTTATCTTATAAAAGCTGCTGTCACTGTGTTTTTAAAGAAAATGATGCACACGGAAGCCAAGCTATTGGGGAAATACAAAAAAAAAAAAAAAAAAGTGCCCCAGTGCCTCTCTTCCATTTCACTGTTGCTTCAGACCTTGGTTATATTCCTTCAGACAACTTCTGTCTTTGCCAGAAAGGTAGCTCTTGTTAATTCTCCCCTATTTCAGCAAGATTAAGGCAATGCAGAGAAAGTATTGGTAGACTTTGCATAGCCAAATTGGTAACAAGCAGTTCCTCGTCACTGTGGCCAACTTTTAAGATATGTCATGCTTTGAGGTGACATGAAGTCCTTTCTTCTTTCAAATTAATATTTTCTTGATAAAACTCTCACTGACTCAGAGAAAGGAGGGTTGGAGTATTGGTCTGAGCAGCTGGGAAAGCCTGTCGCTACCAAAAATAGCAATAATAATGTATGCTTTTCCCTGAAGTATCTGTGCTGGAGTTAGTAAAGCCAATGCAAGGGAACCTGATAATCCCATCAGAGGGACCCTAATCTTTAATCTGTACTAAAATAGAAAATTTTAGATTTCCTACTGATGTTATGCAGTTCATGGAATCGTTGTGTAAATGCACATCTGTGATAGAAGCAAACCGATCTCAAATCAATGCGTATGCAAGATGTATATGCATTAGTTGCATATTTTGGGTTTTCTGAAATACTACTGTCTATTTCCTGTAGCTTCAGGCACTCATACTTAAAATCTCCATGATTGTGAGCTGTCCTGTCTAACAGAAAACCTGTAAGTAACCTAGATTTAGTCTCGCAGAAAAAGTGTCTTTACGTCATCCAGACTGCACTTGTCACAAAGCTCACCAGAATGCTCTCTCTTTCAAATATGGGAAGTTACGAATGTTATTAGACTATATACTACATGTATATATATGTATTAGTGCTGGAGGAATGTGTAATTAGACTTCGGCTGTTGTAGTACACGAGTATTATCATAAAAGCTTCCCTATAGAATCTGAACTTAGAAACATGTTGGAGATCACTGATAGGGTATGAAATAGAAACTTGTAGAGTTTCCAGGTCCTATTGCAAAACAGAGGTCAGTGTCTCCTGGTATTAATGGTTGGATCTGGTGGTCTTGAAGGTCTTTTCTAACCTAGAAGTTTCTGTGGTTCTGTGATTACTCCAAGAGGGTGTGAGCTATTCAGTTAAAACCATTTATCCCAGCTGTGTGCATGACTCTGCAAAGGCACCTCCCAGTGCTCCCAGCTTCACGTTTCAGTACAGAACTACCCAAAAGGGCACTAGGCAAGCACAGCAATGGGATGGTTTAGGTTGGAAACTACCAGTGCAGTCTGCTACACCAAGGTAATTACTGTAATTATTATAAATTGAAGTATTGTTAACATTTATTAAAATAGTTTAGTCTCTTAAAGTTATCGACCTGGAAAAAAATGTTGTTTTCTTTTTTTAATGTTTTTTGGTGAACTGTTAGGTCAGGGTTTAAACTGTTGATTGAGCACCTGGTGAAGGGCTGTGGCTGGGCCAGGGAGCACAGGCAAATCGTTTGCACCTGTGCTCCACAGGTGACCAGAGGGGGTGGAAGCAGAGTGGAGGCCCCCCCTGGGCTCATATAAGGGCCAGCCGCTGAAGGGTGAGTATCTCTGGGACCTGGGCTGCTTTCTGAGGAGTGTCGTGTGGCCAGAGATTTTCTTCACTATCTGGGTGAGTTTGGGTCTTCTTTCTGTATGTGATTATTGGTCTACTTGCAAATATCTGACTTGGTATTGCTTGGAACGTATCAGAAGCCATTTTGCCTCTTTGTGAGCAGAACACGCCTTTCCAGGAGAAATGCAAGCTGACTAGAAGACCAAGCTTCAGCTAGATGTGAATTTTAACTGTAAAGTTGTGAATGCTTAAAAACAGGGTTCAAAGTGGAAATGAGGGCTCTAGCATAGGAATGCCAGAAATTGTTGTAGTAACTTAATAGGTAAAATGTAGTAAAATCAGAAATAATCACCTTTGTGTTTTGCT
This sequence comes from Lagopus muta, assembly GCF_023343835.1. Taxonomy (NCBI): domain Eukaryota; kingdom Metazoa; phylum Chordata; class Aves; order Galliformes; family Phasianidae; genus Lagopus; species Lagopus muta. The sequence goes on along the minus strand of NC_064436.1, from coordinate 21,034,834 downwards.
GCTACAGAAAGCTGAAGCATATGACTTCAGTAGGCAAATTCCATTCAACTTCACATCTACTGCACTAGCAGGTCTTCACATGCCTGCAAAAATGATTTATCTTTTAAAGTAGTGATATATGTCAAACAATCAGCTTTTTATTTGTTGCTGTTTGAATATCTTTTTTACAAACGTGTCTGGAGTTTTATGGAACTCAAGTCGTGTTTTAGGTTTAGTGAGTCTAATTCCTCGCTTCTGTGTGCGTGTCAGTGTGTGCTTTTTCCCGTGTCAGTAACTTTTAAAATCACAGTGAAGTTACGTGTTTGTTTGTTTTCTAAATTGCAGTGATTATAATAGCATGTTTCATGCAGATGCTCAAGCAGCATCTGAGGATTGATATCCTTTTTATTTCGTGAAAGGTCTGAGAAAAGGGGGAAAAACAATTTACTAAAACACTCCTTGCCGTTGTTCTGAGACATCTTCTTTTGTCTTTCGTACTTCATAATTGATCACAAACACTGCAGTGTGTTTTTTTCCTGTCTTGAAATGCTCCATTACAGAAGGGCTTGGAGGACTCTTTTGCAGAACTGGGGAAATAGGAATATTGTGAACTCCTTCGTTTACGTAACAGAAAAAGATGCTTCAATTTATTTTCTTTGTACCATGTGAATAATACCATGAATGCTGTTAGGCAATTGTCTGTAAGCTAATTTTATTGGGTTAGAAATGTGTCTGTATTTCAAATCGCAAATAGATACATTACGACAGGAAATGCAGAAGAAACTGTATTTGTTGCCATACCTAAAAGAATATCCAGCAGTTTAACCCCAGGAGATGTTGAAATCCAAATACAATGGAATATGCCTGATCCTGGTGAGACATGTTCCTCCTGGATTTTGGAGTAAAATTTACACATAGTCTGAGTGATAATTTTATTAATTCATTGTAACTGACCTTAAAACCTTGTATCTGACATGTTAAGATTTTTTAAAATCACATTTGTAGCTGATAAAATAATCATTGATAACATGAGTAGAAAACAGGCTACAAAATCACATTCATTAGTAATGAATGTAACTTAATAGCATAGCTCTCCTAGGACCAGAAAAATGTTTTCTAAAATAGATTTTGTTTAACACCTAAATTCCTTCATGGAAGCTTAGGAAATACTGACTAGACAGAAATTCAGACTAGCCAACTGAAATTTGTCTACTATTTTCAGTAGACTGTTTTTTTTTTGTTGTTTTTTTTTTTGGTTTTTTTTTTTTTAGTGCTGCAGAGCTATCAGAGGAATTGCAAATAGTGGATTCTTACATATAGCATGAAACAGTCTTATAGTTGTTGAGGCATCTGTGCTTAACAGCATCCGTACTTTATTCCCTACAATTTTTAGGAAAACTAGTCTACTGTCGTGAGTGCTTATCTGCTTCTTGTTCTTTTTTTTTTCCATTGCTAATAATTTCTTAATGGTGAGTATTTATTTATGTATGTCAAAGATTTCAGGCTAATATTTTCCTGGGGATATTGTAGGGTCATTTTAAACCAACAGAATAACTTAATTGGCTATGTGAAGAAAGCACTGAAAGTGGCCAGACGCAAAAGGCATTGTCAGGTAAAGTCAAGGATTATCCAACCCTCCTCAAATACTCTAAGTCTGCAGGCACCTGTTTCAAGCACCCCTACATAGAGAAACTGAGCTTTTAGCATGTCACTGCTTCTCCACACATGCACTCAGATTTATATCCAGCCCTGAAAGCCTTATCTCCTCTATGCTGCAGTTCCAGTTACATTTTGTCCCTAAAGCCTTCCAGTGAAGAGAAAAAAAAAAAAGTAAAAAAAAAAAACCTGTAAGTTAAATTGTTGTTTCATTGTAATGGAGTTGGTGGCCTGAGGTGGGATAGAGGGTCCGTAGCATGTGGAGAAGGAGGATGGAGGTTGATGTTTATGTCACTGTGCTGTAATGAGGGAGCGATGTCTGGATTTACAGGCTTTTCAGGGAGTGACCCATGGATGCTGTGCTACTGCTTTGTGTGGTTAGAAGAGCTGAGAGAGACACTGATTGCAAGTTCCTGTTTCAGATGTATCTGTTGTAGGTATAACTTTTTTCTGTTATGAAGCCTTTCTCTGGCTGGATCTGTCTGTTTGGTTTATTTAATTCATGGTTAAAAGAAAGATAAACCAACAACAAAAAAAAATAGTTGGAACAAGGTGCTGTTTTAGAGTTTGTATAATTATTTGTAACACAGTGAGCTGGCCTGTATTCATTTCAGAAATCTGCTAAAAATGATTAAAACAAGAAAAAAATAGCAATGCGTCCTCAAGTTAAAACTTCTTCAATGCGTGCGATTAACGTTTAGTATCTCAGCATGCTATGTATTCATTAATTTAATACGAAAATACCATCTGTATAAAAAAGATCAAAAAAATAACTGCTGTGTTCTCCTCACATTGAGTAGAGTAGCTGCCAGATCGCATTCAGTGAGAAGAGTAAATGCCTCTCTACTCCCACGTTTGGTGCTTGGGTGCATTTCCTGACATTTTCTCCCCACTTGTGCAGGACTGGATACCAAGTGGGCAGTTTTGCTTTGCAAGACAGCTGGTTGTGTTTGTCTGAGCTGAGCATCTCTTGCTAATTGTACTTGGGTAACTGTGTGGAGCAGGAGGGCAGTGCCATGAGGCAGCAGATGGCAGTGAGGCCATGTGCCCCACATCTTTCCAGCCAGCAGCTCACCTGGAGCAGGCTGCCTGTTTCTTCCCATCTGTCCTGCTCTGAAAGCTTCACAACTTTTTTTCTCCCTTCTCCTTCATCTCTTCCCTGATTTCTACCTGTTGTGTTTTTCACCAGCTTTTGTATGTTATTTTAATCATTTGGTCAGTAATGGATTTTCTTTGTTCCTTTCCTCAGGTTGCTGTTCCTTTTCAGCAGCTCTATATCACCTCCCTGCAGCCTGCAATGTTTCTGGTTCATGCTTATCTATGTCTCCTTGCTCTAATTCAGGCTGGTGGCTTGACATCTAGGTGGGTTTTGGAAGCAGTTTTTGCTGGTTTAAGGCGGACAGCTGGAGAAGGGCCTAGGGGGCACTTCTGGAGTGGCAGAGAGAGGAAAAGCAACATCTCCTTTCTGTCTTCCACCAGCCTCCTCTCCATCCCAGCTTTCTGTCCTAGCAGTTTATCATCTTTTTGTTTTCTTTTGTTCATTCTAAACAAAAGCTGGAGATTGTGGTAAAGGTCCTTCCCTTTTCAGGAGACAGCATTTCAAGCTGGCTTTCAGTTCAGTGCCTTGCAAGCAAGTGTACCACCTTACAGGACTGCAGCTTTCCATTCCTATTCTGTTCTGGGTGAAGTAAGTGCCACCAGGAGGAGTGGGGAGAGCTGTGCTTAGGCTGGCTTGTGAAGAGTTGTACATAGTGGCTTCAGTGAGAGCACAGCTGGTTGTGGGATTAACTTTAAAGAAGTTCTTTGCTACTTCATCTGCAGCAGCCACTGATTCAGTGTGCAGTGCATTTCCTTTTGCCATTACAGCTCTTCTGCTCAAGTCCTTGCCTTTCCTAATCCAAAGTGAGTATTGGTGTGGACGGCAAGGTTGAGAAATAGTGATTTAGGAAATGAAAGGTGGCTTACTTGCTATCTTGAGCAACCAGAACCCTAAGATGTTGTCCTGGAACCTCTGCATTCATGCTTTGCACTTCCAAGTTGGTGCAGGAGGAAGAGTCAAATCCTCTTTCAAATTTCAGGTAATTATTAAGTGAATTATTCTGAGATCAAATTTGCATTTTTAAAGGGAAGATATGAGCCTTGAAATGTTTCAATTAGTAATACTTCTTGGCTTCAAAATGGTTTCACATCACCAGAGAGCACCTCTAAGGAGATCTTGTGGAGGTTTTGCTCAATCGTGGGATTGCATATTAGTATTGTTGCCTTCTTCAAACAAAAACCTACAAATCTTGCGCAGTGTCACTATTTATGAAATAGACTATGTGAATTCTAAAAGTATTTATCAAGAATGAATCGAATTATTGGCATATATCCAAGCAGTTATGATTTCAATATCCCAATCCCTAGAACTACTTTATTATTACTTCCCTTTTTTGCTTCAAAACTTGAACAGGGACTTAGAATGACTGACACAGGTAAAATACTGTTGTTGTTTGCCCACTAATGTGGGTGGTGTGCTAGAAAATAAAGATACTCAGTTGAGTGCTACTTGTTTCCCAAATAACTGCAATGCTGAATAGAGACAAAGGAAAAGCCATGCTTCCAGTATCTTTGAGACTTGTTTTGAGGTGGATTTTTTTCTACTTTCTAGCTTGGTATTTAGTCAGAACTGCTGCTGAAGCCTGGCATCTGCAGTTGGGGATCAGCTTACTTGCATTGCTGCAGCTTGCTGCTCTGCAGATCTGCAGACTAACTACCTGAAGCTTTGAATTTATTGAGCATTGCCCTATATCTTGGTGGCTGATGTTAGGCATAAAATATTGTTAGTGCTTATGATGTCAGTGGAGGGGTAGTATGTCAGTAAAACTTGGCAAATGCTTCATTTACACTGGCAGAGTGGGGTCTGGTAGTAAAGCAAGTCCTATACTGACCCAAATCTGCAGAGACCTCCTGCCTGCAAGTGGAACAATTTTACAAGGGTTCAAATCACTTATAAGATTTAGTAGGTGAGCAGACAAGAGTGTTAAAGAAGTCTGAGTTCAGTGAGAGGAGAGGCTGAGAAAAGAAACTTGTTCCCCCTGTTCTCTCTCCTGAACCTTGGGGTAGTCATGCTCAAAGGCTCAAGCCACTCACTAAGCTGACTTCTCAGTGTTACCACCACAAGAAGAAAACTGATGGGGTCATGGGAGTAGGGGGGGAAGGAATAATTTTCTATTGGTAACCCAAGCACATCAGATCAGCTACACGTGCAGTTAAGGAGCATAGCAGGGGAGTAGGAATACTTGTCAGGACCTGGGGAGAGGTGGATCATGCCTTCCCTATTTGCATGGCAGACCATGTAACAGCTCAGCCTGAAGATCTAGTTTCAGCTTTTGTTTGCAACTCTGATGTCTAATGCCTCTGATTTCTGGAAATATTTGCACCCTGTTTTGCTTTTTTTATTGTTTTTTGTTTTTGTTTTTTTTTTAGAATTCTGCTAAAGACAGCTGTGGTGACACCATGGCTGCAGATACTGCAGTGGGTGGTTAATTCTGTAACCCCCAGTCTCTTTAAGGATATTTTTCCTGCAGTTGGAATGTCTGTAGGGCATGGTCACGTTAGTTAAACATGTACGTTGTTGACTGCAGTATCAGTGGAAGTGAAGGGTTCAGTGCTGGCTTGCAGTGCGTTTACTGTTTACTTACTTTTTGGGCTTCCCAGTGGGATATGAGACTGAACTTGTCTTGCTCTTATTTGAGCCTCAGTGTGCTTACTGTGCACATTTGTGCAATTGCTGTGAAGAAAAAATCACTACAATAGGCTCGTAAATCTGAGCAGCTGTAGGGGCTTTCCCTGCAGAAAAATCAAAGGAGTCTGTCCCAGTTGCTCTGCAAGCTTGTGCTCTGTGCCTTGTTGCTCCTGTGCCCTAGGAGCACACGGCTGTCTGAAAACCAGACTGTAGTGCAGTTGAGGCTACCTCGCTCCTCTCCCTAAAGCCCCACAGCTCAGACCTCTCCGTTCCTGCTTGCCGAGTTTACTCCCGAAGGACACCTGACACAGCTGCACAGAATGCAGGCAGGCACTTTTAAATAACATGGCTCCTTTAATAGGTAGTCTTTAGAGCTGAGCGAGATTAGGCAAGCTGCATGATTTTCATGGAGCTTGAATGTTTGCCCAGTTCCTTTAAACCATATGCCCCTGAGGAGAAATGAGTCTGCAGTCACCTCAAGGTATGTTGATGCCAAGTAAGTGCCATAACTTATCCACCGCTGCTTACCCACAGGTTACAAGGAGGCTGCTTTCTGCTATCAAATAGTGTATTATTTGTTTGTTGTTCCTATAAAAGAATAACTGTATTGCTTAGCTTCAGATATTAACATGTGTGTGTATTATGTGTTACTTATTATCTCATAGATGGATTCCGTATGGATTCCTTTTTTTTTTTTTTTTTTTTTTTTTTTTTTTGGTGAGAGATGGTGAGAAAGTATTTTGGAAGACCTGAACCTTTATTCACAAAGGGAAGAAAAAAAGAACTGTCAAATAACATTCAAGTCTACCATCAGCCTTGCAGTCTTACCACAGTGGTGATTTTAAAATCTCTTGGGCAAAATCAGTAAACCAACAAAGAATTCATAGCTCTATTAGTGGATTATTTTTTCTAATAAACACAAGAATTATGTTGAGTCATCCCACTCCCTCCTAGCAGTCTGCAGGGGGGATGGAGGGCAGAATCCTTGGAAGAAACAGCGTCTAATCGCACATCTGCCAGGGGAGAAAGGCCAGAGCAGGTGGAGTACCTGCTGCCCATCATGGTGCTGCTGTCTGCTGCCTGTGCCGATGTTTGGAAGGGAAGATGAATGGTGGAGAACATCGGTTCAACTTTCACAGTCACTGTTTAAAATAACCCTTATCTGATTTACAGAATGACCTTTTAGAGATACTGGGTTTTGGTGGTTTCGCTGCAGGCTGTTGCTAATTGATTAAAAACTTGCTTGGAGAGGTCAGTTTGGTTCTTTGTTCCCCCTGATGTGAGAGCTGCTGGACATGTGCAGCCTTTTCAGGCCATGAATCTGTGAGCCAAAAACTCTTGTCAAAGTGATAAGATGTTCTTGATGTCTGCAGCTGCACACCAGTAGGTACAGCACTCCGCCTTTTGGCACAGAGGAGTCTTACAGGGGTTTGCTAAAAATCCAAGCAGACTTCTAAACGGTGTACAAAAATCTCCATCTTGTTTCAAAGAGAAGACAGTGCTTTCAGAAGTGTGTTTCTTCACATATCATTTTGCTTCAGCTATTTAATTGATTTTACTATAAGAAGGCAAGCATGAGATGGCTGCAAACCAACTGATTTTTATTTAAGAAGCGTGTTAATAATATTTAGCAAAGGATTTAGTTGTTTCTGATGTGGATCCTGTTTCACAAAGCACCAGGATACGGCGTGTATTTGGTGGAATATGTACAGTTTATCACCTGTGCTGACATCCAGACGAAGTTAAGAGCATGCCCGAGTATTTTGCAGTGTAGGTGCATACTGAGAAGGATCTATTTATTGAGAAAGCTGGGATTAGAATCTGCAGATCATGTATTTTCTGCATTATATTTTTCAAAATTTTCATATAAAATGCTTTCAGGAAATTGAACCTTTAATGTCAGCTGAGGTGAGGATATGTTAAGAAAGAAGAAACAAAGATGTTTTCCTCATTCCTTTTTAACATCTCTGTTTTTGTTTAGCACAAGTTAATTGCGCTTTACTATGGGTTTGTAGTGAATCATCCACTTTGTCGTTAGAACTGCAGAAAGGCAATATTAACTCTTGCTCTTAGTTCAATGCTAAACAAACAAGATGGCTGTGTTTTTGTTTTTGTTGTTTTTTTTAGTGAAGTAGGAGGTATTTGTAAAAGGCAGTGGATAATCCAGATAAATTGCAGTTTTGGAGTAGCTGCTGCATTGGTCTTGATTTTTACTGCGAGTGAGCGGGGATACTGTGTTAGAAGAAAGAAGTGGGCTTTCATTAGTGAGACTTAGTTCCAGGGTAGCTCTAAGTGTGAGGAAGCTGGGTTGCCTCTTCATGGTGTGTGGGCTGCCAGACCCACTGACTCTAATCAGACCCTTCCTCCGGCATGCGGTGAGTTTTTGTCAGAGCGTGTTTCAGAAATGCTTTGAAACCCTCTGTGGAAGCATTTCAGAAGTGTGGATGCCCCTTTAAATGTCTATGCGGGGATTTTATTGTGCTTTTTTTTTTTCCCCTAACCAAGGCTAATGTATTCTGAAGGGGAATCTTCCAAATTCTCTCTGATGGTATCTTACCGTGCTGCAAATTGTTTCACTGCTGGTTCTCCGTAGCTTCACAGAAGCAGATGCTGCTCTCGATTCTGAGAGGGATGCACTATGTCCTAGCAACAGCAGTTGTGGAGGGGCTCGCCGGGTGTTGTATCACACCAGATTGCTTTGTTTTTTCTGTTGTTTTAAACTGGATCAGGCTGCAGAAGCTTTAATAGGCTTGAAGTGGCCAGAGGCACAGAGCGTATTTTGCAGCAGTGTGAGGCACCGAAGGCGCAAGTTCTCCAGTGAACATCTCTTCAAGGCCTTCCTCCTTCAGCATGCCTCTTTACGTTTTGCTGCAAGAGGTCGAGGTCCCACAGTCGGTATCCATCGTCTCCTGACGTCTGAATGGCCTCAAAGGGCTTTGAATGTTCCTTGTGTTCAGCCTGCTGTAAGTAGGACGTTTTTGTGTGGCACTTAGAGAGGCGTTTTGTTGCCGTGTGCCAGATACTGCCCTGTGGGAGCTGCTGCTGCAGCCTCAGACAGCAGCAAAAGATACTGCCATCACCCCGCACACGCTCAGCATTTCTGTTTGTGAGGTATAGTTTGAGTAATTTTCGTTACTTCACGTGGTCTGAAAATACCTTGTGTTTTAATTGCGATGGCGTTCACCTGGCTCAACTGGGTGCTTTATAAGTACAATGTTGCATCTCTGTGTTGTTCTGTCCTGACATGAAGCCACAGCAGGAAGCGTGCCTGTCAGCTGGAGTAGCCCTGCATCGTTCAGGGAAGGCTTTCCTGTCGCTGTTGTGCAGAAGTAAGATGATGCATTAGGACCCAGACTGAAGGAAGTGAGTTGTTTGGGAGCTCTGCTGGTGTCGCATTAACCGTTCTCCCTGTGGCATGTTTAATTGGCAAGAAGAGTCTGTGCTGCTTCAGAGGGCTTGTAGCTGCAGTGACAGAGGGATGTGACTGAAAGATGAGCTCGTTTTTTGGAAACCTAGTGAAATCAACATAGCTCTGTTTTTCTGTTATTGTTACCCAAGATCTGTCTTATTTGTAGTGTTGCTATTAAGGTCACCTAGAATGTCATATTGAAACTGCTGTTTGTGATCATCTTGGATTATGTTGGAAAATATATGCATCCTATGTAGGGTGTATGATGTAAACATTGTGCCAGACCCTTTAGATAAGCTTATTAGAAGTCTTTTTATGCTAAATATGCCAAACATACATGTAACTGTTTTCTCTAAGTAGTATTGAAAACGAATTGTGACTTCTCTAAGGAGACATCATGCTACTGCGTTATTTTTAAGTGTCCTGTGATAAGGAAGATCTTTCTGGAGTATTATGATGCTAAATGGTTTAAAAAAGAAATTCTGCATTCCAATTTACTGAAAGATAATATTATCATCTTCTGGATGTTGCTCTGCGGGGTCAGCTAGGTGTCTGCAATGGCTACCAGCTATCTGTGAGTCGAGTGGAGAAAAAATGCCTCAGGGAGGTTCTCAGTAAAGCTTTATAACATAAGAAAGAATACTAAGTTGGCTCTTGTGTTCTGAAAAGTTCAATATAGGTTCCATTACTAATGATAAATAGTTCTTCATTTTCTTTTTACTGACTCCTTTTGGAAATGAAAGGTCACTTTTAAAGCAGGCTCTTACAGTCATTACATTAATCTGAGTTGTATGTGAATTACTTCTTGTGCAGCTTAAGTTGTGGTGTATGGTCCACAGCTTCCCGGGAGCCGGGCTTGCAGTTCTGATACATGTTGAATTTCGTGGACTGAAGCTATTTAAGTTTCACGTTTCTAACTTTTCTTTGTGAGAAGTCACCTGTAGCTTCCCACTGTCTTTCCCAAGACTGCAAAAGCAGTTAAAATTAAGTTACGGTCTTGTTGCTGCTACGTGTGGTTGCAGAAGACTGTGAAGATAGCATACCGAGGGAATAAGATTTAGCCTTTACAATGGTTTTCTGATCTTTCCAGTGGCCTTTAATATCTGCTGCTGTTATGCCTTTCTTATGCTTCAAAAGCAAGGTATTGAAACTTTAGAGTTATAAATATATTTATTATATTCATCCACATCTGTGGAAAAATAGATGTCTGATTTCTGGCACATGAATGCATAATTGTGGGATTTCAAAGTGCTTGTATCTTGTTAGAAAAGCAAGTCTTTGGATATCAAGTATGCAATTTTGAAGAAATGAGGGATGCCGTTTGTTTTTATTAAGCTGGGATTTGAATGTTTGAAGAAAGCATTGGGGGAGGCATTTCTTTTGAAATGGAAGTAATATTCCTCATTTGCGATGTTAAAAAAATATTTTTGGGGGCATAGCTGCATTCTTTATAAATAAACATAGGGATCTGTGCCTTAAAGAAATATGCTTATTTTCCATGCCTACTTACAACTTTTTTTTTATTACTATTATTTTCACTGTGACAAGAGTTTCTGCCTAATAGCAAAAGTAGGATTGAATGTAAAGCTCTTTGGATATGCCATTACTTCTGTGTGATGGAAATGCCAGCATATGGATTAAATAATGTTGATGCTTAGAGAATACTGTGTTTTATTATCAATTAGTATGTCATAGGCAGCAGATGAGATGTTTTTCAGGTGAGAATACAGTTAATTTTAGCTGTTTCAGTTGACTAGAAACAATGAAGATGAGGACAGTAGAGCTTGGAAATCAGGCTTTACCTCGCTCTTCATTTGTTCAGTAAACGTACTTCCATCTTTTGTATGGCTTTCAATCTCATCTTGTTTACTCACGTATTCCAAATACCAAACCTTCTATGAGTATGCTTTTATATCCTGAGAAGCTTGCACTTTCTGTGAAAGATTAAGGTTTTTGTCACCCTGAGTTTACTAAAGCCCACGTATTCATGTGGTGAAGATGTGACATGCAATAAATATAGGTGATTGGATGAAAGTTATGAGTTTAGATGTCCTACGTGCTGCCTGATCCTTTTCACTACAAGAAGTTGTAGTTCTCTTGTATGCAGTTCAGTACTTGACCTCAAGGCATTTTGTACCACTGCTCTAATAATGTGTACGAAGTGGCATTTAGGGAATACTGGGAAATCCTTTTTGTAAAGGTTGCTGTTAAGTGTGAAGAATCAGATGTGTGAAGAAATACTTTTTTGGAGAGCCGTTTTTGATTATAAGGAGGTAGTATCTTGCATTTAGGAAAAAGAGCACTCTTCTTTATGCATTAATAGTGGTCCTCTGGTTATAAAATTACACAGAAATTAGTAAAACATCTTTAATTTACAACTTTAGGAATAACCAGTCACTTGAAGACAAAATGCACCGAGTGTGTTCGGGAGTAAGAATGGCTGGATGAAGTCGGTCAATTCAAGGTGTGGCTGGGTAAGGCCTTGGGCAACCTAATCTAGCTGTGGTGTTCCTGTTCATTGCAGGGGAGTTGGTCTAGATGGCCCACAAAGGATTCTGTGGTTCTATGTTTATAGTTTTTTAGGTGGCCCTTGTTCAGATGCCTTTTATTTCAGCAGAATGTTTTGTTCAGGGACTCATTGAAACGGGTAAATAGCTAAAGGACAAGTTATTGATAGATTAACTGACAAATCTTGCGAGATGTGATTAGCAGAAGAGGGGGAGAAAATGTATTTAAAGGGATAAGTAGCTGGTAATAACAGAAATAAGGGTAATTTTTACAGTGTATAAGAAAAAGGTAAAATTTGAGAAAGTGTTATTTTTTTTCTCTAGAGGAAGCCATTAAAGTCCTAGAAACTTTTTTTTTTTAGGAAGTAGGCTGCGCACAGCACCAAGAAGAAATAACACATGCTGAAGCAAGAAAAGCAGAGGGATGTGAGTAAGTCTGTTCTGTCTCTGACTTACAGCTGAAGCCTGTAAGTGTAAGGCTCAGCTGAACACGAAGCCTGTGCCTCAGCTTCAAGTGCCCAGTGTACTTCACCTTATCCCAAGCTCTGAACTGAAAGCTGCTGGGTGCACGCTGACCCTCATTTGTGTTGGGTGGACCACATTAGGGTACTTCAAAAAATTCTTTGTTTTTCTGTGAAATTTCCTGTGAAGATATCAGTGATGAGTTTGAAGACTAGGGAGGAGTTAATCTGATTCTGATGATAAAGACGACCATACGTGCAGGAAAATGTGTGAGAGCCCTTGCCCCAGACCATATGGTGTATCAGTGTTGTGCATGGGCATGATATTCCTCCTTTTATTTTCATTTTTTAAGTTACATGGTGCCAGTGCAGACCTTGTCAAGCCTGCATCTTGTGATGGGAAGTACAAGCGGTGGCAGCTGCCATGTACAGCAGGTGGGATGTAAAGAGGGCCCTCTGTGCAGCTTGAAGGGGGCTTGAAGGCATGAGAGTCTGAATTCCAGGCTTTCATCTTTGAGCCTCTCCTCCCCCGCCAAGATTACACCTATGACAGCCCCACTGATATATTTGTTACTGCTCTTGATATTGTTAAAATTAAATATTAAAATTAAATAGGAAATATTAATATTTTAGTAGTCACACAAGTCTCCACACATCATTAGAACCTCTTTGTACTAAGCACTTTTCAAATATAGAGAGAGAGGCACAGTCCCAGTCCAGAAAAGATCTTGTAGTACAAAGAAAAGGGTTTATGAAAAATGGGGGCAAATGACTCTATCATATATATATATATATATATATATATATATATATATGCATAATTTTGATATTTTTTTTAAATTAGAAAATTAACAAATATTACTATTTCTCTTTTATATCTCTGGCTGACTAGAAACACAAAACTGCAAATAGATATATGGGTTTGTATTGGCTCGCCCTTCTTTTATGCTTGCACATTTCTGCAATTTTTAGAAGCTGGTGGCTTCCCAGTATAATTCTGGATGTAATATTCATACTGTTTAAAGAGAGTGGAACGTATAGGTCTTGTCCTTGGCAACTGAGGACTGCAGAATAATCTTTGTCAATGGGCCACTTAGGTTGTAGGGACAGTCCTGAAATTCAACTTGCACGATCCTAGAGACTGCCAAAAGTGGGGCTCCCAGACGCCAATGAAATCTTGCATTGTAGCAGTAGTCTTGTATTTCACTTGCTAGAGAATACCTCAATGCTAGAATAAATCTCTTCGTACTAAATTTTGCTGGCTTTAGTGAAGCCAAATACAGTACAAATAAGTTCCAGATCTGAGATCCAGATTTATTGCAACTGAAAATGCATGCTGATTTAAATTTGATTTCTAGCTTTCAATTGAGCCAACGCTATCCTCTAATGGTGAGGTGTGAATTGGGTTGACCTGAGGAGTAAACTGCTCCACGGGCAGTCCCTGCAGTGCCATTTGGTGTGTACTGTGAGTGGACGGCACAAGGAGGTTGGCTGCCGCAGGATAATCGTACAGCCTAGCTTATGTTTGTGCGCTGTTGGGGAGGGGAGAGCCCCATACTGAAGTGGGTCGGGATAGATGGACAGATAAGAGCTGGGTTGTCATTGCTTGATGTTTCAGTTGTCAGGAAGATTTGCTGTTTGGGGAAGATTATCTCAAGTCAGACAAGACAGGATTTTTTGGTATCTTTAGAACATTGGCTGAGCAGAAGCAACTCTGGGAAGATAGAAATCTTGAATTTGTAATGACTTCTTAAGATAGTCTCTAGTACATACATATTCTTACCTACACAGTCCCTGGTAGGTAAGACTCAGCAATGCACTTTGATGACCCAAGGATCTCCACATCAAAATCACATACTCAACTCGTACAAGTGTAACTGGAGCATATACACGATGGAGTTCTACACACAGAACGTAGTAGGAGCAGTATCATAGACTTGAAGGATGTGAGCCTCTGAAGAGCAGGAAGGACTTTGGCTTTCAGAAGGGTTTTTCCCTAAAGGAATATGTGAGTGTATAAGGGGGCATCTGGCACAGCTGCTGCTTTGAGGCAGGTGGGTGGCTTTCTTTTGTGACTTATTCTGTTTGTTTTGACTCTTTTATCTACACTTGATCCTCTTGTTGCTAATTCTCTGTGCATGTGGCCTTCTCTGAAGGTCTGTTACTTCTGTGTCTCCTTGTTTGGAACTGCTTAGTTAAACTTTTTTTCCCCCTTCCCTCTGTTATTAAGGAAAATGAATCAGACTGCTCTGCAAAGCTAACAATAGCACCGTGACTGAACTTGTTTCCCTTTATCTTGTTCCTATGGTATTAAAAGTTGTTGATCAGCCACCCTGGCCTGCTGGCAGGCATGTCTGATTTGTATGGCACTTCAATCTCTTTACTTTTAGTCAGGAAAACACCCCTTCCATTAATAGTTTCAGCTTTTCTGCATGCTCTATTTAGAGTGCTCTGTGAGGCTTTTCTCAGTTTCTTCTTCCACTAACCCTCACCTGTTATATCAGTGCTGCAGAAATTAATCATTTCTTGAATTTCTTCTTGAATGTGAACAGTGTTTTAAATATTCTCATTCTGGTTGCTGAATGTATTTTCTACATATTAGATATTTTAATGTTGTTTCTGCCTTTGATGTGTTTGAGTTTTTCTAATGATCTGAGGCTTTCTTAAGATCAGTCGTCATATACTAGCAGCTGCATGGCAACATCTCTCTTACATTAAATACATGTCAGTATTATGTATTCTATGTGTGTAGAGGAAGTCTCTTACTTCATCAAAAGACTAGTTAGTGTTAAACGTTTTGTTTGTTTGGAGTTCTTAAGCATTACACTTTTCCCAATCTGTTTGCTGATGGTTACGTGAGGCTGTGATGTTTTTATGATGTCTCCTGTTGACTAAACGTATATTACAGCAAAGCTTATATTTTTTGAGGTTGTGTTTTTGTTTTTAAACTGCTGCAGACCTTGAAATAAGTCAACAGGAATCAAGTTTAAATCTGTGTGCTGACAAAATAGGACAGCGGTGCTTCCAACTGACGCCTTTTGGAAGGAAAGCAGGGACGTGCCAACCATCCTGCTCTTCACGCTGGGTTGTTATAGTGTCGTTTTTCTTCTGCGTTTCCTTACTGCTGTTTCTGTGACCGATAGTCATCCTTTTATAACCATTTTTAGGAACATACGCAGTCCAACTTCTCTGGCCCTTTTTACTACTCTTATTATCATAGCATTAGCAGTGCCCTTCGTGTGCCTGCTGCTTGCATGAAGTCATAGCATTAGGGACTTTCACAAAACACGGCAGCCCATCGCTGGTGCATTTGGTGGGACACGGAGTGCTGACTCCCACAGACGTTATTTATACCTGGGCTTGCTGCTCCTTGTGCTTTCACTTTGGTGGACTGTTCTCTGCCCCATTCCACACTCCTGGCAGTACATGAACTTTGTGCTCTTCTATCTGTTAAATGGCTGAAGCAGGGAGCTATAAAACAATTCCAGTGAACTTCGTGCTCTTGACATTCACTCAGTCACTCGTGCCCTAAGGGGCATCTTCTTGGAGCTTTTGTTTCCCCTATCAGAGTTAATCAGAGACAAAAAGACTGCTTTGTCTTGAGACTACAGCCACTGAAAAGCAACAGAGGATCAGCACAAATCACAGAACTTCTTATGACATATAAGACTTGGTCATCTCATTAAGTATTTATGTATGCTCTCTTTTTTTTTTTTTTCCTGCAGCTGTCATATTTCTCAAAGGGGACGCAGCACCATATCACCACATCTACTTGTCTTCGTGCCTCTTTATGAAACTGCAATGGGAAGCTTTTTTTTTTTATTTTTTTTTTTTAACGAGTCGGGCATAACAGAACTGCAGCCACTTCTAGTTGAAGCATTTTATAGGCTTGCAGGAAAATACTCTGGAGTGTGAGCTGTTTAGATTCCCTTTCCTTAAGTATCAGCTGGCTTTTATAATTCATTATTCTTTGCTGAGGTTTCTGAGTTGTTTGTTTGCTCATGGTGTGTTGTTGGAGGGTTGCTTGGGGTTTTTATTTTGGGGGAGGGAAATTATTTTGGGTTTGTTGTTTCGTTTTTTTGTTGTGTTTTTTTTTGTTTTTGTTTTTTGTTTGTTTGTTGTTTTTTTTTTTTTGTTTTTTTAGGGTTTTTCTGTTAGTCTTCCATTAGTATTTTTTTTTACTTCTTAACATGAAAACATATTTCCCTTCTGTGGTCAGTTTCTTCTTGAGTAGAGGGTTTCAGCTGTGAGAGAGAAATCTGTTGTACCTTTTTGTGTGCCTGCTCCCTGCGTGTTCATTGCACTTGTTCCCTGCTCCTTCTGCTCAGCACCATGGCAGCCCAGGCTATGCTGGTGGTGTGTGGTTCTCTGGCAGTTCAGGCACTGCATGCTGAATAAGGGCTGAGCCTCAGTGCATCTCAAAGGGCACTTTGTGAATTGGGTGGAGACATGAAGGTACTAAACTTGGAAAGTTGTGCAAAAAGGAGTACGTTTGTCCTGTTGCAACATCTATATGCACCAAGGAATTTTCTTCTGACCTTCCCCCACAGGGTGACATAGGATGTTCTCTTTGTTGCAGGTCTGTGCAGAGCACTGTTCTGTTTTTCTTGTGTTACTGCTAATCAGGTCTACTGACTCTACATTTCATTACCGGTACATACATTTGGGATCTCTTCCAGTTCAGTTATAGGAAGCTTATAGAATGTTTCAGGGGGCATATGTGCAGGGCCCAGTATAGAACCACAGCTTCTTATGATGAGGGCTCAGAATTAAGTTTTCTCCTGATTCCAAATCTTGGATTTTAATAAAGAGGGTTGCTGGCTGATTGCTTCTCAGCAATACTGTGACCATTTGTATTTCAGTAGGACTTTATCCTAGGGCTGGAATTCATTTCCTCTTACGGGACTCTGACTTTTTGCCCTGTGTATTTGAACTACTGCTTCACTTTCTGATGTTCTACTCAATATCACTATTGAACCTTCCTGCTAAGTTACAAGCACAACATTTCAATATTGTTTTTATCTTGCGTCTTTGGATTTGGAAGTACTGTCTTGATGCTGTGCAATTATTAAGCCATTTGCTGCAGCTGTAATCTCTGGGTATTTTCTAAAATTTCCACTAGAATTTACTTTTCATTGTGCTTTCTTAAATTTGATGAAAGTCTGAATGTTTCTGTACTCAAGAAGGTGTTTTTCATGTATTTGGCTCTGATCCTTCAAAAATCTTTTTTTTTTTTTTTTTTTTTTTGTACTTTCTAACTTCCTTCTTGAATGAGTTTATGCAGTTCTGATGACTCAAGCTCTGCTTTGTGCAGAAAAAATCAAAGAGCAGCTTGTCTGAGAAATTCACGCTAAAATGCAAGTAGATGAGACAATTTCTCTGAGTAAGCCGAAATACGTTACGTAGGGGAAAATCCTTGTCAGGGAAACCTGTGGAAAAAGTTGCATGTCTGAAATTGTGAGAGACAGATTCGGTTGTCAGCTATTCTAAAGAAAAAGTTGAGGTGGGAAAATAAAGCAATACCAGCAGTAGTTAGCAGAAATATTTGTATTTTTGTCCCTTCTTGTGTGTTGTCTTTGACAGTGGCCACAACTCCAACATTTCTATGGGACTTACACCAGAATGCTTTGCAATGCTGGAAATTTCTTTCATAGAACCACTAAGACTGGAAAAGACCTCCAAGCTCATTCAGGCTGACCATCCCTCTATCACCTTTTGTTGCTCTTTAGTTCTGTTACGGCATTTGGGTCTCTAAGTTATCTAGTCTGACTGTATGGGACACAGGAGCGAGTTGGGCCCCACTGCACAGGCACAGAATCCGTGCCCAATGCTCTGGAGGTCTGAGCAGCTCAGTGCTCATTCCATCCCAGCCCACGGCCTGACCTGTGGTGTGGCATCCTGCAACTCTACTTTGGAGGCTACAAACGAAGGCAGTGCTTTGGAGTAATGAAAGGCAAGCTTGTCTCCTTGCTGAGTGGTGAGGGGAGCTGCTGCCTAGAGGGGACTGCAGTTTGTTTTGTGGAGCTGTTTCTCTTTGAAAGCACATTTTAGCAACTGTTTCCATATTAGCTTCACAAAGCATTTGAAGCTGTATCCATTTCTCATATGGAAAACTTACTACAAAGTAATCTCAAGATATTTACCAAACCTTTGTGGCTTTTTTCCCCTTCTCTCTTTGTCCTCTTTTCATCTTCCAAATTGCATTTTCTGGGAATTAAATAATAATGGGCCTGTTTTGTCAGAACTCCCTAGCTGCTGCAGTATTACAGCCCAAAGAGAGTGTGGGAGTTTTCCAGCAATACATTGAATTTCTGGTCTGATAATTCTCAGCAACAAAAGTGTGATTGTGGTTGCTGAAATCCCAGCTGCCATATTTTCAGGTAATTACTGGGGGGAAGGGGTGGAAATTATCTTACAGTATGGAAAATGGTGACTGAATGTACCCTAATGTCAACTGCAAGTTTAGAAAATGCCTCTTGCTATATGGATATCTGTTGCTCTTATGCAATGATCAGGACGGGTTATAGAACAGTCTTTGAAGTGCTGTTTCATCTTCTGGGTCAGTTTGTGATAAAGTTCTGGGAGCTTTTATTCTGTTGGAACATATAATTGAGTTATTTCAGTTATATCTTTATTTGCTTCCTTTCTTCCCCTTTTTTTTTTTTTTTTTTTTTTTTTTAAGCTCTTTGTGTCCTCTATATATACACAATTACTCCAGAAACAGAATTTATGGTGTTTTGTAATGTCTGTACACCATGTTGTGCGAAGTATCATAAAGAGCAGCAAATAGTCAGATGGTACATTTAGGGAAATGTTGCATTAAAGATTATTACAGACATTATGTAGTTACATTGTTACATCCTGATCCTGACAGATACTTGGTGAGAGCTGTAGCCTCTCTGTTGGCACTCTGTCTCTTTCTTAAGACATAAAACATGGAATGGCCCCAGAATACTCGAGGCATGCATCTTTTAACACTTGTTAATATTTGTTGACTTTCCTCCTTTCCAGTTTATAAATATCTGTAATTGTGATGAAGATTAACTACATTTTTTTTTTTACTTTGCTTGCAAAAAGTGAAGAAAAAGGGAGTAGTACTGATCTGGGAAGCGAATTGGGATTCAGGAAATCAAGGTTACTTTACTTGCTTTTCTGTCGGTGCCCTGCTTGGACTCCAATCCTCCTGCAGGCAGAGGTGAACAGCCCCAACCTGTAATGTCTCTCTCCCCCCTCACTATTCTTTGCAGTTGTTTGCAGGGATTGGCTCTGCCATGTTCTCACTGCACTGAGCACTATGCAACAGCTTCTGTTAGAATGAGGAATTGCATTTCCTCTTTGGGTGCTGACTGGGACAAGCAAATAATGGTGCTGAGCCTGGTGCCTTCAGCAAGTGAGGACTGCAGCTACCTGAGCTTGTCTGACAGCTGTTGAGCCCCACTGCACTTGAGGCAAGCACGTGTAACGATGGCGTGGTTGGTCAGAAAGCACTCCTTCAATAGCCTCGGGAATTTTGGCTGGTAGCATTTGTGTGCAGCAAATGGCCTCCAGAGGCTGTGTATTCATTAGGATAAGGCAATGGTAAGATATGCAGTAGCTGGATTAAAGTCTTGCAGATTTGCTGGCAAAAATCTGGTCCACTGTGAGTTCCCAGGCATGTGAGGTAGGGCTGCTCTGGATGATGTGCCTGCACCAAGGTTCTGCAATTCCCACTGTAAGCATAGATGAGTTCTTACTTATTTCCCCCAGTCTCAACCATGCAAAGTGCATAGATGTGTCTTAGCTGTGATTTAGCTGTGCCCTTGACGTATGCATTTCTAGCAGACTGTCAGGGTTCATTTTCCCCTTTTGTCATTGCTATTTGAAGTAGGTCGTGTGTTCATCAGGCAGCAGAAATAATCTGCATAAATGTTCTGAACAGAACTGAAGGAAAAACAGCTTTAATATTCCAGAAAGAATATTCCCATTCCAAATCAGGGCAAAATAGGCATTTTTCAAATTAGTGTGGTTGCAAATAATAATAAAAAAAAAAAAAATTAAAAAAAAAAAAACCACCATAAACATTACAGTTTAAATTATTGGAAACATTTCCCAACGATAATTATGAGATACTTTGTTTGGATCTAAGCTGTATATAGTAACTGTTAATGCCATTTAGATTGCATTTGAAATCAATATATTGTAAATGGGCTAACAGGAATATTTCGGAGATATTTCAAACTGATCACAGAAGGAATGCCTCAGAGCATGCATCTCCAGGAAGTTTTAAAGTGAAGTGTCTTCTCCAGAATTAAGGAGCTGCTGAGTATAGTGCTCAGGACTTACAAATCCTTTTTACAAAGAAGTGCTTGATGCAAAACCCAAGATGGGAGAATTGCGATGTCACAGCTGTTTTTTCAGTGTAATGTGTTGTGTGTAGCTGCAAATCTACGAAAGTGGTTTTAGGATACATGGAGTTAGATTGATCAGGATAGAAAATAATGCAGGCACTGTAGGAAAAAAAAATGTATAACTAAAGCTTGATAATCATTTTTTTCTACTACTGTCTTCTTACTTTCTAACTACTGTCCAATTTACTACAATTTACTTATTTTTACATCATGTGCCCTAAATGCACTAGCATAAAATTATTCTAAATGAAAGGCTGGAGTAAAATGTCTCTTCTTAAAGCTGCAACATAGTTATAGCATCACTCTATAGCATCTTTTCTTTGGACTGTGTCTGTACAGAAAGTGATCCTTTTTGAGCTGTTGCAGATGTCCTGATCAAGGCAGTGCTTGGTAAGAGGTATGCATGTGTGTGTGTCTCCTACACAACTTAAAGCCAGGGTGGGGGAAAGGGGCTTCAGCCCTTTGTTTTATGTACTGGTTAGAGCGTGTCCCGATGTCATCTGAAATCTGTGCTCCCAGAGATTGCTAGAGGCTGAGTTTCAGAAGTTAAAGCACTATTTCTGTTAACGTGTGTTTATATACATGTAGGAATTATTTTCATGTCTCCTTTAGGAATTGCAAGCAGGAGGGTAGCATTACATTATTTCTTTTGTGTACTAAGATGCTCGTATTTAAAAACAAAGGCATTCTGCTTACTTTCAGATACAGCACATCAAACAATTGGTTTAAATGTGGTTTTATTGAAGGAAGCAGAAAAGAGCCGGGCTAAGAAGAGTTTTGTCTCTGAGATGAAGAGAGGGCACTCCTGCAGCTCCTCACTCCGGTTTGCAGCAAGGCTGCCCTAACGGTCAGCTTACTTCCTTCAGTATCGATGTAGCTACAGGGTTATGGTGAGGATGTCAGATTGCTGTGGTTTGGGAGTGGTCCCAGTGCAACATAAGGCTGAAACACCAGAGCTGCTGCAGGAGCAGTGCAAATGGGCACTCCAGCGAATTGGTGATGCTGGTCCGAACTGCCTTTCATTTGTTTCCACTTTCCTAGTACTGTTCATTATTGAAAATATTGATTTACAGGTTAAAAAAAAAAAATAGCAAGTATGTTATTATTCCCTAAAATTACAGGCTGTATACTTTGTTGTTAATACCTGGCTCTTTAGTCAACTGAGTGGAAGCTGGTTTTCAGTGTAACAAGTTGCATGTGTGCCTTTACCACCTGGCCCTCAATGATCCCAAGGCTTTGCTTTATTGATCTTTGGTTTTAGTTGTGATACATTTGCCATGCAAACTGTGTGTGGTGCAGTCCTCTTGATGGTGGCAGAGGCTGACACGTTACATATATTGCAGTTGAAACTGAAGAAAGAAGCAGCTCTATGTGGATCTTTGCTTGCCTCTGTAACTGAAGGTAGTCATTTTCTGTGTGGTTAGAGCTTGTTTGTTTTCGGATTTTAATAGTAATGTTCAGAATTAAAAATAATACTGATTTTTCAGACTATGAGCTGTATTTAACTACTGGAAACAGTGAAGAAAGGATGAGCTTCATAAAAAAGTCACTCCTGTGATATGAAGAGTTATAGGCCAAGAACTGCCTTACATCTAGAGTAATTAATGTTGCTTTATAAAATCCTTATAATTCACCACATCTTTTTTGAAAGAGCATTGACTGAGAGTTTTTCCTGCTGCGTGGTCTTCAAACCCACATCACTGACAAATGACTTTGGAAAGGTACAACTGGCAATTTCTCAGGGCTGGAGAGCCACAGTTGTGGCTTTATGTAGGTGGAGGTGGTGATGTTTGCTTTTGGTGTTGGGGGGTTTTGTCTGTTTTTAAATACGTTCACAGAAAAGGAAGCAAGCAAGTAAATACAGGTGGCACATCTGCAAATGGCCAGAGCCTTGTGGAGCCCACTGAGGTAAATGTAGCTCGGTACAGGCACAGAGCTCTGCCCATAAGAAAGAAATTGTGGGACTGACCCAGAGTTAGAAGACCTAGTTGTATTAATAAAAGTCAATGCAAAAAACAAAACCAAGTTACAATTATGCTGCTGAGGTTTTTTGGTTTTTTTTTTTTCATTGTTTACTTCATATCTGTGTCTTCCATGACTTTTCTCATTATTTTAAGTAAGAAGAAACTGTGATCCAGTTTTGTGAACAAAACTTAGGATGTATCACAGAGCTAAACAAGATTTTGGAGTTTGTAAGCTAAGGTGAAAACAGGCTTATGGATGAATGCAGAAATCAAACCTATGATTCTGAGACCAGGGTATTTCTACTCTGTTTAACTAATGTTTTTATACTGAGTATTCTGCTAAGAAATTTTAATTAAAAGCTGAATTACTGGCTGAAATATAGGATGATTATACAGAAAATACTTTCTGAAGTCTACCTGCAGAACAGCAAAACAATTTTCTTGTGACTGCTCTTCTTTTTTTTCTGATTTTTAGTTTGGAAAGATTTGCTTATTTTTCAAATTGTCTTTTTTAAGGTAATTTATTAAATCTTTGAAGACCTCAGTGTTGGCTTCTGTTTAATGGACTGTAAATGTCTCAAACAGTAAGTGTTTTTTGGACTACGTTGTCAAAGATGGCTTCAAAAGCAGTGTGGTGCCCTGACCTGCCAGACAAAGGGAGACAAATGAGCAGAAGCATGATGGGCTGTGCAGTATGGTCAAGGAAAAGAAATTGTTTGTCTCCATCTTTGCCTTTTGCTGGTAAATCAGTCTTGCTACAAGGCCTGTGCTTCCTTTGCTTTCTGAAACAGATAAGTGTTTTAAAGCAAAACAAAACACTTTTTTTCTGCTAAATAACAGAGCCAGGAGAATCAATGGTTAATCTTGTTAAATATACTAAGTTCAGAAGCATAACTAAAATGCAGAAATAGCAACTAACATGCTGCCTAAGTAATATACTGCTATGTTAAAAATACTGAAAGAAATCCCTGTTGCCTTCAGCGTTGTTCTGCATCTGACTGTATATTCAAGTAGCGGAGGAATGTGCAGAGGCAGAGCTTGTGGGATTTTCCCAAGTGCAGTACCAATATAACAGTTTGCAATTTAAAATCTGTCTTTGCTGCCTGACACATCACACACATGTATTCATCAAGCAGGAGGTTTGTGTTTCACATTTGTTCTTGAATTGCAGTGCACAGAGATGGAATGCTTTTTTAGAGAACAGGAATGACTTACCTTATCCGTATCAGATTGTGAAGGGGAAAAAGAAAAGCTTATTATCTTATCAGGCGTAGGTTTAGCAGGCTTCTGTAATTGGCATGTGAACCTTGGTCTGAGCACTTGTTTCAGCGTGGAGATATCTGGTCCTTTCATGTTCACTAGTTGGCTGGAACACAGTTTCAGTTCACACAGATTTCTATGATGGCCACTCATTTAGGGGCTAATATCTAAAGATGCTCAGAGTCCATCATATTGTTAGTCCTTGAAAGAACTTAATTTGCGTATTTAATGTAATAATGGCAGTAAGTGAAATATTTCTATTTTTGTTTTAAATGATTCTTTTAAATCAATTTGACTATTGTAGGATCATTAATTTGAATGCTTCATTTTTAAATCTTAGCCCCAGAACATGCATGTTCCTCTTATCCAAATATAGCTACTCTGAATACATCCAAACGTGTGCTCCATTAACCCACCCAGAATTTGGGTAGAGGTACCCATGTTGCTGCCCAGTCCCAAAGGCCAGCAGCCCTGTGAGTTCCCTGATGCCTGTGCTGATAGTGGTGCAGCTGCATAGGCTGTGCAGGGCACAGTTCAGCTGATCCCAAGATCCCAACTACTGCTTGGCACCTTGGCAAATTCTGTGCTGTGGAAATGACCAGAGTGAGTTCAGACCACCCTGGCCTGTTCAGCATCTAGACAGTATTCCCTTCCATTTAAATATTTAATTTAAGCACGTGTAAATGACTGTGAAAGGCTTTCTTTACAGCAGTGGTCCTCAATGACTGCTTTTTTCCATGAGAAGTCGGTTGTGCTCTGCTCAAATACGCACTTTTAAAAAGTTTTCTATGATAAGTGCACATGTTGTTAGTATTTTAGGTTTTTAAATTGAGCTGCAGTTTTGCCATATAGAAATGTTTATTTCTGAAACAATCATCTAGAAATATAAATCTATCCCGTCAGCTGCTTCCAGAGACTTGCTTTCCTAAAGGGCTGTAGACAAAAAGCTGCCCAGAGCATCTGTCATTGTGTTTCATGGCAGTCTCCATGCTGAATTGTGCTTTTTCACTTAACTGCCCCTCTTTGAGCAACTGGCAGCACATACAGTCAGCGTTGCAAGCAGACAGGTCTGTGTCTGACTGTAGTGGAGCTTGTCAGGAGCTGTCTCAGGGCCACGTAATGCTGAATGTTCTCTACGTACTTTCATTGCATCAACTGCCTGGCTGTGTCTAGCAGGAGGTTTGCCGCAAGACCTCTGTTCTGGATTGGAAGGTTTTTGCTACCTTTTCCAATATGTAAAGGCACTTTGATGGCAACTGATCTTCCAGCTGAGGTTCTTTTAAGATGCGATATGGGGTCATCTTGTTTGTCCTTAGATTTTTAACTGGGGAGAAAGATTTATGGTAGAAATCCTGGGGAAAAAAAAATGCTTCCAGCCAGATTTGTGCGCTTTGATCTGAAGTAATGCACCAAAGTAATAAAAGATTAAGTGGCCACAAACTTTAATGTCAGCTTTAGCAGTCATTAAGATCTTTCAGGTGTTCTGTAATCGTTAATTCAGTTCTCACTTCATTAAAATTATATGTTTGTTGAATTTGCAATTGGACCGGGATTTCAGAATTGTGTCTGCTGTGGAACTTGTGTGTCCTCTGTATTGTGGTTGTCGTGAAGCGTTTTTAAATACAGCAGTGTTTCTTTACACAAGTTCTCTTTTCGTGGTCTACAAGAACTGCATCAGAAGCACTTTGTGCTACATATTTCGGTGTGCCCTGGAATAAGCTCCCATTTTCCCTCACTCACCAAGCCTGTCAGGACACAGTGATGTGTCATTTTCCTTTCATTCTGAAGATTTTGCAAATGGCCTTTTTGTGTAAATATCAAGGTGAACTTACTGAGGAGTGGTATAACTGTTCGTATTACTCTGACTTTGATTAATGTTTCAACAAAGTGTCTTTACTGGGAGTTCCTGTGGGTTTGTCTTTTGTTGTATCTCTAGATGTTGAAGGGTAAATAAGTGAGCTGAATTTCAGTGTAATCAGCTGGGTATTGTATTCAGGTAATTGTTTGACCAGGGCAGTCATATGGGTATTATGAAAGATGTGTTTGTTTGGAGAGAATCTCTACATTAAAGAGATGATCAAACAAGTTTGTTGTTGTTGGCAAACTGGGATGTTTGGCACTGGAAAAAAAAAGCAATGATACACGACATGACTTTTTATCAAATGCAAACACTTGATAATACATTGTTGGGCAGAAAGCCTGCGTGTGCATCTGGAGTAGCATGAGCTAGGATACGAAATGGGGGTTCAGAGCTGAAAATGACCATATCTGGAAACAGGCTGATGAGTATCTGTAGCTTTTTGGAGCTTAAATAACTAATTCAATTTCAGTTCTGTGTCTTAATAGATTTTTGTAACGTAGTGAATTAGGCATTAGCTTGTATCTACCAAAACAAATCCCTTTCTTCAGTGCTTTCCAGTGTTTTAAGTAGATTTTAATGAGGAAGAACTAGAGAATATAAAGCAGATTCTGCTAGACTCTG
Source organism: Lagopus muta (assembly GCF_023343835.1). Lineage (NCBI taxonomy): Eukaryota > Metazoa > Chordata > Aves > Galliformes > Phasianidae > Lagopus > Lagopus muta. Next base: position 21,009,002 of record NC_064436.1, on the reverse strand, counting down.
ACACTTTGTGTTTAAGAGCAATTTCTCAAACAGATAATGCACGGTGGATTCCTGTAAGTTTGATGCTACAAGAAAAAATATTTTTCATGTTGTGATGCAGCTGCTTCATCTTGGAGGTGGAAATAGTCATGCATCTGCAAAGAGGAAATGTAGAAAAGAGCAATGCTTGTGAATAACATGAGTGTAACTCCCAGAAGTTCAGAATTAATTGCTTATTTTGGGTATGCATATCATAATTTTTGTGAACTGTGGGAAGATCATGTTTATGGTGCTGTTATTTCAAATTTCTGCACTATTTTGTGCACTTTTCAAAGAGTCAGGTACACAGCACAATATGTATATATACATATGTGAGTATTCTCATTGATTTATGTGGTTATATATATAAAATATTCATACTTTAATAGAAAATGAAACCAGTCTTTATTGAGTTAAGCTGTGAATGTGGACGCTGGGCTGCAGAAATGATTGATGGTTTTCTTACCACATCTAATAGCCTAACCAGATTTAACAAAACCTTTGTTCGCACTCTTAAAAGATACTGGAACATTTTGTTAAAGAGCGGCTAGTAAAATGTTAAACTGCTGCTTTGGTATTTCGGAGAGATTTTTCCCAAATTCTGCTCTAGATAGTAGATCTAGAATGTGAGGGTGCTTGTGCCCACAGCACCACGCTGATCCAATTGAAGGAAAATGCTTATCATACAAATCATATCACTCTTGGGTTATAACAGCAGCTCCACTCCTGCTGGTGTGTTCTGCCTTTGCAGGGTGTAATGTGGATGTGACTGCTGAGCCCTGTGTCCCCTTGGGGTCCTGCTCACCTGGGGTGGCAGGATCTCCTCTGGCACATTGCTGGCAGCACAGTAGGCAGGAAAGAACTGGACATGGGGAACTCTTAGACGGGTACCAGAAATTCATGCCATTCATCACTGAGGAGTATTCATGTTGTATGCTGTAATCACTGTAGTTAAGGACTATAGTAGTATTTTGTTGTGCCCTCCTGGTATTTTTTTCTTCCGCTCCTTTTTCTCAGGCTTGCTTGTCCTCAGGAGTGAAATTATTCATGGTAAATGTACTTCTGTATTCCCCCCCCATAATTTACTGCAACTTCTCTGTTCCTTGTTCCCTTTGATTGGCCTCTCCATGTAGTCATGTAGTGCGCAATACAAAGATGGATTGTATGGCATTCTCTGCTGGGGAAAATCAACACATAGAGCAGGCTCATTGCCAAGATGTTCATAATTAAACTGTTGCTATGGACAGAATTACATCAATGTTTCTATCAATCATTTGCTGCAGTTTTGTGACTGCTGGCATTGGGATTTTTAGCTTTTAGTTTCCTTTTGCTTCCTGATTTTCAAATGAAGCATTAGAACAGAGATGAATTTAAAAAAAAAAAAAAAAAAAAAAAAATTGTTTGAAGCAAGAGGAAAAAAGATAATTCCATCATTCTGGCTGTGTTGTGAGGTATCTATCTGCATCCAGCTAATGAAAGATGCTGTATGCAGTTGTTCCCATTGAGAAATTATGTCTTTGTGACCCAAGAGCCTACTGCAAAACTACAGTGGTGTGACAGCTATAGGGTATGTACCAGCGGGCTGTACAGTCAGAGCATTACCAGCTTGCATTAAAATGTTGCAAATTCACTAATACAGCAGGTGTGATAGAAAACAGCATCAAACTGGTTAAACCTTGGGGGGTTTTTTTGGTCCCCATGCTTTCTTTTTTTTTTATGCATGGTAGGTTGTGAGATGGGCTGATGACAGCATAGTATCTAGCAGACCGTGTTGGGGCAGAGCATACCTGCCCAAACACCAGTGTGATACTTCACCTGCCACTGTGTTGCTGGTAGCGTTATCCCCCATTGCTGTGATTTTCAGCAAGTAATTCCTGTTGGTAGCACTCAAAACATTTGGTGTTACATTAACGAGTGTGCAGTGTGTTAAACAAGGAGAGGCCCAGGGCTGCAGTACAAATGAGGTAGACTGAGGGGTAACAAATGATACTGAGTGCAGGGAAGATCGCTGTAACGAGATAAACAGTGTGGTGTCACAAAATTGTCTCCCAGTTGACAAAACAATCCATATTTTATAGATTGCCTTAAAAATTGAAGGATGGAGTCAATTATAGCCAATTATGATGCTACATTTGCTGGAGGAGTTTTCATGTCCTTTGGGGAGGAATAAGGAAATGCTCAAGTCAGTCAGAAAAAGCTTTTGCGTTTGCTTCCTTCTTTAATCTGAGCGTGAGTCTTCCTGCTTCTTCAGGTGGAAACTGTGTGAAACCTGGGACAGACTTATCTGAAGGAAGAAGATTTTGTAGCTCTTTCGTTTTATTTTATGTTCAGCCTGAAATTATGGTAGATAATATGGCAGGTAGAAGAAGGAACTTGGATGTCCACAGCCCTCAGTAATGTTCGGGCTCGCTCAGTGGGAGCTATGTGTGCAGCCTGGTGATGGCAGCCTGCTTAGGCAGAGCATAATGACATCTTCAACTTGACTTGCTGGTTTCCCAAAAAAGAGACTTTGTGTCCTCCAAGAGATGACTCGTGGATGCTGTATATTTCCACATTTAGCCTGCTGAAGTAAAAATAAAGGAATGAGGGTGTGGAGCAGTTTGCTGTGACCCACAATTCCTTATTGGAGAGCAGCAATACAATGGAGTAAAAAGCAGCGTATTGAAGATGAAGATACCCACATTCTTAAAGGTGACAATAGGCTGAGCAGCACTCATTTATTTCTTTGCACAGCATTGTTTAATTTGGGCTATTCCCCTGGCCCTTCTCATCTGAGGCTGGGTGGGGATCTCATGCTGTAGCATTGGCTATGAGGAATAGCATCCCAAACCTGGGAAGGCTGGTGATACTAAAGATTCAGATGTATAGATATTTGGAGGTAAATGCTTAACAGGAAATATATTGAGTAGTGTTTCCAAACGTTATCCTTCTGTGTTCAGGATTTCATTTTACCAGCTAGCTTCAGAGGGTGACCTAGTACATGTGCCAATGACAAAAGCTACTTGTAACAATTCAGATCATGCTTTCTGCTTTATGAAATGGGATTGTAAAAATCCTCTCAAAAATGACATCTGAAATAGCATTAAAACACAATTTCCCTTTGATAAGGTTTTAAGGCACTCATATGAAAAGTGACACTGCTTTGAGTGGCTCTGTGTCAGCATTATGCAATGTGTTGCACACAAGTGACGTTAATCCATTAAGGGTGTGAGGGTCACTTATTTTTCTTGTGAAGTCATTAAACACCTTTATTGATTTCTGTTCAATCACTTGTGTTCTGCTGGCATGCAGCAATCTCTAGACATGCTAATAGTGCTGTTGCTAATAATGGTTATAGACCAGAGTTTTAAAGACAGATATTACATTCAAAGTAAATTATTATGCCTAAGTGAAGCACAAAGGAACTTAAGGAAGCAGTACTGCTTTGCTGTTTGCAAATTACCTGAACCTGCTTTATTTTAGAAGAATATTTTGACACAGATGTTCTGAAATCAATAATTAGTCATTTTCAGTGCCTTTGCTTTTTCTAAACATACCACATTAATTTATATTTTTGGACTGTTTCTGTTATGTGATGATTGAGAAACTTTGAGAAAATGAATGCAAATTTAGTAGCTCTGTAATAATTAAGTTGAAGGTTTGTAAAACCAGTTTTTCTGTTGAAGTCTGTTTAAACACTGGACTGTAAATGCTTTACATTTTACTGTCTAGTTCAGGATTATTTTGTCATCTGAAACAGTGTTGCATACATGCAGTGTGAGTGGGACCAAATGCTGTCAGAGTACATTTCTTCTTCACTCCCTCTTACTGGATCTGTTCATCATGAACAAATATGTAAAACACAATTAAATAGAACGGGTGTGTTTTAGCTCCATATGAGTGGGTGCATAGTAGAAAAAAAAATATAATGGCATGCTCTGCTCTTGCCTACTTTAATGCCATCCTAATGACTTTATCTTGACACTTTGTCTGAGCTTGTTTCCTTTCCTAACAGATAACTGCAATTGCAGTTTACATTATTCCTACTTAGAAGGAAATGAGGTTTGAGATGAATTTAGGATATGATTGAAGAGTTGTGGTATCTCTGTTAATTTCTGCAATAATCTGATGTTGTAGTTGGTGTTTTTTTTACCTCATCTCCTCTGCTTTTTTTTTTTTTTTTTTCCCCCCCTTGGATATAAGTAGTTTAGCAGAGTAAATTATCAGCTTCGTCTTAAGCATAGCAAAAGTAGGTGAGTGCAGTATCTCCACAGCCGAGATGGGAAGTTCTCATTTGCAGGCAATGAGTTGTGTCCTGCTGAGGAACTGCTGCTTTCTTTGTGAGTCTCTGCCGGCTCCTCAGATCCTGACAGGTTATGTCGAACAGCACGGGTCACCCCATCTCAGGCACCAGGCAAAGCCAAGTAGCAGCGAGTTTATTGCACTGGCTCCGGAGAAGCTGGTGTTTGCTCAGCGTTTCCTTTGTAGCCCGGTTGCCTGATTTCATTGAAAGAAAACAGAGCGAGGCTGCCCTGCTAATGAATTATGACAAGCCTTTTGCCTATCAGGCAGAGAGGCTCCTGCTTATCTCCTTCTAAGACAAAAACTTAATGGAAGATGCTCAGACAGGCAAGCTCTCTGATGATCTTCCTCAAGTGCGTGCCTCACTCTGCTGCCAGCACGCACAGAGCCGTGAAGCTGCAAGTGGCAGCAGCGTTTAATGCTGCCTCCCTCATAACGCCTGAATAATTTTCCAGAGAGCAATCGCCGCAACTGCTGTGAACGTGGCTGTTTGTTTATTTTTCACCTTGGTCCTGGTGGATTGCTGACCTAGCTAATCTGCCACACGCGGGGTGGGGAGAGGCAAGGAGGAGACAGTTCCACATCCCCGAGGCCGGTGTTGTCCTCCTCAACGAGCTGGGATCGGTGCGGGCTGCCCGAGGAGATCACGCCATGCTGGGCACACATGGCCAGTTCTGAGGGGGAAGAGGATAACCTGGGCTACTGGGGTGAGTTCTGTGAGGCTGATTGTCATCTCCCTGCAGCCTCACGGCTTGTTATGTTGAGCAGCACAGCTTCTAAACTTCCAAAGCTTTTTTGCTTTTATGTGCAATGGCCTTCATTTGCTGGAATGCCTCAAGTTCATGGTGTGCCGGTCGTTTTGAAAACTGGATGTAATTACGAAGGTTTCTTATGCTTACCGGCAGCTTTTTTCAACCAGTGTAATCATCATTACTTGTGGATACTGTAAATTGAATATCCCCTCCCTAATTACATTAAACTCAAGGGTTGGCTGCTTAAACAGCCAAATAAGAAAAGTTCACTCTTTACTATAAATAGCAAAATTGTTCCTTTACTTCTGCTGACCTTTAAAGCTAAGCGCTTTGCGCGATGTCGTCAGGTGTACATTAGAAAGATGGCTTGTAATTAGATCCGTAATGAGGAATTAAGTTGGAATGGCTTTCTGGAAAACTTCATTTATTCAGCGTTTCCTAATGGTGCAGCAGAATTGAAGCTTCGCTGCATGTCAGGCCTTTGGACGGGGCTGGCTGCCCTCCTGCCCCATCTGCAAGGGGAGGAGGCAGTGCCTGTAATGGTCCTGCCCTTTGCACGCAGCGCAGGGTCAAGGAACAATTTCTCTAGCCGTCCCAGAATTCCTGGGTTAATTAATGTTTCTCCTCTCACTTCAGTAGACAAATGATGAGTTAATTTTTAGTAAGCAGTAGAATAAAGAGAGGGTGGCTCTGTGATTTTATTATTCACTGTTTTTTTTTTTTCCCTCTGATTAACGTGAGAAACTGTTGTCATGCTGAAACGTAAGTTGTCTTCTCCCACTAGAAAAGACAGAGCTTAAATTAGTTGTCGTGTCTGCCTTGCTTTGAATCTGCTGCCTGTCAGGGTTCACCCATTCTGTGCATTGTTTTCTCAGCACTCAAAGAATTCAGTGAGCAACTCTGATTGATTCCCACTTACTTGCAGTAACTGAAAATTTCGCATCTTACCTACCAGCTAACATGTACTCTGTTTTCTTCATTCTGCTTTAATTAAAATTCCTTCATTTATTCCCTGTGGAAGGTTTTTTTTTGTAAGTCATGACTACTTATTTTCCCATAGCACTTCCTGCTGAGTGTCCCTTATAATCTATTGTAAAAACGTGCTTGGATGGGACAAATGGAAGAAGTTTGTCTCAGTCAAGACAAGTGCTGAAGAATTATGGCTACATCAAAATAATACTTTTTCAATAGGGATTTTTTTTGTGAAAACTGCATTGAAATAAGTCATAAGATACAGGTAGAATTTTAACGAAATGCAAGGCTAAAACAAGGTGGAAAAACTAAATCGTTTTAGTCTGTTTTAGAGTATTGCTCATTCCTGTTGCTCTCCTGGAGCAACATTTAAGAACCGCTGTGAGTAGTCTGAAGTAATAAAATACCCTGAGCAGCTTTATTTCTTGTTGAAAAAATAGTTATGTCTGTGTGCGATACATTTATTAATCTAAAATTAAAGAATAATTATTCATTGCTATTTTCACTTGCCATCCAACATATCTTTTACTCTGTCATTATGCTATTAAATGACAGGTAAAGCAACTGTGTAGATTGGTTTATGTATGCTGGTGTTACATTTGCTTTATGTGCACCTCAGCAAGTAAAAACATTTGTCTGCTGCCCCAGTCTCATTCCAGTGGTCCTTTGGACAGACTACTTCATAGGAAAGAAAATGAAGAAAGAGAGCGATGAGGCAGGCAAAGGCATTTAAGATCTTCAGATTCATTTGTTCCTACTTATCCTTTTGCAGACACTTGTGCTCACCCTCGAGGCTTAAAATCTTTAGTTGCTTTCAAAATGGCACGGCAAAGTGATTTTTAGCTGACTTCATAGTCCTACAGCAAAGGCACATCTTCAAGCTTGTCTTTTCCCAGCTAATTCAAAAACTGGTAAAGCTTGCAGTTTTAGCAGTAGCTTAGCCTTATGTCATACAGTGATGCTTTTTAATAGAGCCTCTATAGTTATGTAATTTGTCAATCTCTTTTTGAATGGTTTATCAGCAAGTATCTAAAAAGCACGGTTGCTTTGAATTCTAGATGTGACTTCAGACACAACTATTAGGAAACTCAGGTGCTGTGGGTGCATTAGAACATGTGTCTTTGTCCCTATAATTGTAGGTCACTCTTCCTTACTAAGCTTATTTCTGTTTTGCTCCGAACTTCAATGGAAAATACTTAGTGATTAAGTGCATCTCTTAACTTTTTCTGTGCTGGAAGCAGGGCTGTTTATCAGTTGAATGGAATTACCAAGTGGGCATAATCATGGGCTTCATTTTGCTTCCTGTTCAGTTCTTCGCAATACCCAGCATTTGCGCTGCTGCTTGTGGCAGCTGAGTGCTGAGCTGACATCTTGATGGAGCAATTTATTGTAACCCAAAGGTCTCACTGCTGAGCTGTAACATTCGGCTCAGAACCCATCACTGTACATGTGAAGTTAAGGTTATATTTTCCCATGTGAATCACTCTACACTTATCCACACTGGATTTAATTTACCATTTCATCATCTAGTTGCTCAATCTCCTGATGTCTTTATGCAGTTCTTCACTACTTGCCCTCATCCTTACTGCCCTGCCTTTGCATCATCTGCAAACTTGGTGGCTTCAGTGCAGGATAGACCGAGCTTTCAGATTTCAGTCTGTCTTTTGTAGAACCTGTATTAGAAGTTGGCAACACATTAACTGCCTTTGAGACCTTGGTTAGCAAAGCACTGTGTAGTGAGGTGGTGTGGCATCAGCAGTAATTCTACTCTTCTGCCCTTGAGTTGTGACTCTGGTGTGAAATGCTCCATGGTATTTGCCATTTGTTACCTTGCACAGAGAAAGAACTACGGGGTTTGTTATGCATTTTTGTAATGCCTAGCACAGCAGAGATTCTTGCATCTACCAGTGTCACAAATTTAAAATTAGGTGAGTGCAGTTTTTCAAGATTTAAAATTGCTGATTGTGCTATTATTTGAAATTTTTAGTAATATCTTCTGTTTTAATTTGTTTCCATATCTCATTTCCCTTGTTGGGGTGTGGAAGACTAATAGAAACTAACAAAGAAAGAGGAAGATACTGTTTACAAAGAAAGAGACATTTAAAATCCTGAGTGTATACAGAGGGTTGTTATTTCACTTGTATAAAGCTGAGATAACTTTTGAAACTGCAGTAGTCTAGAAAGAATCAAATAGAAGCAGTGTTTTTATTTGAACAGTTTCATTTTTAATAGACACTTATGGTCTCTATCAGTAATCATCAATCTTATTTGACTTAGTCACATTTTGGCTGGTGGATAATAAACATACACTTGTGCCATGCTTGGTTGCTGTGTGGAGCTTTTGTGGTGTTGAAATAATAGGGGACATTCCTTTTGCATTCCTTCTTGTGCCTCTGTCATTCAAAGCTGAGTGAGGTTAAGAGTCATGTTAGAGTAAGTGAGGGAAAAATCTGGGGTCACAACCATATCTTTGAATATCTTTGTATTACATATTCAGATTTGAGAGTTCAGAACTGGATTTTAGACTAGCTTAAATTTCAAATTGTCTGGGGCTGGTTTTCTGGCTTGTCAGTTCAGCTGTTGTGTTTTGTTTTGTTTTTTTTTTTTAGCTCTTTTAACTCCCTGAAGTGGGGTTCCCATCCCACAAGGCAGGAGAATGTTGTGGGTGAAATACTTTACAGCACATCCACTTGCTGCTTGAAGGCAAAACAAATGAGGCAAGGCAAAACGCTTCTCAGGTGTCTGTGGAAATGTAACTACAATTTGACTGCGAAGTTTGGCTGAAAAAAGCACCTTCCCACTCAGGGTGGAGGGAGAGCAAAGGAAGTCTGTTCTTGTGTTTTTATCTTACAGCATGGGTTTTGTGGCCTTTCATAGGGTCCCATGTGACATAAAAGCTGGAGCTCTGATTCTCTGACTTTATGCTGCTCTGTGTTTCGTGTCCTGTCAGTCCACAGTAGAAGTGACTGATTCTCTTCTTCCACTATGTGTGTTTGGGAGCAAAAGGTGTGATTCGTCACACCTGGTACATCCTCATTCTCATACTAGAGGCATGAGGAAAGACAGTTGTTGTAATTGAAATAGTAATACTTTCCCTGATAGGCTTTGAAACTCTGCAGATTTTAGGAAGAAAATATTTCTGTGGTGATGAGTTTTCAGTTTGTGAAGATGAGGGTGGGTGAGGTGACAAAACAGGAGACTAAATGAATTACAAGCAATAAATGGAATGAACTAACACAGTGTGATTTTTAAATTTGAACTAAGTGGCAGGAAAGATTAAGTGTAAGTATACCTGTATTAACTAACTCTGCTTATATAGGGTTTTCAATAGTGATTTAATTCCTTGTCTTTGTTTTTTCAATTACTGTAGACAGACCAGGAAGCTCAAGTACCCTCATAATTCTTAGGTAATGCAAGGAAAGAGTGTAAACAAATGGCCACGTTCTACTCCAGCCCTGTTATTTAGTGGTAAATAATACAGTTGACAGAATTGAAGGCCTTGCCACATCTTTCCCAAGCATATTCTCAGTTTTTAGAGAATTCTTCTGGAATTTTGTCTGTGATGTTCTACCTATCTGCTGTCTTGGGAGGGTCAGAAATGGGGCAAAGGCAAGGTACCTGTGCTCTAATCTTCAGTGTTGTCAAGAGGCAGTTGTCAGATTTCATATGAAGGAAAAAAAAAAAAAAAAAAGCAGATCTGAATGGCAAGGATTTGGAGGCCTTTAGTCCTAGATTGTCTTTTCAGACATGATCAACTGCAAGGCTTATATAGGCATACTATATAACGTGGCACATAGGCCACGTTAAATCTGGTCCACTATATCAACTTTGAGCTTTGGTCTCCTGAGGACTACTTGTCATCATCTATGCAACAGTCACCTGAACATTCTAGGATAGGAACTGTTTAACAAGATTTTGGAAGTTTATTTAGAATAGGCCAGTGTAGCTTGTGGTGAGTGCCATTTCTGCTTCAGAAGAGCTTTCAGCCAGGAGGGTAAGTGAGGCTAAGCTATGTTAGTTATTTTTTGGTCCTTCGTTTTTTGGCAGCAAGAGAGTAGACAGGGACTTAGCTGGGCATGGGCCCAGGGCAGTGCACATGCAAAGCAGCCATTATGATTGTTTAGTAAATACACTGTTTCCGAAAAGTATTATGCACTAGGCTCAGGATGCACACTTGTCCAAGTGGTCTGCACAGCCCGACCCTGTCAGGGCACTTCAAACTAGCCTCCCGGGCCTCCTTCTGATGGGCACCAATGGAATTGAACCCCCAGCTGTAGCTTGAATGTTTTGATGACTTTTGTTGTCCAATGTACCACAACTTCAGTGGCACTGTTGAGAATAATTTCCAAACTTCTCTGGGGTAGGCAGATCCTTATGATCTATACATCCTTATGATGTAGACTGGAAGAACAGCTAGCAGATTCCTCACTTTCGCATGTTTATTTTAGGTCTTAATAGACTTAAGTATTTCAGGACTCTGTAGTAAAATAAATGCTTGAGGGAACCTAAAATGTTCACACATAACCAGGGCTGGCAGAAGAACAAGAATTCAGTGTCATGGAATAATTTAGCAGGCTTGGCATTCGTCTTGATGAGGAACTAAACACAGTTTTTAAAAGATTTTTGTGAAAAAAGAGAAGGAGAACATGTTGCTCTCTTGCTAGCTGAGAACTCATCTAGGCACTCTCCTGGAATGGGGGAGATCCAGATGTAACTCGTTGGCCTGAATTGAGCTAAGTAGTGATGGCGATTTTTTTTATTTTTTTTTGTTTTGTTTTACTTATTTGTTTGTTTTCTGTGATTGATTGCATCCTCATCCTGTTTGTGTCTCTCATGGACAAAATGTCCCATTAACCAGGTGAGATGCAATGCTGTATTTACATCTGGGAGTAAAGGTAGTTGGGATCTTGTGTTGATGAGTATGCAGCTGTTTTTTGGGAATGGTTGGGGGTTATTCCATCTAAAAGTGTTCATCAGTATCCAGCTGGAGCACTGCTTTTAAGCGTTTCTTTCATGGGAAGAAACAATGGCATTATCAGTATATCAGTACCACAAATTATTCAGCATAGGTTATTCAACTGAACACTATAAAAAGTCTGTTTTGATATGCCAGTTGTTTATGTTAAATGGCATAATTATTTAACTTAGAATACTTTAAACACTTCTACCTGTTTTTGTCTTTGATTTCTGTGCAAGTTCACTTCTTTTTTACACTACATTAATTTATAACAGAAGAAACTTGTGAAACTTTTAATTGCAGTATGAAGGCAAATAAAGTTGTCTACTAATGAGAAGGGTGCATAGGAATAAAAGGGCAAGGAGAGAGAAGGGGGAAAAAGTACAGAAGGAAAGGTTGCCTTAACTTTAATAGGAACGATAGAGGCATCAGGAAGCCTTGTCTGTAGGTCGTAGGTGCTGTGACGGTGATAGCACTGCCTTCTCTTTAAACATGTCATGGAATTCACCAAGGTATGTTGCCTGCCAGCTTTGCAACATTCAGTCTGTAACCTTTGCAAGTTTGTAAGATAAAAATATGATATTTTACTAACCAAAGCGAAAAGGAAACTTAAGTTTCTGTACTTAAACTGGGATCGTGGTAAGAGGATAAGATATGCCTGAAGCAAATAAATAATTTGGTGCACTCTGTCCAGCGACTTTACGTTTGACTAGCTTGGGAACCCCTCTTCCAAAGCCCAGTTAATAGAAAACTAGTGGGTTTTTCATTGATAACATCAATGAAGGATAATTTGAGCCGGGAGTGGGAGGGAAAGAGCTGGATGCATTTTAATCCAATAGATTCTATGAAAACAGACTGTAACCATAAAAATGTCAAATAAAGCAGTTGTGTTGTATATTATTGTTTATAATAAATTGTTTTCTGCTTTTTCTGCTAGCCAGGCTTTTCCGTAAATGTATTTGCCTTCCAAATGGGTATGTTGTTATTCTCATGGAACAGCTGCAGTAACATATTGTACTTGCATGCTAGGATTTTATTCTTTCAAATGGAGTGATGCATGAGTCATTTATGGCTAAAACATCGTAGAACTTATTATAACATTGTTCATAGTGCATCTTCTGAAATAAACAGATCCAGAAAGACACTTGCAGTGAAACTTGGATTTCTAAGAGTTTGCATGAGCTGATAAATATTATAGGCTGATATATTATCTTTATTCAGAAGAAATTTGAGTATAGTTCTTAGTATCTCTAACTGCTTACCATGGCATGCATAATCTTAATAGCAGTATGACAGAGAATTTATATTAAACTGTGCTGATTAACGTCCTCCTCTGTTTGATGGGGTCTGACTCTAAAGTATCCTGTGATTTGTTTTCTTCTTGTAGATGTAAAAAAGTCTGACCAAGAACAGACTTTATAGTCTCTAACTGCTTCAGAAAACACATAATGAGTGATTATTTGGTGCACTAGAATACCTCAAAGATGCATAAGGAAAAAGAACCATAAAAAAGAGGAAACATCTCAGGTAACTGAGCAGATTATTACATTGTCTGCATCTCTTCAGGTAGATCCTGTGGCATTTATAGTATAGGAGATTTAAGTCAAGTAGAATGTGCAAGGGCAGCTCCAAAAGTAATTCCTCATATTTTATGATGCTGACTGGTTGCATCAGAGGCGGATTTTGGTGGTGTGGTAGTAGAGGTTGAACCTTCCCACTAGTATTCTGTTTAGTGTTGTTGCTGTGTGACAGATGGCAGCAGAGGGACACTCTGACAGAGTGATATCTGAACTTGAAATGCACATGAAGCAGAAGCATGTCACTGGATTCCTCTATGCAGAAAAACATGGTACCCACTGACATTCCTCATCGCTTGATTTACGGAGACCAAACTGTACATGTGAACACAGTGAGGTGGTGGGTAGTGTTTCAGCAGTGCCTTGAAAAGCAAGCCATGTTCCAAATGACCATACACAACTTTCACACCATGAAATGATGAAAGTCTTGATCAGCTCATCTGCAGAATTTTGTATGGAGCTGAATTGTCGACTTCAGTGCATTGGAAATAATGGTAGCAACACTGGAATGTCACAGTTTTCACCAAATGAATGAAATGCTCACACAGAAACAGGAAGATCACCATATGCAAGTCTGTCAGGACCTATTGAAACAACACGACTGAAGGTGACTGTTTCCTGGATCATTACTAGTGACGATGCAAAGTCACCACTACAAGCCAGAGTCAAAATGGCAGTGGAGTGGTGACATGTGAATTCTGCATCAAAGACGAAATTCAGGGTGCAACCCTCAGCAGGAAAGTGATGTGGACTATCTTTTGGGATAGGAAAGGGGTGATTCTTTTGAATTTCCTAAACAGCTACATAGCAACACTAAGCTGAAGGCTTGAACTTCCAGAGTGAGGCCAGAGAAGATGACTTTTCTCTTGTATTACAATAATTCCAGGCTCCAGTTTGAAGACCATGGAAGACATTGTCAGCTTTGGCTGGATTGTCCTATCTTGCTCATCCTTTAGTCTGGATTTCACTTTCCAACTTCCATCTGCTCAGGCTGATGAAAGATGGCTGTGTGGGTAACATTTTTCTAGCAATTACTCCATGATAGCAGCTGTGAAACAGTGGGCCACCAACTACTGGTGGAGAGTTTTGTGAGTGTGGCATGCAGGCTCTTTTCATTGCTGGAGAAAATGCATAGCTAATGGTGGTGACAGTGTTGAAAAAGTGTTTTGTAGCTGAGAATTTGCTCTATCAAATGGTGTTATTGTGGTATTTATATCTATTATAGTTGTCATTGAAGTAAATAGGAGTCATTACTTTTGGAGCAACCTAAATAGTAAGACCAACTACAACAGAAAAACTGTATTGTTTGTGTATTATTTGTTACTTAAGTATAAACATGCCAAAGTACAAAGGAAGTGAGATGTGGGTAGAACTGGTTTAAATTCTCTATTTCTCTTTCTCTTCATTTACAAATTGCATTTCACATAATCTGATCCTTTTAGAATGAATATGTTTAGCTTCCAAGTGTTCCCGCATAGTCTTTTTCTTATGTAGTGTTGCATTATCAAGCATCATATAAAATTATTTACTTTGTGCTTGCATGAATGTGGACAAAGTCAAGGCATTAGTTGGCTTTTTCAGGGACCGCTCTTGTAATTGGTTGCAATACTTCTTTGTAGAAACGAAGCATTGTGTGAAAAGAAGAATTGTGTGCATACAAATGTAATCTTGGCCAAGAACCTGCTAAAAAGTGCTCTTTTCAAATGGGGAAAAAAAAGAAATCAAATAAGGAATTTGTTCATGCCTTTTTTCTTGCCAGTAAGCAGTTGTGGTAGATGTTTTGGAAGTAGAGATAGATGGAAGTGGATGCAAAGGAGTGGATAATCTTGGAAAGCCTATGCAATAAGATACATGAGGAATTTGAGTTTTACGAAGCAGTGCTTCCAGACCAATGCCTTTAAATGCTTTCTATGTAGTAATTGGTTTTTAGCTGGCAGATTTTACGGGTATTGAGAGGTGCATCTTGAAAGAAGAATGCTTCAACTTCAATAATTTTTCAGGAACTCAAAGACTCATACAGCTTCAGCTGGTGATTCCTACCATTGAGATTAAGTGCAGTTGTTTCAGCTTTGCTAAGCAGTCAGATGAGAGTTGTCTTTCATCTCTTTTCAAGCAGATGGCTAACCTCTGTCTGTCAACAGATTTGAATGGCCCAGTTGGTGTTTGGACAAAGGCCCAAGGACTCTGAAAGAGCATGGTAAAGAGCTTTCATTACCCTTGGTTCCTGTCAGGCTTAAACAGTTGTTTTCCCTATTTCAGAATCTTTTTTGTATGTATTTTGGCCTAGTCTTTCAGGTCTTTTCTATTTTCATTTAGATAAAACCTCTTAGAAGTAACTGGAGTGGTCTATCTTACTTTGTTTTACTATTCTGAAGTGGTCAAATTGGCAACAAAATAAAGCTTACATTATTATTTCTGGATTTTACAGTTAACAATTCATGAAACTGTTGAACTTCCTTTTGTTTGTTAGCTCATAACTTTATGAATTGCACTTTTGGATGGAAACTTCCATGTTTAGTCTGAAGCCAGAGTTTACTTTTAACTCCGTTCTATGTTTTTCGACTTACCAAAACTAATGGGAAGGTTTTGTAAGTGCTTTGGAAAAGAAAAATGTTAAGCCTGTTCCCCTGCAGTTCAAAGGATAACTAAATGTATTTGAAATTTATGGGTATGAATTTTACATATAGCTAGAGCACAGTGCTGTTCTGCCAAGTTTAAATACAGAGAAAATGTTACAAAACTAATTAAAAGCTATCAAATGGGGATCTTAGCTAAGTTGTCAAAATAGTTCATAATGAGTTCTTGTACTGGGAGAGAGTAATGAGAAGTATGTAACTTCATTGTTTTTTATGAATGCTGGTTATGTTTTCTTACCGGTTTAAGTATTTTTGGTTTTATATTTGGCTCCAAAATAAGAGGCTTTGTTGAAGCAGCGTTTCTTTCTTTCTTGTTCCAAATGCAAGATCTACGGAGGCACCTAAAGAAAGAGTCCAACTTGTTCCGATTACTCAGTACCCAGCAGTTTTTATTGTTCTGTTTTCTTAAATCATCCCGCAATGAGACTGGGCTTTTTTGAAAATCTGTCCCTAAAATACCACCTCCGGCCTGTTCTGACACTGCTGTCTTACCATGGATTCAGTAGCATGTGAGCTCTGGTGACCATGTGGCGGATTTTCATTTAAGCTTTCCAGCTTCCTGCCTGTGGTGTTCTATTTGTTTCGGAGGTAGAAACATTTTCTCCACATGGGCAAAGCTGATAAGTTCTGTTCCAGCAGAGAAATAAATTACATGCTAGATGTAATGAGACATCAATGTCCAGTAAATGTCCTGTTGCTTGTGAGAGTGGTGCTGTGTGAGACAACAGTCGATAATTTTCTGGTAATTCTCTAATTCCTTCCCTTCCCAAAAGTTCCTTTGTGAAGGAGTTGGATTTAATATAGCAGGACAAAAAAGCCTCGACACAGAACAAAACTCAATAGTGCAGCAGGAAAGGGAGAGCTCCTGAAAATAGAGCAGCAAAGAGCTCGCATGCTGAATATAACTGCTAAGCTGGTATCTTCAGGCCTGCGGACGCTGTGCAGTTCAGGGCTCCTTCACTGGTCTGAAGTTTCATAAGCAGGAATGCTGTCCCCTTTCTCATTGCTTACTTGATGCTTTTATAAGCATCCCACAGTTCTTCCATTTTATTCTAATGGGAATTTTTACTAGTTTATTTTCCTGGGAAAACAGAGGGTGTAATCGTACAGCATGATGTTTTCTTTCACATGGAGTAGGACTTGGGCTTTGGCAGCTCTTGGTTAGGTTCTGTCAAAATTTCTTTACCACATCTCTGAGAAAACAAGTTATTTGCTATAGTCTGTATGACAGTCAATCCAATGCCATTAAGAATTCTTCCAGACACTTTGCTTCAAAGATGCAGCTCCCTTAAAATGAACTGTGAAGTAGCTGCCACGCTGGTAGTAAAAGCGGGCAAAACTGGCACCCTGTCTATTGTTTAGACAGTAGGGCTCAGTAAAATTAAGAAAACTCAATGTAGTTCATAGGTATTTAGTTCTGTTCCTCCTTAGATTAATTCTTAGCAGGGTGAAGGGAATGAGGATGGAAAATTACCTGACTCTATAAACTGAATGATATATGAGTCATTCTCAGGGTATTTATTTTCTCTTTAGCAACTGTCACCAGCTCCCTTCTAAAGATATCCTGAAGTGCCCTTGTGCTCCTCAAGATGCATTTCCTGCCCTGTTTCAGAAAGGCGATTTTCCCCCCTCCCCCTATTTTAGCCCAAAGGAACGTTGAAAATAAAAGGTACATAGGCTAACGCAGGGTCATGCTGTGGAAGAGTGATAAACCAGATGTGACATGGCTCAATCCATCTCAACTCTAATAATAAAATGTCACGGATAGGAAGAATAAAGCAGCATTTCTTCACAAAGGTTACTTTTTTCGGTGATTACTCTTTATGAATTGCCTTCTGAAAGGATATCAGCATCCAAAAAAAATTAGTCTTTTACAAAGGTCAGGGTGGAGTGGAAACAGCAAGCTTCAGCTTTGTTGTTGGGTGAATGTAGGACGTACAGAGACTGCGAGAGTGTTCAGCCTTGTTGTGTGACTTACAGCATATATCAGCAGCCCTGTTATTGATGCTTAGTTGCATTTCTGGAAAGAAAAAAAAAAAGTTGGGTGTTTTCCTGATTCTTACTTATATGGCCTACAAAAATGCCTAAGGGCATTTTGAAAGGGCTGGACTCTGCAAAGCACTGCAAGTGGGACCTGGCGCCCGGTTTCCCTATAGCTTCTACAGCTGCTGTGCTCATCCACCACAGACTGGCTGCCAGTGCTCATGAGATGGTGGCCAGTGGCTGTGTGTAAACAAGTCTGCTGAGCTAGTATCTCTGTCCTGGCTGTGATGTGTGAGGCTGGGATGCACAATCTGCTAGGACACAAGATGAGCAAAATAGAAGGTGGCATTTCTGTGAGAGAACTTGTACGTTGTAAATGAAGATAGGTAGGAGTTAATGGAAGCATTTTACAATCTGGTGTTCATTTGATCAGCTTGCTTTTGTCCAAAAATCCACTGCAAAGGAGGGAGGAGGAGTATTCTTCTAAAAATACTAAGACCTATCACTTAAACTGGAACTTCTCATTTGACTCAGAAAACCATTCTCCTGGAAATAGCTTTCTTTTCCCTTTCCAACTTGGTGTGTACGTTCTTTTAGTTAATGTTGAGGCAAGTACAGTTGAATTGAATAGAATAGCTCCTAAATTAAATACTGAAAGTGAGAGATGATTGGATTTTGAGTTTGGCTCGTGAACCTTTTTGCCTCGCTGTTTGGACCTTCAGTCTGCACCTGGCTGCCTATTTGTAAGGTAATACAACTAAAAAAAAACAAATCTGAGAAGGTGGAAAGTGATATAGTTAGGTTAGAATAATCTGTCAGCTAAGGATCAGAATCTGCAGTTTCTTTATAGGTTGAACTTCCATTTAAAGGAAAGATCAACATATCCTTAGCTCTGGACCGAAAGAACTGCTGTGATCATGCAGTCTGACCTCTGCAAGAAGAGGGCATTTCTTTCATTTAGCAATCTGCTAAACAGCAGCTGTTAAATTTCCAAAAACAACAAAAAGACTCAAAAGGCAAAGTCTTCATTTCCGAAACGAATGCCAGTTGTAATGCATAAACATTTTTCTTGTGAAATCTTTTTCAGAAAACAATCACAAGCTTTATATTACGGGTTCATAATTATCATAATATATTTCCAAGAAGGGGGAAAAAAATCGGACTAGAATTTCTCTTGCTTTCTAATGAATTACTTCTGTTCTTAAATCAGTGTTCTCATATTATAATCTTGTAAAGTTTCAGCTTTCACAATCTCCAGAAACAGTTGCGATTTTGTGAGTTAATAACAACACAATTCTTTAGACATAACTTCTCAAGGATGTCTGGGAAAATTGAGCATCATTTTTATTTAAGATTTGCATCTGAGATGCAGCGACAGTTTGTTAGCATTCAGGGAGAATTGGAACTTGGGAAGTGCACTTTTCAATTCAGGGTTTACAGTTTCATTATCTGCTGTGTAAAACTAAACCAAAACCATTTAAATGGAAAACCCACAGTAGGCTGCATGCATAGTTTTCAGGCATTTTAAAGCAATTATTAAAAATAAAATTAAAAAAATCACTAGAATGATTTTTGCTGAAGATAGAAGTTTGTTTATAGACTTATGTCTATATGTTCATGTATTGAAAAGACTGTCTATGCATATATTCCCTTGGGTAGATTATCACAATAACAACAATTGTTGACTCTAGTATAAGTAGATAAGAACTGTGTTGGTTATAAATAATCATTCTTTGTGTGTTACGCCATAACAATTTTCAGTAGATCTTTTTGCATGTAGAGTTTTAATTAAGAGATAACTGTCACTGCAGGTTGACTACAGAAGGCTGCAGTATCCAGCAGAGAGATAAATGCCAATGCCAAGTCATACAGGTTGGATAATGTACAGGGAGTCCAGAATTAAAAAGTAAATAAACAGGTTTACAATTAAAACTTGCTTATTTCTGACTTACTGTGTTATATAAAGAGATAAAAAAATACAAAATCTGTCTGCTTAGCGTTGTGTGTACCAGGAGGTTTTTATTTTGTCAATTTGCATCTAATACAGTGGAAATTGGATCTTTGGGATGCTATCAGTAAACTTGTTAGGGATGGTATAGGTGCCCTGTTTAAGAGTGTTACAGCTTTCAGCACACTAGGAAGTCGTACAACAGATTGCAGAGACTCATCTCAGCTTGATTCAGAAGGGCTGTAAGTATCCTACTGCCTGTTTGAAAGTGTTTTGATTTCTAATTAATTTAGCCAGAAGATGTTATTTCTGACCTTCACAAACCACTGACCGTCTTATTCTAGTTTGAAAAATTGCATTAACTGTTTAAAAAATGCATCTCTTCATCTACTGTTGTCAGAAGCAAAGTGCAGAATTAATATATATATTTAGCATTAGTGAGGTGTTAAGTATATAACACACGTTCTGCACAGTATGTGATTGTTTTGTGGTTTATGTGACATAACGGCATTTAACATAACATGAAAACTTCATTTCTATGGAATCACCAGCAAAAATCCCATTAATTTAATCAGAAAAGGCACCCACCTTGCAATTTGTAATTTAATAGCATTTTCTTACTGACGTTGAAGTCGGTAAGTACTCTTTACCACTAACTTCAAAATAAGCCTCTTCCCCTCTGGCTTTGAGATGCCAGTGGAAGAATTTTTTATTCAGTCTCAGTGACAAGGGCTGCCAAGATTGTGAAACGAAAAATGCATTGTTCTGCCGTGGCTAAACAGCCTAAACAGAGCTGTCGGCTCTTAGATTGCCTTAAGCATCCATCAGGAGTCCTACGTAAGAGTTAGGTGAAGGATTTATGCATGCTGATTGAGATTAAAATAATAGCCCTTCAAATTTTTTATAGTGAAACTACTTTTGTCAAATGTGTAACCTGCAACACTTTTTATGTGGTGTGAGTTGATAATGCTAGATGTTCTGTTTTTTTCTTTTCAGAAGGTTTTTTTTTTTTTTTTTTTTACAAGTACATAGTAATGCCAATAGAAAAACTATGCAGCATGTATAGATTTATAATTTAAAGATCACAAGTAAGCTTTTTTCCCTGTTACTATTATATCACCAGTGAAGTGTCTGTTTCAAGAGTTCTACTCTATTTGGGAGTTTTCATAAATGCGTGTACTTCTGGGCTCTGCAGAGACATTCTGGGTCATTTCTCCCAGCCCACCCACCCTGCAGCAGTAGGAGATCATTACTATTGCTTCTCTTACATCCTACTTTTCTCTTGAATCCTATGTTCCAAAAGTGTCTGATGCCATTTTCTCTTAAATAAATCTAGTGAGTATGCAGGGTGTAAATACAAGTACATACCCACTGCTGTTGAAGCAAAGTGCTGCTTTAACATGCAGTGACTGATAAAAGATGAAAGCTTAGTAATTGTTTTATTTGCTTTTCATAATACAAATAAGTATAAAAGATTTTAATGGCTTTGCTTTATTTTTAAAGCTTAGGGTATGAGTGACCTAACATATACATCTATAAGGTGTGGATTGCAGGTGTGTGGGGGCATCCTGGAGACTCTGGAGCTGGAGGCAGTGCCCTTCCAGCATGTTCTCTGGCCCCCACACTCTGAAGAAGCCACTGTTGCTTCCAGGCTCTCATCCCTATAGTGATGATATCCAGCAGCAATTGTCAGCCTCAGACTTCTGTGCCTTCGTATACTTTTCCATACGCAGCATCGCCTCTACTTCCAACATTTGTATCGTCTTTGCGCGTACCAGTGCTGATTTTATGCTGTTCCATATGCTTCAGTCACTTTGTGAATGTAGACCCAGAACAGAATTGTACTTTTTTTTTTTTTTTTTTTTTTTTTTTTTTTTAACAAATTAGGTAACTTTCTTGGTTTATATTCTTCTTACAGCCAGTTTTCTTTGGGTTTTACCTTCTTTTGGGACTTATTTCTTTACAAAAATAATTAGCATCCTCACATATATATCATATATATATATATACTTCAGGAAGTACATGTATATATGTATATATGTATATGATAAATCTTTATGTACTTCCTGAAAAATTAATTAAAAATCGTATATTTTCCATTATGAAAATACCAACATATGAAGGTGTGTTTATCCTCTTAAATAAATCTAATAGAGATCTAAGTACTTTTAAGTGTACTTTTTAGTAGTAGAAAATAACTTACTGTCTTACATTGAAGTCACAAAATAGGAACAAAAAATCTGCTTTATTTGAATATGGGCAAGAGACAAAACAGAAGAACTGAAATTCTTGCTGAATGTACACCAAAAGAAGTTGGAGAAGAGGGGAAAAAAAATGATTTCTGCTTTTCTTTAGAATAAAATGTTGTTTGCATCATTGTGTGCCTTTAAGGAGGGAAAAAGACTGTTAATTAACAAAACTGGATTTTGCCATGCATAATGATTCTTGTGATTTTTAAACATGTTTACTAAGATTTAAGAGTTATTACCAAGTAGTTTGAAATTCCTTTCATTCCATATACAAAAAATCAGAGAGGAATTTGCACGATGTCTATGATCCCTCTTCTTCTAGTGCTAAGTTTTTTGGTTTTTTTTCTTAACTTGTAGCTTATTCTATAAATGGCAGCATAGATAGCTATCCATCTTTACACTTAGAATTGAACAGGGGCTCACACTAAGGTTTTGCAGAGATCTGACAGTGCTGGATGAAATTGTACAGAAATACGCGTCCCAGCTGGTTGGCCTAGGGTTCTTGTGAAGAATTGGCTCGTGCTGTCACTGGCTCCCTGTTCTCTGTAGACCGTGCAACTTCGTGACAGGAACGACCTGCCTGCTGCTATAAGGTTGATTTAGAAAAATCACCAAAGTTGCATGATTTGCTGCAAGCGTTATAGGCATAACCACCTAATTTTTCCATTCGCTGTCCCCACTGAGTATGCTAGTGGAAAATTTGTTTGTAACCCCATTTTTCTGCCTTGTACCTGGCACCTTGTTTTCTGAACTGAGAAACTGTAGTCCAGAGCACCTGAGGATCGCTCTTTCCGGATGGATGCTCACCAGTGCAGTGTCAATTAGCCACAAAGCGTTGAGGCAATTAATAAATCTGGATAAATGAGGGAATTTGCAAAATAATTAAGAGGTCTCGGACATGACACATCTTCAGGCAATAGGGTATCTTGTGTGATTATGGTTGGTGTAGTCAAGGCTATGTTGTATATGAAAGTTAATGAGTGTAATTGAGGAAGTGAAGGGAAGCATATTGAAAACATCTTTATGCATAAGTTCCATAGGTATGCTGGTTTGCTTCAGATAATACACATCTGAAAGGCTGTTCTGTACTCAGAGGAGTCTAAAACCAGGAAAGGAGATGTGTTCCAAATTAAATTTAAAAAACAAAAGAACAAAACATATTGTTAGTTTTTACTTGGGAAAAAGTAATTATCTGAATGAGATACAGTGGTTATCTAAATCAGTTTGGACATGTGATAAGGAAAGCTTTAATTACACTCTCAATAAATAATGCAGGTCACTAAGGCAAACAACATAACAAATCAAGGTGCAGCAAGAAAAACTGGTAGCTCTTTATCTTGAACTCAAATAAATGTCTGCTTTCTTCTTCCAAATTCCCAAGTTGAGCACTGTAAAATGTCACTCCCTCATCCTTGTTATTTCCCCCATAAGCCCAGGGTTTCATGCAGGAGTTACTTGATTAATGGTAAGAGCTTGGTTTCCTTCCAGAACCAAAAGTGTTTTAAAATTGTTAATAGTATATATTGCGCTGTTCCCTGCAAGTCTGAGAGGAAGTAAATGGCCTGAAAGAATTAAGCAAACACTTCTTAGCTAGGTTCTCACATGTTTCTTTCCTGGGAAACCAGTTGGTTAGGACCTAATGTGTTTCAGTGAGCTCCTAAGATGTTATGTCTCAGGCTGTGCTGAATGTGGATGAAAAAAATTGTTTTATTCATCAGGATTTTAGCACTGTACAAAGGAGAGGGAGAGACGTTGATTCAAGTTATCCGTGCCAGCTCTATTATTATATTAAACTTTAATATAGCAGTGAGAGGTACTGCACTTTTCCAGTACAACTATGCTATAGAGTACAATAAAATACCAGTGATTAGATGATAGAAAAGCCCTCTTTTTCCCTTACTTTAAATTTAGGTTCTTAGTCATGAATGGTATCCATGAAAGTTAATATCTTTTTTCTTTTTTTCCAGAAATTATGTAATAAAGCTGCTTCATTATCTGTTACAACTCCCCACCTGCAGGCAGTAAAATACTTAAGACTGCCAAACTACTTTATTCTTACACCATGTAAAGCTAAATCTGCTTTTAAATACTATTGGTAGTGTTTGTTGCATCTAGAGCCCAGTGGAGATAACAGAGGCAACTCTGTTTCAGTATTAAACCTATTATATTCATTTAGCTATTATATTCATATAGCAAGAGTACAAAAAGTTGAACTTAGTAGTTGGATCTGTCAGTCTCATGCATGAGGTAAGCACTGTGCTTCAGGATGAACGTACTCAAGGAAGTTGTTTAACAACTGTGATAGTGAGATGGCTTGAAGTTCCGTAGGTGGGTCCAATAAAGTAAGAACGGAGACAGTACCAAGTTACCACCATATGTGTTAACACGGTCTTGGCTTTGAGGACTTATGCAGAAGTTATCTAAATGACATCGCCTCTCCTAGTTGTATTCATTTTTAGCTATGAAAGAACTCTGGCTGCCTTCCCTAGAACTGAGGAAGGTCTCCACAGCTGAGTCTGCATCTCAGTGCAGCATGGAGGGGAAGGGATGGAATGAGACTTGGCACGGCTCCCTCACTGGGAGTGCTAAGTTACAAAGGGAGGAGTCTCACTTTTCCATCATATGCCAACTTTCTCAACCTGCTTCTTCTGGTTCTAAAGACCCTTTCTTGTTGTTTTTACCATTCAGTCAGCTTTAAAGTTGCCTTGCTCTTTCCATTAACCACATCAGTGGTGGAAAAAGCACTCTCTAGGTTACTGACACAAGCTCAACACAGCCCCTTAGGAAATGAGGGTAATATAGGAGCAACAGATTCACAGCACAACAGTCATTACTACGCTAGTCTTTTCTGCCCCTTTGGGACGTTCTGGCAGTTCTGTGCTGGTGGTGACTGCTGCAGAGCTCTTCAGGATCATTTCTTTGTCTTGAGGAATTTAGGTATGAAATCAGAAGTCCTGAAAAGTCTGGTATTTTATCTGCGCCAGCCTCAGCTAACTTGATTCTTCTAGAAGGAAATGTAATTTGACTGTGGTACCTGCAAGAGATGTCAGAGAGCTGAGTAAATGCCTGGACAGTGTCAGAACAAGTACACAAATACGGGTATTCCATTGTGAAGAGTGAAATCACAGCTACTGCAGTGTAGGGTGGTCTCTACCCCCTTAATCCTCGCACAAAGGTGCATATGGTAAATTTACAAGGATCGTGGCACTCCACACTGACAGGCGCATCCTCTAAGAAGAGGGCTTGTTCCGGATATCAGATTGGATACTATTACACACCCTGGTGCCCTGCTTTTTTTCAGGAAAAAAGATAATCCTGGTATTCTGAAAAACAAATCCTCACTAAGGAAGACCACATAAGCTCAGGCATGGCACAGGCCTCTATCTACTGGTTAGGAGTGGTCTCCTGAAGCACAGACAACTCAGGGCTGCAGATCTGTGGACATCTTAAGTGCGATCTGTGCTGAATATACATGGCAGGATACTCTTCACTGTTTCTTGGGTTTTATTTTGTTAAAGGACTAAATGTTTTGTTATGATATCCCAAGGCTTTATTTAAACTTGCTGTCTTTTGTGATGTCTTTATGGTGATTGCAAGATGCGGAAATGGGAATTAGCCATTGCGTATGCATGTTTTATAAAATTTGTACAGATGGACTCAAGTTTCACAGATGTCCCTTTCTAATGGGTTTTAAATAGTATCTGTGTCTGAAAAAATGCTATTAAAAACTTTCTGTTAGGATAACTCGTAGGGTAGCAATTTAAGGCTGCGAGTTTCTGTATCTGTAAGCTTCGGAAACAGTTTTTGTTTCTCTGCTTATTTGTTTTATTTTCTTCCATAAATACAGGTATGTTCCTCTGAAAGAGGAAACTATGTATTTGGTTATATGCTTGAGTACTTTTGTTCTGCTAGTTCACCTGGTTAGGTGAGATGGGAATGGAAAGAGAGTGCAGTGTGCGTGTGTTTCCTTTACATACGTATTAGTATTTGCTAGACAAAACAGAGTTGCTTCAGTTCTGACAGCGGCCTAAGAAAATAAGTGCTTAAAAAAATAGAAAATGCTATGTTTCCCAACTGGTTGCACAGCAAGTATTTTATTTCCATTGGCACCAGCTCTTCTGTCCTTCCGTTTTGCAGAGATGTTGGAATTTTAGAAGAGCAATAGACACTGTACATTGAAATAGCAAATCATGGTATTGCCTTATGTATTGTAAAGCATCTAAACCAGTATATTACATGATGTTGTCTTTTTTTTTTTTTTTTTTTCCATCTTTTTATTATTTGGGGTAGACAATCTGGCTTTCAGTGATGCAAAGAAGAATTGATTTGTTGTTCATGTCATATCTTGACCCATTTTTTAATTTTTTTTTTCCCATAGGTCCTCCCATGCCATCCTCCTCATCTAGTCCATCAGTTACTGAACATTTACACTCCCCTCCTCCATCACCCAATCTCCATGACAACCAGAGGTGGTTATTAAGTAATAATGCCAACCAGCCAGTTCAGGACTCTGATACAGATGAGGACTATACTGCCAGCTCTTTTCTAGTACAGACCGGTACTGTTTCAGTGTCTGTCCCAGGTCATGGTAAGATGAGGACGCTTTGTCCATAGTTTGAGTACCCTTTTATTTTCCATCCTCTTACAACATTGCCTAACAAAATTAAAGTATCTAAATAACTTCATATTTTATATTGATTTTACTTGAAATTTAGCAAATGATGTTTCTACTTCAAAAGTACTGTAGCATAAGCAAGAGTAGAAACTCAATGTATTGAAGACCGTTTAAGTTATTTTAGAATGCAGTACTCATATGAAGCAGTAGCTATTGATGATTTCTTATGTAATGCCGTTTGTTGCAAGCGACTAGGATTTACTTATATATTTTGAAGGGTATGATGAAGTTTGTTAAACTGTAACTTTTTAATGTAAAGTGTATCTTCTACTACCTCATCAAGTTTAAAAGGTTCCAGTTGCTGCTTTAGTTTCCCCATAGGTGGGAGAAGAGGATTTATGTTTCTGGATAGGGCACTGCAGGTTAGGGAAACAGCTGTAGTGGAAGAAAGCTGTGTGGTCAAAGAAGAAACAGCTCTAAAGTGCATGTTAGTGTGGCTCTTATCCTCCCAACTAGTATGAACAACCACTGGGAAAGAGATGAGAATGAAACGCAAGTACTTGCTTATATGTCTTGCTGTAGGAAAAAGAATCTTGACTTTTTATCTATCTTTCTAATTGTTAAAAAAAAAAAAAAAAAAAAAAAAGGCACATGGTTCCTTTTTTGGTTGTTGTATGATTGAATAAGCTTTCTTGGGGTTGATCAACAAAGTCTGGAACAAGAATTTTTGGTTTCATGGAGCCATTTCTGTTTTTTGATTGCAATGAACCATCCTACATATCAGTCACTAGAGGGGGTTTGGAGAAATATTTTGCCTACAGATTGCAAATTGATTTGTTGGACAGAATTATTTTGCGGAGTGAAACAGTCTTCCTAACTACAAGTGCTACTTTACTGTTATGTCTCAACTAATCTTCGAAGAGCAGTTGCGCACATGGGTTGAACAGTTTTTATTTTGAAAAGACATCATGCTTTGAAAGACAAGTTGAGATTGTAGTGGTAGGAGCTTAAATTCTTGAAAAGTGAGCATTACAGGTTTATTTTTGCATTTTCAACTCGTTCCATTTTTAATCTATGAGGACTTCTCAAAAGCATGGTAATACATAATGCAGGTTATGTAATGCAGATGTCTCGTTTCTTTTCTGTCAATGAATGTGGTATTTGTTAGATAATACATGCATTATCCAAAAGGTAGACTGGTTTAGTTCAGTAAGTCAATACATTTAGATTGCTGTCTTATCCATCAACCCTCCTCCTTTGCAAATGAAATATGCAGTAGCAAGAGAAAGCTGCTTAAAATTTTGGATGTTTGGGATGAAATTTTTAGCTCTCCTAGCCTCTTAAAGTCATTGGATCAAGTAAGTAGTAAGTATTCATCAGTCCTCTAGGTTTTGGCACTTCGCTGTTTCTGCGAGTTGGTCAACCTTGAGGAATGTTCTGCAATAGATAACATCCCAGCCAAAATAAGTTCAGCTAATCCCACAGCAAGTCAAATCTTGGCCCCTCAGCTGAGCAAAACAAAGTTTTTTTTGTTTGTTTGTTTTTTTTGACAGGGCAAGAGTTAACACCATAGTGTACATTAAGAGAGTCGTCTTTGGTGAGACTGTGGCTAGCCAGAAGGGGCAACCAGCGTGCTCTAAAAGTTTATTTTTCTCTTACCTTCTCTCTTTCCTCTGTGCTTCCCTTTCTCCTCTATCTTCTGATGACTGTAATTCACCCCTTTCCTGTATTATGTCCAATGGAAGTGCTTGCAGTTGCTGCTTCATGCTGTCAAAGAGTGGAATCAGTGATACACATACACTCATAATCTAGTATTGCTGGCAGTCATATAATACAGTTAATGAACTTACTTTCCTCTTCCCAAGATCAGACTTGTTTTTAGAAGTGCTTGAACTTGCTGAATGCAGTTACTATGTCAGTAATTGACGAAATTCAAGTATTGCTGCTTTTTTTCTTTCTGCTGGAAGATGAGAAGACCATAGGTGGTTTGCTATGAGTCACTCAGCAGCAGGATCAGGGATTGCATTTCTTAAGGAACAGGATGCTTTCATCCAGCATGTATGTGAATATTGCTTGGGAAATCTAGTTGCTTGATTCATGTTGTTTCTTACATCTTATACTGCTGACTTATTAGATGGAAAAAATGGTGTTCTTTGTGGAGGAGAAAAAAAGACAGTGGTTGAATTTAGTAATCAAGGTAATTGTTTCTATGCTACTCATAACTTTCTTCTACTTAGTGATTTGCATAGTTGCATAGCTTTTTTTTTTTTTAATAGTAGGTAGATCTCTCCAGATCTGCACTAGAAAATAAAAGTTGTTTAATTGTGGCCCTCGGTACTCTCTTAGTGTATTTTCTTCAGCTAAAATGCTAATACAGCGTGAATAGGATATTCCTCTCAAAGAAGAATGTCATTTTTTTCACCAATCTTATTTTAATGCATCTAAATACAAAGGAACCTTCCATTCTACGTGATTTTAATGGATGACACAATAACTCAAGTGTTATATTTTTGGATAATTTTGTTAGGTATCTTAGCTAGGGGAAGCATTTTCAAAGCATTTAGGATAGAAAAGGTGCTGACAGAGAATAATTCTATTACCGTTTTCAGTTATATTGACTTTTTGTGAGTACAAGTTAAATTACTTTCTCTTCAGCCTGTGCAAACATCTATTTGTTTTCTTTTAGTTTGAGTTGATTTGTTGAATATAGCAACATCCTTAAAATTTAAAGGATTTGATTGTGGTTAGAGTTCTGTTAATCTACACATTTGAGTTTCTTTTGTTTACCAACACGGATTAGCTTTCATTTAAGAAATTAGGAAGAAGGGAAGTGAGAATTATTAAAATCCATCTGTTGGATGCTCACAAGAAGTGGTCTTAATGGAAGGTACTGCTAGTAGCTTTAGAAATTCATGTCAGACAAGGACTGTTGTGCACAGTTTGCTAGGAAACATTTGATTTCTCTTAAAGAGGTGCTTTAACAATTATGAAATTTAGGAGAATACAAATTTGAGGGCTTTCAGTTTCCTAGATTTTTTGTTGTTCCTTTTCTCCACTGTGCAGTTCAGTCTTACTCTACTGGTTCTGTCCCATCAGTCAGCCTACTGGTCTACTGATTTTGGAACAAAAAATATTCATATTTGGAGATGTCAGTGTGCATTATCAGTAACTGCAGACATCAAATGCTCTATTGTATAGTTCTGGTAATCTGAGAACTTTCGTTCATGATGACTCATTAGAATTTGGTGGGAGAGGCTATATAAACGTATCTGTCATACTGAAATTGCCTATTGTTTTTCTCCTACTACAATATCAAAAATTCAAAGTGAAAATGTTTAGCTTTGCTGCAGGCTGCTGAGAGAATGCAGACCAAATGCTCAAGCATGAAAGAGATTATGAAGGCACGCACAAAGCATAGATGTTGGGGTATTGGACTCGATCATCTCTTGAGGTCACTTCTAACCCCTGCAATTCTTTGATTCTTTGAAATGGATATTTTTAGTTTTGCTCAAATCTACCCTTCAACTATCATGCTTTATTTTTCTGCCAAGATATCTCAGTTCATATATACCACTGTGCCTTAGCAATTTGTAGTTTCCATATCCTCCAACTTCTAACTTGTTCTTCTCACTAGAAACAAGTGAAATTGAACAGTAAACATGGGAATCTGTGTTAAAAGTTAGTGGTGGACTTAAGACAGCTCTTCCAATCTTGCAGTTCTTGTTGATTCTCTTGAGAGAACAGAAAGACCTCCTGTTTTACACCAAAAGCAAGGGACAGTGTGGGTTCCCCTCTGTGCCTGTGCTACTTCCCAAGAAGGTTGGAAATAACCTGTTGTTATCAATGTTAAGAGCCACAGTAAAGTCATCTCAACATCTTAGAAGGACCTCATGGGCCTTGGTCTCTGCACTTACTGGCAGTCTTGTTTAAGTGTCTGCGAAAGACTGCCTAGCTCTCATTCTGAACTTTCCTTGTTGTAGTTTTTCTAGAAGGGAAGCCACACGTAATATTGAACTAAAACTGAGTGGCCAGGCAGTTGTCTGCCATGTAATAAAGAGCAATTTAGTTCTGATTATTGAAGAAGAAAAGGAGGGAGAAAAATGCTGGATGAGAAGGAGGTGCAGACAGGGTGGGGTAGGATCAAATGCTTAAAAGCTGTTTGGGCATTTCTGCTGATGTGTATGTTTGCTGCTTTTTCCTTCTGTCATTCGAAGAACTAACAGTCCATGTGAATTCCATGAAAGCTCCCTAGGTGCCCCTTCCTTTCATTGTCATCTTAAGCATTGTTCATTGAATTAATCTTTTTTTTTTTTTTCTTATCTTGTAATTCATGATAAATTTTGTCATTGTTGTATCAGTACACATAGTTTGTCTTCAGGTCTGACACTGGTCCAAAGACATCTTGCTTTAAAAAATGAATTCAGTCCCATTTGGTTTGAAGTAGTCTCTGATAATAAATTAAGAATAATAGATCAAACTAGGAGTTGTGTTAAAGCACATCATGGGGATATGCTATAATCTTGGTTTTATTTAACATCATCGTTAATTATGTGAAGGAGTAAAAATGGCACTAATAAAGTTTCCCAGCGATACTAAATAGTGAGAGTTCTGAGTACCAATTGGGGACAAAAAGTTAATAGGAAAGGACAAGGAAAGATCGTTAATTTTATAGCCAGAAACTAATAAGGTGATGTTAGAACTGAAAATTTTAAACTGGCCTGAGATGTAGAACATTGGGGGGGGGCAGAAGAGGAAAAATGGTCCTGGAGATTTTTAGTAACACTGAACAGCAAATCAGACATAAATTTGCAGTGTGGTCTGACTAACAAATAGATTGAGCCAGGCACGCAAATGCATTGGAAAAGAGAGAATTGTGGGTATAACATCAGTGGAGTATAAATTCTGATCTGGGGCATCTTGCTTTTTTAAAATTACTGTCAATTTCTCTTATTATGGTATTATTGCTGGCTAGTCTGCTGTTCAGATAAATCAGAGTGAAAACATTTAAGAGGGTGGAGATAATAATATATGGGAATAGGTAAGAGAACAAAACTTAATATATGAGAATAGGTAAGAGAACAAAACTTCTACTCATCACGTAGTCTAAAGGCTAATTAAGTGCTGATGGAAACCAGCAACTCAACGTGGTAGGAAGCATTTTACATACCACACATATAATTAAAAGCAATTGAATGAAAATAAAGAGAGGAAGGATTCAACAAAGTGTCAGGAAAAACTATCTACTAGTGAACTGTATTATGATGTCAAAGGCTGTCCCCAGAGAAATTGTAGAAGCTCTGTCACCTGTAACATCAAAATAAATAAAAAGGTCAGAATCATGCACATGAGATTGCATTTGCCCAGAAAAAGGCAGACTTGGATAACCTCCTAGAGCTCTTGTCTGTGTGTTTCAAATCAGCTATACATGACTTCGTAGTTTATTACGGAGATTATCACACTAAGCTGTAATGTCTGCTTCATTAGCAGTGCACATGCATTGTCTGTTTACGTTTGACAGAAAACTGCCATTTGTCCTGTATTCCTGTACTGCAAAACAGCTGATTTCCCTTCCCACTTGCTGAAACATCTTATGTCCTGCAAAATGACAAAATAAGGCTGTCTATTCTGAATGAAAACTGACAAATGTCTTCTGGGCATGTACATGCTCATAAGAATACTTAGTAAGCAAATGTATTTGATCCCCAAAATGCTTGTGATGCTGAGTAAAGGTATTTGACAAGCTTTCAGTGTATATGGAGTAAGTTCATTCTATAAAAATAGATGCTGACTTTTTTTCTGAGGCCGGAGACTGTTACATTCCAACTAGTGTGTAGTGATGCTTGCAGCGCTTCCTCAGTAGCTGCAGAAGCATTTAATCTCTTATATTCAAAAATCAGATAGTGCAGGGAGGCCAATATCCTTTAGGTAAAGATCGACAAATTTATCTGTTCCATATGCTTGGGGCAAATATAGCTGTTTTTAAAACTTAAAAAAAAAAAAGTCATGACTGCTAATCAATTTATTTTTGATCCCTTTTTGATATTTGATTTCAGTCTCATGAATCCATCTTTTTATCCTTTTTCTTTGGTTTTTAAGCCAAACTTCTGTCGACATTGTTCCCTTAATGTACAAAAATGTACATTTGTTCGGTTTAATTAAGCATTCATTTTGCTTGCCAAGAGCAAATTAAAGTTCCCCAATCTCACCCTCGCTCCTCCAAAATCAAATTTTGCAAAGTGGTGGGCAATTAGATCTCATATCTGATTGTTGTAAGTCATGTGTTTCTCTTAAAGATTTTTGTAGTTTTCGATCTCTGTTACTTAGTAGAAGAGCCGAGACCAATTATTTCTCCTCAGATTTTGGCCTTTGTAGCCTTCAAAGAACAGTCTCCCCCACACCTCCTGTATCGTTAGCTGCAAAATATCTTTCCAATGATGACTTCGGCCTCTTCACAAATCAAAGGATTCCGATTGACGAATTATCTGTCTTACACTCAAAAGCATGCCAGATGGGACAACCTGCCAACTGTGCATCGTACTGCAGAGATGATCTGATACAGAGACATCTCCCCTCCTCCTCCTTCCCCCATTGTATATCATATTATAAAAAGTCATGCAGGAAAATCTGTGAAGAGAAATTCATTCTGAAACAAAGTATAATATCAATACAGAATATAGTCTTAATGAGTTGGGGGGGAGGGGTAGCTGTTTGCAAATGTCAGATGGCTTGAACTGAATAAACTTGTACCTGGGAGTCAACAATGCATTCCTTCCTTTCTTGCTAATGCTTGCACACAGATTGTTTCTTTTGACTATCTTGATTACAGGCATTCCTAATTGCAAGATAAGGAGCTTGAATTTAAATTTACTTGCAGCTTGCTAATGGGAGAGCCCTGAAGTCACAGGCAGGAGCGAGGATGGATTGTTCTTGTGGGGAAAAGTAGGCTCTAACAGATTTACAGGAGAAGTTAATTTATAATACAGGAGGTAAAAGGAGAAGGAAATAGTCGCAAAGGAAATTTGTTTTCATAATAAATTACGAAGCTGAGGAGTTCACTCAGCTGCTGAGGCTGACTTGCAGCCCCTGTGAGTTACCTAGAGGGTCAAGCAGTGCACAGGTTTGCAGCAAATAGCCTGGGTGTGGTCAGGATTGGATGCAGACAACTTGCATCGCTGCACTAAGTTTCTTCTTAGGATTTTTCATGGTCCTATTTTAGAGAAAGATCTAATATTTTATCTCAATGCTGCACTACAGAAAATGTAAAGAAAACCAGGCGTCTCATTTAAGATAACACTTGCCAATCTTGCACATGCTCAAGTTTGTTTGCCATTGAGTGGCAACTTCATGAACTGGATAACTTTCAGAACTCAGAAGCTCTCCCAGAAACCCACAGTGAGTTTAATTTACAAAAAATCTCAGAACTTTATTTTGTGAAAGGAGAGTAGAGAAGTGATTTTGTCATCTAATTTCTTAGGCCACTTCTGTTTGGAGCGATGGCGTTGGTTTTTATTCATTCTCTTTTCCCTGATATGAGAAAACATCATCATTCATTTAATTCTTTGGTTTTTTTTAGCTAGATTAAAATTAGTTCATGTAATCATAGTTATTGACTGTCAGGAGTCGGTGCTTTGGAGAGCACCAAATGGTTACCGGCTCGGTATAGGGTGTAACTTACAGGACATCATGTACTTTACTACCCAGTCCTACTGATTGCAGAAAACCCTTCAAATGGAATGGAGTCTTTTGTTACCGTTGAAGAAAAAGAGCTGTGCAAAATGTGTGAAGTACCTAACTTATGCTTTAGTTCTGATGACTACTGATTCCTGACTGTTTCTGAGGAATACCAGGTTGCTTTTTGAGGAAATGGAAGTCATCTGGGATAATTGGGAAGTATTACAGGAACCAAATGATTGTAATGCAACTGCAGCATGTGTTTTATTCTATAGTGTTGTAGATGTCCCCACAGCAAAAAAGAAAAGGGGAAGAAAAGCATTAGATGAAAGTTTAAAAATTAAAAAAATTTCCTTGTAGGGTTTTAATTTCCATTTGAACTCTCTTCTTACTAGCTCTAAGGTGGAGGATGATGTTTGGGCACTTTGAACATGCTGCTCATTGGGAATGAGAAGGACTCTGGCAAATTCTACTGGCAGATGCTTCACACAGTCCTTCACAGGAGAAATATTGAGGATTTTACATGAATCAGTAAGCAAACAATAAATAGATGATTGTGAAATCCGAACAGAGCTTATCTCTGAGTTGCTTTGAAAAGTATAAGGCTAAAGCTCTGAATATCCTTTATCTTTATAAGTATAATCAATAATTTTAAAAGCTTCAGGACTGCCCTTAAAGCATAATTCCTCTGCTCTTATACTTCTCATAGAAGAGGCTTCTCCATTTAGTATCTTTTTGTGTCTGGACATAGCAATGACATGAATTTCTTTGTCACTAACCCATTAGGAGTACACAGGAGCAGTAACCCTTCTTTTCAAGGATGCAGAGATCTGACTAGAAGGCGCATCAGCCTTCCTCTCTCATCTAAGGCCAAGGATTCCTATTGTCAGATGCAGTGGGCATGAAAGCAGCAATTTTACAGCACAAAAACTCCAATAACATTTACTGCGGTTGGCTGAGATTGCAATGCACACAGGCACTGCTCAGTCTTGGTTGCTTAAGCACCAGCTTCCCCTGGCTTTTTGCCAGCCTGTGCATTCCAAAGAGACAAGTCCTTTAAGTGGAAAGAGTTTTCCTTGTAACTTGCTGTGGGGTAAACAGACCATTCAGGCATAGTTTATTGCATTACATACTTGACTATGCATAGTGGAATGTAGCAAAGTAATTGGTAGAATTTTTTAATCATTAGAATTCATAGGTATGAGATACATCCTCTGAGCCAGAGGAAAGAAAAAAAAAAAAAAGAAAAAAAAAAGACAAGGATGTTTCTTTCTGCTAAGCTGTTGATCATTTAGTACAAAGGACTAAACGTGTTCTCTCAGGGAATACTGTCTGTTTACAATGGTGTCCCTTCCTCTACTACAGTTAGAGAGAACTGAATTAATTTGCCTCTTCATTGCTTTTCTCTAGCATATAAATACTCTAAGAGTTAGCAGCATCATACTGAGTGAAAAAGAGTTCTGTGTATGAATTGGGACAACTTGATGTAGTAAAAAAAAAAAAAAAAAGTTCCATTCAGAAATACTGTAAGTGCGGAGTAATTGCAAATAAAAAGGGAGAGATGGTTACGGTGAATCCTACCATCAGCCTAACTCATCTTTGCATTGATATAGTCTGTTTTGCAGTAATAGCTGTAAACTTACCCCATTGTTGCCATAACCTGGAGACTGCACATGAAATATTCTTTAAGATATTATTTCACACACTTTTCTTAAAGCTTTAATTTAACAGTACAGTACCCCTGCAAACAACATAAAATGGAATTTATTTCCATGAAACCATATGTTATGATAGCTGAATATTCAGAAGGCTGGCTTGGCAATCTCTGAGTAAAAGTGTCAGCTGCTGTCATTTGATTCTTGTAATTAAATCAGAAAGTTTCAAAGAAGGCTTAAGCTTTCTCTTGGTTTTGTTTCTCATAATTGGTGTAAGGAGATGTGTTTTGGTCATTCTTAATTCTAAAAGCCAGGTCGTGTGCACCTTTCTTTCTCCTCAGTAAAATATCCTGCACTGTGTTCAGGAGCAGTATAAGATAGCATCAGTGGTAATCTTGAGTTTCTGGGTAACATTGTGGAGGATTGCCCTCTACTGAATTGGGGGGGAAAGCCAAGAACAGGACTGACCTTGTACTCCTCTCCCTCTGCATGCTTGTACTAGAAGCAAGTGAAAGCACTGGAAAGCAAGTGAAGCACTTCTAATGAATACAGCTTTTGATTCTCTGAATCTGCACAGTAACTCCATTGGGTTTTTACAGCTGGACACTTGCTGTAATTGCTGCTGGGATGAGATGCGCAACATGGAGTTTTGGAGCTAAGTACTTGATTTCACTGGCCAAAACTATATAGCGAAGTGGAAGCTACCGACTTGATGAAATTCACACTTGTGTAGCTTAACTTCCTTCAGCCATTTCTGATGAAGGCACTCTAGATGGGGGTGATTTAAAAAAAAAAAAAAAAAAAAAAAAAAAAAAAAAGGTTACTTGTGGATATGAGCTTGCTGCAGGTGTCCAAAGATCTGGATTTTCAATGATTCATTAACTTAATAGTTATTTTCTACTGGTACTGAGAAATAAACTTCACCATTTTAATCTTTTTGACATTCAAAGATAAAATAGTGCCCACACAAAAAGGATTCACCAGAGGAAGAAATAATTGGTTCCCTTTAAGCTTCAATTTCCAAGTCCTTTGATGTCTTGTATCTCTGGACGTGTCTTTTTTTTTTTTTTAGCATGTTTACCTGGATAATTCAAAGATAATCTTCTTCGTGATGCATTTCTTAAGGAGATAAAAATACGAAGTTGTTACTTATGCCCTACAATGTGTAGTTTTTAAAATTTGCTGCAGTATTTTTGTTCTGATGCCCTTCCTGGTCCATTTCCTTAAGGCCTTAAATCAGTGGTTTGTAACATGGTGTGTTTTTGTTTTTGTTTACAGTTTTGTATGAATAACTCAAAATAATTGTCATTGGAATGCTTCAGGGCATCACATAGGGATCTCTTCCTCATTCAAGTCACATTATTTCTTCCTTGAATCAAGTCTTGTATTTAAAAGTGTGTGTTGCCTCCAGTAATTGTAGTAAATTCTGGCCATTGTGCACTTAAACCAGCAAACCCAGAGGCAGGGAGGGAGGACTGGTTAGATATTTTTAAAACTCATTTCTAGCTTCCAAAAAGTCCTTTATAGTAATCTGCTTTGTGAGCCCTCTGGCCCGGGAGGCCCTGCGGGACATTCCTGGGCAGGGCTGAGCTCAGCCAGTATACCGGCTTTGGTGGGAGCCTCAGAGGGAAATTCTTCCTTCCTCTCTACAGCTATTTGTGTTGTTAGCCAGGCATGAAAATGGTTGGTACTGAAGAGGGAAACCAGCGGAATAGCATCTAAGTAAAACAGTATAGCCTATCCAAGTCATCCAGGTGCTTTATTGCTAGTAATACTCAGATCAAAATTGGTGTTAATGAAATGTATATTTGGATTTGATCATAACTTGTGGAGGCTGCTTTGGTTTGTTATCTTATTTTTGTATGCATTTGACCACAATAGGTCAGGGTCTTTTTCCTACTTGTGTATGGAATGTTCCTTAAAGAAAGTCAGTTAAAATGCAAGCTTGTGAAGAATGAAAATGCTTAAACTTCAGTGCCTGAACTCTGTGTCTCTAGGTTTAAGGAATCCTGTTGTAGTAGCTGTGTGCTGAGCATGTTGGAGAAGCTAACGTATATTCTACATGCTATAGTAACGTTGTTTTTCTCATGTGGTGTTCTACACCATATTTAATCTGTTTTGTCGTATGTTAAAGGAACAGCCAGCGACTATGAATTTTGCACCTGCAGTTTTAAATAAACATATTTACATGTGTGTTTGAGAAGTGTTATGGAGATGACGCTGCTTTCACTGCAAGTTCAATAAATACATAGGCAGGAGCAAAATGAATAGAAAGATTAAAAGATGGCTTGTTTTTAGCTTTTTTGTATGTGGTTATTAATGTAAAGTTTTTTCTCTTATATTGACCAGAAATTGTAAGATCGTGTGAATA
Source organism: Lagopus muta (assembly GCF_023343835.1). Classification (NCBI taxonomy): domain Eukaryota; kingdom Metazoa; phylum Chordata; class Aves; order Galliformes; family Phasianidae; genus Lagopus; species Lagopus muta. Next base: position 20,971,317 of record NC_064436.1, on the reverse strand, counting down.
GTAAGTAGACTATAATCAGTGTGCTAACCTTTTTATCGTAGTGATATTTGACTCTCACTTCACACAAGTGCAAATGCACAAATCCCAGCAGAACTGAGTTGTGATTACCATATGCTTACATTCCTGTTACTGTATTCTGATGATTACAGCAGATCTTAAAACATACTTACAGAAACATGAGAAGGAGCATACTCTCATTGATACAGACTTGAACAATTGGATAGCATCTGCAGAAGGCCTTTGGGAAAAACTCGTAAGAGTTATGAAATGCAGGAACTTTAGGATGTGGTGCTTTTTCACTGCCTTGTCAATACCTCTCTGCTTCTGTTTGGTACCTCGGGAGAAACGTTGAGTAGCAAAGGCAAAAGAAGTATTGCAAGTCCAGTTTTTCCTCTAGTCAAAAGCACGCTTGCTGCTGAGATAAGTATCAGACAGCTGCTTTGCCATCATTTTTGCCTCCAAGAGCAAAGCTCTGCTGCTGCTTTGTAGGTTAATAATTCTAGAGTCATGTGCTGTTTGCTCTCCTCTGTGTAAACCTCTGGAGGGAAGGAAGTTGCCTCTTGCCTATATGTCTGTTAGCAGTGACTATGATATGTGAGGGAAGCCAAGTGGTGATGCATCAAAGCCTCTAATTTTGAATCCACAAAAGGCACTAGAAAATTAGATCCCTTTTTCTTGGTATATTCATTGTTTACCATAGCATGAATGATGGTTTCCACTGCTCGTTTCCTGCTGTCGAGTGTCAGCAGGCGTCGTAAGCATGGCTCCCCAGTGGGAAAAATAAATGAATGAATAATGGAGTGCTCATCCACCACCCCGTATCAATTTCTGGTGTTGTCAAATGTTCACATCTTTTATGGAGAGCCAGGCACGAATCCCTTTTTCCACCAGCAGTGAATGAAGCTGGTCAGGGATGGTTTCCTCTGATACTACCACTCATCTTGAAATAGCTTAAGCAAGGGGGTGTTCCCTCCAGGCTGTGTCTGGTGTTAACTCCTTGTAGCTGCTGAGGTTTAGCAGGGAGCAGGTATGCACATGTAGATGAGAAAGCAGAGATGTCCTGACTCCAGTTCTCCAGCTCAGTCCCTGATGACTCCTCTTGTTAACTCTCTTGAGTGGTTTCTGAGCACTGAGGCAGAAGTGTGATACAACAGATGCAAACAGATGTGAGCTTTTGCTCCCTGAAGTGATAAGGAAGCATGGATGAGATTTTTTTTTTTACTATTTTTTTGTTTGTTTGTTTTTCCTTCCACCTCTTTGGAAATTTTTTTTCTCTTGTACTGTCTTAAGTTCTTCTCACCCTTTAAGTATGCTCCTTTAATTTACTTCTTTCTCTCCTTTTGCCCCATCTCCTTTGAAGCATTTTTTTTTCTCACTCCCACTTCCTTCTTTCTCTTTTAGTGGGCTCTTTTCATATTATTCTCTCCTTGCTTGGGCTTCCTGCCTCCCCCTCCTCATTCTCTTTGTTGTTTTCTCTGTGGGACAGGTACATCTCATGAAAAGGTGTTCAGAATGTATCTGCCTTGGGGCAGCTATTTAATGAAAAAATCAGCTTTCCTTCCCATGTTCCTATCCCTCTGAAGCCCCATGCAATAAATGCCAATTAAAGTTTTGCATAATTATAATAGCCATGTCATATTTCTTCTTTAATATTAGTGTATTCCCATTAAAGAAATAGGATGCTGTGCAGCGCGCATGTTTTCTGACACAAACAAGCAGAAAATATTTCTAATCCCTACTCAGTCTTCAGAATTTTCTTTAACCCTTCTGTTCTGTGTGCATTCCAGCCATCTGCAGAAAGGTTAGCAACACACAAACAGGATCGCACACAAAAAGTATAGCTCCTTTATAATTAGGAATTGAAACTAACATCCTGTCTGCTTCTGATCCCACTTACACCCATGGCAGGAAAGCTGTTAGAAGGGATAAAAAACGATCAAAAAGAAAAGCAGCTGACTTTTCTCTTGGTGGTTGCTGTGATTACTGGGGGAGCTCGCAGTTGCAGAGGAGGCAATGGAAGATAAGGATACGGGCAACTATCAATCTCAGGTGGTTTTAACAGTGTAGAATACTGTTAACCTTTGGGGTGCTGGGGTTCTTGTCCTGCCCCAGGGAACTCAGGTATTCTTGCATGCCTTCCTATCCTTACAAGAGGATTAAAAGCAGAAATGAAGTAGATGTTGGTACTGGTAATAGCACTAATTTTCAGAAATGTGGCCACTTTTGCTGTAAAGAGCAGCTGATTTCAGACTTCACAGTGAGATGCTCCCACTTAACCTTAAATGTCACAGTCTTTTCATGTGCAAGCTTGATATCAAGTAGCTCTTTATGCTCACTGTGCAAAAGTTAACATCTCAATTTTTGCTATTCTCCAACCATTTTCTTTCTCTTTTATTTCTAGTTCATACAGTTTTGTATTTGTTCATAATGTATAGTATTGCATAGATGGGTGGCTTTTAAATATCTGATGATAATGATTACTATAGAAGTAAATGTTTTAGAAATAAAAATATTTTCCCCTCATGTATTTTTAGAAATAAAAACTTGTTTCCCCCCATAATCTTGTAGTATTGTTAGATGATATATGGAAAGTGAGGTTTTTACCAGACAAAAATCACCTTTGGAATCACAGATTTCTCTGGAGAGATTAATGACATAAAGGGATTATTGAAAGCAGTTAGAGGATCTGTGTTCTCTGTAGTGTTTCGTGTTCAGGTAGTCTCACTAGATAATGTTTTTGTTGAAGAAGTGACAGGTAATCAGCAAGTAGGAATCAACAGTATCGCTGCATGTAAAAGAAAACTTTTTTTGTAGGTGGAAGGATGGCAGCATTAGAGTGGCATCAAGAGACAATTGCAGTGGGGGGTGGCACATTTATTCCTACATTTGAGCTGAATGATAAATGGATGGACTATGGATAAAAAGAGATTAGATGTGCTGGGAAAAAGTCAGCATTTTAGCTTCTGATTTGAAACTTCAGCTAAAGCTGTCATAAATGCCCAGCACTACCCTGGTGGCACCCATGTTGAGTGCAGGTGGGATCCTGCATGAGAGTCCTTGGGGAGGGAAAGAACTGCATTTCTCCTGGGAGGAGCTTCATACCCTCTGAGCACAAATTCAGCAGCTTCCAAAGCAGCTCTCTGTGCTGGGGATTTCCAAAGCTCTAAGTGCTCGGAGGGTATGAGCTGGAACCTTAACGTGGAGCAGAGGAGTGTCTGCGGCATTTTGGGAGACTACCAATTCCAGGAGCTCTTCCAATTGCTCCAGCAGTGTGGTTGGAACCACTCTAATTTGAAGGAAAGAAAATTTATACAGTATAATTATGTAATAATCTGGAATGTGGTCAGGAAAAAAAAAAGTTCTTTGAAGCAAATCATGAAAACAAGATAGCTGCTGCTTTTATGTCCTAGGACAGAAGTTCCTCTTGGGTGCCTTTGTCCTTCCCTTGTCAGGTTGTCAGCCTTTTCTTGTTTTGTTTTTTTTGTTGTTTGTTTTGTTTTGTTTTTTTGTTTTTTTGTCATCCTTCACTGTTCTTTCTTCAGCATTTTTTAATCCTCTTGGATGCTAGTAGAAGCGTTTTTGACATGTGTCAGTGGTTATCTCTACACACTTGCCATTGTGATTTCTTTTTTCCTTACCCAAATGTTTGTATCTTCAAGGGATATCATTGCTTAGTGGCTACTATTTCTTAAAAAACAAAACAAAAGGTCTGGGCGAATATTTGTTACTTTTCTTAAAGGATAAGAAGTATAATAATCATTTCATAAAAACAATTTTTTCATCTGATGTTATAATTTAGAAACAAGTAATTTTACTTGTGAATTTACGATCAGTCGAGAAATTTGATTGAAGAATTCCTAAGCAATTCATCACCTCATTATTACATGTAGCTGCAATAACACATTGTGTAACAGAATGAGGGGAACCTAGGATGTATTAAAACTTAGTGTTTCCTTTTAAAAAAAGTTTGCAAATTCTTCATCTAGTTTTATAACCGTTCAAATCTGAATACACCTTTAATTTTTTAATTATAGAAAATACATTTCATTGTTTTCATATTCATTGTCTAGAACTAAGATATGTTGACTCTGCAAAGGAAACTAGCTTGTAAAAGTAGCACCTTACGAGGAAATAATTTTCATTCATTAATACAACACTCTAAACTGATTAGCAAGACCAATATAATTTTGTATTTCACAAGTAATGACTTGAATTATTTTTGCAAAACTGTTCCTATTTTATTGGCTGTTTATTTTCTATTGTGTTTCTTTTCAGATTTATGGAAAATGCTAGTTAATTATCATATCCTTCATTTGATGCAATGAATATATTTTACTTGACAGCATTACGTGTTCAGCACTACATTTCTACTTTTTACAAAAGCTTTTCCTATTCCAATTTCCTATTTACAGTTATACACACCGTTGGTTGTTGAGGTTTTTGTTTAGTTCTAGGCATTTTGAGGTCTTTTTCAAGTTGCTGTGAGTTTTGCATTTATATGTTAGGTATGTACAATTCAGGTCTAGATGGCAATTCAGCAAGTTACAAGACTGAAACAAGCTCTCATTAGCAACTCTTGAACTCTTGTGATTCTCAATATCACAACTTATAGCACTTCATATCTGCAATTGAACTTTAATAATTTGCAGGTCCGTAACTAGTAGTTCTCAGTACAGAAGCAAAACATTGGTAGGAAATTTTCCCAACTGTAGATTGTAATTTCCTTAATGTCTTTGCCCTGCTAGAAGAGAGAACAGGAAAAGTACACTTTTCTGCCTGGGGCTTTTGTACTTTCATGCTGTGGAGATGGAAACTGCTTACAGCTTAAGTTTCTTATTTATACTAAGTGCTGTGGCATTTTGTCTGAACCTAGTGATTTTAAAGCATCATTACACGAGTCCTTTTCTGGTTACAACTAATAAGCATGCCACAGCCTTAAAAGACAAAGTGTGAGACGTAGCTTTAATTGCTCAGTTCTGGTGCCAAGAAAAAGTGGTTTGAAGAAAGCTTAGCACCCTTATCCCTGGGGAGTAATAAATTATCACAGGCAGCTCTAGACACAAGTAGCTTCTCACTTGAGTACTAGTAAACAGCAAGGACATGTCACAAGCATAGCAGATATTCATCAAGTAATATTAAAATGTACTACTACTGACTTAGGGTACTTTTTGTACTTCTATTAATAGTATTTTATTTTTGTATATGTAGGCACAAATAGCTATAGTACAAACAATATTACAAGAGCTGTAACAATGCTACAATCAAAGATGACCCGAGTTCATTTGCTCTGTAAGAGCAGATGCCTTTCCCGGTGCCGTGTGCTCCTCCTGTTTCACTGCATTCCTATGTAAGGCCAAAAAAAAAAAAAAAAAAAACAAAAGAAAAGAAAAACATGGGTCAGGAGGGACCTTCTAACAGTTGTGGCAGTGGGACTGGAACCAGTAGCTTTCTTCCATATTTTTTCCTGTGGTGTACTGTCCAAATAAGTCTTTTATTTGCTATATAATGATTTTGGCATGTTTGTATGCACGCTTCCAAATTTCCACCAAAAATAATGAATAAATACATTATTGACATAGTGGCTGGAATAAGCACAGTTCATAGTGAGATGACTTTAAGGAAGTAATTGACAAACATAAAGTACTTTCTGTAACTAGGCAAAAACCCATGCTGGACCCTGTTGTTTTCTGCACAAATGAAAAGAACTAAGAATCATAATGCATCTCTCTAGTGAAAGCTGTTTCTCATCTGGATAAGTCACACAGTAGCTGGGGTCCACTCTTCTAGTTAAGTGTTCCAGTAAACAAGATTCCTCTGGTTTTATTAGGAAGAAGCAAATATTGAAAAGCTACTGATGTAAGCTAGGCTACTGCTTTGAGTGTAGGGTGTAGTGTCTGGGCCATGAAATACATGGGCATCTTTTCCCATGTTCAGCAGAGATCTGTAACAAGTACAAATGCAGTTGGGAACATCTGAAGAATTTATCCAAAGGGTGTTCACACAGTCTATGCAACCTGATATATTGACCAGCTGGAACAATGAAATCTGACATGATATAGCTGTATGTGTAAGCATGTTGTAGAGAAATACATGGGCACAAGCAGCGGCACATTGCTCATCAAACTTTTCTTGGCACAATCTGGAGAAGGGCTGCCATCTTCTCTCAGTATTATCAGTCTTCATCCATGAAGACTATTCAGTAGCGCTTATGCGGCCCATCTTTGGGTGAGGTTTGCATATTAGCAGCCTTAAAGCAGGAATCATGCCTTATGTGATGGTTTTCTCCTAAAGAAAATGTTTTGGAGACATGGTAAACAATGCACAAGTGGCAAAGAAAGAAGTCTGTAAGGATTGTATTAAGAAAGAAAAAATGACAAAGAGTAATGTCAGTCTACAAGCTGGAATGAGAATCAGGACATTGGGTGCCTTCCTTCTATATGCTTTCCCATATTTGCTGATCCCTTGTTTGCTGTCAGTGATACTCAAACCCAGAATGTGCTTATCTGTGTAGCTGTCTGTTGGCCAAGGGCAGGTGTTTTGCATTCAGCAACCACAACCAGCTGGATTCCAGAACAGGTATACCTGTTGCCTTTCATGGGATGAGAGCTTGAGTTTCTTCTCGTGCCTGGTCTTCCTCCCTGTTGAGGTCTGGCTGCTAGCCGGGTAAGATTTTGGAGAACAAATATTCTGTGCATTTAGGAAGGGATTCCAATATAATTGCTGAATGTGAAAATTATTCAGATTTCCCGTTGTCTATGTGGAATACACATAACAGGCTATGAGAAAGTCCATACTTACCAAAATTAAGTAGATCTTCAACTAAGATTTTACTAAGATCTATAAAACATTGTTTAATCTAGGCTTGCAGTTTTTGCTGTTGTGGAAAAATCATGTATTCAGGTATCTTCTTTTGTAAATGTTGCAGCCAAGTCTGCAACAGCCTGCAGCATCCGTTAAGTATCTCCTTGGTATTTAGATCTTGGAAAAATCTTCAGGCTTTGTGTGAAGTCAGGTTCTTAATTTCTGAAGTTCTGAAAATTAACAGTGCAATTTGATTAAATGGTTATTATTAAGTGGTAATAACTATTTAAATGTGTGAGTAGAAGACGGAAGAAAGCTTGGAGCTAAGAAGTACCTATTTAAAAACTGCTATTAACACAGATCTTTATGCTGCTTTTCTTGCAAGTTGAGGCTACACAATTAATCAGTACTTCTGTTAAGTTGATAATCTGTCTCCTTTGCTGTTGTAAATAACATACACTTGCTGGTGGAGCTGCTGACAGCTATTTAGACTTTCAGCTTTCAAGAATGCTATTAATTGTCTATGTTTGCAGCTTTTAAAAGAATTTGCTTCAGAAGTAGTTTTTGCGGTTATGTATCTTAAATTCTTCACTGTTTTTGTTGTTTGCTTTCTTTACATGTGTATTTCCGAAGTGTGAATCTTTCTAACAGATTTAATTCACCTGAGACTCTAAAGCAGCCCAGTAGCTGTTCCTGAAGATGTTACCTCATTTATGATGTTGCTTTCTCTTTCTGGAAGGCAGATCATTCTGTAACACAGCGTGTAACCTGTGAAACCTTGTGCTATGGGGAAGGGTGTCCACGTACAGCTCTCACCCCCTCCCTGCGTGGTGCTAGGAGCTCTGCAGGGAGCAGGTGGGATGGTTTGTGTGTGCCTTGCTATCCTTGGGCTCTCTTTATGGGGAAGTGAAGGTAACTTGGCCAGTATCAAAGCATCATCTCTTTGAAGATCCCCTTCCATCCCTTTGCTCCTCCTTTCTGCATAAACTGTGGCCTTTGTGTGCTTTGTGCCATTGCAGAGCAACAGGCCTTTATTCTCTTTGGCCTTCATCACTAGAGCATCTTTTCTTCCAGGCTCAGCCAAGAGCCATCGGATGCTCCGCTGGTGGCTGCAGCTTCTGCACCTCAGCCAGTACCGCAGAGCAGTGGGCATCCAGAGCGCAGGATGTGCAAAGCATCTCTCCTGCCTGTGATCCCACAGTAAGCCATGGGCTGTGCCAGGGACATAAAAAGAGATTTCCTGCCTTACTCTGCTGCAATACTATATGAGACAATTCCCCCTCCTGAAATGTTTGTTTTTAGCCCCCGGTGGTAGTTAGAAAAGCATGTTAAATATCAGACTCCTCAGCCCGCGACCATCTGTTTCCCTCCTAATCGCATGCCACCCCCACATGCTGCTTGCTTGTCATCACCGCCGGGGTTAGAGCAGAAGACAAAAAGCAAGACATGTTCCCATGGATAGCTCAGCCACCAGACAGAGCAGGGAAGTGTGCTCAGGGGGAGGGGGTGTAATTACGCTAGAAATAGCGGGGTGTTTCCCTGCAACTAAAAGGAAGCAGGCTGCCAGGGATTCCAGGCTTCTACATCTCCCGTGGCTCCTGGTGTGCATGCTCTCTGGCCCCCTCAGCTGTGCTATAACTTCCTTTGTACATCTGCAGCATTACGCGGAGAGCAAGCTGTCTTTAAAATGCTCAGTCTGCCTACCAAGAAGTGCTTCTGCCAAATTTGTTGCTGGCAGAGTGACAGCTGTTAGGTATAAAGGGAGTTTACACGCTTGGTGCAAATTAAATAGTTTTAAACTCGAATTCTGTTTGTGTAGAATTTAGGATGCTGTTAGGAAGTTTCAGATCAATCTTTTTTTGTAAATGTTGGTATTTTTATTTTCTGGGGGGGAACTGATGGGTTGTGCTGAATTCATAATTCTTTTAGGAGGACATAGAATTGTAACAAATGATTTTGTTTTACCACTGCTTACTCCAGAAGCAACAGCAGCCTCTTGCTGCTGCAATTGCTTGGAGGGCAGGAGCATCAGGGAGTGTAACTTGCATTTTCTGCCAGTGTACAGGGAATCATGTCACTTCTCACTGTATCATGGTAGTGATTTGCTTTGTTCTTTCTTATTCACTTTTGCCATTGTTTCAGAAACATTTATTTTAGCTTTTCTCTTTTTGCATCTTTACAAGTATGCTTAAATCAAAAGATGTAGTTGTGAGCTGTGATTTCTCTAGCTTTTACCTGTTCTGTCAGTGTCTATCTCAGAAATGCAGTAGTTTTATTAAAATGAAGAGCTTACATGGACATGAATCAGCCATATTTTTTTGGGAAGCTTGGCTCAAACAATAAACTGTAAAATATAGCTAGAAACTGATGTGAAAGATCACCTGCTGGAAGCAGAAGTAGGACAGAATAGAAAGATGAACAGTAGAAAGTGAAACCTATTTTTGTTCATGAAAATATGCTTGGAATGTGAAAGTAAGAGGGAAAGAAAATTTGTCTATGTGTCTAAAAGAAAAGTGAGGGGAATTTTTCCCTACGTTTTTGTTCACCATTAGACTACTGCTTATTATTAACGTACAGTCTGTTTAAGCTGCTCAACATACAGCTGTCCTTCACAGCATTTGAAAAAAAATAAAATAGTGGATACAAGCATACAACGTTCACCATTAATTCAGTTTTAGATATGGAAGAGTTTTGTCAATAAGTTACATGAACTGAAACAATCAGACTGAAAGGTAGGGTTTATTTCAACTCATAAATTCAAAGTTTGTTTGATTTGAGGGTTAGTAACTGTCTTCCTTCTGAAGAGGGAAGCAGCTGTACTGGAAAAAACAGAACATCTTTTAGTGGATCTTTTTTTTTTAATGAATTTCTTCTTTTGATTGATACTTAACTAGGCTTGATTGCCATTAGAATTGAAAATATTAAAATCAAAAGTGTTTTTGTCCTTTTTTTTTTTTTTTAACATACAGAAGAAGAGCAAAAATTCTAATTCATGCATAAGCCTAAAAAGCTTATTTAAAGTCATTAGAGAACAATAGATCCTCTGTGTGCTCGTATGGAATCCTCCCCCTCATAAATTTCTCTTTTCTGACACTATTAGGAGAAATAAAGTACTTAAAAGCTATTTTGGAAGCCTGGTTCTCCATTATTTTCCTTCATTTCATGATCCACATATTGCATCTACTTGATAGCAGAGGGGTCAGTTAATTGATCTGCAGACAAAAATTCATCTGTTTTCCTGCTGCTTTATTTCTGTCTTGCTCTTAGGCTCAAGCTGTAGTCTACAAGAGTTTCTGTCTTCAAATCAGGAGGCCAGGATTAAACTGATGTTTTTTTGTTGTTGTTTTGTGTGTTTTTTGTTTTTTTTTAAGGATATCACTTCTACTTTTTCAATAAGAGTTTGGTCGTTACAATTTTCTGTTAAAATTATATATGCTTTCTCATTTTTCTTAGAATTTTTGCTCTTAGCTATTTGCTTTTGCCTCTACGCTGCATATTAGTCATTGAACCTCTTTTCAGTGCAGTGCTACCATTTTTTCCAAATTGTTTCCTTTTCACCTAACTGCCCCAGTTCCTCTTTCATTTCCTCCAAAGCAAAACATAATTCCCTCTTATCTGAGTTTATTTCAAATCTGATGAAATCTACTTGTGCTTAGAAGTTTTATATTGTGTTTTCCCATTCCTTGCTTATCTTTCACAGGCTTTATTAGTGCAGAGCTATGTTTCCTGGCCAAATCAAGCATGCAGAAATTGGTCAAGAATTTCATCGCTGGTAATAAACTAATTTGAGAGTATTTCAAACTACTTTAGGATTCATAAATTTACAAAATGTACAAGAAGTGCCATTGACCTTAGCAAGTCAATGACCAAAAAAAAAAAAAACAAAAACCTGCAGTTGACTTAATTAGTAAAGAATTTTCCCCCTGGCTCTCAGAATTGAGGAGGTCTGGTGATTTGCTCCTTCATGGATGTCAAACATTTATCGGTATCAGATTGAGTAAGTAGTAAAAGAGCCTTTAAATGCTATTTTATTTATGGGGAGGAAGGGTAGCTTTTTCAGCGCAAGTTTTGTCAGCTGTAGGCATTACGCAATTGCTACTTGGGAGTGTATTTTTTAGGTTGAAGTTCATGAAAGTTGTGGGTTTTTTTAGCCTATCCAGTAGTAACTGAGCTTCTAAAGTAAAACAGCTTTGGCGAATTGTTTTTCTTGGAAGTGTTAAGAAATAAAATAGGAAGACGAAGAAAAACATACAGTCATAGCTCATTTTGGATTAGTGATTTTGGATGGGAACCAAAATTATCTAACACTTGAAAATGCTAGGAAATCTATTAAGAAGTCATACATCAAGCCTTGCAATCCTTACCTCACTTCAGTTAAAAGTGTTATGCAATGAGATTGTATATTAACAGCCGGTCGTTTTGCTTGAATCAGGATTATAGAACTCACTCAACTTGCAGTTGGAGCATGGTAATTTTGGTATCATTTATGTGTTGTTCATAATTATTGCAGTCAAATTTAAGTGTGGCATCTGTATTTGGAGTAAACATGACGGTGCTGGATGAGCACAGCTCATGTGATAGCCCACCTTTTTTTACCCCTGTTTTACAAGCAGTTTGGGGGCTGTGTTCTCAAAGATTATTCAGATGAATTCCAGTCCCCATTCAGCAGCTGAGATAGGTGATTTTTCCTTTCCCTCGTGATCTTTTAGCTGTACTCAGGAATCACCAATTTTTGTTTTGTGTTTTGTTCTTTCAGTGAAAACTTGAGTTCTGTGGTTAAAAAGCTAGCCTTCAATTTGTGAGCTCCAAGCACACTGCATCACTGTTTTTCTTGAGTTACCAGTGAACACTATCTGAAGTTAGCAATAATTGCCTAACTTTTTTACTCCTAGTTCCAAAAAAAGGAAGTAGGAGGATCTGATTTCATATGCATATATCCTGAGTAGAGACGAGTGTGATTTTTAAGTGAGGTCATTGCTCTGGGACATTGCTGCAAAACACAGGGTTTCCAGCAAGATCCAAATCCTGCTGTGGGGAAGCCAAGCCAGTAGCCACTGAAGGTTTCATTATTATGTTTAGAATCAGGGTCTCAAGTGAGGAACTTTGTCATTTTACACTGTCCGATAGCATTTGCTCCCGTTTTGTTCTTGGATAAATAGTTGGAAATTTGTCAACAACAGTTTTCTATTTTTGGGGTTATGCTTTGTTTCACTGACTTCTGGTCCTACTAAGATTACAGAAATAGCATCTCATAGCATCCCTGGTAGCCTCTGTATGGGTTAGCTTAGCATGAGGCTAGAGGGTGCTCACGTGCTACAGCAGCAGGGAGTGCAAGGTATGCTTTTGCTTCTGGCTCATCCTCTGTGTGCAGTTACCATCTCGCGGTTTATGTTATTTTCTTCTTTTTCTTGTAAAGCAAGATCTTAAGTGTATTAACCCAGCAGGTTAAATTTCAATTATATTTTAACAGCATTTCTGTAGTTTTCTTTTTTCGTCTTGCTTCATAAACCCCTCTGGGGATAAAGAGACTACTATTAGGAAGGTTGTTTGCTGAACTCATTTCACTGTGGCTCTTTTCAGTGACGCTGAAATATTTATCTCTGTGTTTCAAGCTTTAATAAGGTGACCAAACTATCCTCAACTCAATCAAAAACCTGCAAAGTTTCATGTTTTGCTTAAAATGTTTGCCTTGTGGATGAGAGCATCATCATCACTTTTTCCTTCTTGTGGGTTATTTTGTTCTGCTCATCTGAGCCCTTCTACCACATTATGTTTTTGTAATTACTGTTTGTTAACCAATCTCTTCTGGTACTATGGACAAGAAGGCATGTATATTTTATAGTATGTAAATTAACCAGTTCTTGCTTGCCACAATACTGTCTGCACTTTATGTGTGTATTGAGGGGTTAATAGGGTACTTGCAGGCTGGATGTGGATTTGCTGGAATGCTTTGAGAATCGATTCCAGCTAATGGAAAAAAATGTTCTAAAAGTAAGCTGATTCACTTCCCACCATGAACTACAGAGAGTAGAAACAACATTTAATAAACCTTTCAGAAGTAAATCCTCTGATTTTCTTTTTCACCGTCATCTGTGTAAGAAATCCCCTCTTTCTTCTCAATGGGCAGTGTTTCTTCCTGCAGTGCAGTTGCTGTGCTCTGTCAGGTACTAAGAGAAAGTTCTTTATGACTTCGGACAAAAATATTGGAAAAATGCATTCTGTCCTCTATGATACGAGCTTTCTTGATTTTTGCACGTTTTTGTTTAAAATGTTGACCAAAGGCTGATGTAAGCAACAAACTCAATGGTTCTTTCTCAATGATCTGGTTTCCAGTGAACTGAAGAAACTTCAGCTATATGCGTCTCCTTTTACACAGGTGAATGCTGGGGGGAAAAAAAAAAACCTGTCATAGTTGGATTACGGGAGCATGATGCATGTTCTGATTTACCTGTCCCCTTCATTTTAAAAAGTAAGGCAGCCATATGAATTTGTGAACTAAACTTGTTACTTCAGAAAATAATACATGATTAAATTCATTTGCTTTTACTATCTGGTTCTCTAGTTCTACAGTAATGTTTTTGCATTGTCAAGATGATTTTATACAGACTTAAGGAAGAAGTCTTTTTTTCTAATTGATAAACCTCATCGGGGAAAAAAAAATCCGAATTCCATTCTGCATTTGAGAGTAGGCACGATCTTGTATGCGGGGCATGTTGGTTGTGAACTATGAACAGTCTTTATGAAACCTGAAAAAGATTTGTGAAAACAGCCTCTAATAAAAATCACACATGCTTCATAAAACACTGCTTGATAGATATCACTTGCACCATTAAGAACTAAACGACAAAGGATGTAATTTCAGTTCTGGCATGCAATATTAATCGAAAGCCTTTAAAGCATCTTGCTGATGGGAACTATGACAACATGACATTGAAGAATTATGGACTAGAAACATCTATCTTAATCAGATTTTCAAAGTAAATGCCATAAAATAGAAAGTTATTTTATCTATTTTCACAGGGTCACATCATATATGGTAGATAGCTTTTCAGCTTGTTTATTCTAAAAATACCAGAGAAAAAAAATCTCTATTCTGAGTAAGCTTAAAGTTCATTTCATAAACTTCACTTTTTTGTGAAAAGATACTTTATAGGTATTGAGAAGATTGTTGAAAACTGAAGGCTTCTCTTTGCTACAATAAGATTTCTGAAACATTACAGAGAACTGAATTCTAAAAGATAGGGGATTGTGCACTGGTAATATCAGTCTGAAGTTGTTGAAGGGAAATACTTTGCTAAATGGATGCAAAGTGGAAAGACAAAATTACAGGTGTGCCTGTAACCTGAAGTAGCATTCCTGCAGATAGCATGTCAGAATAATTTAGCTGAAAGAGACTGACAAAAATATTTTTCTTCCTTTTCTAAAGACTACATTTTTATACTTTATATGCACAATATATTTCTGTTTTCCATTGTCCATTTAAGTGGTAGAAGACAACTTCTGTACATGGTGTAGGAAATTATCAGCACATTTTGTGGTTGGAAATATCGATACTGTATGTTCAAGACTGTCCTACTATTTTTCAGGGAGCCTCGTGTACTCCTCTTGTGATCTGGTAGATCTTTGAACATTTAACTTGCACGCACCATGAGACTGCTCACGTTTCTCTGCAGTCAAAGAAGTCTTCCCTTTTACAGCAGAAATCATTATTTCTCTTTAAGAAGTAAAATAATGCTTAGGTTTTTGTGGTTTTTTTTTTGTTTTTTTTTAAAGTGTCGTGCATAACGGCATTCAGTTTTTATTTCTTTCAAGCTTATGATGCATAAAGAAGGCAATGCAGTCTTTGTGAGCACATCCTACAGTTGGATTTGCTGGTAGTTTCTCATTCCCAGGTAGCCTGACAGGTTGTCAGACCCTACAGGCAATGTACTGACGGGGAGACAAACATTGGTCTGCTTTGATCAACCAACTTGTATGACTTTTTCCCATCTTATATTATAATGGTATACACAGTCACACACCAGATACAGATGCATATCTTGATCAAAGTGTCCTTGTCTGTTCTTCACATTCTTGTCAACGCGGAGCTAGTACAGAAAAGAGTGCTTCAAGAGGTGAGCAGCGGTGGTGGGTTAATGGTGTTTTCAGTTGTGTGTCCGTTAATTGTAACAGAAACAGGAAAGGATAGTGCAGACTGATGGCACAGCAAAACGAAAGGGCTCTGTGTGGCAGCTGGCACTGTGTCACCTCATTACAGAATCACAGAATCACAGAATCACAGAATCACCCGGGTTGGAAGGGACCCCAAGGATCATGTAGTTCCAACCCCCCTGCCTAGCAGGGCCACCAAACATACATATTCAGATCAGGTTGCCCAGGACCCCGTCCAACCTGGCCTTAAACACATCCAAGGACGGGGCATCCACAACCTCCCTGGGCAGCCCGTTCCAGGGCCTAACCACTCTCCTAGTAAAGAACTTCCCCCTAACATCTAACCTAAATCTTCCCTCCTTCAACTTAAAACCATTTCCCCTAGTCCTGCTGTTGTCAGCCCTTTTGAAGAGTTTACTCCCCTCCTGGGTGTAGGTTCCCTTCAGGTATTGATAGGCTGCAATGAGGTCACCCCGCAGCCTTCTCTTCTCCAGGCTGAACAAGCCCAACTCCCTCAGCCTGTCCTCATAGGGGAGGTGCTCCAGCCCCCTGATCATCTTAGTCGCCCTCCTCTGGACCCTTTCCAAAATCTCTATGTCTTTCTTGTACTGAGGGCTCCACACCTGGACACAGTACTCCAGGTGGGGCCTCACAAGAGCCGAGTAGAGAGGGACAATCACCTCCCTGTCCCTGCTGGCCACCCCTCTCCTGATGGAGCCCAGGATCCCATTTGCCTTTTGAGCTGCCAGAGCGCACTGCTGGCTCATATTCAGTCTCTCGTCCATCAGGACCCCCAGGTCCTTCTCTGCCGAGCTGCTCTCAAGGACCACTCCTCCCAGCCTGTACAGGTGCCTGGGGTTCTTCCGGCCCAAATGCAAAACCTTGCACTTTGCCGTGTTGAACCTCATCAGGTTCACCCGAGCCCAGCCCTCCAGCCTGTCGAGGTCCCTCTGAATGGCATCCCTTCCTTCCACCGTATCAACCGCACCACTCAGCTTGGTGTCGTCAGCAAACTTGCTGAGGGTGCACTCAATTCCCTCATCGATGTCATTAATAAAGATGTTAAAGAGCACCGGTCCCAAGACAGACCCTTGGGGGACACCACTTGTTACCGGCCTCCACCTGGACATAGAGCCATTGACCACCACCCTCTGTCTGCGGCCTTTCAACCAATTGCTTATCCATCAGGTCGTCCACCCATCAAATCCACTTCCCTCCAATTTGGAGATGAGGATGTGGTGGGGGACCATGTCAAAGGCCTTGCTCAGGTCCAGGTAAATGACATCGGTCGCCTTCCCTTCGTCCACCAATGCCGTCACTCCATCATTCCTTGGCTTCAGCCTATGGCTTGGCTTCTTAAGCAGTTGGCAGGGCAAAGCCCATTTGGACATCAATAAGAATAAACAAATACTTGTGATTAACCACAAAATGACTGCATATGGTGGATAACCTTGGATTGCTACTCTAGCTTGTAGCAAATGACCAGAAAAGGAACTTTGACTCTTGCATGTAAAAGTACATGGAAGCAGTAATTCCTTGAAAAGACAGAGCTGCCTAATTGCAAATGAGCTCTTAAATAGTCCATTTTTCTCTAAACCTCTATTTTTGTTTCATCAATGAAGCAGGGTTTCTCACAAAGGGTACTCCTAGAAAAAAGAGCTCTGCAGAGAGTGGTTTGGTACCTTGCAGGAGTAGTGCAGGAGGGAGCTTGTTGTCCCCTTCCAACAGCAGCTGCAACACCCACACTCTTCTGTTTGTGGGGATTCCCAAGGTAAATCTTGCTTCTGTTTATAGTACTTCAGGATATGTATCCCTGTGCCAATTAGACAAATTCTGAGTCCAACAAAACTTTGGGTTGTTGTTTTTCGTTGTGGGTTTGGTTTGTTATTTTCTTTGAGGAAATTGAGCCAGTACTTATGGAAAGTACTTCTGATTGCTTGCAATCAGCAGCTAGCAAACCTGTGGCCAGTGACCTGGAAATAAAAGATTATCTTTCTTCTTTACCAGTTTTCTAGGGCATTCACTCTAGTCCAGCCACTTACCTAGTGTGTGTTGTGGATATATGTTCTCCTAAAGGGAGAGGAGAGAAGGAGAAAGCTTATTATAGAAAGAGTTGGCACTCTCACAGACATAGGTACTCAATTACATTCAGTTCACATTTGAAATGTTTATATTGTAACGGATGTCTTTGCTTTTGTGTTTGTCATGGAAACTCAAAGTTAATGTTAATTATACGCTATTAAGAATCCTCATCCTTATCAAATGGAAATCGCCCCTCTTTTTCCTGGATGAGTAGCTGGCTGACAGGTCTCAGTGATCTGTCTGTTACAGAAAGGCTAGCACATTAAATGTGCAACAGATTACTTTTTCTTGAAGCCTTAGTCTGCTTTTCTCTTTCTGAATTAACCCCTCTTCTCCAAATGACAGTAGATACTTGACGTGCCTCTCTCTCTCTCCTTACTTTTTACTTTTGCACAGGCATTCTTCTATGTTCTTTTGTGTGCTGTTTGAATTCAGTAGCAATTAAATAATTGCTACACTAAAATTAATGAAATGTAAATTACTTTTTGGAAAAGAAAAAAGTTACTGAGAAAGGCTGGCGAGTGCGTGTAATTTACTTCTACAATAGAAATGGCTGCTTTGCTTCAGTGATGCTCCCGAGGGTAAATAACAATTTTAATATGTTTTGAAAAATTCATACAACTGTAGTAAGACAGCTTTCCACTGAATTTCTTATGATTTCTCTGAGTTCTGTATGTATGTTGACAAGCATAATGATCTGATGTTACCTTATGCTGCAAATGCCTTAAAAATCAGAGAGTTTTTTGGTAGTACCTGGACAACTTGAATGCACAAGCTGATTGCTGGGCCAATTTACGTTTGCTCCTTTCTGCAAAAATCTCTGGAAGATGAATGGGGTTGCTCTACAGTCGTTGAAGTCCAGACAGAACAAGAAAGTTCCAATTAAAACTAAGCATTTTCAGACAGAAATCCAGCATTACCTATACTTGCTTAGTTTTGGAGTAAACCAGCCATTTCCATTGAGATTAAGTCAATGGAGATAGCATTTAAAATCCAATTTAAAGCAAAGCAACTGTAACTTTCTGCAATATCTCTTAAGTATTTCAGTACAGTTATGATTTAGCAGATTTGAATGCTCTTTCTTCTTCCAGACGCTGCTAAGGCAATCCCTAGTAAGCGAGGGCCTGGCCGAGTCCCCATACCTTCTGTTTTTCCCCTAGCCAGGAGAAGGTTTCTCTTTAGAATTCATGTTTTCCAACATGCTGACTAGCAGAGAGGAAGACGGAGTTGAAAGGTCTTCATACTGACTATTATAGTATGTGCAGAAGTATTTTTGCCAGTCACTGATGCTGTAGAGCTCAGAAGACATGCATCTAACCCATGAAACTCCCACTGTCTTTATCAATTCTCTAATTTAATTTTAATAAGCAAAAATCCAGTGCTGTTCAGTATGCTGTACTGGTTTCTCAGGAGACCGGAAAGAACCGCTCAACATCTAAGCCTCAGTTTCCCTGCAAATACAATGAGAATATTTTAATTAACATCACAGTGATGTTGAGAGGCTTAGTTATTATGTAAAACCCGAGTAGCTTTGTGTAAAAGCTGCAATAATGCTGAAAGCAGTTCTTTAGCTATTAACTCCACAAAAGAGGAGCATAACAAAAGGGAACCTGGCTCAGGCAAGGGACTGGTGTGATGCTTGTCTCTTCCTCAGAAATCAGTAAGATTGACATATCTGTTAGAAATTGTGCAGTGATGAAAAAAACGGTGGATTCAGGAAATCTGGCAAGTGGAAGAAAAGATCGAAAGAGCAGTCCTCAGTGATCTCTCATTCAGATTGACAACACAGCACTGAGGAAATTCAGAGGAATATAGATTGTAGCTCTATTGACTTACAGGAAAATCTAACCTTGTTAGGCTCAATTCTGCCTGTGCCTCTTATACAATTAGAAGAACCATACATCATTGCAAATTCTGCTGGCGTTTCTGATTCTGCGTAGGCTCAAGATATCCTGCCAATTGAACTTGCCCTCAGACACTAGAAAATGTCACCTAGAAGCATCCTGTGGAGCGAGGCAGCACTTTCCAGGTCTTGTGGTCTTCACAAAGAAACACTTGCTAAGCTCTTCTTGTTGGCTTCTAGCCTGCGCCTTATGGTTACTAGCCCATCCTCCAAACTCTTAATTTATTTTATATACCACACTGTAATTTCAGTGTCAGAAATGTGTATATGTTAAAAAGCAGAAGGGCTTTGTAGATTCACAGTAAGTGTCTGGGGGAAATAATCATAACCCCAAACAGAGGCCTGAATAGCTGGCCTGTGGGCTGAGGAACAGTCTGAGTACTCCAACATGTAATCTGTGTACTTTCTAGAGCTAAATATTTCTTCAGAAAGGTCATAAGTAACTTTTAACCTGTCCATTCCTCCCTAATAGTAGGGGGAAGGTCTATCTGTGATACTCTGCGTATGGCCATCCTCTTCTGTGGAGAGTAACATTAGTTTTGCTTCCTTGTGAGCAGAAGGTGTTGCTAGGTCCTTAGTGCTAAATTGTAGCGAGACAGATTAAGAGTGATTTTTCAGCTGGGATTTTAAATAAGATGAGGCATCAAAAAAGGGGAATGCCAGAATAACAATCTGCATAGTAGGAGCTGGACAAGGGAAATCCTTGTAGTGCTTTACACCAAGTTGTGGTGAGTAAGAGGGTCAAAAAGAGGAATAACAAAGAGAAGTTGTGTCTGTAGAACCATTTCCATTAATTAGTTTCTATGATTGAAAGTAAACAAATGAAAAGGATTTCATTTCACTTGGGGTTTTTTTCTGTCTTGTAATTAATCTTTTATATGAACATAAAGTTACATGAGTACATGCCTCTTTTTACAAATGTGTATTTTTATATATTTATATTACACACGTGCTCCTATGTATTTATAGCTAAGATAGGGACAGTTAATCTTTCACCAGCAGATAAATAGATTGTAATATAAATGTGATCAAATCTTAGGTAGGCATGGGCCAAAAAACTTCTGCTAAGCTTTGGTCTACATTACCCTTTAACTGGTCTACTGGAATGTGGGATTCAGACCTGTGCAGTGACACCCATTGTGTCAGTTTTGGTAATGACAAAACTGGGTTGTACCCTTCCCAGTTGATCATTCTTTGTGACTGTTAGTGCTCTGGTGTTGAAAACTTCATTGGCTGAGTAAATTATCTCCGTGACAGAGTCAGGCATTGCTGTTGTTCATGACAGACATCACATGGATCACAGAGGAAAGCTGGAAAGGAGAGCGGGCTTCCTGGAAAAGGAGTGATTCCAAAGGCTGTGCTTTCTGTCTAAGTTCAGCATGTCTATTTCTTATCATTCTTAAAACTTCTGTTTGCAGCATGAGAGATTATTTGCTGTAAGGTATTTTTATAATAGTCACCCACAAGTTACTTGAAATATCTGCTTGAACAGTTACTTTCTGTGCTTTCTGTACAGCTGTATTATTGGTTTGATAACAATTTGCAGTCATAACTAGTTGGAAATAGAGGATCTCTTACAAAGATCAAACAACTTATTTCCTGCTGTCACGTGAAAGCATTTACATTGTGAGCAAAGTGCATGCCCTTTACCTTCTGCTTTGTTGAAAACTTGCATTTATGTTGCCTTGTTTTACTGCATTACTTTAGGAAATAATAGGTGGCAATTTTAATCCCATCTTGTTAAGTGTTACGTTTTTAAGTGTCATCAGTCATCCCTAAATGATTCCAAATGGTGTTCCTGATGTTTTTTTGTGTTCCTTGTGTCATATGGCAAGGTTTGTCTTCAATTGATGATTTATTACCTGCTGATTACACAGAACAGATTGTTAGAACCTAGCATTGCTGGAGGTACTTGACTGTGGGCTTTGTTGTTCTTTGAAGCTTTGTTTTCAAGCTTTATGGGTGCTGTGTGCTTTGGTTAAGTAAAAAAATATATATATTTCCTCAGCTGTTTAGACGCCTGGCTCTCTGATCACCTGTGACATACTCCAAAATGGAGTTCTATTACATAGTGTGAAATTGGAAAATCTGTTGTGTGTGTGTTCTAATGGATGTGACGGTCATTAAGTATATGAGTCTTCTGACGTTGTAATCAGATGTGATTCAGTCTGTTAAATATCCATGAAGCAACATCTGCTTCACAGAGTGACCTTCTGCTAAAGAATACTTAGCATCTATTAGCAGATCATAGTGCAGAGCTGCCTTATTTGGAATGCACTAAACTAGAGTAGTCTACTGCTGTTTAGCAACTAGCTTGTAATAATTTATTGCAGTTAAATAAAGCTTAAAAAACTCCATTAAATAATTACAGGGATTATAAGCATTTCGAAAACCTTTGTGTTCTACTGAAATTACCCATTTAATTTCAGGGTTGGTTTGTTTAAAAAAAAAAAAAAAAAAAAAAAAAAGCTGAAAACTAAAGGCACATTAGGGGATCTGTCAGATGCTGTTTTCCGTAGGTGTTAATAAAACCAGATTTAAAAAAAAAAAAAAAAAACCTGAAACAAATTAAAACCAAAAGCAATTTTACCATCTGTTGTATATTAATTAGAACTTTGTGTATCAAGGGTAAATTCTCTCTTCAAGAATGTCACTGAATGTCTGCTAATAAAATAATATGCAAATATATTAGACGATAGGATCATATTGAATTTCACATTCTGCTTTGGATGTAGCAACTGCTGAGACGCTGTATAACGAACTTTTAATTTTCTTTCTTCTTAGAACAACCTCCAAATAACCAAGGCCAGTCGACCCTGCAGCCTTTGCCACCTTCTCACAAGCAACATTCAACACAGCATCACCCATCCATCACCTCACTTAACAGAAACTCACTGACAAATAGGAGGAATCAGAGTCCGGCCCCGCCGGCTGCTTTGCCCGCCGAGCTGCAAACCACACCTGAGTCAGTCCAGCTGCAGGACAGCTGGGTCCTTGGCAGTAATGCGCCACTGGAAAGCAGGTAATTACTTAGGTACTACTACAGACTGGCATTTATGAAGAAAATATTTAACTTGAAAGATAGCCAGCAGCTAATACTTCCCCTTATTCAGCAAATAATGCTGAAAACTTTTCAGTACCAAACTATCTTGCTCCAAAAATCCAGAATGCCACTTTTTCCCTTGTGATGTTTATGGCACAGTAATTGGATGCGGAAAATATCTTAGTTTTTCCAGATGAGCATTCTCCTTCCTGTTCATCATTTGTGACTTTTGACTGTTTGAAGAAATGTCTTGTTTTGCTTAACAGAAATGTTCTGTGTTAAATATACGCTGTCATACATGTCAGATGTGAATGAACTTTCAGTAATGCTTTTTAACTCGAGTGCTTGGTAGCTTTCAAGGAATACCTATGTGAGACAGATGTTTTCTAAACTCATCTAGGGTTTGATGAGACCAAAGAATCGCTTCATTCTGCTATGATGATTAATTTGTTCCCATTCTTTTTTGTCTTTTACAATTGATAGCTGGCTCTAAGAAGGGAGCAACTAATATAAATGGTGACATGCTTCTGTAGATGCAGAATGATGTATGATGCAGAATGATCTATTAAAAAAAAAAAAAAGAATTATAGGGCTTACTGGCACAGAGCTGAATTTACCTACAGTGATTAATTAATACTCATGAAACAGTCAATCAGCACTAATTTTTTATTAGCATAAGCCATAATATTCCAATTTAGTCATCAGAACTGAACATTTACAACTATATTGAAGCTGACAGTAATTCTTGAAAATATTTATGAAATCCCTTTAGTTCATTCTTTGAATCCTTTTAGCTTATGATTTGCAGTGAAATAATAATAGTCCAACTGATTTTGAGTACTGATCAGAGCATACGTGACCTAAAGATTTTCTGTTAGGTTGTTTTGTGTCCCTACAGATGTTTCAAGCAACTCTTGTTTGGAGCGTAGGTCAGCTCCCCAAAACTAAATGCTACTGCAATGCTTAGCGTGCTTTAGCACTGTGAAACAGGATTCCTTTGAAAGGGATTTCATCATTGTATTCACATAATTTAGTACATTTAGAAAATGTTCAGGATTTTTTAGAGCAAGAGTTTGTAGTGGACAAGAGCATAAAGTGTATGGATGATTTCAGGATGCTTGGTTGATCGTCTGTGGACAGATAAGGTCTTTGATATTTGCTTTCATTGCCATGTCTATTTTCACTGTTTTTATAAATGTACTAGAATGAGAATACCACTTTCGGTCTCGATTAAGTATTTTTTGTCAAAGAGATACTTTTAATCTTTTAAGTGTTCTTGATGAGAAGCTAAGGATGTTTGAGTGTTCGTGTTTTGAACACTTGTACCTGAATTGAAGTGTGAAAGTTTCATGTTAAAACTGAGACAGCTTTACTGTAGTTTCTCTAATAGTATCACCTGGCTGGAAAGCTTGAGGTGAAGAACTCGTCATTGATTTTTCTCTTTTTGGTTGAAGTTCCCGACTGAGTGTGATTCTTAGTCTCAATTTCAGCTATATTAACAACTTTGTGATAGGTTTCTTCCTTCATCCATTTCTCAGCCTAAAAGAAAGTTTATTTCATCCTTGGCAATATTTTAGCTTATGCCCATACTCAGCTTTTCTTTTTTTTTATCTTACTTAGATGACTGTCATTTAGAGCTACAGAATGTGAATGTCAGCATATATACATTGCTATCTTTCTCTCTCTATAGGCTCATATTGGTGATGGGTGGCATAAAAATGAAATACAGCTTGCTGTCGCATATAGCTGGATAGTGAATAGGATGTTTTTGTACATGCAGGTGGGAAGGATATATTTGCAGAACCTGAGAGAGGTTTCAGTCTCAATGATTTTGTGGTAGTAAAATGGATGACTTTCAAGATATATATTCTATAACATTGCTTTCAGTTGTATATTTGATAGAATATGCTGTAATTTGGTTCTGCATAGTGCTAATACTTCTGTGCAAAGCATTGCTGTTAGTTTGTAAATGGATGAACTGTAAACTGATAGATTAATAAAGTCCAATCAAAATTCTAGTATTTTGTAAAATATAAGAATAATTTTATGGTGGTCTGAAACCACAGCTTGAATTGTGTGTGCTTCTTGCATCTTTGATGCCATCTTTAAATGACAGCAAGCTTATGCAGCAGTAACAAAAATTGACCTCTCTCTTCTGAGACTGAGAACTGCTCCAAAGGTAATGTCTGCTATTTTAATATGTTGGCCCACATCAGAGACATATGTAGGTGGTACGACAGTAGAGTTGAACCTTCCCACCAGTATTCCATTACGTTTTGTTGTCGTGTGACAGGCGGCAGCAGAGGAAGTACATACGAAGCAAAGGGGTGGAATTGAATTCTTCCGTGCAGAAAAAATGGCACCCACTGGCATTCATCAATGCTTTCTGAACATATAGGGAGACCAAACATTGGATGTGAGCACAGTGAGGTGGTGGGTGGTGCATTTCAGCAGTGGTGGTGGTAGTAACAGTAGATCACCTCCACTGGTGTGGATTCTTAGGAGCATGGCATGCAGGCTCCTGTGCATCACTGGCAAAAAAATGCATAACTGGTGGTGGTGACTGTGTTGAAAAATGGCATTTCATAGGTGAGAATCTGTACTGTCAAGTAGTGTTATTGTGCTCTTTGTATCAGTTGTTCTTTCCATGGAAATAAATAGGATAAATTACTTTCAGAGCAATCTATGTAAAATGAGCTTTTGGAAACAAAAATATATATTTCCTGCTGGTTTTTTTTCTGCCTTCTTGCAGGCTGCAGGACATTTCTCTTGGACATTTAATGATATCTTGCTGCAAGTTGGCTTCAGCTAGGGAAACCAGCGCCAGTTAACAATAGTAACTTGCAAAGGAATATGAAGCAGGAATATATGTATATGTGGCTTCACATTTTGTTCTTTGAATTATATGCTGGACACAGCCAAAATCATACAAATGCATGAATAGTTGCTAGGGGTCTTTTATATCATAAATGACAATTAAGTAATTAAATATTAGTATTTGTTTTTCTTACCATGGACTTTAAAATTTAGTACTGCATTTTTTAGATTTAGCACTTCTATTATTCTATGCTTCTATTATTCTATAGATTCTTTAGATTTAATAATGTACTCTCAAGCATCAAGATCATTACTTACATTTTTGTGGCTTTGCTTTCAAGGAGAATCTAAACGACTGAGATTTAAGAATACTTAGTAAATCACTTCTTTAGATGCTTTCTTTGTTAAATCTTTGCTGAGTTTTTCCTGATGTACTATCAATTACATAAACCAGAAATGAGCAGGGGAAGAGTATGTCATCAATTTGTTTATAAAATCAAGCTAGTATCATTTCTTAGGCAATATTTTATTAATTTTAGACTGGCTATCTAAGATGAATTGCCAGCAGGGGAAAATTTACATATTCCAGCCCAGGAATAAATTGGAGAGTAAATAAAAATCTGAGAATAAGTCTTTACACAAATTTAGTCAGAACCTGTGCTGAGCAGTGTGTGAACTTTGTGTTCTCTTGCTTGGCTTGCTGCGTAACATAACTAGTGTTAAGAAAGAAGGCGGTTTTATATAATGGATTGAGAACGTTTAATAGAAATTATTGAAGAAGCTAAGTAGTTTTCTCACAGTTCATACTGATATCATATAGTCTTCTCTTACCCCTAATTTATTCTTAAAAGTGGAATAGGTGGATGCATTACTGTATTCAGTTTTCTGGTAATTTTACTGAGAAGAAAGATGGAAAAGTCTGAAAAAATGCTTGATGACTGAAAAACAGCTCAGTATTTTGAAGCATTAAGTAAGGTTACTAGATTACCTCAGAGGTGACACAACCAAAACAAATTCTAGCATATGCTACTTCAGAAACATTTTACAAGCTTCATCCAAACTTCAGTTTACCATGCAGAGATTTTAGGAGCTCCTAAGGTGTGATGAGCTCTCAACAACCACCTGTCTTCATTGGGGTGGATTGCAGCACTTTCAATATTGATTAAGGTGGGAAAGAGTTTTCATAGCTTCCAGGGTACCCTTAAATCAATTTGTGTAAAGCCTGATTGATTTTCTGCAGAACCGCAGTAGCGCTGGAAGTTCAAGTCTGTTCAAAGCAGCTGTTTTATGCATTCCAACCAATAAAACAGTGTCCAGCTTAATCAAATTCAAAATTGTTTCATTATGTAAGTCTTGCAGGTTTTCACATTTGAACTTGATTAAAGATGTAATTTATATTAAAAATGAGTAGTGCGCAGTAAAAGCACAGTTTGGGAAAGGAATTCAAGTCCTGCTCACCTGAAGACCTTGAGTATTGTTTTGGCCATGTCATATTGCCAACCTGCAAAGAAAGAAAATGGTTCTTCATTTTACTTGGGTTGCTGGGAGAATGAATGCATTTTTCAAGACTGAGATTCATAACTGTGGAGACGGTAGATAACACAAACTTGAAATGTTATTCCGGGCAATCAACTAATACCATTTCTGATGTCTCAACTTGGACAAAAAAAAGTTGCTTCTATGTGACAAATTTCTTGTACAGTCATGATGCTACCTGTATCCAAGCCCACTGGCCCCATATGCTTGTAAGTTCCCCACAGTGTGAGTTATCTGTTGCATTAGATTTCTGCTTGATGTCTCTGGCATCCTTCTGGCACATGAGTCCTGTTCTGTCATCATGAAGACTTGCAATTTGAGCATGCTGTCTCTTTTGTCTCATGTCCTAGGCAAGCACCAGTAGAACAGATTTCAGTGTTATTTGCACAGAGTTACATGAGATAGTCATTTCTCTATTCAAAGAGGTGCAATTGTTGAAGCAAGCATGGATGCAAATTTAGGAAGAATTCCAAAGCTAATCTTTTCATTGTTTGAGTAATAAATATGCATCTTACAGCAGTAATAGTGCCTAGTCATGGGGATAAACTTTCATTTCTCACCATTCCCTGAGAGAGCTAACGTCTGGTGTGTCCTTTTCTTGCCGGGCTGCTGTGGGGCACCATGTGAAGAACATGAGATCTGCACTCCATGTCAGCTGCCCCTCAGCGTGTTGACTGGCTGTGCATTTTATAGTTCTATGTCAGTGCTTTCTCATCCAGCCAGGTCTTCCACAAAAGTAGCAGATCACCAAAGGGCAATGTCCCCCTAACAGTAGCCTGGTAATAAACCCTGTGTTAGCATGTAGTTCCAAGAACAGTCCGGAAGGCAGTTAAGTCCTGCGTTCAAAATGCAGTTGCAGTTTTTTTACATCCATGGGAAAAGAAAGTTATTTAATAGAATTAGTGAATTCTTTTTGTGGGATCTTCCCATTCATTAATTTGAAATTGCCACTCTAATTTCATCTTTTTGTATCTTTGTATGTAGAGAATTAGGAAATCAAGCAGTCCTTGCAAATGGTCATGACAACGTTATAGAGATGGATGTGTTTTCTCCAACATATCACGATAGCAGTTATGGGTATGTGACTCTAAGCGTTTGCATGATGCTAACTGTTGCCACAGAAGGCAAAATGTGATTTTTTATTTTTTTTTTTTCATAGCCTGTTTGCAGTGGTCAAAAAAAAAACCCGTCTGAAATAGACTTTATCGTCTCTATATCGTTTTGGTTGGGTTTTTTTATTATACTTAAAATAATTTGTCATATAGATTCGTAGTAAATAAAAATCGATGAATTTTGACTGCCAAATGTAGTCACTTTCACTTAAGAAAACAGAGGGGCAGTGGAGGTTGTATTAATTCTCTGTCCTGCCTGATTCTGCAAGCTGTTGCAAATTATTTGCATGGTTTTCTATTTGCCTGATCTGATCCTTAGTTTGTAACAGCTTCCTATTTAACGAATGTTTATGTTAGAAATATTGTGACGTACTATTGAAGCATAGGCAATGATCAAATGAAGGGTTACTTTCTTAAATAGAATTGTGCATTTCATATGAAATGCTTTGAGCAGTTGGTTTGAAATTTGAACTGCTGAGTGATAGATAGATAAATATGTAGGCAGGTACTGCTGATATTTTTTTTAAAAAAAGAAAAAAAAAATTCCATTCTTAAAATTAACATTTTAGTTCATTTAAATCAAATTTCTGTTATGTAACTGTTCCATGTCTGTTTATTTTTTCATTAGTATCTGTCCTCTATTCAAACTGCAATTTGCTTGTTGTCTACCAAATCAGCGCACACAGTTTCTGACACCCTCCATTCTCTTCCCCCCACCCCCACGAAAAAAAAAAAAAATCCTGACAAAGCAATGTAATTTCTGGTGAATTCCAGCCTGCTATTCATCACAGTATGTTCAGTTTTGAAAATAATCTTTAATCATATTTGCCTTTCTTTCCAATGGTAGGATAAAAATTAGGACTTTGTCCAAATTCTGTTTTGCTAATTTTAAATCTTAAAATAATCAAGGTGAGTTACTATTTGATTGAATTGAGGATTTATGCATCAGCTTGCTAATAATTAATTAATCTGTAAAATCTGTTGACACTATGCATTGATCTGTGTCACGTTCCAAAAAGCCCTTAAAATTTCCCTTAGATACAAATTGAAATCAGCTGCAGTAAGAGAGTTGTATGCTTAAATTCAGTTAATGATTTTCAGCAAACTCAAAGATACTGCAAATATTTGCAGGGCGACTATTTCTTGTTAACTAAAAATATTGAGTACTGTATTAAAAAAAAAATTAAAAAAAATAAAAAAATAAAAACCACAAGCCAAATAATACTGTTCCCTGTAGATCAGTACCATGGAATACTGATTTGGATGTGTAATTGCTGAAGCAAAGTTAATGGAAACGTGCCTGCTTTATGCTTTATACGTTTGCAATGGGACTGCCAAATGTAGATATTTTGGCAAATGGGGACTGTATTACATGAAATTCTTGTTGGTTTATGCTAGTTCAGGTAGCAGTACAATGAAATTTATCTTGTTTGTGATCCCTTCACTTTGAAAATTATGCTAGCAGGAATCATTTCATGGCATGAAAGTTGTCCAGAGATAATAACATATCAGTTCCAACACATAATAGATTTGAAACTGCAGTATGCTTTCAGCATGAAGATTCAGTTTATCTATCTTGCTAACATACTGTGTCACAGCTAGAATCATTATATATTTGTTTCTCTGCTTTCATGTCATGTGTGTGTTACATTATGGTATAGTATTTCTTAGTTTGTGTGACTTACAGAGAGAATATTAATCTAATGAATTTGACAATTTTAGTGTTAATAGTGATAATAGGAAAAGACACTTTGCATAGAAATTCTAATGATTCATATGCCTAGATCATAGGAATAGTTGTTTATAGCTTTGAGATATTCATATTTGTGCACTATGCATTAATTATGATAATTCAGCTAGAAATCACAAGTTATTTTAATGGTCTGTATTGTAGGCTTTCCTTGGTATGGTCGCTCTTTTCCCTAATGTGTAAAAATGTTTGTATGTGTCTTGACAAATCAGTTTAGCTTGAAGTAAAGAGCCTGCTGTTCTTTTACCTAACATCTCTCTGAGTTACCAAGGTATCCTATTAGAGTCTGGGAGAAGAAAACATGCTCTATCAATGAATGACTGTATTTAGATCTCTTGCAGAATCTAAATAAATCCTTTACATTTCCAGTTATTTATAGAATTGCTTCAGCTGCTGAACGTTTAATTTTTTACAAGGATAGGATCTGAAAACCTGTTGTACTCCAGAGCCTTATTTCCAGGGATTGCAAAGACTGGGGATATTTTTCATGTGCTGGGGAGGATGTTCAGGGAGTTCGGTTTTAAAAAGTGGCCAGACTGTTACAAGGCCATGTTGAAATAGATCAAGAGGGATAGAAGTTAGGAACACAGAGTAGGGGGAGAAATCTTGATGTGTCTGGGTGCAAAAGGAGTAGGTGTAGCTGTACAGATGGGTAGGGTGTATTAGTTCAGGAGAAACTACTTTGCTGGGCAAGGTAAATGCTATAGCGTCAGGGACTGAGTAGGATGAAAACCAAAATTGTTCTATGACCTTTACTGTTTGTGAGTGCTTATGAAATCCCTTTGAATAGCACGTAACTCATCGCCTACAGGATAGTCTCAAGATAATGAGAAGCCTTGGCTGCTGGTGTACATGTCATAGAAGAGAAGCTAGGAATCGTCACGCTCTAGACTTTCTATCTGTGGTGTTCTTTGCATTGAAAAGCTTCTTGTTGACAATCTCTGAATTTTCTTTAAATTTATCTTAAATTAATTTAAATTTTTATTAAATTTAAAAAAAAAAAAAAAGCAACTGCGTTTCAATAGTAAACTTGGTAAAAGACAGTGAAGCAGTATTGAGTTTGGTGAAAGAGTAAAAGACAGTGAAGATAAACATATTGTAGGTTACAACATCTTTTTACAGTTACATGCTTGCAGTTGAGCATGCCAGCCCAATCAGTGCAACTTAAGTTGTACCAGAAAATAATTTCAACAGAGTCTGCGAATTCTTTCAATCACATCCAAGTGAGTAAGAAAATGTTACCAAATACTGTGACAAAGCCGAGACCTGAATGACTTCATAATATCAAAATCCAAGGTCTCAGTTAATGTTGGTTGTGCAGTGAGAAGTCCAGCTCAAAAAAAGGCATCCAAAAAATGGATGTTATTAAAAGGATAGCTGTCATTCTGTCTGAGCACAAGGTGTGATCCTCTGCCTTGCTGAATCTCTGAATGCTGATCCAAGTCTTTTTGCAGGTTTTGGTATTTTGCATATGGGACAATGTGCAAGTGTAGTATATAAGTTCCCATCAAGGAATGATAAGAGCCTAGAAGATAGGAGTGATAGGTGCATCACATGTATGTGTGGAGTTGCCAGGTTGGTGGCAGTGGCTCTAACTCAGGTTATGACAGTGCTGTCACTGCAGTGACATGAATCTGGCTGTTTGAGTGACTGCTGGTAGAGCAGTAGTGGCAGCACAGAGTTCAGCACGGATTATCCCAGGCTCTGAATTGCAAGGAAGCTGCAGCTATGAGCTATAAGTGAGCTGAGGTTCACAGATCTATGATGATGGAAACTTCAGCCCGCTTGCAGCTTGAGGCAGAATCAGATCCTTTCAGCCAGTGGCAGAATAGTATTTCACTCCTTTAACTTCTCTCTGATTTTTGGCTCCTTTTAAAATGTCCAAGTAGCCCAGTCAAGTCTTCCTACTGCAGGTGAAATTGCAGCTTCTGAATTAAACTGTTGGGTAAATATCACAGCTCTGAGATTCTCTTAAACTGCATTTGCTTTTTTGAAATTGTCTCAGTGTGTACTTCAAGGCATTTGCAGAAATTGCTGTCTCAGATTACTAAAGACAGCAAAAGATACTGAAAGAGATTAGATGAGTGCTTGTGTTGTGCCTTTCTTCTTTGATTTTTTTCTTCCCTTGCAAGCTTAATTTATTCAATATTTCAAGAGAGGATCTAGTCAAGATTAGAGTTCTTCATCTCAGAGACCTCTCTCTCTCTCTCTGTCTCTCTCTCTCTTTCTCAGTTGGGATATGATTCCAGAAGAGCAGAGGACAAGATGAGGAACTGTAATATAAATCCTTAAGCTCACTTGAACATTTCCAGTCCTCAGTGTAAAATTCAAATTCTTTCTTTTAACCTCCCATTCTTTGACGAGATGAGAATTGGAGTAGCACAGGCACGTCCCCAGCCCAGCTCTTCCTGTGCCATCATGGTGGCAGCTCTGCCCTAGGCACGCAGCCATTTCTTAGTACTAGCTGAACCTCAATGTGTCATCGGTACTGTGTGCTGAAACCAGGGCATGAAGATGGCGGCAGAGGGGCAGTCTGACAAATTGGCTTCTGACATGGAAGTGTGGATGAAGCAAAGGGATGAAATTGAATTTCTCCATGCAGAAAAAATGCACCCACTGACATTCAGTTATGCTTTCTGAACTCTTCTGGAGACCAAACAGCGGATGTGAGTGCAGTGATGCAGTGGGTGGCACGTTTCACAGTGGCAACAGTGACAATCAGTCACATCCGCTGGTGCAGATTGTTATGAGCACAGCATGCAGGTTCTTGTTCATTGCTGGTGAAAATGCATAGCTGATGGTGGCGACGGTGCTGAAAAATAGTGTTTTGTAACTGAGAGTTTACCCTGTTTAATAGAGCGTCATTGTGCTCTTTGTATCACTTGTTGTTTGGAGTAACCTTTGCAGATGTGGCCCTGAGCCGTTCACTCTGTGTGGCCCAGACGAACCAAAAAGTTGGACCCCCATGTGTAGCACAAGTACTATCACTACCCAGAAATTCAAGAAGGGGCTGTCAAGGCTGTTCCCAGCAGCTGGTACCCGCTTCTGAAGTGAATATCAGCAACAATGATAGTGGCCACATCACTTACTGTAACTTAAATGGAAGTCAATTTTAAAGTTAGACTTCCAAGAAACCCAGAAGAAGCTTGTAAGGAGAGTTGAGTCAATTCATATTGTTTGAGCAATATATGAATCTAGTTTCTCTCTCTTCTGTAGAAGAGGCAAGTAATGGGACTATGCTGCAGAAAAGAATATGAGTAACTAAAACTGTGCCAGATTCTTTGCTTGCCCATGCAGCATCTTTACATCTGATTCCTCTGCTCACTTCTGCAACACAAAGTGCAGCTGAGCGTTGTCTGTTTCCCTTGCTTATCGTTACAGAGCGCAGCATTGCAGAGAGGAGCACAAAAGAGCAGACTCAGGACAGCCTGATTATTCTGATTCTTTTGATCCTAGATATGTGTGTATATGTATGTATGGGTGTGTGTGTGTGTATATATATATATATATCTACATCAGTGAAGTGAAACTCCCTTTCTTGGGAGAGAGCTATCTGCTCTAATCTCAGTTTGGAAGAATTATTACTAGGATGTTTACAAGTGCCGTGTGCGTACTATAGCTCTGTATTCTTATTTATGCCACTGAGAATGTGGATACTTTCAAAAGGAGAGAATTATTCCTGCACTCCTAAAGACAAGAAGCTTTGGACTGTGGCTTTCAGAGCCAATTGAGGTGTACTTGTGTTTGGGTTTCTGTTGGAAGCTTCTGCTGCAGATTTCCATGCCTCACTTCTCCGGTCTTTCTTTAGCAGCAGCCAGCAGTAACCTGTCAGGGAACAAATGTGGAAGAACACACAAGACTAAGGAAGACACTCTCAGCCCTGCTAGTTTTTTTTTCTTTCTTGGCTTCCAGACTTTAGTTTATAAAGAAAGTGGGTCCTCAGTGTAAACTCAGCCAAATTCAAGCAGGTGTTACCATGTGTAAAGTGTTTCTCTGAAACATTTGAATAAGCTGTTAGAAGAGGCTTATCTCCAGTTCCCACAGATGTTTCCTCTGTTTATGCATATGGATAATAGTTTTCCTCTCTTTCTGTCTTTCTCCCAAACTTGGATCATCATTTTATCTGATCTGATCTTGGAGCTTTTTCTAGGATTATTCCGCTCAGAGAAAACAGAAATTCACTTTTTTTTCTATACAATTTGTTATTGCATTTCTGCAGAGAAAACAAAATAAGACAAATTCACAACATACTGTAGTTTCTGTGCTGGCTTGGATTTACGTTAAATGCGGCCATGTGATTCTGTGGAAGTCAGTCATAAAGCAGTGCTGAGGGCAAACACCACCAACTACAAGGTTTCATCTCAGACAAGTGTTAACAGAAGATGAAGACAGGCATAAAGTGCTCACAGAGAAACAAAAATCCAATTCCTCTTGGAACCTACTGGGAATGCTGATCTCATGCATCAGTGAACCAGAGTTCATATGAGACCTAGCCAGTAATTTCTGTTATCTCTTTTACATCTTCTTTGTAACGTCAGTCAGCAGCGATTAATCTTCTCATTCCATCTGCTTCTTCAACTCAGTGCAAGGAATCAGATTTATTGATGTGATCTATCCATTAGTGAACCAGGCTGAGCTCTCTAATGTCAAATGGCAGGTGAGGGTCATGGTCTCACTCAGAGAATCCAGATCCATCCAGAGTGAGTAGGGTCTGCCAAGAGCACCAGCCAGTAGATGCAGTGCAAGTGATTGATTGCAATCTCAGACTGCCGTTGTGTTTTTTTTTCTCTCCGGTTAATGGTTTCTGTGTGTTCTGACGGCTAATGTATCTAGTAGGGTATTTGTAAGCAGAGAAAGAGCGTGGTAATCCATTCCTGGGAGGGAAAAAATCAGCTGGTTTGGCTTAAGGAAAGTCAGGGAGAGATAAACACAAAAACTTACATGAGAGTTGGATCAAGTTAAGATATCTGCAGCCAGATGCAGCCAATACTCTTTTGGAGTTAATTCCTTAAGACTCGTTGATTTTTTTTTTTTTTTTTTTTTTTTTTTTTTCCAACAATAGTGGCAAATAGAACACTACATCTCCATAGAGACAGATGCATCCTATCTCTGCTTGTGTCAGGAAGGAAGCATTCAAGATGGAGAACGAGAGCTTCTATAACTCAGGAGTCTCTGTTATCTCTTGCCTACGCCCTTTGGAACCATTGGGAAAATAACAAGATCTGCTGTAGGTTCCCATATATCTTGCTAGCTTACATTGGCTTTGTGGTGCTGCCAAAGTTTTATACAAGGTGCTTGTATACTTTCAAAAAGTAGAATTACTGATTGCTGCTATTCCCCAAAAGGTAAATTATGAATTGTGACCATTTTTAGACAAAACCTGCTATTCTATTTTTTGTTCAAGTTAGCAAGCACCACAGCTGTATTCAATTCAAAAATAGGTTAATTACAGTTTCTATTCTAATACATTCAGTAATACCACTATACAACATGTCAAAATCAAGCCATTAGGATTACTATCCCTTTCTGAGTAGTAAAGTCCTATCTCCTGAAGTACTGGCCCTGAAGTTTATATCACCAAGACATAAATTCTCTAAAATGTACATTTCTCTCAGCGTGTGTTCAGCTGAGGTATTTTCAACAGAAGTTTTTTCCACTACTTGAGGATATCAGAATATGATTGATGTGTACCCACTTTTAGGTGTCTGAGGTGCAGATATACTCTATCATGCCTCGGAGCGAATCCAGTGTAACAGATTGAGGACTGCAGCAAAACAGATAAGAACATTTACCTCAGCTTGCTTACAAATTTATTTCTTGGTGTAGTAATGTCCACAGATTCAACACTCCTTAGAGGTGAATAGATATTTTTTAATAGAAGGAGCTGTGGCAGATTTGAGTTAGTATTTGAGGAGAGATCAGCCTGTGTCCATGGTATAAAAATGGGTGTGCTCATTTTACTAAGTGGTTAGCTTGTGATTACAGAAGACAGAATGACTTCTTCCTCAATTGGAAAAGTTGAGTAAAATGCAGTAACTGTGTATCCAACAGTAGCCTCCTATGCTGGCAATTGCTTGTTATGTTCAGGTTTTTTTTCCTCAAATCACAAAGACAACAAAGGAGTCAAAGTTATAAAATTGGTGGCCTTCTTACTTACACAAAGTAAAATTTCAGAGACTTGCAGATATACTCATGTATCTCATCTGGAGATCTGTTGGTACCAAAAGGTAAAAGAGCCATATCCAAAAATGAACATTAGGGAAGGGTTTTCTTTCTTCTTTCTCACCACGAGTCACTTTCTTTTCTGTTGTCTTCCAGACGTTGGTTTTGTTGTATACTGCACCAAAACAGCAGGTATCTGAAAATAGCTTTTCTCAACTCCATAGTTGCTTTTGCCTGACCCTAAATCTTCCTTATTTTGCTTTAAGCAATTACTTTTTAGTATCTTTATATGTTCTGCTCTAGAATGAAAAATGAATCAAAGAGTAATTTTATAAAAATGTTGTTTTTATGTACCACAGGGCAGACACTACATACTCATTATAAAAGAACAAGGGAACGATCAGTTGAATTTAAATTGAAATTGATGGAAGAAAACACATTTTGACACAATGCATGTTTAGTCTACACAGCAGAATACCACAAGACTTGAGTAGAAGCCTGAGTTTTGAACAATTTATAGACATCAAACTACAACTGGATAAGTTGTTTGGAAGACTTTAGTTGTGCAGTTTGTATTGTCCTCTTCTAGACAGGATGTTGTCCCTGGTAATCTACCCTGCTGTTGTAAGGATTTTTTCTGCTTATTTGCTTTACTATTAAATACGTAACTGTTCTCCATCAAGTAGATCTTTCTTCTATACAATTTTTTGAAGCAAACTAACAAGCTTGTGTTACCACCTGTGCTCATAGGAAACTTCCCCATGCACTGTTTTTCAGCCAGAGATAACTTCAAATTCCCAGGAAAGGGAGAATTTCTAAGAAAAAAGGATGACTTCTGCAATGAAATCTTCTGAGCGTTAGTGTTTCCTTCCTCAGTGGTGTGTAATGATTGGAAGAGCTACATGGAATTAAGACCATCATGAAATGATAGGACAGTAATTAGGGCAATATAGAAGACAGCACTACAAGAAAGCCTCAGTCTGCGATGGTATTTTGTGTGCACTGACACCACGTGCTTTGTTTTTTGAATCACGGAAGTGTTTCTATTAAGAAACATGACCAAACTAATTGATTTTTTTGCATTCCAGATTCCTTAAGTGCTAATTGTACATGACAGTACAGTAGGTTCAAATATATGGGAAGGAGGGATTTGGGTTTTTTAAGGACATACATTCTAAATATGGTTTTATTCTGAATTGAAGATATTTTATCCGTAAGATGAGAGGAGTGTTTTGGTTTTGTGTATTCAGAAAGCCTGGTGGTATTGACCTTTAACCTGTGACAGCAGTTTCTGGTCACTGTCATAATCTAAGTAACAGCACTACAAGAAAATATCTGTTGTGGTAATAAGACATGATGTTTGCTCTGACATGCCTAGAGGAGTTCAGAAGAATTTCACTGCACCTTCACATTTCCTTGTTTAGTACAAATTTAGAATGTTGTGACAGACTTTCTGTGAGATTCTCCGCTTGGTGTACTTGTGCTGTATAACATATACTGATACGAAGCTAAAACAGTGCTCAGAAGGGTGTTGGAAAGGATAAGATAAGCTCTTTCATATCTTCCAAATGTCTATAAAGCATTCTATATATGATGTCCAATACTAGAGAAATCATAGCTGCAAATCACCAGGAACCTTTTGCAAGTTGAAGCAATCTTGGTATAAGCTAAAAAACTGATGTATCTAATGTAGATGTTACGTCATGAATGTTAAAAACATTCAATAATTTTATAAAGTTTGTTATCAACATGTTTAAAGGTAATATAGAATACTTTTTGTCACAGATACTTTTTTGGTATAGTGTTTGAGTTTCTGGTGTTCTGGAATTTAGAGTCTTCCAGATGTGTTTATGTAACATTGCAGTGTGGAGCATCTGTTCTATTCTGAACTGGGGTGAAAAGTCTTTGTCACAAAGTTATTCTAAATTGTATTTCCATTGCTGGGCACTGTGCTAACTTATGTCAGAAGTATTTGGGTTTAGGGTTTGAGCCTCACTGTCCTTGAATGGTTTTGTAATCCATCTCCATTTCTCAGAGGCCACAGTTTTAATGTAATCTTTCTGCCTAACTCCTGGGTTTTTTATCACTTTCTTCCCATCCCACTTTCCTATTTACTGAATTTAGTAGAGACTACTTCAATTTTATTTTCCATAGAGGAAGTGGCAGCAGAGAGAAAATCTTATTTGGTGTGAATTCTACCCCCAGCTTGAGGAGGAAAAAAAATTGTATGTACCAGTTCCTGGTACTGAGTTAAATTAAAAGCATGATAATTTCATTTTTATTCAGAAGCTCCTGTCTTCTCTTATTAGAGTTTTGATACTGTATTTCTGTCTCTTAAGAGAGGAAAGTTAAGCACGATGTCTGCCCATTGTGAAACAAGGTGACTTCCCAGCTGTCTTTGCAAGCAAGGATTAGTTTATGACATAACTTTGTATTTTACCGCAGAGCTGAGATTCGTAACTTTTAGGTGCTGAATTTTTTTCCCTTTAAAATGTTATGATTAGCTGCACTTTTTAATAGAAATACTTATTGAATTAGTAGATGGAAGTGTATATTGAATAAACATTGAAATAGAACATTATTTGCTTCAAAAAGTGAATTGAGTTATTAAATAGCAGAACTAGCTGGTCTTGTAAAATATTTGCAGGATTCAGTTGCATTTTGTACTCTTAAAGCTTTAATAAAATATTTTAAGTGCTGCTTACAGAAGATCTAGCAAGTGCTTGTTAAATGATCAATTTTGAATGGAAGGATACGCTTTTATAGCTGCTGTTAGGCTCCTATGAGATTAAATGTAATATAATTGGTGGTAAGTCGGTGCCTGGTCAAGTAGTACAAAGTTTAGGTTTTAAAATGTAGCTACTTGAGTTCCATGGTTTGAAAAGACAAGATAAATGGATATATAGATAATTAAAATCATTTGCAGATAGATTATATTTCAAGAGTGTAAAGAATTTCAGCATTATCTGGAAGCAGCCTGGATTTGTTGTCAGATACCGCATCCTTCTGCATGTCTGTCTCACAGGATCGTGGCTCAGAGAAGCTGGCAAGATGTGCAAGGCCAATAGCATTGCACTTTAAATACTGATGACTCTGAGTTAATGTGGAAGGAGAGTCTCTGACCACTTTCTTAGTAACCTTGCTTATGAGAAAGAGAAAAATCCAAAGAAATTTTCTATACCCAGAGGAAGATGCCAGTAGTTTTTTTGTATTTTTTTCTTATTTTTTGTCAGTCTTTTACTCTCTCTGGATTTTTCCCTCAGCAGCCTCCAGTCAGCCAGTACAACCACTCTGCCATTGTATTAACATGATTCAAAGGAAAAGAGGAGTAGCTTGAAGTGAGGAGTCGTGCTGTGTGCTGCCTAAGACTGCACACTGCTGAATTCACATATAAAAGTTACAATTTTCTTTCATTGTCTTGATGCCTGAGGTGGACTGTCAGAGCTGTGACAGCTCCCACCACCACAGATATGTGGCCATCTCCCAGATTTATCTATGGGATTAACTGCTCAAAGGCTTTGAGAATGTGGATTACACTCTCTAGGTGTAAATTATGCTATACCAACATCTCAGTTCTCGCTTGCTCAGGAAAAAAAAATAAAAGTCAGATGCTGATGGTTTTGTTGCATTGTTTTATTATAGCTAGGAGTGTATAAGGTTTCATGCAAGTGTTCACATAATGCAAATTCCCATTTTTGGTCTACTGAGCCGAACTGTGAGACGGGTGGGTGTTAAAATCTCAGGTTGCACAGACAACTTCTTATTTTTAACATGGAAGCTGATGTTTAGAAGGACCATTATCATATCTGCTGAATGGCTTCCTTTCTGTCCCCCAAAGCAGTACTCATTATGTACTGAAGAGGAAACAGCTTTCTTTGTGTTAGTTGTTATCCTGGGATCTATGTGCATGTGCCTGGAGATACCTTTTGTAGCCTGAAATGAAAGAGCAGTGAAGGTCAAGTGAATAAGACTCTTTATCAGGACTTAATAAATCTACGTGCTTCTGTGAGTCCGTAAAATCAAACTAATGGTTCTGAGAGGTAACACCTTTTATATTGGGCTAGGCACTGTTGGTTTTTGTGTTTGCTACTTACAAAATGTCACAACTTGTAATGAAGCACTGTGTTAGAGGAGATTTAAACCACAAGGGCATTGTCTTTTGAAATCATTAATAATCCTCTTTGCTCAGAAGTTCAGAAAAACTTGCATGTGCTGTTGTGCATCAGTAGATCTAATATATATCCATCTGTTGCTTCTGCCAGCAAGTTGCATGTCATTCCAAATGAGGTAACCTGCGTATAGAATATTTCATGGCATTACTTGTGACGGAAATATTTTCAAGTGGGGGTTTAATGCCATTATGATCAAATTCATAACAAACTGTTTATCTGCTGCTGTTATTTTTCTCATGCTGCTCTGGGGCAAGTTAATTTTCAGTGTCTCTACAGTGCATTTCTGGTGAAACTATAGGTTGTACCACTATAGGTTGGCATGTTGCTATCCAAGGATCCAGGCCTGGGCCCTGGAGGTTGAATGTGCTGTCAGCAGAGAAGCAGTCCTGATGAGCCTGATGTCTGGAGATGTAGCTAGAGGGCCTTTCCCTCCAAAACTCACACTGTGTTAGAGCCTCTGACCTATACTGTATATAAGGAATACAGTAGACAAAAATGACATAGACATGTCCTTACTTGGCTTCAGGAGAACCTGCATGTCCACAATTCATGAGTATCTCTCACCTACTCAAGAATGCAAACTCCTGGGGAGTTTTGTTTAGCTGCTTTTGCACCTGGTAAGTTTGAAATTCTCCACAATGACTTCCTTACAGTTTTTACATATAACGTATTCGCTTTGCAAAGCCTAATTGCTGAAGGCCAAGCCTTACGCAGCAGAGTTGCTGATGTAACAAATCAGTGGAAAAAGACCCGGTGCCAAGATTTTTTGTTTAAGTTCTGTTGTTTGTGGAGTTGTTCACGTGTGCCTCAAGAAGAACTGCAGGTATTATATGCCTACATGCTGTGCTTCCTTTTAGAGGCTTTTCTGAAGCAATTATGCTTTTGTGAACAAAAATAGAATATAGGTAAACGCAAGGAGTAGTATTACCTCGAGAAAGTTTCATTTAAATTAAGTTTATTGTTAACTCAAATAGTCTTAAATTTGGCTTTGCTTCTCATTTCTAATTTTGGCTGAGGTTCACTCGGGGCGCCCACTAAATATCTGTCTTTAGATTACATGCCAGACTGTAACTGGCTGCTTGGTCCATAAATCAGATCTTGATAGGGGAATGCTATGTGTGACGAGATAGAAATTAGTGAGCTGTGCAGTTAGAACACAAAGAACAGCTTTTAACTGGCTGATTTTGGGCAAAATTGTCAGAAGTTTATGTGAGAGATTGCTGTTTTCTTTGTAATTGACCCAGGAGAATGTGATAAGTAGTGTGGGCTACAGTCAGACTGCATAATATTGACTTTTTAATGGAGTTCCCTGTAGTCTGTAGTTGAAGCCAACAAAAATAAACAGCAGCAGAAAGCCTGTCCTTTACTTGCTGGTTAAACACTGAGATACCTCTTCTCTACCAGAGGGTATTTTTTGGTAGTTCTGTTTCCTCTCTGTACAACACTGTATCACTAATATTTTGGGGGTTTTCCAGTCTGCTCTTCAAGTGAAAGTGCCTTTCTGAAGTGCAAGTTCTGTGACCAATATTGCTACTGTGATCCTTTGCAGAGTGGATGCTCTTAGGCAATTGAAAAATACACGACATTTAAGCAAAAACAGTATGACTGCCTGTGTTCCAATTCAATTTATGTATGTACTTAGCATACACTCTTTCCTTCCACAGGCATTTCCTATTCAAAACAGGAACAGGGACCACACCGCTGTTCAGTACTGCAACACCAGGGTACACAATGGCATCCGGCTCTGTTTATTCCCCTCCTACTCGGCCACTACCTAGGAACACTCTGTCCAGAAGTGCTTTTAAATTCAAGAAGTCTTCGAAGTACTGTAGCTGGAAATGTACTGCTCTCTGTGCTGTAGGAGTCTCAGTGCTGCTGGCAATACTGCTGTCCTACTTCATAGGTGAGTTCCTTTGTTTTATAACTGTCATCATAAATAGGGGTATCAGATGGACTGTCCCATATTAACCTTCATGTATAGAAAAGCTTTTGGTAACAGTAAAAACCACAACAATGACTTAATGAAAACTTGTGATTCTTTTGAGATAATAAAAAAATCTGAGTACTTTGAAAGCATTCTGTGACGCAACAACAGTTGAATTAACTTCAAAGAAGTATTTGGACTGCAATTAAACTATGTGGTGTCTAGTCCTTACAAATGTATCTGTAAAATGAAGGCTGTTGTGTTTTCTAACAAAACACAACTTGCAGCATGCCTGTGGAATTCTTCTCATTTTGTGTTATATATAAGCAATGAAGCATTTAGGAGTTATAATTTTCATTTATTATATATGC
Organism: Lagopus muta; assembly: GCF_023343835.1. Taxonomy (NCBI): domain Eukaryota; kingdom Metazoa; phylum Chordata; class Aves; order Galliformes; family Phasianidae; genus Lagopus; species Lagopus muta. Next base: position 20,929,493 of record NC_064436.1, on the reverse strand, counting down.
GTATGTTTGTGTGTACATAGAGCAAAAGCGTGACGTAGACTTTGGTTGCAAGGTAGAGAAAATAACTGTCCAGAAGGACAATGTGGAGAAGAGGCTTCTTCCTCCTCTGTAGGGTTTTTTTAATTTTCCGTTTTGTTTTTAAGTACTCTTTCCTAGTTTGTGTTCTATATGATTTCTTTTATTTTGTCATTAGTTTATTTAATTTCATAAATCTTTGCTATAAATATATCATTTGAGTTTTAGACAGTTGACTGCTTAACTGTGAGGTAAACATTACTGACTTCTGTATGGGAGCAGAACAGGCTTTCAGTGTGCATGTATCTTCTTCTGTGGCTTTGTCTAGATTACATATTTTGTTACCTCTGAGTCCTTAATTGGTTTTCAAAGACTTTTTTTAACTGATTTTTTAATTAGAAGTTTAAGTCAGCACTATTATGTTAATAAAAGCATAAGGGTCTGCTTTTGTAAGGCATTGCTCTCACTCAAATTCAGAGTCTTAGAAAGTCAAGGAAAGAAAATAGAAAGGGGAAAAGTCAATCTCTCCTTCTCTCCTTCATTTTAAAATCTGGGTAAATTAATAACAAAGCCTAGCAGGCTCTCTGATCCCTAAATCTTCATTGCCTTTGTTGAAACAGGCTTTCTACATTTCAATCCAGGGCAGAGCATAAGCTGTATAAAGCCTTTGAAGTAGTTCTTTCTGGGCTGAAGCTTCTGTGAACAATGCAAGAAACTGGGTTGCTGAGTAGCTGGACAAATTCCTGTCTGCCATGGCAAAGCAGAGCTTCTGAAGCACCCTTTCCACTTCAACTATGAACCCCGAAGTAAAAAATGCATGTATAGAAATGTAGGGCTTGCCAGTACTGCCCAATACTTTTAATGCCTTGAATTATTTTTTGTGTGAATGTACACAGAAGCATAAAGGTGTGGCTTGAAGTTAACCTTTAACACTGCATCTTTTTTAAAAAAGATGGGGTTGAAATATTTCCATTTATAAAGCACGTTAATTGTGCTCAATATTTGTAATGTTGCCTCTTAAGTCATTATAATCAAACATCTGCTGCCCAAAAAAGTGTAAGAAAATTCAGTATGAGGTATCACTATTAAGAAATAGAGAAAATGGCCACACAGATAGTGAAATATTGAAGATCTGATTGTGAGCTGAGCTACACTTTGCTTGCCCCAAAGAGCAAGATTACTTATGAATCTGAGAGGTGCGAGGAGTTAGCTGAACTGGATTATTTCTCCCACAGGCATATTAAGAAATATGAGCATGTCTAATACATCTCTATTCCTGTATTCAGGGAAAGAATTGGGCTTTCCATAGAATGAGAGCTTTCATCTCCACACATCATTTATTCACATACTCTGTTACCAAAAAAAAAAAAACAAAACAAAAAAAAAAAAAACCAAAAAAAAAAAAAAAGCCATAGCTGTACTACATTTCATGGGTGCTTGCCAGCTTTTATTCTTGCTGAAATAAACAATGCACAAGGGCCTTTCTCTGCCCCGTAGTCAATAGGGAGCTCTTTGCCTACTGGTGATATTACACATATTTCAGCTAACTCAGCAATCTAAATGTAAAATCTAGCACTCAGTGATGCTCTCTAGAGAACAGTGGGTCTATAAAACCATGAATGGATTACGCTCATTCATATATGTCATTTTCCCATCTCTGCAGGTGTATCAGAAACACTCTCTATTTAGTAGGCCATCTAAGTATGAATCGGTGGAAATCATTTATGTAAGATGGAAACAGTCCTTCGTCTTGGTTAAATATTGTGTAGGGTAGATATGAAAGAGAAACGGCTGAGTAGGTAAATGATAATAAAATACAATCTTTGGGAAGGGCTGTGGTTTTGTGAGCCCTCCAGCACTGCATTGTGCCCTGAACACAGTGATCCAGCTCGTTTGCTCAGGCCTACAGCAGCTGAGATGGCATGTCACTTCTGTGAAGCTGGTTTGAGGTGCATTTTTAGCTTCACGGAGAGGCATTGCCACAAGCACGAAAATGCTTCAGCCAGTGCTGTAAACGATGCTGGTATGGATTGATAAGGAATGTGGTATGGCTTGTGTGACTGTGACAGCTGTAGGTAGAAGGACTAACTGGATCGCTCACCTGGTGACCAGAATAGCAGGCTCTTCTTGGGGCGAGGGATGAACATGTCTTGCCCAGGCTTATTTTAGTTGCAGTGGGTATGGGATAGAGAAGATGACTTTAGACCCCCTCTGCTCTGACAACATACGGCAGAAGAGACAGTTTGCTAGACTTGGTGTCTGCCTTTGCAGAACTGCTCAGTCATTTAGTCCTGCCAGAGGAGAGGAGCTACACTGAGTCTGGTCTGTCTTGCACTTCTTCCATCACTGTGACAGGAAAGACTCCTACGTTTACAAAGTCTACAAAAGGAGGTGAGAGCAGCAGATATCAACATAGGGAGGGACCAGAGCAAGTGCTACACTCTAAGGCCACTTAATACAGTCTTGGGGGTCATGAGAAGTTGAAAACATTATTTCAGTCTAAAGTAAGGAAAGTCTCACTTTCAGCCTTCCCACATACTCTTGATTTTCAAGCCTTGGTGGTCTCTCTCAACTGCTTTTGAAACACAGAGAATGTTGAAGCTTACTGTTTCTGTCAATGAAACCTGCTGATCTTTAGAGAAAATAGAAATGAGTTGCGGAAAGCGGTGACCTTTGTTTAACGGGTTTGTCTGATATTTAATTATGGATAAATAATTATTTAATCAACAGGAGCATGCAAGAGGTGCTGAACCAAAATACAGCGCAGCACGTATAGAAAAGTAGACTCAAATAAAAAGCAGCTCTAGTTTAGAGTAAAGGATTAGAAGAACAACTCCCTGAAACAGTGTGTTAAAAAGAAGAAGAAAGAATATAAACTTCTTAGTTTGGGGATTGAGATTACAGTGGAATTTCTTTAAGAAGCTCTTTTGGTTAACTACTATACATAATAAGTTTTGCAACCAAGAAAATGTCAATTTTATTTCCAATATGAACATTTTCAGAAAACTTTGAAAAATATTATTTTATTTTTCACTATTTGGAAGACTAGGAGGAAAAGTATTAAATTTAAGCTATGAAAGAATACGAAATATGATGTTGCCTTTGTTTGATTTCTCTTTATATACACATGAAGAGTTTTACCCAACACTGTACAAGCAGTCTTTGTGAGAGCTGGAAATAGAGTCCGGCTTTACAATGTGCAAGACAAAACAGAACTTTGTCTTTTTTCTTTCTGAGACTTACTACTTCACTTGGCATCCATCTTTTGTGGTGAATGCATGAAGTGACAGTTTGTTAAAGCAACACCTAAGCAAAAAAATGGGCATCAAATCAAAGTTTCGTATATAACCAATATCCTACCACTTATATATTTGACGATATTCTCTGTTTACTTTTGGTGTTAGCAGTCAGAAGTTGTTTTCAGCATGTCGTTGCATAACACAGGCTGATGAGCTACAGTATTGGCCCAATTGGTACAGCAGTAATAATTTCTTTTTTACCATGGATTCATGCTGCATGAAATGAATGAGCATTTGGGGATATCGGGGCCCCTCTTTCTTGCCCAAGAATTGTTTTGGCAACTGATTCTCCACTGCCAATGCCACTGTCAAAGTTGTTGTAAGAAGCTGATCCAGGGCCATTTTCACTTTCATGGCATTAAACAGGCAAATGGTTTTCCTCAGTCAGTGCTGAAATTAGAACTACTCAACTGGGCTTGAGAGTTGTGCACTGATAGATCGCATGCGTCTGTCATGAGTGTTGTTCTACATCTACTAAAGAGTTTTCTATTAACATAAAATAGTCTTCAAATACATTATGAGACCTGATCTGTTTAGTCTACCTCTTCTGTCCTGACTTCTCAAGATCAGTCTGTGACAATTTGAAGCCTGTTTGCATTTAATGAGCACTTTATCCTCTCTAGTGCTCAGAACTGATCATTGTGCTAGATTTAGCTATGCAGCTGGTGGTCAGGGGTAGAATATACACCAGCCTGTTGCTCCTCATGATAAAGCAAATAATTATTGGTGGTAATGTAGGGACATCATGGGGGGAGGAGGGGAAAGAACTTTAAATTAAAAAGACCACAGGAATATTTTTATCTTCACTGCTTCCTGTGAGCAGTTAAGTAAATCCATTTTGGACAGGAAGGCTAACAAGAAAGCTAACTTTTAGACTTAAATGAAATGACTTCTGGGAAAATACATGTTGTAGTTTATATTTCATTCTTTGAGAGCCAGTAGGAAAGTCACTGTTCTTCTATGACTCAGGGGTGACCACATAGACGTAATCCAAACTGGAAATGTAATATGAACATAGGAGAGATACGAGACTTGAAAGCTATGTTAGATAATCACAGATAATACATCTCTTCCACATTTTTATATAGATGTATTGTGTTTATTCCCTTGTTATTATATTGTGCATTCAATTACCCCATCTGAAAATCGTTACTGATATGTGTAGATAATTAAACTGCAAATTTATTTGCTAATGAATTTCTAATAATCAACATGCTGGAAAATTGTCTTCAGGGTGTGAGAGAGAAATTTCTTGAGATTAAGAACAGAGCAACTGAGGAGGTTTTATGGGTAGAAGAGGTGGATGGGCAGGAAATATAGTTATCAAGGTTTGCTGTTAGAGAAGACTTGTCACAGAAGTATGTAGGGTGTGAAAATTAGATCTAAGGGCCGATTAACTCTCTTGCAGGTGAGTTTAAAGTGATCTTGAAAAATTAGAAAATTTTCAGTTTCTACACACTTAAATTAACTTTTCATTTCTCCAGTGTTGTTTCAGAGTTTGTGGTCTGTGGCTCTGCTTGCATTACAGAGGATGTAGTGTGACAGCTGCTGTGCACATTGTGGAGGACCAGAGAGATACCTTTCCTGTGGGGCTCACTGGCAGATGTCCTAATAGGGCAGAATCACCCTTCACAAAACTAATGGATTTAGAACTGGGTTTTTCTTAGAAAGAATGACGAAATATACCTGTAATCAAAAAGAATCTATTTTACTTCATCACCAAAGAACAATATGATATGTCTTTTTGATTGCAATGCCTAGTTAACAATATTCTGCTGTTCGTAAAGCTCAATTACTGCCAGGATAGAAAAAAACAACTTAATTAATAACGCCATTTAAACGGAATTTTTATTACAGTACTTGGCATAGGTATTGTAATTAACAGGCATGAAGGAGAATATAGTTTAGTTGCCATTAATCACCTTTACTTTCATTATGTACTCACAAACTTTCTTTTTTTCTTTGTCCTGCATTTGAAATTGAATATTGTAGTACTCTTATCACTGGAATCTCTGTCAAGATTTCCAAGATTTTTTTCTGCTGTATTTCCAGCAGAGTGCCTGCATTCTCTTCCCACTCTGACTCCTTAGGTTTCACGTGGACCTTGGTTATGACTAATGTTTCAGTGAGATGTGTGGGTTGGAAATATGTTCTCTGTCTGCAACTGTGTGGCAGACTTTCACGTATTGCCAGGTTTATGCTCTCACTGCATTTCTCATTCTGTCAAATTAGAGGTGCTGAAGTGGACTAGTACCTGTAAATATCACAGATTCAAAAAAAAAAAAAAGCATCTGGGTCATGGCGACTCCCACTATCAATACAAGCTGTGAGACAAAAGGATTGAGCCAAAAATGACTTGAGTTTACTAATGGATGGCAGCAGGATATGAGCCAACAGTGTGCCCTCGCAGCCCAGAGAGCCAACCATATCCTGGGCTGCATCCAAAGTAACGTGACCAGCAGGTAAGGGAGGTGATCCTGCCCCTGTGCTCTGCGCTGAGACCTCACCTGGAGCACTACATCCAGATAGGGAGTCCTCAGTGTTAGGAAAACATAGACTTGTTGGAGTGCATCCAGAGGAGAGCCACATAAATGATCCCAGGAATGGAATGTCTCTTCTATGAGGACAGGCTGAGAGAGCTGGTGCTCTTCAGCATGGAGAATAGAAGGCTCTGGGGAGACCTGAGAGCAGCCTTCCCAGTATCTAAAGGAGGGCTACAAGAAGGAAGGGGAAGAGTCTGTCCCCTTTAGCAGGTTCTGTTATGGTAGGACGGGGGAAATGGTTTCAAATTAAAAGAGGGGAGATTTAGATTGGACATAAAAAGTGTTTTACACTGAGGGTGATGAGGCACTGGCACAGGATGCAGAGAGGTGGTGGATGCCCAGTCCGTGGGGACGCTCAAGGTCAGGCTGAAGGGGCTCTGAGCAGCCTGATCGAGATGTGTCTCTGTTCATTTGAGGGATCCCCAAAGATTCCCTCCAACTCAAACAAAACTGTGATTCTGAATGTGAGAAATATTTTGAATTTCCTCTTGGTCTGTTGTCATCATTTGAAGGAAGTGCTCTGAGATTTTACAGTTTACCAAATCCATGTATCGCAATGTATCGAAACCTGCGTTTTGATACACAACAAGGGTGTTTTCCTCATGTTTGCTGATTGTACCAAGCACGTAGGAGAACCAGATAAATTTTGCATGTTCTTACGCAATGTGTGCATACATATGCAGCTGTGAAAATGACCACAGTTGCAGTACTATGGAAGGTACATAACTCCATTCTGTGTCACAGTTAGCATCTCATCATAACAATCCTTCAGGCTTTTAAGGGAGGCTTTGGGTGTCTCTAATGCTTCTGGAGGCAGCAGCAGTGTTCTATATCAGCCCTCTCTTCACAAGCTATAGATTTGCATTATCAGTTCCAATTTGGTGGGATTTTGGAATGTCTGCCACTCAAAGTAGGGAACTGTGGGTGAGATACATGCCACTGTCTTGTTCCTGTCCAGAGTGGACACCTCTAGGTCTCTCTCAGCTCTAGATATTGTAGAAAGGAATTGCCCTGACAACAGTACTGTGGGGGAATGAAAGGGTTGGCCTCTCTGCAGTGCGTGGCTCTGCTGAGTGATAGTCAACCTGTTGTACTATGTGTTACTGCTGGACCTTGCTCTGGGAGGACAGAGCGGTAGATATCCCATAGAAATGTAAGGCAGTACTAAGTACTAAAGAGTGCATAGCCTCTGCTGTTAGAACTGCAGTGTGGGATTATATAGCCATATAGCTGGTGAACGTACTATTATTTAACAAGTAATACCCATCTTCTAAAATTTCTGAGGGATTTTAATAGCCAGAACGGATAGGATTCAGTAATAGGGAGCGAGAGAAGTCCTTGAAGTCTGAAGTACCAATCTCCTAGTTCTATTTCAGTACTTCATAACCTGCAAAAACTGACCTGTAAAAGCCAGATAACTGGTGTTTGTAGACCATACCTTAGGAATAAGAAGTCAGACAACTCATTTCTGACATATTATTTGTATGCAACAGTATTAAAATAGGCACGACTGTCCACACCATTCTAAAGCTTAATATTAGAGATAATAATTCCATGGGTTTATGCATTGCAGTAATTTTCAGCTGCATCCAACATGTAAAGTTTTTTGCCTGTGGCTTCTAGGTATATGCATGAGGTTTGTACCATGTTTAGAGCAGACGTTGATGAGCTAGTTGTGTCTCCATAGCATGGAAATGTTTATAATTTCTTGTTTATACCACTTTCTCTCAAAACTGAGAGACAGGGAACGCCTAGTTAGAAAATGACTATCTTACATTTCACTACCTAGTTGGGCTGATTGGACTAAAAACATTTCCAACATCTTTCATTGAAATTGCACCACAGCTAAGCACATTGAAATATGAGTGCATTGAATGTACTTTTTTTTGTTTCCAGCAAAAAATAATGTTATGGATAATGCCTTTAGCTAATGTTTTTTAAGCAAAAATCTTGTTGCTGAGTTCTATACTAAGCACAAAACATCATAGTTACTATTTCAGGAGTGCAGAGTATTAACATTTGATTGGTGTTGTAAATGTTGCGTGCTATTACTGTTAATGGCACTGAAAGTAAAACATTCATTGAGAAAAATAATCCTTACACAGAAGGATGTAGGAACCTGTAATTTGCAGTCAGGAGGTTAAGAGAGACTTGACAAGATTTTGTGGGATTAAAAAAACTAATCCATCAAGGAGCATACCCACCTCTACTCCCAAAAGGGTTGTGCTCTAGTTACGATTTGCCACAAGGTTTTTGTCAACAGTCCTGTCACCCTTCCATTTTTGCCAGTGGAGCAGATGGAAACTCAGTAATCCTGGCAATGTTACATGTGTAGTGATGAAATACAAGACGACATGATGTCACTGTCCATGAGTTCTACATTTTGCTGTCATGCTGCAGCGTATGGTTCCTTTTCAAACTATGAACGGTGTTTCCAGGAGTACTGAAATGTCTTTCAAGCATGTTACATGGAGATGTGCTTCCTTCTGTAATATTCCGGAAGATCCACAAGTTGTAACAATTATTCAGCTTAATGGCAAATACTTGAGAAATGTAGTTAAATTATACTAGTTACTCTTGGATTAATAACAAGCTTAATTTGGAGATGTTGTTCCTGTTTTATCAATGGAGGTAAATACATACCAAACTTGCTGTGAACAATCTATTTGATATTACATCTGTGACTCAGATGGCAAGTACGCGTGGCTTTAAATACAGGTGTATTTCCCCCACTGCAGCAGTGAAGCATGCAAGTTATGAGTCCTCCAAAGCTAACAGGAACCATTAAATGCAAGATTCTATGTTTTCAAATACATGCTATTTCAGAAGACTTCATTCACAGAACCAAAGAGAAGGTTGTCTCTTAGGAATTGTCACCTATAACAGCATTTGTAATTTCCTAATCTCTAGGAATAGGAGATACATTACAACTGTTCAGATAATGCATTTGAAATATTGTTTCCCTCAGTGGTAAAACCAACTAACCAAATAAGGATGAGTGGTTTTGCCTAAATGTAATGAAATAGGATCACACAAAAATCATCTTCTCTAGTGCCTCTAATAGAATAATACAGGAGGGTTTTAGGTAGTGAGAGCAGCTATCAGCTGTTGGAAAAGTTAGCCAGCTCCACAAGTCTCTAAGAAACTGCTATATTTACGATGTATTTAGATGGAAAAAAACCTTACAATTTATCACTATTATAGTACTGAAAAGATGGTATGATTATGTAAATAATACTTAATTGAAACCTGTAAAACAGCCAGCTGTATTGTTAACACCACTGTGCTAAACACTAATCTACTTGAGTTTCGCACAAGGTGTGACACAGTAATTTGCTACAATAAATTTGTCTTCACTTGTTAAAGCTTTAAACTCATCTGTTGCTCATCTTCTTTTTCATCTTTGGAATACCAAGTTTCAGAGCAGTTCCTATTGAAGCATTTTTTGTTAGAATGGGTCTGCATTTGACCCCAAAGCTTCTCACAGTGCTAAGTGATTCAATTTATTTGCCAGGTTTTCAGTCCCCAGCAGGGTTCTTTTCTGTCTCTCTCCTATTACTAATCTCAGGTGGAGGTAATGCTGTGTTGGTATACACAAGTTGGAAGGGGAGAAATTCAATCCTTTCTTGTTATTTCAATTCACCCGGAGCCAAAACTAGAAGTTTAAAGCAAGTACTTATCACTGAGCCGATATCTTTTCATACAGTCACAAGACCAATCAATTCTCTCCATCAGTTGTATAAGTGACTGCTGCTTTAGAGCTAAGACTGCCTGTTCTTAAGATCACTTGTAAGATTTTATAGTTCACTGTCATAGCTGATTTAGTGGGGATTGGGAGAAGAATGTTTAATCTGAAACTGTAATCCTACCTTGTTTTTGCCAGGGTTTACATAGCTATTAAAGAAAAGGAACAAAGTGGCTTGTTGGGCATAAGCCACTGGACTTACAGTTAGCAGTAGGGTTGTCTTTGTATCATGGGTTTCTTCTGTAACTCATTTATGATAAATTAATTTTTTTGTTTTCTTTTTATTAGTACTATTTTTCATGTGCCTAGAGTACTTCTTTTCTCACAGGAATAATTTCATAAATGCCACGTCTCACTCTAGTGAGTCCTCTGGAGGAACTACTGTCATGATATGTTATTGCAATCCACATAAAACATATTAATGACAATAAAATTAAGGATTCTCTATCTAGTAGCTGGTTTCTCCTCTGCCCTTATTTTTATTTTTGGCCCAAGCACAGAGCTGCTTACCTAGTCACGATTCCTGGTGCTATAGTGAGGAGCTGTATCTTTAGGAGGAACTGAGCTAAAGAAGAGAGTGATACGGAGGTTTCTATGGGAGGATGGTTGAAATTACTAAACTGACTTAAACCTTGAAACTTTTTGCACAAGTTCATTAGCATGTGCAGATGGATAGCTAATGCCTTACAAGGTCTTGAAGTAAGATGGATTTGTAAAAAAGGCCTCTTCGATGATGAACTCAGCATGTTCATTCTGCTTTTTAATATGGAAATAAGTGGAAATTGCATGGTTGCAAATTGATCTGCATGTCGTGCTTGGCTTATGCATCAACACAATTGTATAGTTCATGTAGGTGAATGATTATTATCTGGCATTGATCTAAGTCACTGTGAAGAAATCGTGCAGAGTTTACAGGTTATTTTGTTTTGGCCTCAGTCACCTATCTTTGATCTCCAAGTGGACAGCTGTAATTGTGATGCCATGAAGCCTAACAAACAGCAAAGGGTGAGAAAACCTATATGTTGACTTGCACGTTCAATCAACTCGCATATGATCTCAGCAGGAAATTCAAAACAAAAGCTAATTTATGGAAAAATATGTAGTTCTAATCACAGTTTAGCTCTGTGGGGTTCCAAATAACACACTACAGTCTCTACATGCAGATGCTTTCATCTAACATTCCACATTTGGTAACATTCCAAAAGTTCTTATCAAACCTTATTATCATCTTTTATTAAATCTTACTACATTTCTCCTTATTGCATGTTTGCTGTAATATTCTGTCATTCTTAATATGGAATAAAATAGCTTTGATCTTTTTTAGACAGTCATGAGATGGAAATATGCAACATGAGTGTTTAACTATACACTCTAAAATCCCAGCTCTGTGTCCTTTGAACATCACAGTAATTGGCTCCTGTTTCTTTTTCCTTTGGTTCTTGAATCTTTTCATCAGACTGCACTTCTTTATGCCATCTATGTGCAAATAGGTTATATGTGATTGTACAGTGCCATTTCATTATTATTATACCCCTCAAGAATTTTAGTGGGAGGTTTTGTTTTTGTTTTCCTGCAGTAAAGTTTTTAAACTATGAAAAAATGCTTGGGCCCATACACTGATGCGCTTGCCTAAGTGAGATGCTTCCAATAGATGTTGAGACGTTACATTGGCATTGCTTTTCTTTACACTGCTGTTTTATGAGGGCTGCCATCTATAAAGGATGTTGCCCTAAGCAAAACTTCTGTTGGAGCTGTAGAAAAAAATAAAATAGATAAGCACAGACCGGAGCCTCAGCTGTTTACTAGAAAGTAAGTTTAAAAGAGAAATAAGGAAGGAATTAAAAGACTGAAGGAAGAGACTAAAGAAAATGCCTGAAGGAATACAGAAAATTAATTATCATGCCATCTTAACCCAGACTTGGAAAGTGTAAGTCGGGAATTTTTTCCACAATGTTTGACAAGGAGATCATTGATTATGACTTTATGAGATAGAAACCCCAAATTTATAGAATGTTTTTCACGCTTTTCTGTGAACTCAGACAAAACAACCCTGTCTCTAAGCATTCAGCAATCTAGTATGCATGTTTTCATAATTTCTGCACCTGTAACAACTTTCACCATCTTGTTAACTGTGAACAGTATTATGTGGGGGGAGGAAAGAAAAGGAAGGAAAAAAAATGTGTTCAGGAGAGGCTCAGGATAATACCAATGGCTATTTAGGTTATCATGAGGGCTACCACATATCAGAGAATGCTGGGTGATCATAATGAATGGCAAGTGTGAAACAAGCTGTAACAAATAGATATTATTTAAGTAAGCAGTTACTGAATAATGATCTCTGTCTATGTTGTAAGAAATCTGGATTCTCCCTTAAGCTTTGAACGTGCCTCACATAATGCTGTTGACAGAATTAGACCATTGTTATGTAAAGTCACTGGCTTGACAGCAAGAATGAGACATCTAGGCATACAAGTTTAGAGAAGAATAAAAGTTCCATTTCTTGGTAAATGTGCTAAAAACAGTTACACCAAGCCTATAACGCATCTTTCTTAACAGCTCAAATACAACTGTACTTTTAAACAGTATATAATCGTCTTTGACTAGTAGTTGAAGAAAGTAACTTTTTTCCATTGCAGATTCCTGACGTGTAGAATCATAGAATTGCTCAGATTGGAAAAGATCTTAAAGATAATCAAATCCAACCACAACCTAACTAAAGCACCCTAACTCTAACAACCCTCCACTAAATCATGTCTCTGTGCACCACAGTGTTTAAACGCATTCAGGGATGGTGACTCAACCACCTCCCTGAGGAGCCTATTCCAGTGCTTCACAACCCTTTCTGTAAAGAAGTTTTCCCTGACATCCAACCTAAACTTACCCTGGCACAACTTGAGGCCATTTTCCCTTGTTCTGTCACCAGTGAAAAGTGACCAACCCCTCTTTCGCTGTAAGCACCTCTCAGATATTGGAAGAGAGCTATAAGGTCTCCCCTCAGCCTCCTTTTTCCCAGACTAAACAGCCCCAGTTCCTTCAGTCTCTCCTCATAGGCCATATTCTCTGAGCCCTTCACAAGCCTTATTGCCCTTCTTTGGACCTGCTCCAGCACCTCCATGTCCTTTCTGTTCTGAGGTGCCCAAAACTGAACACAGTACTCAAGGTGAGACCTCACCAGTGCCGAGTACAGGGGCAGGATGACTTCCCTAGTCCTGCTCACCACACCATTCCTGACACAAGCCGGGATGCCATTGGAGTTCTGGAGGCATTCAAGGCCAGGCTGGATGTGGCTCGAGGCAGCCTGGTCTAGTGATTGGTGAGCCTGCCCATAGCAGGGGGGTTGAAGCTAGGTGATCTTTCAGGTTCTTTTTAATCCAGGCAATTCTATGATGATAAATATATGATGCACCTGTTGACTAGTCTTTTAAAGAAGCTTATAAGCACGCACTCTAAAAAATTGGAAAAAACAGGCTTTTTGTTGATTTAAGGAAGACAGAAATAAATAAAGAACTTATAACTTGTAATTCACTTATTTAAAATTTTAATTAACTGTTTTTAATTGACTGTTTGATCTGCAGCAATATCCAATGCATCCTATTATCTTAGAAAAGAGCAGATGAATGCAAATCACTGGCAGTTGATTTGCACATCCTCTGGTCCACTCCAGGTCCTTCAGAATAAAATAGCTTCAGATTCTAATTATAGCTGCAAGAAAAATATACGGGAGATAATTTAAAAAACCACTTCAGTGTTCAAATATTTCATTTGAAAATGTATTGCCAACAGGGAGATGAACTAGAAGACAATCCTTCAACAAGATTGAGCAATAATTGCAATTTACTTAGTTTAAATTATAATCTTTTTGCATTGCTTTAAATATAAATTATATTCACTTTTCCTTATGTGCAAGTGTGCATATATATTATTCTATTAATTCTAGGGAAGCAATTTTGTAAACCATAGTTTGAAAGCGCCAGCACCCAGAAATACATAGAAGAAGCAGTCCTGGAAGATAAGTTAAATATCTTAGCAAGAAGCTCATCTTCAAGTACACCTTCATGAATAATAAGACTTGATTACCATACCTTCTAAAATGCATGGGAGAAGAGAAGAAGGGTTGCCAACATTGTTCAGTTCCTCTTACTAACTTCCTCCACAGTGCTGAGTATTTTATGTTCATAGAGCCTACTCTATAGATTGTATCTTTGGAGGTCTTGGGGAGGTGCTTGCTCCTTTGAAATAGCCAGGATTTTTTTTTAATTTCTGCTGTCCAATGTTAGTTTTTTTTATCTTTTTTTAAGAAGAGATGGAATAATATTTGAAGTCCCTTTCCCAGTTCAGGCCAGTTCATTTCCCAGTTCTGATTCCTTCTATTTAAAAGAGCCCTCCTGTCTTGGAAATTTCTCCTACTCTCATAAAATGCGTTGTCACCTTCAGAGTTCTTTCTCTGAAGACAACATCTACAAATTTGTAATGTTGCCTGTTGGATTACTGGTACTTCAGACACATACCCTGTTACTGTTGGGCTACTTCTGTGATTGGAGCCTCTGTTTATATGCATACAGTTTTGCTTATTCACCCTTAGCACCTGCACGTTTCATGCTTTCACTTGCACAGTGTATAGGGTGTTTGCTATGCCTTTTGTTTTTTGTATGTGCCTGTCAACGATAGTGCTTTAAAGAAAATAAGGTTGATGTTGGTGGCTAATGAAAGAACACCCTTGAATTTTGACTGATAAGGATCTCTGATTTTTACTACGTATTGCTACTCTTTCCTAGAAATAAAAAATATGCTTGCTTTCTGACACCAATCGTCAACCCCAGCAAAGTATGTGTACTCATAGCTGTGTCCAGATTTTTTCTGTTGAGAGCTCACCTACTGGGTGACAGCTCAAAAAAAAGTGATAGCTGCTGCATTCTGGATGCTGGAGGATAACATCTGTCTGATTTCTTTACCAACTGCTTTTCTGTTGTCTTCAAGTGATTTTCTGTTACCATTCTCTTCTGTACCTCTCATAATTTTGGCAGAAGAGGCTTTTGAGCCAGCAAGCAAGGCAGTGAAGGGAACCTCTACCTAAGCAGGGCTCAGCAGGTAGTCATCAATTCTCACCATTCTAGTTTTGTCACATAGTTAGGTAAATATTCCTCCTCTCTTACTACCTATTAATAAGAGAACCTGTTTCTTTTTGGCTTACTGAAGAAAGTCTTGAAGAGAGTTTTGAAGTGATAATACAGTGTGTTTCCTCAAGAACAGGTTGCTTGTAAAGAGAATGCATCAAGTGCAGCAATACTTGCTTGAGAAAGGAGCGTACCAGAAAAACAGGCTGACAGACTTTAAAGAATGAAAGGGCTTGATAGAATCAACTTCTTTTTCCTGAAGCAGATTTTTGTAAAATGTTTTATGTAAGTGTGAACAAGTCTTTTTTTTTCCAAGTATTTGTTGTGAAATGTGTATCTAGTTGCTTTTTTAATTATTAAATGGAAATGGAGACTTTGTAGGCTGTTTTAAAATCAAAGAACTAGACCTTGAATACAGAGAGTGAAAGGTAAGATCAACCAAGCTTGAAAAAGAAGTTTAAGATGGTTTGGAAAGCCTTAGAAACCCTTTAGAAACACTGCATAGTGACAGATGGTAAGATTACTTGATAACCTGTAACGAACAACAGCATTTTTGTTGATGCTGCTGTAGGCATAAGTGCACTTCTGTAATCTGAGCTCTGAATCTTTTGAATATCCCAGTTCTTGTGGCATGTAGGCCCTGTGTTGCTCTGGAAAAGTATAAAGGGAGGAAGAAAAGCTGAATTGTTCATTTGATTATTGCTCATGTGTTTGAGAATTCAGCTGTATCCACCAGCACCACCCAGACACTGACTTTGTATTTATGCAAAGAGCAGCACAGATCCCAGAGGACTTTCTTCTAATGCTTCTTCTTCCTATCCTGTTGAAGAGAATGAAATCTTCATTGTTTACCACCGTACTCTAAAGGCTGTCTATAAAGCTGATAATCCTGGCTGCTAGCAATAAAAATACCACATTAAACAAGTCTGTCAGTCCCACAGTACTTTCTCAACTCCTATTTGGTAGCTTGAGATTATTTTGCAGAACGGAGGTGTGTACTGAAATGGCAGAATAGGTAGAGAAATATCATCATCTATTTCTGTGCTTATAAAGTCATTCTATTCCTCAATGGGAACAATCTTTCCAATCTTCATTAAGAAATGCCTCCTTTTTCTTATGGGATTGTGGACGTGTTTGCAATTGCACCATTCTATGTTTTCACCCTTTCCCTGAGGGTTCATCACTTCTTTGCAGCTGTGGGTCATTTGGATTGAATTGTTATGTTCTGTGACTACAACCATCACAAACTGTCTCCTTGGTAGAGACATCTAGCGTTCTCTGACAAGTCTTCGCTGACATCAAAAATGTGCCAGTATTGCAAGTTGTTCCAGTGTTAGTACCCTTACTGGTTTGGTAGCCTAATTACAGGCTCAGAGCTGGCTGCTCTGGGAGAGATCCGTTGTCTTCATTATCATTATCTATCACCAAATAAATGCCAAACTGAAGAGAAATGAACAAGAACTGACAGCCAATTCAAAATCAATAAACTGCTTTACATTGGATTTGCAATTAAAATAACAGCTGGCAAATGGAAAATACATTCCTCATTTAATTTTGCTTCCTTTGTCAAATTCTTTATAAAGAAAAAGTGGACTTGCCATTTCTATGAACCTAATAGAAAAAAATTTCAGAAGTAGAGGGAAAAAAAGTTGAACTTTTGACATCCCTATCTCAAAGGTGGAAGAATCTCTTCATCCTTTCCTAGGCCTGAGGAAAACAAAGCAGCCTGTACACTCCAGCAGTCTGCCTGAATCATTCCACCCCTGCAAATTCAGGACTAGTTCATAACATTTGACTTCACAGTCTCAGACCCTTTACTGAATTGTGCTCTGAATGTAGGGTTACTAGTACCTATACTGCCTTTTGGTTGTTGAGCATCATGAATTTTTAGCAGTTGCCTCACTGTCCTCATAACAAGGACGGAGAAGGACCTAAAGTTTGTCATTGTTTAGATGGCTGGCTGAGAAGAGAACAATTTAAAACCAAAACTAGAAGCAATGCATCGATAAAATAGAGCTTGAATTTGTCTTAATCAGTCAATTCACCTATTTTTTAGAAGTTAACATCTCTTAAGACAGTTGAGGTCTATGTCTTGATATCTGGATCCTGCACTGACTGGCATAATTTTTTCATGTTATTCCTTTTTGTTTGTAGTGAATGAGGCTTCCCTAAATTCCGTAGAGCTCAATCAAAAAGATGGTTGAATTATTTAGCGTATTAGCACGTGCTGTCAGTTTTGGATTGTCTTTAGAACTCTCAAGCAACATTTTTGGTTTGCATTAAAAATATTCTATTAAGCAAAATTTGTGAAAGTGCTGCACGTATCAGCCTGTTCATTTTTATTAAATGTTGTTTACTGATCTTGGTTCTAGTTCAGTGTTAAAGTTGAGAGAAAAATGGTGTTTTGGTGAGACAACTGTTAGCATCTCTAACAGACAGCAATGGTGCAATGCACGTAGGCACAAGCGCAAAGAGAAGGTAATTGTCACTTACCTTGTAGTAACTATGTTTTGTTTTGAGATGTAATCAATACAGATCCCACAGTCCTTGCTTTTGAAGACTTCAAATTCCAGCTGTTTAGGATTATGAGGGAATGGCTAGAAGGTCATGTCAGGTCTTCCCCTTTTGACCTCCCAGCAGAGAATGAAGAAGTGCAGGGCACATACGTAGTACCAGCAGACAGAGCTGATAGTGGAGTTCTAAGCTCACATGATTGGTAAGGATGCACATCTAGAGAAACCTCTTTCAAAATAAACGTCACTTTTTTTTTTTTTTTCCCTTTAAAATACAGGAAGCAAAGTGTACCAAGTTTGAATCATATTTAACTATATTTTGTTTTTCATTGCTGCCAGTGAACTAATATATCAGATAGTGGAATTTGATTCTTGGGATTTTGATGAAATATATTAAACAGATAAAATCATCAGATGATTAATAAACAAGAATTTCGGCTAAGGTGTGACTGAACTAATAATGGCTAATTTTAGGAATGTGCCAAGAATGGTGGTGGTTGGATTTATGTTCTAACAAGAGGTGGCAGGGAAAAAAAAAAGAAATAAGGTTTTAGGGTCACAGAAGATCCTACATTATCAGGCTTTGACAGGCAATTTAAAGTCTGAAAAGGAAGAGTAATACTAGAGTCAGAGACTTGGAACAAAGAGAATATGTCATGTCTACTAGAGATTTCAGTCTTTGAAGCATTCAGTAATAGGTCTTTGGGTGCAATCTGTTGTTTTGTTTTGTAGTGGTGAGGGGGGCAGATTAAGGCAAACACTTGGTGAAGATGGTCTTAATTCTGCAATGTTTGCTGTCTCTGTAACTAAACTGCCACAGTACTCTGTTTGTCTTAAGAGTTGCCATGGTTAATACAGAGAGACTGCAAGATTAGAGATGAAACTAAATAGGATGAAGAATTGCTTATCTTTAGGATAGAAGGAATGAATAACATCGACTGTAGCAGTGATCTATTTCAGGGGCAGAAGAAGCAGAAGAAACAAGATGTAGTGAATCATCTTCCTTGTATGATACACTGATGGTCAAAATACATTAGCAGAGAAAAATTTTCCAGTGTATTTTTACTCCCTAGTAGTACTGAAAGATGATTCCACCTTTGGATATTGCTGCTGTTGTTGAATAAGTAAACTCAAATTATGCTGAAAGCAAATTAGAGTAATTATAATAAATTTAATTTTTGGTGGTATCATAGAGTCATTGGAAGAAAATGAAACAGACCATTAGATAGCAAGAAGTTTTAAATGTTGTGTGTATCTTTATCATTAAGATGATTTTTTTTCCCCTATTTTTGCTCAAGTAGTTTAGCTGTGGGGTTCAGAATCACAGCATGGCTGAGATCGGCAGAACCTCTGAGTCGATCTATTCAAACCCTTGCTCAGGCAGAGCCTTTGGGCAGCCTATGCCTGTGCTCTGTCACCCACACAGAAGCGATGTCTGATGTTCAGAGAGATCCTCCTGTGCTTCACTTAGTGCCCGCTGCCTCTGGTCCTGGCACTGGGTGCCACTGAACAGAGCCTGGCTCTGTCCTCTCTGCGCTCTCCCTTCAGGTATTTATGGGCATTGATGAGATCCCCTTGAAACTCTACTTCTCTGGGCTGAGCTGGGCTAGCAGTCTACACCTGTCCTCATAGTAAATGTGCTCTAGTGTCTTCATCATCTTTCTGGTCCTACATTGGACTCTCTCTACTCTGACTCTTGTATGGGGGGCCTGAAACTGAGTGCAGCACTCCAGGTGCAGCCTCACCAGCACTGAGTACAGTGGAAGGATCTCTTCCTTCAACTTGCTGGCAACACTTTGTCTTATGCAGCCAAGAACACCGTTAGTCTTGCTTGTGGCAAGGGCACACTGCTGGTTTGTGTTCAACTTGGTGACCACTGGGATTCTCATGTCCTATTCTACAAAGTTGTCTTTCAGCTAAGCAGCCCCCAGCATGTACTGGTGCCTGGTGTTATTCCTCCCCGGGATTTGTTCATTAATCCCTGGTGGCATCAGGGTAGTTCCCTTAACACCATGGAAGATTGGCTCTGGCTTCTATAATTATCATAACTGAACATGTTAACTTGATATCATCTTTTGATGAACCTGACTGTGGGGAATTAAGCACTTCAGAAACTACCTTACACATTTTCATTACCACAGCAACTAAGTACCCAGCATCTCCAGCTCTGCTCATGATTTTGGCTTTGTTCTATAGGCTAGCATGCAGGATGAGCACAAAGTTTAAAGTTAAACAGAGTGTTGTTAACAGAATGGAAAGGAGTGTTAGTGTTTCAGGTTAGCCCTATAGTGTCCACAGAATCTTCCTTCCTCTTGTGTTGTTTTCCCTTTCTGACTAGCCAGAACAGATCCGTGCGCTGCAGAAATCATTTTGGTAGGTCACTTAGAAGCTTACTTAAATGATTTGTCTCTTTAGAATGATCAAAAATGACAGCAAAAAAAAAAAAGGAAAAGAGAAAAAGAGAAAGGGCATAATTACTGCCTACCCTTTTGAACATTGATTTGGGACCGGTAAAAGACTCAAAATGAGAATGGGAGAATGGTGAGCTTTTTGTCAGCTGCACTCACTGAAAGCACTGTATCATTAAAGGACAGTGGTAGTAATTGCTTAGTTGCCATTGCTAAGTTGAACTATTATTCTGTGAATGCTTGTTCCTGTAATTTAATTTTTTTAATGTATGACTTTTCCGCTGCAGAGCATGGAAAGCCATTATTTGTGCAATTTGTCTTTGTGGTTAAGAGCATCAAATAAACTGTATCCTTTACCACCAGCAATGCATCTGTTTGGCCTCAACTGGCAGCTGCAGCAAACTGAAAACGATACTTTTGAGAATGGAAAAGTGAATTCTGATACTGTGCCAACACATCCTGTAACAGTACCTGCTGGAGAAAACGGTAAGTGAAATGCACCAATTTCTTTCCTTCTGAAAGCATTTCCTTCTCTGAAAGCATTTTCTTTCTTTGTGTTTTATTTACATCACCAGTTTTTAACGTTTTTTGTTTATTTGAAGTTCAGAGCCTTTGAGAATGATAGTAATTCGAAATAGCCATGCAGACACTAAGCAGGGGTTGTATTTCAACTGAGAATACCTGAACTAAACATGTGAACTGAACAATGAATCCTTGGTGGTAATCTTGATATAAATAGGAAATCTGGTTGTCAACCAAAATTTGTCTTGGGAATTTACATGCCCTGTTGGATGAGGACAGAAAACATCTCATTGTGGTGAGATGGT
Source organism: Lagopus muta (assembly GCF_023343835.1). NCBI lineage: Eukaryota > Metazoa > Chordata > Aves > Galliformes > Phasianidae > Lagopus > Lagopus muta. The sequence continues at coordinate 20,909,029 of NC_064436.1, read as the reverse complement.
GCTGAGGCTGGCCAGCGACCATCCTTCCTTTGGGACCCAGGCTGCAGAAATGGCCACAGCAAAGCCAGGGTCCCCGATGTGACAGGGCACTCTGTTTCATAAGGGGGACCTGATGCCATCTTTGTGAGTCTCATTGAACTCCGGATAGTTTTCAGACTAAAGCCTTGTTTGTGACAGAGGAACATAATCAGTCCCTTTCTGAAGGGTTGGCACCACAAGAGGTTCTGCAGGGGGATTTGCATATTTTCAAAGGTTCTCATTAGTTGTGCGTAGGTTTCTTGTAACCAAGGAGCTTCCTATTGCGTGATGACCTTGCTGTTAAATACTTCTTGTTCTTTTCTTTCTGTAGCCAATGAGGGTTTTTTCCTTTTTTTATTTCTCTCTGAAACATAGTAAGTCACTTTTAATATATTCATATGTTTTCTCAAAATGTCTTACATATAATACTGAGCCTGAATCATGCATCCAATATATAAAATAAAATAAAAAACTTTATATCCAATATATAAAATAAAATAAAAAACAAAAAATAATTTTGTTGTAGGAGCTTTTAAAATACAAACCACATAACAGGATTATTTTTTATCGACCTTTTTCCATGTTGCCCTTTAAGATTCTCAAAACATTTAGGAGCCTGTGCACTTTTGGCTAACAGAGGCTTTAAAATCAATAGTTTTTGAATGGAAAACTTGATTTAAATGGTTGATGAATGCGGTATTTGCTTCATTACAGAAAAATCCATTTTCCCTTTCACAAGGTAGAGCTGACCTCCTTACCGCTGAGGAGGAGGAGGCATCTGCCAGCACTTGACATCTTGAAAATTTTTCAAGTTATCACAGCTCCAAGTTATAGAAATAATACTGCTTGAATCTTTCTTTCTGTCATCTTTTTAAACAGGTTAAACTTCTCTAGTAGGAGTTTTTCATTTCCTTTACCCTACTGCCTTTTTCTTGTACTTGGATATTCATTATCTCTTTCTGTGTTCTTACTTGTTTTGAATGAATAGTAAAAAGGTGCTGTACGGTTAATGAATATTGATGCTGAAATGGCAGCTCATCATTCTCTGGTCTTCAGCTCTGAGAAGCCAATGCATTTTTCTATTGTAAAATAATTTATTAAATATTTTTTAAATACAATTTTTTTTTTTCCCCCTTGGTATTTTTTTTTAATAAATTAAAGCCTAATATACTTGCCTCAGAAATAGAAGAAAATAGCAAATATATCAAATATGTTTTTTTCCTTCTTTGTGTCCTTAAATACTGTCCAAGAATGGGGTTAATTTCATCTACTGCTAAAATGCTGTCCTCTGCAGAATATAGTAAGTGGTCATTTATCAACACACGTCAATACTAAGCAACAGACAAACCAGAGAATACACACATTTTAAACCACAAAAGGAAAGTTAAGTAGAAGGTGTGGTGATGACTAGATAAGAAATTTAAGGAGGGAGCCCTCATACTATTGTGCTAGTTACAAGAAATTGTAAGGAAGAATTGCTAAAGCCTTGATTTGATACCTCGGCCATTCATTTTTCATGAGTCTTATCTGAATTTGGAGTAGTCCAAAAAAGTGCTAGCTTTGGTCAGAAAATAGTATAGTCCTCAGGTGAGTGGCTTGGATACTAGATAGTTATTTGCCATTCCGAAGTGCAGATACTTTGTGTGATGAATTAGTAAAGCTTACATGTTAAAATGCATTCTTCTGACCTCTGGAGAAAGTTCAGCTGTGGTTTGCCTACAAATAGCTAGTCATAAACTGACAGTAAAAGCATGTGAAATCATCCTTGGATGCAAATAATTAGTTAAATGAAGCTTGAATCTCTGAACAAGCCTTCTCTTTTTTGTTTGTTGCTTTTGTGGATTGTTTTTTAGGTGGTGAGGGATTTTTGTTGTTGTTGTTATTGGTTGGTTTGTTTGTTTTTCTTTCCCAGTGCTTTCCTCTGTTCAAATAGTAAACTGCTGCCAATGTATCACTTGCTTATCTAGGCAGGTGTGATTCAGGGCTGCATAAGGTATCATAAGGATATGTATTTTCTATGAATAAGATGAATTTTAGAGGGCACTTCAGTTCAGGTTCTCCAAAGTACATTTTTAGCCATGCTTAATCACATCTCAGCACCTACTTGACGTACCACGGTGCTTCACCTGGTTTTATAACCAGACAGCATAAAAGAAAGGTTAAGAAACACAGAACTGAAAATTTGTTTAGACACCATGTTCTAACACATGCTAACATTTCATAAGTCACTGGCTTTCTTTATTTTTTTACATCCTACAAAGTCAATGTGCAATTCAGAAATACCTTATAACATATGCTTAACTGTTGGCTTGTTTTTTGTTGTTGTTCTTTTCATTTTGCTTTAAATGCAAGGGAGAAAAAGGATATATGGGGAAAAGAGCATTTCTTCTGGCTTAACTCAGTGCAGTTTTGAGATTATACTCATTGAAATATATTACACTTGCTGCAACCAATGGATTTTGAGGGTTCTTTTTATTTATAGTACAGAATTTTAATTAAACATGTAGCAACTTTTAATTGTTACGTTCATTTTTTTTCTAAAATTGTAGTTCTGAATTTGTTTTTATGGAGGATTTTGATTTCATTTGTTGAAGTAGTTTTTGCAGATTATATATCAGTGTCTCACAGAAAAAAAAAAACAACCTCTAAATACGAGGTTATTCAGTGGAGTAGGTGAATATGCTGTTGATTGTAAATCCATTCTTGCAACCTGATATTTTAATTAATGCTGCCTACGAAGAATAGAAAATGATATTATGTGTGGCACTATAAAGCAATTATTGTTCAGCTTTTTCATGTTCTGATTATGCACTCATTTTTATTCTCTGGTGTAGATGCTCAGTTCTTTACAGAATATCTTGCACCAGTCTATAGAGTGTTTGCAAATAAGGAGGGAGAGTTTGGCTTCATGTAATTTTTGATATATTTCTGAACTATTTTTCTTGTAAATAAATTCTGTTTATTGCTTCAAATATTTCTTTAGATTAAGATTTTGTCTAGTCTCACACAGTAAGAACAGAATTTACGGATAATACGTGTAACAAATATTTGATCTATTAATTAACCATTATACATCAGATTATCATTATATCTTGAGTATTTAATATAATGGTGCATACATCGTAAGCATGTGGTATAGCAAGTTATTTTGTAAATTATTAGTAGCTTTAGTAATATATTTGCTAATTTTGATGTAAATATTATTAACCTATAAATACTTAGGGTATTTGCTATTATCTTTTGGAGAGGTGTTTGGAAGGTTTTGGAGGTAGAGAAGAAGTACTGTGAAACAGAAAATATTCAAGAGGAAAGCTATTTTAAAAATGGATTTCATGTTTGTGCTGTTATGTCATTATGGAATTGTGTGAATGAATGTGACATTTCATATTTGGATTTAAAGGTCTGTGTGAGAACTTTTATTACTTTAAAACGTGAAAAGGAAATGTTGAAACTACTGACGTTTTCTTGTGCCCGTTTCCCAGAAGGGAAAAGGACTGGTTAATGCCCCATTTTAAGGAAGACAGAAAGCTAGTGATAATCTTGAGAGGTAGTATGATGTTAAACAGGTATGTGGCAAAAGGGTGAAAGTATCTTGGTTTTGGTTAAGAAAATGGGGGCTGATAAGATCATTACCTGCTAAGGATAATTGCTGAAGCCCAGTGGTAGGCATTTCTAACACATTGAACAAAATGTGCGTTTGAAAAAGCACACCTGTTCAGGCTATCTAGTTCATCTTTTCAGTAGCAAGAGGTAGTTGTTTTTCATTTCCAATATACAAACAGTGGAAGTCACAGATCAATACTGCAAACAAGGGTTTATTATTTAGTGATTACCAGGCACCAGCGTGTGAATTTATACAACCAAATGTGCATCAGTTTGAAGAAAGTGGTAAGAAACATTTAAATAAATTGCAATAATGTGTATGTTGTTCTGAAGGTAATGCCCACTATCTGTTTCCATGGAAACTACAACAGATACAAAGAGCACAATAACACTACTTGATAGAGCAAATTCTCAACTACAAAACACTATCTTTCAATATAATCACCACCATTAGCTATGCATTTTCACTAGCATTGAAGAAGAGCTTGCATGCATGCTGTGCATATAAGAATCTGCACCAGCCAAGGTGACCACTGTTTCACAACTGCTGTGATGCAGTCGTTGCTAGGAAAATGTTGCCCATGCAGTCTGTCTTTCATTGATCCAAACAGATGGAAGTCAGAAGACTATTTGATAGTGAAAATTCTCAACTGCAGAACAGTATTTTTCAATGTAGTCACCATCGGTCACTCTGCATTTTTGTCAGAGTTGAAGAAGAGCCTGCATGATGTTCTTGTAAAAATTTGCACCAGTGGAGGTGACCCACTGTTGCTACCACCACTGCTAAAACATCCCACCTCACTGCCTCACTGTGCTTGTGTCTGCTGTTCGGTCTCCATAAGCATTCAGAAAGCATCAATGAATGCTGATGAGTTCAAGTTTTTCCTCATGGAGGAATTTAGTGACATACCTTTGCTCCACCCACACTTTTATGTCAGACACCGTTTCATCAGACTGCTCCTCTGCTACCATCTGTCACACAGCAGCAACATGTAATAGGATATTGGTGGGAAAGGTGCAATCTCTACTACCCTCCCACCAGCATCCACCTCTGATGTCATTTGCCAGCATACTAAATTAACAGACATTAATTTCAGAGCAGCCCTTGTAAATACAGGCCTATCTTCTAGTAAAAGTATAAATATTGCGAAAGGTTAACTCCAAAGTTAGAAAAGCATCAGCCTGAAGAGAGTTAAAAAAAAAAAAAAAAAAAAAAATTTCTTCCAAGAGCAGATATTTCACTGGTTCTTGAAAGCTGAGTGCTAATCAATATCATGCTCCTGTAAGTGAGATGTTTTCAGCAACTATGAGGGTATTGCGGTATAGCTCTGGTGGTGAGATGAGCCCCCACTCCAGGCCTCTAAGTAGTGCTTCTGTGTCTGCTTAATTCAAAAGCAGCCTGTGTTCATCTTGGATGCAGAGAAAGTGGAGAGGATCAGTCTGTGACCTCACCTGGCATTTCAGATTTTAATCTAGTTGGGTTTTTTTTCCAGCCTAAATGTTTGCAAAAAGGTTGTGTCAGTTTGTTTCCTCAAATGATGAATAATGTAGAATTTGAACATAAAAGACAGGGCAGCAACAGAAGTGTTGTCAATTCTTTACAACACTTGTACGCAAACAAGCGAGCATCATTTGAACGTGCTTATCACATTCAGACGTATTTCATTCAATCTTTATAACAGACTAGCTGCTGAATAAAGAAAATGAACTGGTAAAAAAAACCAGTGAGCTGTAAGGTTGTAACTACAATTCCATTTTTCTTTATACTGCTTTTACACAAGGCTCAACTTGATGAGCCAGCTAGTTAGTTACTTACTTAGTCTGGAATTGATATGTGTTGATAGACAAGTTCTTTGGCAAAGCTTTGTTTAGGTCTGGTAGCACTGATTCTGTTGGGTTATAGTAACCTTTGACTCTATCTTCAGGAGCACCTATGTGCAGCACATGGCACAGAGATGGTCCCTTGACACAGCTTTGGACCTTTGGCTTCACACAAGCTTTCATGCATACCTTACTAAGCCACCCTGAATTTCAAAGCTGATGGTGGCAGTTCGTCTAAGCCGTTTTTATTAGTGTATCAGTTCTGTTTCCTGCAATCTAGCAGGTGGGAAGATGCTCTCCCAACTAAGCCATAATCTTTGCCAGATTTTAAGGTCTGCGTATGTGGGAAGCCAAGTTGTCCCAGACTTGTGCTATCCATAGGATGTAGCCCAGCTCCCTGCAGTTATCAGCTTGGGTTGTGCAGTTCTGCCCCGTCCATTTGTTTCACAGTGCATCACTGTGAGATCAGAGTTAGGCAGATTGGGTGATACCATTCTGTACCCAAGATGGAACACAGATGCATTAGATATTTCTTGCCTTCACTTACCTGCTTGAAAAAAAAAAAAAAAAAAAAAGTTTGCTGGGAATCTGTAAAGCCTATGATTTATGTTCTTTTTTCGATAAGCCACGACCCATAGGCTAGTTTTTTAATGTCAGCATTTGAAATTGTGAGTCCTTTACATGTTAAGATCTTTTGTGCTTCTTCTGGGCATTTCCAGATCGCTGTCACTGGGTTCCTAAGGCTAACTGATAGTTGCATTAATGCTTTTTAGGGGAAGATCATTAACACCCTTCCGTCCTTTTTTCTTATTCCTCATGATTAAACCCTCAGATAAACACATTTTTGTAATATAGAACACAGTGGAAATAGCAGACTTGAACGTGTTATTACGCAGGAGGCAGCAGTGTTGAAAAGGTGATAACAAGCTTGGGGCTGAGGCCCAGGTAATCCAGGGGACAAAGGTGCTATGGGGATCAAAGGTGTAAGGATGTGGACACAATGGAACGCGAAACATTGCCTTTCTCGTTTGGGAGAAAAAAGAAACAAAACATAGTGAACTAGATCTGTTAAAATTGTGTACAAATGCAAATGTTTGATGTAGAAAAGACTGTTTCTGTTAGCTGTCTCAACTAGTTCTGTTTGTTATTCTTAAAATCTGTCTACCTCATTTTCCTTTTCCTTACACTTTTTTAGAATGAGTCTTTATGCTGGAAAACTCTGTGTTTTTAAATACTTTGGTTAAAAAAATATATGTATATGTATGTATGTATGTAATATAAATCCCAAAGCAGTAAGGCTTGTGTTCAGGGAATTTAAAATGTTTTTACTTCATAGACAGTTGTGTTGTTTTTGCTTTTTTAGTTCTGAATCAGTGAATTCCCCGGGAACTTACATTCAGAAAGATTGTCAGGGAGCATTTTATCTGAGTTGCTTCTAAATATTTGACAGTTCATATGAAGGATGACTGAGAACAAGAAAAGAATACTAATTTTTTCTCTCTTATTATTCTAACCTGTCAGGAAAATTAGGGGGATTTGCACAAGAAAACAACACTATAGATTCTGGAGAACTCGATATAGGCCGAAGAGCAATACAAGAAGTTCCCCCTGGGATTTTTTGGAGATCACAACTCTTTATTGATCAGCCACAATTTCTAAAATTCAATATATCCCTTCAGAAAGATGCATTGATTGGAGTATATGGCCGAAAAGGCTTACCACCATCACATACTCAGGTGAGAGCTGCTTCCATTAGAAGTAGGAGAAGTTATTGAAAACTGTGACTTTGGTTATTTTGTATCTTTTCCATTTTGCTGATTTTTGGTTTTTACATATTGATCTCATGTGATGTACAAAACATTTATAATACTGTAAGTGATGGGATCTGAAATGTGCCATCGGGGAGAAGGGAAGATTCTTATTTATGAGCTGTCTGAATGCTGTGACCAATGATGCTTTAGATATGGAGTTGTTTCATGCAGAATTTATATGTACTTTTAAAGATATGTTGACATTTGTTTTAAAACCTCAGTAAACTAATAGAGCTTCTTATGGCCATATGTATGGTCATGTGTGCCTAGCAGTGGCCACATTCGTCCAATTTGCAAGCAGGAAGAAAATAGTATTTTAAAGAAGCTTCAGTTTATTCTGCAAGAAAACGCTACAGTATTTATAGCTTGGTGTCTCACTAAATAAAAAAGTATGCAATATGTGTCTATGGTAATACAGTGGATCGGGGTTGTAAAAGTGTCAGTTTTCACTAGGCATCTGAAGTGTCTTAAAACTTTGTTCTTGTCTGCCCCAGAAGGATTAGTCTGCTCACCCCTCAGGTTTGTGAAGAGACTTTTTACTGCACTTTATTATGCTCATGCCTAGTAACAAAGAAACACTTTTCATCCGTAGTTATAGGAGAGTTGAAGCCTAAAAGAATGAATAGTCGTCTGGATTGGCAGGAGAAAGGGAGAAGCATTGTCTGAAAAGGCATTTTAGAATCAATTGTATTCAGATTTTATTTGTAAGATTTAAGACCCTCCAAGTTCGGATTTCTTTCAGCTCACTATTAGTCCAACTGCTAGCTCTGAACCATTGTTCCACTTTGAAAAGAGAATTGAGCTCATGCACTTCTACACCATTTATGGAATTATGTAATATCTTACTGATTTTTTTTTTTTTTACCTTCATAAGATTGCCTATAGGCAGAGCTGGAATGAAGCCTGACTGATTATGCCATATGCACAGTCACAACATTAAATTCCTAACTATAAGATTTAATTTCTTTACTTGATCCTTATTTTTAATTCTGATATATGTGCTGTTATACTACCAAAATTCATTCCTTTTTTTTTTTAGGCATAAATTCTAAAAAACATAGAATTATTCCTAATTGTATCACATTTTTAGCAGGTACTGTCTCATGTAGATGTAAAATTTAGTTGAGAACTGTGGAAGACGAGATAGGATCAGCAAAGGAGTTTCATGCTATTAAATGCTATTAAAATCACAGAATGCTACGTTAGACTTTGTTTTTGGTTTAGTTTCCATTAAACAACAAACAATTTATTGAAGGCAGAAAAAGAACTTAAGTTTACTTAAAAATGATTAAATGGATTCTCTTCAAACATTCACAAATGAACACTTACCCCTAGGCTGACAACTAGCACAAGACATTTTAGCTCAAAGAAAATTGACTCAGGAAATTATCAGCCATTGGTCATAGGGGTTTGGAATACAAATGCCATCCTAATGATGATAATAATTGCAGAAGCTAAGGAAATACATGTGTGGCAAGGATGAATAAAATTGAAGAAGCTAATTGGGACTATGCATTTAGAAAAAAAAAGATTATACAATTAAGTATGAGTATAAAAAATCTTTACTTGACTCCTTATCCTTGCAAAAGATTGAAACTGAGGTGCCCTATAACCAAAAACTTTGAAAAAGGAGATAACCAAATCTGTTTCCCATCATCTGTGGCACTCAGACCCCTTTCCCTTTGAACTCCTAGTGTGCAAGTGTTATCCATGTTCACCTATGGTACAATGGAAAGAATCACACACAAATCCTTCCTGTACATCTTCTGTAGTTTCTGTGAATTTTGGGTATGTTGTTCCCAGGATATAGGTGAAGTTCTGTATTTGTCTAGTATATAATTAGAGCATTTTTCACAAACTATTTGACTCTTGATATCTTGAAGAATTAGGCATGCTTACTTATCTGTGCCCTGGTGAACTTGTAGGGCTGCTAGAGATTCCCTAGAGTGCAGGCTTTATCAGAATGTTTATATGGCCTGACCCCAGTCATGTCTGGTTAAGGAGCCTGAGATAACTAGATGGATAAGGTGGAGGAGGCAGGGTGAAATGTTTCTCTGCAGTTTAGACCTTTTTGCAACAAAACAAAGTCTTAATCACTATCAAATGAAATGGAATATCGAGAGGGTTAAAAGCTTAAATCTGTCTGTTGTTTTCTTACTTCCCTATTCCTTACAGCTTGTACTAAAAAGGCACTTCACTTGTGAGCCAGACACAGCAGCAGCATAACAGCTAATTCTGGGCTTCACTGCATCCTTCCTTTGGGCAAGGGAGCTTACGCAGTTCCAAAGGTCATAGGAACATGTTAGAAAAACACAGGAATGTCCATGCTGGGTCTGATCAAAGGCCCATCTAGTGCACACTGGCCATTAGCAGATCTACAGAGCAGATGACAGATTTGTGGTTATTCTTCCTAGAATACAGTCCTGGCCTCCTGCACCTTAAGGCTGAATGACTTCCTGAGTCAGAGGTGCACTCTTTATGTTTTATAATCTTTGAAATATTTTTTTCCTAAACACCTTTGAACCAGTGGAAGCTTTTAGCACGTGTGACATTTGCATCGAGGAGTCAGCAGCTTAATTATACATCTCACATGATACCCTCAGAGACAGCCACCTGGTAGCTTTACTCTGACACCCAGTCAGTAGTGTTCTGGAGGAGATGGTGGAGATTTTCTCACTGATTTCTTCTCAGTGCCACTCATGATTTGTAATGTCCTGAAGGAGCTGTAATTTCCTAGCCTATTTCATAACTTCTTTGTATAAAAGCTGTTTTAGTCCTCTGATCATCTGTTTTTTTTTGGGGGGGGGAATGTTCTCCAGTTTTACTGCAGCCTGTAGAGATGAGAGTATAGCACAGAACATAGCAGATTTCAGGCTGCCGTGGTTCTGTACAATACCTCAGTGATGTCTGCTGCTTGGCTTTTTGTTTTTGGTGGTTTTTTTTTTTTTTAATATGTTTTTGATTGTAGAACTAATGTATCTACAGAACTATCTACCATAACTCCATGATCTCATTCCGGGATGATATAACTTGGCACAGAGCCCATCACTAGATGTGTAAAGCTAGGGTTGTTCCATGAAGACTTTGTAAAGTAAGGTCTCACCCATAGATACATCACGTTATGTTTACATCTCTTAAATGCTATCTGCCCTTATCTCTTATCACTGAGTGACAAGTGCTAATAGCAAAATTTATGCAAATGTGCAACTGCTGCCTCTTTCTGAAACGCCAGTGCTTCATATTTCAGATCTTTTGTTAAATAATTGAGAACCCGCCCTATGCCAGCATTTGTAAAGCATCCATACCAGCTGTCCCCCTCTTTGCTCATTTTCCTATGATAACCAATATGAGCACATGCCTCTGTCTTCCGTACCTCGCTCCTTCAAGCTTAGGTCTGTGTATAAGAACCTGCCTCCTCTCCATACGCACACCTTGCATTTGACATTGGTTACCTTCTTCCCCACTGCTGCTTCCTAGACCATTCACTTATTTGTGCACCTCTTTGTTGTATGCAGTTAAACCAAACAGTAAAAGGAAACTGGAGTCTTTCTTTGCATAGCTGTACAGCCACTGATACAAATTGTCCTATCACTGCAACAGTTGTAATGAAAGAATGGGAGAAATGAGCTTGAGAGAGATCTCAGTAAGTCTTCACACCTCTGTCTTGGATCAGGGTGGGCTAAATCTATAAGTTGTTTATTATTTCATTATAATATGGTAACACATTGCAGCAAATGCAAATCTCCTTTCCCATAATCCAAAATAATTGAGATATGACATGCAGAAAGTGTTGTGAGATACTGTGATCAGGACAGAATTTTTGGTTGTTTTTCTGTATTCTCCTTAAGTACCTAAATCAGTCTCAAGCACAGCCTGTGTGTGCCACAGACCAGTGTGAGATGCGTAGTTCTCTCTTTCTGGAGAATCATAGATAAATCAACCAGAAATAATTGACAGTGACTGTCCATTCAAAACCCAATCAGTGTGAACCTGAAAGTCTTTGTGACACTTTCTAAAAATGTCAGTTTCATTGCAGCCAGAGAATCAATATGTTTATTTAAAGAGACTTTAAGAATAATAATAATAATTAAAAAAGGATTTTTTTTTAACGCAAGAAGTGAATTTACTAGAGCAAATCAGAATTTTTAGACTCAATATAAAGGTAATTAGTTTAGTGTCATTGGAGGAAAATAGAATTAGTGTGCTTTTTACTTTTAAAGATAATTGTTTTTCAGTCTTTTTCTGTTACTCTGTTCTTCATAGATAAATATGTATGTGTGTGTGTGTGTATATATAGGAAACTACCAGCCTTCAAAGGAGTTAAGATCAATTATCGTTTGCTGAGGGATAAACTGAACAGTAAATTCCCCTCTGTACAGCTTCTAAAATATAGCCTAAAACAGTGCTCTGATAACGACATATGCCCTTATTACATTGCAGATACAAAATTACTAATTGTACCATGCTTGTCAGCCATTAGTATACTCTTTGTGGTCAATCAAGTAGTATAATCACTTGCTCCTGTAACAAAACCATAGGTTTATCTGCAATTTTCCTATAAAAAATGAGCTTCTGCAGTATACAAATTATAAGGTCACTCCTAACATCCATAAACAACTTGTTAAAACTGCCTGGGCTTTCTCTTTTTAAAAAACATTAGTGAACAGCTTGAGCAAGAAGAAGTATTCTTGAGTGTGGTGAGAGGAAAAGACAAAATTGTTTTTCTCTCTCACACATAATAATATAAATATTTAATTCTCTTACAAATGAGAATGTTGACTGGTTTTGAATAATTGGTTCTCTCCCAAAACGATTGCATTCATTTTCATGTGGCGCAGCGCACACAAAGTGACAGCACATCGAGGTACTGGCTCCTGCACATACTAATCACGTTTATGTTCTGTTCCACTTGTTCAGATGAAGCTGGAAAAGTGTCTCAGATGCTGATCATGGCATAATAACTATGCATTTCTTTCACATCCTGAATGGTTAGGAGGTTATTCAGATTACCAGGAAAGAGTATCTTTACAGTACTGGTGAATTTTTACCTGCAAGTCTGCAATTTCGAGATGAGAACATAAGTACTTAAGCTCTGTGCCTGTGACAAAGGCTATCATGTTTTCTTTTGTCCTGAGAGCAGGTTCTGAAGGTCATAAGTCAGGATGTAAAAGTCCTGGTAACCCAGTAACCTAGCTCAGGTGAATCACTGATCGTGTATACTGGCCTTTACTTCAATGGGCCCTGAACATGTAATTCCATTTGAAAGGTCTCAAACACATGGAAAGATTGAAGGTTTATACATAACAGTTTCTCTCCTGCCATTAACAGGTATCAAAGTAAAACTCTTAGCAGGCACAGCAGGGCCAGCAGATTCTCCACCGCAAACAACAAAGCCCTTTAACTTTCCTCCATGTTTAGTTTTGTTGTCTACACATTGATCCTTCTATGCTGAACATGCAAAATACATCCTTTAAGTTAGGAGTTTCAAGCAGCGTAAATCATTGCAGAGCAGATGCAACCTCCCAGGTGCTCATAGGACTAGTTAAAGATGTGTGAAATCTTAAGAGTTTACTTGTTGTATCAGCTGAGGTACTACGTTTTCTGAGCCCCACTCATGGTTGTTAGCAAAATAGTATTCTCCCTGCACTGACTTGATATCTTCCTTTTCTTGTCAGGTTGTCATTTTCACCAGCTGTAATATTTAATGCTTTCATTTTTCCCTTCTGGGCTTCTACTAGAAGGAGTGGAAGTAAAGCTCTTTCTTTTCATCCCTCTCATCTGCACACTGTCTGAAATCAGGAGTGAGCAGACAATTTAATCCTTAGCCCAAAAATAAATAAAAAGCTACATAGATGGTTGATGCTGGATACTGTTAGCCCATGTGCATGCAATACACTTTGAAAGTTCACTCTCACCTGTTAGTCAGTTGACAGTCATGACCACAGATTTATTTCAGCTGATGTTTTCACCTGTTTGCTGTGAGAGATAGGCTCATCACCCTATCCCCAAAAAGCCATTGCTGTAAGCCTGAGCATCACTGTATGTCATACTCCCTTCTGTTCCCTGCAGTACGACTTTGTGGAGCTCCTGGATGGCAGCCGGCTGATCGCACGGGAGCAGCGCACTCTGCTCGAGGCGGAGCGAGCGGGTCGGCAGACGAGGTCCGTCAGCCTTCATGAAGCTGGGTTTATCCAGTATTTGGATTCTGGCATCTGGCACCTGGCCTTTTATAACGATGGGAAAAATGCAGAGCAGGTGTCGTTTAATACTATTATTATAGGTAAGCATTGTCGTCAAAGCTCTTGCCAAAATCTAGGCTCTGGTTGTGTTTTGTTTTGGATTTTTAGGAATCATACAATTATAGAGTGTATTAGGTTGGAAGGGACCTCAAAGATCATCTAGCTCCAAGCCCCTGCAGTGGACTGTGTGCCCCCCACCAGCTCAGGCTGCCCAGGGCTCATCCAACCTTGGGCACTTTTAGGGATGGGGCACCCACAGATCTGGGCAGCCATGCCCTCACTGTCTTGTGAGTGAAGAATTTCCTCCTTGCATCTAATCTATAATTTCCCCTCTTTTACTTTAAAACCATTCTCTTTTGTTCTATCACCACTGACCCGTTGAAAAGTTGGTCTGTTTCCTGTTTTTAAGTTCCCTTTGGTACTGGGAGGCTGCAATGAGGGTTCTGCCAAGCCTTCTCCGTGCCAAACAAGCCCAGCAAACCCATAGTCTGATGGCCTTTTTTTCACGAATTTTCCACTCATGGTGTTTCTTTTTCATTCAGAAAAGAAGTGCAGAAAATATACTGTAATTATTGGTCTAAGGCATAAGGCACGTACGTTGTTGTGAAGCTGTGCTGAAAGGAGCGGTCTGTCTTGAAGTGTTTGCTAAGCAGCACGGAGCTGTATTTTGAGTATAGAGCTCATATTGTTTTACCATTATAATTTGAGCTTTTCTGCTGGAACGTGAAGTCCTGAGATATTACAGGCACAGCTATAGAAAATAACAGCTCTGCATGCTCTTCAAACAAAGCAACCATAAACACTGCACGGGGAGCCTGGGCGTGCTGTCAGTCAGTGGCTGCGTGGCGGGTTCTGGGGGCCGGTGAGTGATCCCGCTTCTTTTCCTGCAGAGTCTGTGGTGGAATGCCCCCGGAATTGCCATGGTAACGGAGAGTGCGTTTCAGGATCCTGCCATTGTTTTCCTGGCTTTCTGGGCCCCGACTGCTCGAGAGGTACATCAGCCCCATCCTTACTCTCAAGTCAGCCTAAGCAAGCGTGAAAACAGATACATTAAGAAAGAAATTGGCATGTGACCGACTTCATAGATGTTCTTGTTTATAAAGCTTTGATGAAAACCTTGATTTGAATTTCTCCATGGTGCTTTATTTCACAGCGGCCTGCCCGGTGCTGTGCAGCGGCAATGGGCAGTACTCCAAAGGCCGCTGCCTCTGTTACAGTGGCTGGAAGGGCACCGAGTGCGACGTGCCGGCGACGCAGTGCATCGATCCCCAGTGCGGGGGCCGCGGCATCTGCATCATGGGCTCATGCGCCTGCAACTCTGGGTACAAAGGAGAAAACTGTGAAGAAGGTAAAGGAGCAAATACTTACCCCAGCACCTGCTGCTGCTGGTCAGGTTTCCAGCTGGCATGTCTTGTTCTATCAGCGTTGCGTGATCTCGATCATTTGTACTGTTACCAAAGGGGGAAAAAAAAAATCTGCTTTTCATTGCATCGTATACGCTGGGATATGCTTGTTGCATAGTGCTTCCTCAAAAATCATTTAATAATACTAAAAATCAAGTTTGGGAAGAGCTAGTACTGCTACAGAATTGTTAGACTTCACTTACTCTTAATCCATGTAAAAATTCCCCAGAATACATTATATCTTTTACTTGCCAGTTTTTACTTTCTTTGGCTAAGAAGAAAGCACCTCAAAAATAGATGTTGGAGTACATGAAGACTGACTGAATTTTCGGAGTCTAGAATAAATCATTAATGTATCGCATCTGTTAGCCATCTTTTCCACCAACCGCACTGTGGAAAGTGCTGATTCCAATGCATCACAGTGAAAAATGGCACGTCATTTTTGTATTCCAGAGATGCGCATAATAATATTCTTTCTGGTGTGCTGCAAAATGCAGTTCATTTTCTATTCTTTTTTTTTTTTAGGGAATAAAAAGTGCCGTTTTCTTCCTCAATGAAATTGATTTTATTGATCTCCACGTACAAAGTAATGCAATTAAGTCCCTGGAATTAAATTTTCAGACCATTGACCCTACAAGTGTAACATTTTATTGAGTCAAATTGCTAAATTAAATCTCGTCATCTAAAGAACATTAAAGTGAATTAAGAAGGATAGAGAGTATGCAACTCATTTATTTCTGAAACTAGTTGAGAGTCCTGTACAGCTGTCAGAACTCTATAGCTCTGGATTGGATCAGCTGATACTGAGCATTGCAAGTAATCCAACAGTTGTCACAGTGTGATTAGGCAAAATAGAGATCAGCAGCCCAAGACCTGGGGCCAATCTTGTTGTACTTCAGAAAAATTAGCAAACTTTAAAGGTTTTCTGTTAACTCAATGGCAGCCTGTAAATGCCTTGAAGACAGTTATATCCACACACAGATTTCACAATACCAGAAAATGGCGTGGAAATGATACGTTTTTATGAAGAAAATTGCACATATTCTAACAGAAATTGGCTAGGACTTGTAGTCAGAAATGAAATAGAGGGTTCTTTGTCTTGTAGCCAGAAGAGGGGGGCTGGAACCAAGCTACTTTGGTCTGCTGTTCCTTTTCTCTTTTACTCATTGTAATGAAGTGAAGATGAATTTCTCAGCTTCAATCTACTTTAAGAATGCAATGCTGCACATTCCAGAATGTCCTAGAGTGCAGATTAAGCCAAGCAGTGGCTTGAGATGGTTACCGTTGTTAGAAACAACATCTTTAAGCTGATCTTCCTCTTTTCCATGCAGCGGATTGCTTGGACCCAGCCTGTTCCAGCCATGGTGTGTGCATCCACGGCGAGTGCCACTGCAACCCGGGCTGGGGGGGCAGCAACTGTGAAATTCTGAAGACGCTGTGCCCTGACCAGTGCTCTGGCCATGGCACCTACCTTCAGGAGAGCGGTACCTGCACATGTGACCCCAACTGGACAGGTCCAGACTGCTCCAATGGTAAGGGTTAAAAGCACTCATGTTTTGTAAAATTATGGTGTCTTGGATAGCACCGTTTCAGTGATATTATTCACAGCTGACCTGCCAGACTGATGGAAGACTTTCAGGTGATTGTAGCGTGAACTCTGAATTGATTCAAAGGTTCGAAATAGCTAATGAACATGAAGTATTTGAAAATAATATATTTTGTTTTCTGTTAGCCCTTTTTGCTTGTTAGTTCACATGCAAGTACAGAATGTTTTTGTGCGATATATATATCTAAGTGTCATCTTACCTAATAAGTCTAGTTAGCAGCTATAGCAGTGAAATTAGAGAGAATCTCCCATTTTAAAAATCTCTAGCTAATTGAAGACATTTTTTTTCTTCAAATCCGCACTCAGGCATTCCACTTTGAAGGCAATGCAAATGCAAGAATGAATTCTTAACAGCTTTTGAGGAAAGGCACAGACTGTAAGGGCAGAAGGAGTTGGTAGAGGTGAAGAAGTAGAGGAAGCTTCTTGAAGTCTGAAACTGGGCTTATAACTATAATCAGAGTTCAGAAGCAACAGGAGAAAATGGCTGGAGTTACTGTTAGAGAGCATTATCTAAATATTTATAACAGCAGCCTCTTAACAAATACAAGTTTTTTGAATGTTGCTTGGTAGTCACATATCAAGAGACTAAATCATTTCTAACCGTGAGACGTATATTTGTCTTAAACAGTTCATCTAACTGATTTTGTTAATGAAAACTGAACACATGGGCTAGCTGGGTTTGTGCCAGCTTATGAATAAATATAACATTTTCATGAGAAACTATCTTTTCAAAACAAATGTACTTCCTGACCAGGATCTGCGATACTCCATCATGTTTTATGCATATAAGGATGATAGGACAAAATTCTAAATATTCAAGAAGTGACAGAGAGGAGAAAATATCTTCTGTTATATTCGTTTAGAAGAAAAAAATCTCTGAACATTTCTTGTACTAAAAATGACTATTTGTGAGAGACCCTTTGTAGTTCTCAGGCAAAACACGGGTCCTCTATTTCTTGACACAGTGTCCTCTGTGCTATTTCTGATTATTCAGTTATGCACCATCTTCTAGTCGTGTTTCAAGGAATGATTGGTAATTGTAATACATGCAGTATTTCTGATCTGAGATACTTCAGAAGCGTCAAACTCACAAAAGAGCTTTGTAAAAGGACTATTTTCTGAAGTTGTGCAAAATGACCTTCGTACTGATACACTAAAAAAGTAAATCTTACCCATAAACATTTTGTTAAGCTGATAGAAGAAAAAAGGAATGAGTTATTTCCATCAGAGGAGTTTATAGGTTTGAAATCAGCAGAGCTTTCCTCTATCTTCATCAGCAGTTTGTCCGTTAATTAGCCCTTCAATTCCACTTCAATTAAATTAACTCTAATTAATAAGTTCATTACAAAGATTGACGCACCTTGCTCAAAGCTAGTGTGCTAAAAGCTGATAAACACCTCCACTCTAATGAAAAATTGATTAGATTGAAAAGAAATAACCCTTTCTTTTTTGGAGCTGCGTTGACGTTTTGTGACTCTAAAATTAATCAAACCATCTTAGATCTCTTAATCAAAAATTTAATTCAAAGTAGATATAAAACGCTGTATAGGAAAAAAAAAAGTTGGGGGGGGCTAGGAGGGGAGGAGGGAAGCAGGAGGGAGAATTTCAGCTGTCTCTCTCCAGAAATATTCTTATGGAAAATGTCACAGCGCCCTGATACTCTGTTTAATGTTCCACGACATTTGGAGACAGAGTTATCCTCTGCTGGGGAAGAAAACCACTACTGAATAGAAAACTGGAAACCTTTCATGCACTGAAAGCTGTTGAAAATAATTTCAGTCTTTTATTGCTAAACTGTTTGTTGTCTTCTACAAGAAAACAAAACCTAAATACAGTACTTTTATGAAGCAGTGTGTGGTTACAAGCAGCTCAGTGCCAAGGAACAGAAGAAGTCCCTCAGGCTATATTATAGTTTCTCTTTTTATTCTGTTGTCTGCTTAGCAGAAGTAAAGTTTTTTGGAGTCTGACTAAATGAAGTATAACTGTAAATGCAAAATCTGGCAGCCTAAATTAACATCTTGTATTAGCTGAGACTTAACATGTGTTGTTTGGCCTCTGTCTACCTTTGGCTCTTAACATATTTTTCAATTATTCTATCAGTTACAAGATCCTGTTAGCATACGTAAATGACAAGTTAAATTGCTGAATGTTGATTTATTTTTTTAACAATCTATTATTTAAACCAGACTGTTCGTAGCTGTCACTGATACAAATTTACTGAAAGTAAAAGAGGATCATCTTTTATATTTAACAGATGTGTCAGTATGTCAGCATAGTACTAATTTGTCTCAGTAAGGCTCACTCTTTATAATGAAAAAATGTGTCAGAAATGGCACATTTTTACTTGGAAAGAAAACAGTGAGCAGGATAGGGAGGGGAAAGCTTGTTAAAATGATCTTTCATTAATGCTAGATTTTCACTTGCAGCATAGTGTGACCTGCATGTATGGTACATTTAGTCACTACAAGTATGTTGTGACTTCCAGGAGCTTTAAGTGCCGCATAATCTCAGTTATGAAGGGCTACTCTTAAGTTGTATGTGATCACAAAGAATACAACTGAAAATTACTTGTAGCTAACAGATGAGCTATGTACACTCCAGCACCACTAAGTCTACCAGGATAACTAAGTAAGCATTAACACGGAGGTAAAAATCCATGCCCTGCATTCTGTTGGGTCCTACCTGAAAATACCTTTCACAGTAAATTCCTTTGATGGAATTACCAAAGGTTTTGCCTTTCTTACCCTTCACATCTTGAATTAAAATGCCGCGCTGCTAATTGATGCGTACCCTCTCACTCCCGTGTGCACTCTGTGCCTCTTTTTTCTCCCCTATTCCCTTCTCAAATGTAGAGATCTGCTCGGTGGACTGCGGCACACATGGCGTGTGCATGGGAGGGACTTGTCGCTGCGAGGACGGCTGGACGGGCACAGCCTGCAACCAGAGGGCCTGCCACCCCCGCTGCGCCGAGCACGGCACCTGCAAGGATGGGAAGTGCGAATGTAGCCAGGGGTGGAACGGAGAGCACTGTACCATTGGTAGGCTGGCTATGCTTTAATATGTCTTTGGTGCAAAATTCAAAGTGCTGGCACTGCTGGCTGTGTCTGAATAAGGAGTGTATAACTTTGAAGCTTTTTTCTTCAAACAGAATGTTTGCCCGTGTCCGTCTGTATAAAGGAACTGATTTTTTAAGAAAGGAAATTATTATATAATGGCTCATCAGGTCTTCATAGCTAGTTTGCTGTGAAATGAATTCCCTTTTCAGTCTCTTCCCTTGAGCTGCCTTTTTGCTGGTGGGGAGGTCACATTTATTTTAAGCTGTAAATAGTCTTTGATTTGTGTTTTTCTGTTTTTCTGCAATAGCTTAATGACTCTCAAAAATGAAGCTTCCTTTTGTTTGTTTTTTAATTATTATTATTATTATTATTATCATTTGGAAAAGAAGCTCTAAAAAGTGAGTTTTGGCAACACACAAAACCATCAATGCCACCTTGTAATGTGTGATCTAACTACTCAAAATCACCTTCTTGTCAACATAATGCTCTGTTTTAGAATTGTGTCAGCACAACAGCAGTTCCATACAGCAGATTTAGGATTCATCCTTATTACAGCTTCTGTGTTCCGTAATCAAGTTAGTTCTAGTGTGTGAAACCCATTGGAAATTATTATGCCATTATTAATGGAGCTTTTCTTACTCAGTGTTACAGTGTGTATGTCCCATATGTCTCTCCACTGCCCAGGGCGTGATGTTGAGCCAGCATGAGAGATTACACTTGCAGATAAGGGAACTAAGAAAACAGAAACAGAGGAAGAATTGTTCAAAATCGTAACATTTTTAATTAGGTTTTGAATTGTGGCATAGCTGGAAAATCCCCTCTGCACTAGGCTTCCTTTATGCAAGGTGCAGCAGGACTGTAATGCAAAAGGAGGGACCTATGTCACCTCTGTGTAACCACACGTAAGAACAGCTGTGTGACAACGGGTAGGAAGCACAGACAAAGAGCTTGGCAATGGTCTAATTTTAAGAGCATGCTCATTTATCCATAGGAGTGTGGTGAGACTTGTACTAAGCTCAGCTAAGGCTGTCTAGGAGTAACACAGTGGCTCTGCAGTATTTAGGGGCACATCTCTGATCTGTGAGAGGCACTGAGGATAAGCTCTCAGAGGTGAGTTGAAATAACATTGAGAAGGTGGCCACAGGTCAGGCAAAGGCAAGTGTTAATGCTGAGTGATGTGGAAATCAGAAGATAATCTAAATAGTTCAGAAAGTCCAAAAGGAAAAGCAGTTTCGTATTTAAAGAGATGGAGAAGTTAGTTAGAAGAGATGATGTGTGTAGCAGGATAGAGCAGTAAATCTAATAGCAGTAGAGATAATGGATATAAATACATCATTGTTTGGTTTTGCCACAAGCTGAAAAGAGGCTTAAGAAATTCAACTTCTGTGCATGTTTTGGAAGAAGTGTCACCTAGAGTGTGTGGGCTCAGCTAAGTCATCAATGGTGCATGACTATCAAGAGGAAAGGCCTGAGCTGCATTCCCTGCAGGTTATAGCCCTGCCAGGGAGGCAGGATGGCAGTGCTGTGCGTAGTCACGGTCACAGGAAACAGTGACGTGAGCCTCAAGGACAGGGAAATGTTTGCTGGTATCCATATCATTGCATTATAAAGGCAAGGTAGGATTTCATTTTGTGGAAGGGAGTCAGGTGTGAAGTAGTAAGATTGATTTGTGAGCTGTTTATAAAAAAAAAATCAGAATCGATTTTTTTTGTTTGTTTACTAATGAGGTTGCCCAGACATAGGTGGGAGGGGAAACCAAGATGCCTCTGTGCAGGACCCTGGGGAGAACTGATGTGATTAACATTTTTAAGGAGCTTCCAGAAAACATGCTGACAAGTGAGCAGAGAGGTGAGGAGAGAACTTTTTAAACAATAAAATAAAGTAAATCTTTAGAAGGGGAATAAAGCCTTTCCCTTGACCGCTTTAACTTGCCAACGAGCAATTACTCAGCAGATTGCTCTGCTGTTGGTCTCGCTGACCTTGGCAGCATTTCAAGGGTTGCAGTTATACACGGATGAACTGCTCTTGAACAATTTTTCCAACATATTAGGCACAAACTAGTTTTTCCTCAGTGCTGGCCAAGCAGGTCTGTCTTCCCACCTGTTTATTCTTCAAATGTGTGTTTACTTTGTGGCTGCTGCTGTAAAGATAGTTTGATTTGTTTATATTGCCCTTACAGCCTCAAAGACAAGTAATGAGGTGCAAGCGCTAGCCTGCTGTTAACATTTGTTTTTCCTAGAGCTGTTTTCTTCAGGACCACCAGTGTTATAGAGAAACCAGGTCATTTTGTTGTTCATTTCCAAGAGCTGTTCCAACTTAGTAGAGTAAAAAGCAATGCTTCCTCAGCTTGGTAAATGGAGTCAATTTGCTTTTTTCTCATCTACCCTGGAGTATATACTAGCTCCTTCTGTGCAATACATTTCAAAATGTGAAGGACATCAGAATGTATTTTCATGCATACCAGCTTTTTTAATGTCATGATGTAACCCAAGCTTTTTTTGCTATTTACTGCTCTAAACTTGGTAGCGGAATATTTACCTAATTTGTATGTGTGCAGGAGAGACTCCCACTCTGCTTTCAAACACCCCAAATGATAACAACTGCATCTTTCTCATTTCTGAGTCATTAACCATTTGAATCTACAGTAGTGTGAAGCATTTTAGAAATAGATTTCTTTCTTCCATGCAGCTGTTAGCTGGCAGTCACATGAAATGCAATGGCCCGCATTTACAACTTCTTGGGGAAATGAATATTCCTAAGAAGTTGTAAATTTTAAGGCCAGTGCACTTTATTCAGTCTTTGGGAAAGCCCGCCATATCTCTAGCTGATTGCACAGAGTGGGGTACACACATAGGTATTAATTACAAAGATGCATACTGGAATGTGCACTGAATCATATTAGTTCCTAATTCATATTTGTTGAAAAGAATATGGTCTTGGGTTTTTTGTTTGTTTTTTTTTATTTGTTTGGGGTTTTTTTTATTTTTTGTTTTTTGTTTTTTGTTTTTTTTTGAAGCATGAATGCTATTTAAAATGTTTTGTAACTCACAGTTTCTGTAGATTTCTTAATGTCCAGTCTCATTTTCAGTTATCCCAATGTTTGATTTTCAGTTGGCTCTAATTATTAAAGGGTAAAAGGAAGGGAACGAACAAGCCTGTTGCTGCAATTAAAAGGAAGTAGTGCTCAATGGTATTCATCTCCGAAAGCTTTTACACTCTAGCTTGCTTCTTCAGTTACGTTGGTTTGTATGTTTGCTCCTAAGACACTTAAATGGAAATGCGACAAAAGAAAATTCTAATTGCTGTAAAACTTCCAGAGAACATTTGTTTGTTTTCATTCCAATGCTTCAGGACATTGGGAAGAAAATCATAGGTGATTGCAAAGGTTTGAGTTCTCTGTTCAGACACAATTTTGACATCTGCCTTTTTCGTTAAGCATCAGTATTTCCCTAAGACCCAGCATCACAAGACTGGAAAAGGAAATTAGTATGCATTTACCTTTAAATATGCTTTTGGTTTGTGAGAGAGAACGGAGTAGACCAGATAAAATAATTTTTTTTAAAATTATTTTTTGAAGCATTGTGTGAAGGAAGGTTGGCAAGATTGTTTTGACTAATGCAGTAAGCGTGGTGTTTGTTGCTGACGCACACTGGTCCTTTGTGCATCTCTGACATAAACACCATACCCATTGTGGACCACACTTGTAAGTTCCTGACTTTGCTCTGAACACATACTTCCAAATATTTACATCAAAGATGTTCAGCAGATAACTGCACAGTGCTGTAATGAAATTAAATTAATGAGAAAAACAGAAACTCAAGTATTATTGCTCTTATTTAGCATAATACAAGATTTGTCTAAACAGTGTATGTTCCAAATACTAAGCACTTTAAGCCCATCTAAACATCGTTTCCCTCCTGAGAATTGTCACATTTTACCACTTACTGTATGCACGTGAGAGCAGGTTAAATAACCAGTTTACTGCAAAGCTATGGAAAATCACCTGTCAGTTGTTTTATTAGGTCTGGGGGTGAGTTTCATGGGTCTGAGGTCAGCATCTGTAAATCATTTGGTGAAGTTCAACCTGCATCTCATTGTGAATCAAGACCACACATGCACAGCTGGTGCCCAAGTGATAGCCTGGATGAAAATTTGCTCTGTAATTAAGTTTTCATAACACAGTTGTGCTCGGATATGTTTTTGTTTCTTTTCTATCCCAGCTTGCAATGAGTATGATGACCCTCTCCTGTCTGAATAGTTGTTGTGTGAGATTGAAATGGTATTATTTCAGAAAGTCTATTATTTTTGTGATATAACTGACATGCACCATGAGTAAATTAAGTAACTGTCATAGGAAGCCCATAAATATGAATACTTTTCCAGCTGCTTTTCCATTAAACTCTGTTAGCTGAATGAAATTAGTAAATAATTATGTTGGTGGGGAATCTGCTATATTTCCATGTGCCGTGTTACATCTTAGTTTTATAATGCAGCTTAATTTTTACCATAGACCAAATCAGCTTTAGAGTAATCTAAATTGCAAATTGGCCAATTTGCATTAGAACTATGCCTTCTTGTTCAGATTTGTCAACACCTCTTTTTTAAAAAGTCTTTAACATTAAGCATGGGTGGGTAAGACCATCTGTTTATGGAGCTTGCCTGCAGCTCCATTACTTAACACATGAGACAGGTTACAGCTGTTTAATTGTTATCATGTTGAACGATTATCTTTCAGTCCAAAATTAATATTTATAGATGTATGCATGGAAAACATGTCGTTAAACATAAATGATCTAAATGTGAATTAATGTCATTAAGCCCTGATATTAATCCCTCAGGAGGGCTAAAGTTAGCGTAGTGGTGTTCATGTTCTTTTTGAGTGCTGTGTGGTGCTACTTTACCTGGTACGCAGAACTGAAATTCACATCCAGCGGCGGTCTACTATAGAAGTGTACAGCTCGTAATTTCTTTGCATTTGCAAATATTTTTCAGCAGGGGATTTCTAGTTTCAGATAGCTGTACTAGAAACCATGGAAGTCATTTCATTTAGATTCTCAGAATTTAAAAAATTAAAAGAAAAAATGTATAGCATGCCACTGTTAAGGGCACTCCCATGAATACAGCCTCTGCCCTTGCTACTGGTAAAAGTGGTTTTCTGAGTATGAGCAAACATGACGGCATTTGCATGCTCGTTTGCTAGGTGACCACAAACAGTGTAAGCTCAGAGGTGCTGGTAGTGTTGAGGAACTCTTACTTTAAGAAGTAGTCTCCTTCTCTAAGCCATAAGATCTGCACCTGCTTTCTTCAGCCTGTGTTTAGCTTAGGGCTTCTTATATTACAGATTTCAAATATGACTACAGGGAAATGATGCTTTATCCTTTTATTAGGTGAGAGAGCAAGTCAAGACAAATGTATTCCTTCTGTTCTTTTAAAGGGAGTGCTCACAGAAGACTTGATATAACTAAATATCATTACACTGTATGTTTCTGCAGTATGAGCTTCACAGACAAAATCATCAACCATTTTGAGGGCTTCATTGATCTTCTGCAATTATTTCAGCTTAGAGGGAAAGTGTAATACATTACAATGACCATCATCATCTCCATACTGATGCTAATTTGACAAATGTTTCGCTTTTCTACAGAGTTTAAGTTACCTAGCATTTCGTAGTGTTTTAATGCTTGTGTCATTAAGGTACATTTTAATGTCTTTGTGCCAAGAGTTCTTCAGAAATGTTAGCATTCTTTTGAGATTTTAGTATTTTGATTAGAAGGAAATGTTTCCCTTAAAATAAGAATACTGTTGTGTTAGTACATCATGTAATTATCAAAATTCCTATATGTATATTTTCCCTTTATTTTGAGTTCATGGAATTAAGCTCAGTACAAATTTCATCTTAAAGTAAGGCTGAATCTGAAGTAATATAGGTCCTTTGTCATTCAAACTGTTTATTCTCAGATACAATCTACCAAATTTTCAAAACTAATTACATCAAATACTCATATATTCACCACAGTAATGAGAATGAAATCCTGTTTTCAAAATTCATGTTTCAGAGCCAACTGACTCTGCTGGAATCAGGATTGAACCACAGTATTTATACCTAAAAACTTAATGGAAAAGAGAAGATTATTTTCTTGGTTTGCAGAGGATTGATAACCACAGTATAACAGTATTTCATGAAATTTAGTACAAATATGTTTTTGGCCTTCCCCGTGCTTGAAGAGCATGTTATTAATTTTCCAGGCCAAGTCTTGAATATGCAAAATATTTGTACATTTTGTTACTATTAAAACATTCCATTACCAGGCAAGATAGTGTCTGCATACCTGAAGCTGTAAAACAAAGTGAATCATTGTTCAGGCCTTAACACATTCCAACACCAAGTGTCTCAAATAGAAATTATCTGCTACCATACTTTAAGTTGCTAATTGGTTGATTTGCATTTAAATGAGGACCACATGTGAAGTTCAAGTTAGGCACTTTTCAAAAAACAGCAGAATCCTGTGAGGTTAGAAGAGTTTTAAAGTGTGTTGCAAAGCTTACTTGAGTTGAAGTGGCCAGAAAGTAAGTGCTATTGTAACATGCATAGCTGTGTGCTGGTCAGACACATTCTGAAATTACTTATCTTCTGGGGAGAAAAATGGAAACAATAATTCTTCCCTTCACATCCCATCCTGTCCCACTCCACGTCCCTAAAATGTTTACAAGCCAAACTTAACTTTCATGCAGTTCTTAGTATGAGTGTCAGGTTTTATGTGCAACTGTCTGAGACAGTTTTTTGAGAGTTTTTCAGAGGCCTCAAACAGGTGTTTGAATTGTTCAGCCTTAACATGTGAGACAGTTTTAAATCCTTAATGGCTTATACCCTTTCTTCTAAATTCTTTTCCAGTTAGATAGATGTTAAATAGGGAACAATGCTGCTCATGAACATCTTAGCAGTCCCAAACTTCCAACATCTACTATATCCTTAAAGGCAACTTAATCTTTTATTCTAAGAGATGTGTGACTTTCCAGAAATAAAGATGAGAAATGTTGCTTTAAAAGTAAAATTGGGGTGGCCTCCAGAACAAAAATTCTAGAGGATAGTGAGCTTCTATGCTTCTGAATGTAAAAGCACATAATAGGTTGCAGCAAGGATCTGTTACGGTTTTGGCAAGGGATAAATTGCAGAGAATTCCTGTCTCCTTGCAGGAACAGATGCAGCAGATCTGTGCAGACATTGGAGAAAAGTGAGATGGTGATGATGAAGGTATGATTTCAGGGTGAGGATTATGTTCTGGCCTCTGTAGCGAAAAACAAAGAAAATTACCTAAAACTATTATTCCAACCATGTGTTCTCCCTTAGAAGAAGGGTAAGATGGGAATTTAGGAAAGACTGTTTGTAATCCTCCATTGGCAGCAACGGTCTGAACATATGGTATGTCTGAGACAAGGTTCTTATAAACTCAGAAAAAGGATGACGACAATGAGCTACTTACACTGAAAGAACATGTGCTTTCAGTATAGTGAGATGATGAATAAAGAGAATTATATTTGTAAGTGATACCAAAGCACCCCCGAGCACTTTGGAAGGTGGGACAAGAATCTAAAATTACTTTAACAAATCGAATAGGGTGTGCCAATTGTGGAGTCCTGTAAGCTTCCTAGTAGAAGTATAATCCTCCTTAGAAGCATGATATTTTTTAGTAACTCGTGGAGAACAAAAACAGTTCATAATGGAATCAGTGCACCATCAGTGCACCATCAGTCTGCTTTGGACAGGATAAAAATTACTGGGTTTAAATGTCAGAAGGGATGTTTGTTTTTTTTACATTTAAAAAGTGTTTTAATTGACTGGGTAGCAAAAAAAAGCAGCTGGGTGGAAATGAGAGGAACATGCTGTGCTATGCTAGCAGTAAACCAAAATGAGGAACCACAGACTGAGGCTTGGGTAGGTTAGAGGGGTTAGGCCAGTGCAGGCAACTTTGATTTTTGAACGAGTTCCTCCAAAACAACTAACTGTGCTCTGTCTGGAGTTTTCATTGAAGTTCTCAGAGTGTCTGTCTGATTTGGCAAGAGTCTGTGAAACCAGTGAGTGCCTCATCCCCACTTATTGCTTGGCTATGCAAGGAGTAAGAAACCATTTTCATTTCATGAGGTTTACCTGAGCCCATGGTTCAGCCTGTCTAGGTCACTCTGGATAGCATCTCATCCCTCGGGCATGTTAACTGCACATTGCAGTTTGGTGTCATCCACAAATTTGTTGATGGTGCCCTTGATCCTGCTATCAGTGTCATCGATGAAAGTAATTAAGTGCACTGATCCCAGTACTGACCCCTTGAGGAACACCAGGAACACCACTTGACACTGATCTCCATCTAGATGTTGAGCGTGGGCACAATCTCATAGCCAGTTCCTCGTCCATTGAGCAGTCCTCCCATCAAATCCATATCTTTCCAATTTGGAGAGAAGAATGTTATGGAGGACCGTATCAAAGGCCTTATTCAAGTCCAGATAGATGACATCAGTGGTTCTTCACTTGCCCAGTGACGCAATTAGATAATCATAGAAAGAGACAAAGTTGGTCAGGCAGAACCTGCTCTTGGTGAAGCGATGCTGGTTAACCCATGCCCCTTCCATGTTCCTTAGCATAGCTTCCAGGAGGATCTACTCCATGATCTTCTCCAGCACAGAGGTGAGAATAACAGGTTGTCAGTTCCCTAGGTCTTTCTATGCTTCTTGAAAATGGATGTAATATTGCCTTTTTTCCTGTCACTGAGGACTTCACCTGACTGCTGTGACTTTTGAAATGTCATTGAGAGTAGCTTGGCAGTTGCTAGTGAAGATCGAGGCAAAAAAGCTTTTGTGTACCTCAGCCTCCTCCATGTCCATTGTTACCAGCCTGCCTGTATTGCTCACTAGGGAGTAGTGCTGTGAAGTCAAATTCTGCTCTTACTTGCAAAGGAATTCATGATCCCTGTGGAGCTGTTGAGTTGACACTCAACATGGGATTATGTACGTATACGCTTTAAAAAAAAAAAAATTAAGTGGCATATTGCAGCTTAATGCAAAGATGACAGAGGTAATGGTGGGTGAAAATGTCTTCTGAAGAACTGAGGTAGTTTCACACTGGTGAGCCACTGAACTCACAGTGACACCACTGTGTCATTGCCCCAGCCCAAAGGAAGAAGGAGATAAAAGGAATGGAACTTACTAAATAAGTGGAAAAGTGTTAGGTAGGGACAAGGAGATCGCTCACAATTACTATATGAGCAAAACAGACTCAGTACACGGGGATTAATGTAATTTATTGCCAACTACTAGCAGACTAGAACAAAGAAAACCAAAAGCAAATTAAAAACACCCTCCTCCCATCCACTCTCTTCTCTCTCCTCCTCCTGAGTGGTGCAGTGGAATGGGGAGTGGGGCTGTGGCCAGTCCGTAATGCTTTGTCTCTGCTACTTCTTTCATGGTCATTCTCTGCCCTGTACTGCACTTGCAGCCCCCTTGCTACCAAAAACTTGTGATCTAAGCCCAATACAATGGTAATAATGTAAACTAATAGAAATGTGAATCCTCTACACGGTGTTCAGGAAGATGTCACTGTTATAATTCTTTATGATGGAATAATCAGAATAATGCAGTGCTATAAGTACCAATTAAGGAGCATTGAATCAATGGGTATGTGACTCATGCTGATTTAAACAGGAGCTGATGGGGATAAATGGATTTAATATGTACTTTCATTCTGCAGCTATTCTGTCGTATGTAGAAGTAGCATATGAATAATCTAAGGGAGACACTGACTCTAGTAGGCAAGTAATGGGAGACATTATATCTAAAAAAAGGTCTGGGTTCTGACTGGTAATGAAATATGCCATGTTATGTTTGAATTTGTTTGCAAGTAGTTATTTTTAAAACACATTTGTCTGCCACCTATTTGTGTGCCTACACATACACAGTGGTAACACCATTTGTATTTTATATTGACTGCCTCTTACGTATTGGATTTTGGCCATTCTAAAAAATGTACAGACTTTATAATTTTTGTTTGACTTACAGATGGAACAAACTCCTTAAAATAATACCAAAGCTTTAAATTTCAGTTGTAAACCCTGGAGAAAAAAAAGAAAAAAAAAAAAAAACAAAAAAAAAAACAAAAACCTGTTGCATATGTATTATCTGGCCTGTAACTAGTTTATTAGACTTTTTAAGGATCTAATCTAACCCATATGTGTCAGATATTTAAATATCATGAAGAGGAGCAACTGCTGAGATGTTCCATCCTACCAAAGTGCTCTAAATCCCATAAAGAGTTCACTGTGCAGAGGGGTATTTAGTACTTCAGTCTGTATGGGGTTAATCTCTGTTTCAGTTGCAGTGCCATGAAGATACGGAAGACAGTACGGCTAGTTAGATTGCACTACAAAATTATACTGTTTCTGGTCTCTTGTTCTCTGCTTTTTGATTCTAGGATAGTGCATGTTCACAAAAGTAGTTTTTACCATTGCCCTTAATGTAGGGGTAAGGTAGAAGGATGTTAAAATACAGAACATGATTTCTACAGGTTATAGTGCAGTGGTCTGGGACTGAATTCTTTAAAGGCTACTGGATTAAAAAAAAAAAAAAAAAAAAACAACCCTGAATCCCTTCTCTTTTTTTAATGCACACTGGATTTCTGAAAGGAAATAACATGTGGAGGCCTATTTGCAGGGACTAATTTGTTGCCTGGTTTTTTTTTTTATATGTTCCATTTTGTTACCTCTCCCGATGTTTGTGGAGGCATTTAATGTTTCACTGGTGGACAGATGCATTCCCCAGGCAGACCTAATTGCTTCCATTTTATGGAAAAAAAAGCTTGGTTTTTCCAGTGCTGCACTATTCTAAGAGCAGCTGCGTAGGAGCAAGGGGAATTATACTGGACGAGTAAGAGGAGAATTTTACCCACCCTGAAATGCAGCTGTATCACTTTTGTTTTTGTTTGTGGTTTATGTGAAAAGGTACTTTGTTGCTGCTATTCTAAATGTTCTGTAATTGATGTTTTTGTCGTCTTAGTTTGTCTCCCTTTAACCTTACCATTATTGGGAAAAAAAAAAAGCAAACCATACAGTGCAGTGGCTATCTGATACTTTCTTTGAGAGGCAAAGATTAAAAGTTTCCACCTGTAAGTTGTAGCAGTGGTTGTGTCTTTGGTGTGTCTGTGTATCCTTGGGTTTGCGAAGAACCGCTCGCCATTCAGCCAAACAGGAGGAAAGTCCGTGGCTGGAAATGCCTTTCTTACCTCCAGTAAGCAGTACTTGCCAGATTGTATTCGCCATCCAGCCCAGGTTTAGAAAAGGACAAATTCTTGAAGTTTGCCCATATGAACTCTGCTGGGAAATCTTATCCATAGGAAGAATGAGAGACTGAAGCTGATACTGGTGGCTCAGCTTTGCTCATCTCCACTGCAGTGGTCTGTAGTGTCTTGTTGCAATGTGTGTAGATATCTGGGTGTGGTAGCCCTCAGTGGACCTGTCCCACATGGTTTTGTTATATGTATCCCTTGCACATAACTGCATCTAATGTCTGTTTTTTGAAAGTAAGGATCTTACCGCCCATCTCTGCTGTGTTTCATGTATTAGAAGAAAGGCTCACTGCTTTAAATCCATCTTGTGCTGTCTTTCATTCATCCATCTGTCCTCAATTTTTTCTTCAAATTTGAAGTGGCGTAACTGATAAGAAATAAGTCTTCCTATTCTTGGATGTACCGTGTTACTTATTTTTATACATCTGAAGTCTGAGTTTAATTTTCACCCATTTTTCCAAATGACATGGATTACTATGCTACTAACCTCACTACACCCTCTCCCACCTCATGTATGTGGTCTAATCTGTTTGCAAAATCGGTGTGTGTGCTCAGAAGAATAATGGTGGCTGAATTCCTCCTCCTAAAAATACTGTTAATCCAATCGGAGTTGACATATTACGCTGGTTATGCTGTCAGAGTCATACATGACCTGCAAATCCAAGATCTTCCAGTATGGCCAGTGCTTTAAAGCTCAAAAGCTAAGTGATTGCTCCTATATTGTGTTGAAATTTGGATTATTTTTTTTAACTAGTTTTGATTATAGTTTTGTTATACGTAAAAATCAAAGCTTGTGAAGAGAAGTGAGAAGAAAAAAGAAAATCCTACTGTCAGAAATGCAGCATCTCTTTCCTCCGCAGGCTTCCTTTTTGAAACAGTTTCATTGAATCATAGACTATGTTTGCTGAAAAGAGAATTTCTTGCATTTTTAAAGGATGAGAAATACATTTTCATTCTGTAATGTAAGACCTCTCATGTCAAGTGCACCTGCTTGATTTGCATGTGAATTCTGAACAATTCTTGTTTTATGTGACACTTCTGAAATGTCTGTCTGTTTTTTTTTTTCTTTCTAATTCTCAAGCTCACTATTTGGATAAGATAGTGAAAGGTACTGTATATTTGCTCTTTGATAACATGCCTATACCTACATGTATTTTTTAATATATGAATATATAGTGACAAACACAATAGATTGGCAAAATAATCGTCTCTTTCATATATTCCATGGATTATAAATTTAACTCATACTACTTTCAACTCATATGATTAAAAATGAAATCTTGCTTATGTTATGTCACGACATTTTATCAGTTATTATATGTTTCTATATAAACTATATACATGCATTAGATATTGTTTGAGCCAAAAACTGAAGATAGCATTCATTTGCTGTTTGGTTTGTTTCTTTGTGAGTTTTGTCATTGGATCTTTACCTATAAAAAAGAAAACATTTAGGAAATAAAGCAAAGCAATATTCTTGCCATAGAACAAGTGTCATTAGTTCCAAAGAACAGGCTAATTATAGATATGTGTGTTTATATATAGACAAATCAGTAGTATAACCTAGGATTTTAAGCTTTTGTTTATCTGAATGCAGAAAATCTGTAGAGAATTACAACTTGTATTTTGTTTGAAGCTAGAGAAAGCTTGTATACTCCATGTGACATTTTCAATTGAAAGGATCAAGGATTTAAATATTTATCATGAAACAGCAAAGACTCTTGTATCTTCAGTTATGGTCAAAAGTTAATTAAAAAAAAAATGTTTAAAATATTCCCATCCCCTCTTTCCCTGACTATCTTCTCTATTCCTTATTTGTGTTCTTTTTTCCATTAGAATATGGCAATATTCATGGCAATATCCAGGCTTTTACACAATAAGTCTTGAATGTAACCAGTTGACTCCTAAAACATTCTATCAGTAGGGGAATTAAATATGTAAGTCTTCCATAAATTAAACAGAAGAAACATTAAGGAAAAGATAGCTCTCTGTATGTCAACAAATACAATTAGCAGCTGCAGTCTGAAAGAAAAAGAGTAGCAAGACTAATCACAGCCTGGCTTGGTGGCATGCAACCATAACTGTAGCATCACCATGCTTCCTCACAAGAGAATCCTCTGATTCCATCTTCTAAGAGTAATTTGATGAGAGGGAAGCACTCTTTCTAAGTTTTTCTAAGAGTGTTTATAATTTGAAAGGAGTCTGTAAATTCAAGATTTGTTAGAAGAAATAAGAAACTGTTCCTTCTAAAGTACCGTTCTAAGCTCAACTAAGTTTAACCAGAGCGAGTCAGTAGAGCACTTCACAATGACAGCAGTTCTAGAAAGAGAAATGTTTTAGCTGCTTAGCTTTTTTTTTTTACATATATAAAAGTTTGCAGGAAATGGTTGTGTCCAAAAGTACTGATTTCTAGCCACTTTCTCATCAGATACTTAGTGCCATATCTGTTCTTGCTTCTGTCAGTGTCTTATCATAGTCATAGATAAGGAACGCCAAAATCTACATATTTATAGTGTTGTCATTCTCATACAGATCATGTTGGCTGCATGCCAGATTTCATCACTAGGAAGTGACAACTACTGTTGTTGTTTTTTTAATGTAATGTTAGACTGAAAACAATTATACATTTTGGATATATATTAAATTATTTTAATTGTTTCCCAAATTTTCCCTCCTTGGCCATAAAAGCAGACAAGATAGGATATAAAGGTAACAGCACAAAAGCCTTAGGGAGATTGTCACAAAAAATCACTCTCTGCTATCTGTCTTGAAGCACGTCACTACCGTGTTTTTGTTCAGTCTATCAATGTTTTATTGTGGTCCTTATGGTATTTCATTTTGTCCGTCCTAAGTAATCAAATACGCACAGCTACATTTAGTTGGAAATCCTGTTGGTCCTGTCCCATCCGTATGCAGCCTGAATCCTACTGTTTGTTAGAATAGATGCTAAGCTGCTTCACTATTTCCTGGGCTTTGCTTATTCTGTGAAAAGGAATGTACTTCTGGCATAAAGTATAGTCATTAAAACCAGCCTATACTTTGTGCAGTTTTTTAGCGCACTGTAATTTCACATGAATATACGGCAACTCTGAGACCAGATAAAGTTAACGTTCTCTTTTATTACATGCCTAAAACATACCCGTTTTCCTGCTTAATGATTTGGAGGGATTCGTTCATAGTAACAGGGAGTTTCAACATTTGTAAAGAACCAATGCTACAGAGAGCAAATAACAATCAATTCTATGAGCACAGAAAAATGCTTTTTATACAGCTCTGTTTGCACAATGCACTCATCTCGTTACTCTGCCAAAAAAAAAAAAAAAAAGAAAAAAAAAGAAATTAACAAAAATTAAAAACAAACTTAATTTTGTCTGGCCTACAGGTATTTAGAGGATTGATGCATTTATTTCCTGCCTGTACAGGTAAGTGGTGTCTCAAGTGTCAGGCCAATCAAAGATGCCACTTTGTTCAGAATTACGTTCCCCAGGTAATGTTGCTGTTCCACTCCATGTGCAATTACAGTATTTGTGCTGTTAAAAAGGCCTGTTCCTAGTAAGTGTCCCTTGTTTGTATCTTTTATTTGGCTGAAATAATTGCAATATTTAAATCACTTGTGATGTTCTTCTTTGTCTGTTTCAACAGAGGGTTGCCCCGGCTTGTGCAATAGCAATGGGAGGTGCACACTGGACCAGAATGGCTGGCACTGCGTCTGCCAGCCAGGATGGAGGGGAGCAGGCTGTGACGTGGCCATGGAAACTCTGTGCACTGACAGTAAAGACAACGAGGGAGGTAAGATACACCAATTGGATCTGTAAAACTGGGGAGAATGTGTTGAGGAATGGAGATTTTACAGTCATATGGCAAAAATACTGCTGTGAGAACCATGCACACTCTTTACTAGCTCTCATGCCTGTAAAAATACACTGCAGTATGCTCTGCGTATCAGCAAAGCCTAGCAAGATGCTTATGACAGGCAAGATAGGTACTTAGAAGATGATGAGTGTCACCTTAGTTTTCCTGCAGTGTTCTTTTAGAGTGGAATAAAGCATCGTTTCAACTCAGTGAACTGTAGCAGGGAAAACAAAAAAGGAAGGAGTGCAAATTTTCAGTGACCTCACAAGGAAATGATCCCTAGAGGAAAGGCCGGGACTTTACATTTTGACCTATGATACTATTGCTGGAAACAATTGCTTGCCCAATCTAGAAAGTTCTTGTCCCTCTGTAGCCCGTGAACGCTCAGGTAATTGACAGGACACTCCCAGAAGTCATTTGTTGGGGGTTTTTTTGGCTTGCTTCCTTGCAGTCTGTCACTCGGGTGACAGGTAACAATCTGCAGTGAGATGCAGGCAGAACTGCTGACTTAAGGAATCAATCTGCAATCATCGTTGTAGGGTAGGGAAAGGAGACGGGCTGTGGCTTTGGCAGGACTCCAGAATCGAGCAGGAGGAAAAACAACACCACCAAAACACGATTAAATGTGAATGCAGCCATGGAGCAGATCAGCATAATACTTTTGTTGTCTTTTTTCCGTCCCCCCCTCCCCTCTCATTAACTACTTTTTTAACACCTTCTGATCCAGAGTTAAGAAACTCTGCTAGGAAATATAGATGTTAATAATGTCATGTGTGGCTGACTGTTTTTCAGCTTTAGTTTGCAAAGGCCTTCGTTGTTGTTGGTAGGCTGTTTTCTCTTGTATCCGGATTGTAGTTGGGATTTTGGAAATCACAGTCTGTAAATAATAGTAGCTCTTATTTCTTATGGAAAATACAGTCAAAAGAGGGGTGGTATTCATTGCTTTACATATCTTTTGATTTACCACACTTCTCTGTTAAATATTTTATATTTTGAGTGAACCTTGCACACTCAGGGGCCTGAAGAATATGATGCAATCTGGTGTACAGTGAGCTAGTGCAAAGCCAAATTTCTGCATTTGTGGAGGGTGCAAGAGGACTGAGCTATCTGTAGCATTTCCATGCAGAGATGTGATATTCAGAGAATGGAGTTCACATGGGCTGGGGGGTTAATAACATAAGAAAGAAGGAGAAACCTGCAAGTCTGAAAAGAGACAAAGCCAGGGGGAAGAGAAACTAGGTTAGAACATAATCTGGACAGAAGTAATAGCTGGTAGGAAAAAAGAGGGGAAAGTGAAATCCCAGAGATGGTCTAAAACAGATTCAGTAAGTGTTAAGAATAATAGAACGACGTGATTTATCAGAAAGTAAGAGGGAGAGTCAACAGCAGATAACAACAGCAGGAGGAAGAAGAGCAAGGTGAGCAGGAATGCACTTAAGCAGAACAAGAGAAAAGGAGATAATCCTTCAGTCTGAAAGCAGTAATAGCTGTTTGTGAGGAAAAAGCGGAAGCAGGACGAGGAATTGGAGCAGAAAGTATCTAAGAGGACGACTTAAAAGTTCAAAGAGAGAGAATGATATTGCAAAAATAAAACTCTAATGCTAGTGTTTGTATAGCTTCTTTTCTTTTGATTTTTTTCATTACTTCCTTTACAGACATTAAGCAGCAAAATTTTGGGAGGGGTTAGGCCAAACAGTTGTTTTGCCGCGATTGACGTATATAATGCTATTTGTCAACAGCATTTCTTTTTCAGAGGACCTGGTTTTAAATGTGTATGCCTCAGTAAGGAGCATATTCGCTTCTGTCTTTGATTGGGGTCTGAGAAACAGAGTTAAAATGCAACAATTAAATTAAATTAAGAATTGGAACCATACCAAATAAAAAGTCCTCTTTGCCAGAAACCCACCTGGAAAGAGAAGTGCCATTTCTTCCCTTTCCAAGAGTATGTGCAGCCAACCCACTCATCTCTCAAGCAAGCAATCCAGTTTCCAAACAGCTGTGGGTAATGGCACACGGATGCCTTTGCTGTATTTATTTACAATGGGACATGAGGTTATCTGAGCACTTATGCTGAATTTATACTGATAACTGCAGGTAGCACAATCTATATCACACTAGGCTCAGCAGTGGTGTAATTGAAGTTAGCATAG
Source organism: Lagopus muta (assembly GCF_023343835.1). Classification (NCBI taxonomy): domain Eukaryota; kingdom Metazoa; phylum Chordata; class Aves; order Galliformes; family Phasianidae; genus Lagopus; species Lagopus muta. The sequence goes on along the minus strand of NC_064436.1, from coordinate 20,872,144 downwards.
TTGTTAGCTAATAGAGATGCTGTGGTTAATGTTTGCTTCATCATAAAGTGGATAAAATGTTTCTCATATATTAATATAATTCATTAATAACAATGTCTGCTGCTCCTCTGATGCTTAGCTGTTTGTGGGACTTGTTGTTTGAATGTCATGAATATGAGCATTCAAATGACCTCAGTTGAAAAATTCCTAATAAGAAACATTAATGGCATCAAGGCATTCTTGGTCTTTTTCCCATCTAGAATCTACTGGCATATAATAGGATGATTATTTGTCTGCCTTTTAATACAGATTTTTGAAAGTCTTATAAATCATTTCCCTTCAAGGATGACTCTTTATTTTCCCACGTGATCGAGCTAGACAGTCTGTTACAGGATTTTCTTTACATTTCAGCAGTCCACAAAAAAATGTGTCTGACATAACTCTTAATGACTTTCTGAAAGAGGGGAAGTCGGAGTTGTCTGGAGTTGGAAGAACCCTAGCTGCTTTACTTGGAAAAAAATGTGTCACTATTAGACTTTGACTAAGTGAGCTGTGTTTTGTCATCACTTTAGGAAGCAAAATCTGTTGACTCTTTAGATAGGTCTTTATTGAGCAGTATCCTTTGTTAGGCTTGCTTTTTACAAGCTCCTATTCAATTAATAAGTGTAGCTACATGTTTCCACCAGCAGAACTGAAAGGACTATTAACAGTGTTTTATTAGTAAAATTAAAATAAATGCTATAGTAAAGCAAATCCTACTCAGCATTGCACTGCTGTATTTTTGTAATTACTTGTATAGGCTAGGATGGCTTGCTCAGGATTATTGTTGTCACAGTGCAAAGTCAGACTAATTTGAGTACCCAAAGGTACGCTTACAGGGATACTGCAGTAGGATCATTGAAAAAGATAGTTGTGTGCTGCTCAGGAATAAATCAGGGGCTATTTCTTCTTTTGTGGCTTTTCTGACCAGCCGCTCCTAAAGGCAATCATTTTTGCTGTCCATAATTGAGTCCACTCAGTGTACCCTGTTGTAAAACTGAGCTACATGAGGATAACAGAGTTTTGTTAATAGGGTTTTCTGTCCATTCCAGTCTCTTCGCTTTGTGTGCCACTGGCACTGAAACCATTCTCGTGGAATGGCCAGCATCAAAGCTTCAAAACCAGGTGCCTCTGATATAGGGACTGAATTTCACTTTATGGAGATTCTGAACTGCCTAAAAATACAGTCAGCTTACTTATCAAGAATGTGATTGATGTAGGCCCTTGGCCATGAGCTCCCCTTGACAGTGGCAGAACTTGTACCCAGGAGTAATTTTGTCCACAAGTTGTCTTCCAGGAAGAGACAATAATGAAGTCATTATGTGTGTTGTATATAGAAGAACCACTTACATCTAGAACAACAACAAAAAAAGAGAAATAGCCCCCTCAGGCTCATAATGATTGTCCGGCTGGCTGGAAGAGTGTTTATTTTCTGTATAATTTTCCTATTGCATTTGAGTGATGTAACTGATAAGCTAGTGTTAAGCTAAGCCTCATTTTTCAGGCTAAATGCAATTCATTGATATTTCACAGGACTTCCTCAGAAAGGAAATACCACTGTGCTTCACACAGTGCAATAGAGTAGTCATCTTAGTGGTACTAGATAGCTCTAGCCACATAAGTACAGAGAAAGAATGAAAAATGTTTTCTCAAGTTATAAGGAGCCAGATTCATAACCATTCGTCACTCGCCTGGGCAAGATGCTGATAAACTCCAAAGAAAAATAACAAACAGCGTATCCCTATATCTGGGCTGGTGAAAATGAGAATCTTCCTCTGATTGATGTTAGCAGAGAGGCTTGTAAAAATGCATTTCCAGCTGATTAGTTCAGAAGGTGTCAATCTCCTGCAGTTTTATGACCTGCAGACTGTACTCCAGATGTACATTTGCTTTTTATAAACTAACAAAGATGAATGACTAAATTTGAGCATTTCTTTGGCAACTGCACCAGATATTGCCTGGGAGACCGTACAGAGATATAAGAAAGCAAAACTATGCTTTTAACCACCAGTACCCCCAGGTTTGACACTGAGCCAGGCTTCTAGAGCTAAAACCAGCAAGGGAGCTGAGCACCTCAGCTGGAAAGGGGTTTTGTATCATACGAGAATGATACTGTAGAAAATCACTAGAGTCACAGACGGTTCGAAGTTAGAAAGGCCTCTAGATATTGTCTAGTCCCTGCTCAAAGCAGGGTCAGCTAGGGCAGGCTGCTCAGGGCTCTACTGGGTTCCAAATATCGCCAAGGATGGAGACTGCGCATCCTCCCAGGGCAGCCTGTTGCAGCATCTGATGACTTTCACAGTAATAAACTTTTTCTGATGTTTAAACAGAATTTCCTGTATGCCAGCCTGTGCCCATTGCCTGTAGGCCTTCTGCTGGGTATCAAGCAAGGAGTCAGATTGCATCTACTTTGCACCCTCCCATGAGGTGTTTGTATGCACTGATGAGATCCCCCTCCAGGCTGAACAATTCCATCTCTCTCAGACTATTTCTCAGAGGAGAGGTGCTCCAGTCCCTTAATTGTCTTCATGGCCCTTCGCTGAACTCTCTCTAGCATGTCCAGGTCTCTCTCTACCGGAGAGTCTATACTGAACCCAGCACTCCAGGTGTGGCCTCAACAGGGCTTAGCAGAGAGGAAGGTTCACCTCTTATGACCTGCTGGTATCCCTCTTCCTTACAGCCCCATATGACATCAGCACTTTCCTTGCTGCAAGGGCACATCGCTGGCTTGTGTTCAGCTTGGTGTCTGCCAGAACTCCCAAGGTCTTCTTCACAGAGCTGCCTGCCAGCCAGTTGCCCCCTAGCACGTCCTGGTGCCTGGGGGGGTTCCTCCCCAGGTGCAAGACTTTGCACTTCTCTTTGTCGAACTTCAAGAGGTTCCTGTCAGCCCATTTCTTCAGCCTGCCCAGGTCCCTCTGGATGGCAGCACAACCCTCAGGCATATCAACCACTCATCCCAGGAAAAATCAGTGATGTTTCTTTTCTCTGAAAAAGTTTAAGCTTTGATATATATAACGATGACTTTTTCATCTCTTTTATTTTCCTTGAACTGACTTCAATGTCAGCTGAGTTAAATAAGAATTTTAGATGTGCAAAAGAATAGAAATCCCAGCCCTTTGCTGTTTTGCCAATCCTCTAACTGATCCACATAGCATGGCAATTCTTAGAGGAATACCTTTAGAAGATCTCTGTTTACTTACACTCTTTCAACATGTGATTGAACAGAAAAATGGATGATAATTTTCCCTGCAGAAAGAAGTTATACTATAAAGCGAGGTTCTTTTGTAAGAGAAGCTGTCGTGAGCTTCCTCAGAGTGCTGCATTGGTATATTTTTCAGTTTAGTGCAGCAAGCAAGCTCCCTCTGTAATATAAATGGAATAATAAAATGTTTGAGCTATTTCAGTCTTGCCATTCTTTGGGGGAAACAATTATCAGAATGTGATACCATATTACATTCATCTAGAAATTTTCTGTCGCTGACATTTCCAGGCTCATTTTCCTTACGACTTTACTTACAGCAAATTAGTAGTTATCAATTTGATCTTGATTTTAATCTTTCACCAAATTAGATTTCCAGCGATGTGACACATCTACTGCTCGTTATATGTGAATATTTCAGCACATGAGCATAAAAGCACTCGCATGTTTAAATCTTGTTTATAGTGGCCAGCATTCCTCATCATTTTATTCAGGAAAAAAAAAATCTAAAGGTTAAATACAGATTTTGTTCTCTTACACATTTACATGCAAAGTAGCGGTGGAAATTGCCTTTGCCACTAGCAACAAAACCTTCCTGCCAAAGTATAAAGGAATTCACCTTGATAAATGCTGTGAAATATTTAAAGATCCTTGCAGCACAGATGGGCTGAAAAAGTTGAGGAAAACAGCAGAGTGGGATTTCCTTGTTTCTTTTTTCTAGCAAGCCAAATAACCCCAGATAAAAGCTACTGAGACCCACCTAAAATGTTTAATATTTATAAGCTAGGAGTGTATGCAGAGCCTGAGTTGCCTTCATTTTCTGGTTTGTTCCACATGTTTATAGAGAAGAATCAAACAAATACACTTAATTTATACACGTTGAACCTGCTAGGATTTCCATGGGAGTTTAAGAACTCAGTGGAAACAGGCTTATTTTTCCTTAATTGTAAGTGAATTCATTAAAATCTTAATTATTAATATTCTTTCCTACTGCATAATTTTTCTAAATCTCTCTGCTAGCCGACTCACTTGCATACAAAGGGCCAGAGAAAGTTTGTTCATTTTTCTGAATTTCTGCCAACAGATGGACTGGTTGACTGTATGGATCCTGACTGCTGTTTACAGAGCTCTTGCCAAAATCAGCCTTACTGTCGTGGGCTACCAGATCCCCAAGATATTATCAGCCAAAGCCAACAGTCACCGTCTCAGCAAGCTGCTAAAGCATTTTATGACCGGATCAGTTTTCTCATTGGAGCAGACAGCACTCATGTCATACCTGGGGAAAGTCCTTTCAATAAGAGGTGAGCATGACTCATCCTTTACTCATGCATACTGAAACAGTTGAAGAGCATGTGAGGTGTGCAGTAGAAGATCCATTGTGATCTTTGTCTTCACGCAATGACTTTCGGCAAAAGCATTTTTTCCCTATTTATCAGATTACTTGTGCTTATCTCAATACCTGCAAAATTCAGATTGTTGGTGCCTCTGGGTTGCTTACCATACGTGGTACCTGTATTCTAACCAGGCACTTCATTAATGATTAAATAGATCTTTATTTAACCAGTTGATTTGGGTTAGCACAGTTGGAAATGTATCAAAGCAGTGAAAACACTTCAGAAGGAAAAGCAAAGCCGCACTTTTTAAACTGAGCTCACTAAATAATATAAATTATGAATTAATGTAATGGAACTGTTAAGTGCACGACAGTATAATTGCATAAACTATTTGACTGGTGCTCTGCAAAGTAGTAATGACCTGAAAATAAAACAGTAACAGGAAGCAGGTGTCTCAGATCTCACTGAGTAAAAGAAGATGATTTACACTAGAACTACTGTGTTTGCAGTAATTTAACAGCATTAATGTGTTTGGGCACAGCAGATGATTAAAAGTTGTTGCACAAATGTTCCTTATTGCTCTTTTAAATTTTGTACTTTGTAGTCCCTGCAGTTTTACAGATTGCTTTGATAATTGAAAAGTACACTTTTCAAGAATCTGCCAGAGGTATGACTTGCAGAATGTTTAGTTTATAAATTCTTAAAATTCTTCAGTGAATTACTAGGCTTAGTAGCTCAGTGTGGTCAAAATGAAGCAAAGAACCTTAGCCAAATGAAAACAAAATTATTATATGTAGATGTTGTGGTATGTGTTTATACAGTGTAAATTATGTGAATTTGTGGAAGGGTTAGAGGCTCAGGGATGATTTTGCTAACGAGAGTTGATGCCATGTGGAGATGTGTGTGTGTGTGTGCTGTGCTAGCTATTACTCATTCAAAAGAGAATTATAAAAGCCAAATTTGTATCTGATTCTGCATCTTTTTTGCAGCCTTGCATCTGTCATAAGGGGCCAAGTATTAACTGCTGACGGAACTCCACTCATTGGAGTCAATGTTTCCTTTTTACACTACCCAGACTATGGATACACAATCACCCGCCAAGATGGCATGTAAGTTCGCTTTGAAGCACTTCTAAGGCACAAAGACAATGAATACATTAATGAAAGAGCTCCTTGTAAAAATAAATTGATAATTAAATAATGGAAACAAAAGACGTGAAAAAAATAATTGAGCAACACTGAACTTTGTGCATTCTTCAAGCAACGTTAAATATGCCCACTATATACTTTAGAAGTAGAAGGACTTGTTTAATTTAAAAACAGGATCCCAAATTCTCCATACGTAGTGCAGTATTACGTAATGTAATGTAATTGATTTCTCTATTGCTACTAGTAGAGCTATTCTATCTTCAGAGCAGTACAATAGGATGAAGGCTCAGTAAAATGAGTGCTGTGGATGGCTTTGGAAATTTGCTTAATAGCTGCCCCTATTTTTTTCTAGGTTTGACTTGGTAGCAAATGGTGGTGCCTCTCTGACACTGGTGTTCGAGAGATCACCATTCCTGACCCAGTATCACACTGTATGGATTCCCTGGAATGTCTTTTATGTAATGGACACCCTGGTCATGAAAAAGGAAGAGAACGACATTCCTAGCTGTGATCTGAGTGGATTTGTAAGGCCAAACCCCATCATCGTGTCATCACCTTTATCTACCTTCTTTAGAATTTCTCCTGAAGATAGTCCTATCATCCCAGAGACACAGGTAAACTGTTCTACAAACAAATAGCATCTTATCTCTGGCTAGAATTAAACAACTATAATGAAGAGAGTACAAATTCTTCTTAAAAAAAATCACTAAGAAATTGCATCATAATTATTTTACTGTAATCGTGTTATATACACACCACAGAAACAAAATGGAAGTTGTTTTTCCACTGTATCACAAAGACCCATGCATTTCACTTTATCCACTTAGTTTTAATAAAGAGCATGATTCTTCTATGTTTATATACTAAAATAATTCTGTGTTTGTAACAGGAAGGGCAGGCTTACAAGGACATGAGCATGGGTGCTAATGTATGTCCTCAGAAGTTGTAATGCTCAAATGCTCTCAACTGAAGGAGCTGTGATTGAAACCTGTTTTTTTAATTTCCTCTAACATAGGCTGTGTTAGATTCCTCCATTTCAGATACCTGGTCACTAATGTAGTCTTCTTGCAATCTTAAAGCAGAGATGCATTTCAGGAAAGGAGTATTTATCTCATTGATTTCTGATAAAAGCTCTACGCTCTTTCTCTCCCTCTCTCTTCCTCTTTCTCCCACCCTCACAATGCCATAATTGCATAGGACACACTTTTTCCCATTCACTAAGAAAAGTACTTGCATCTTCAAGGGAAACATAGAAAATATATTGAAATGTTTTCATTTAAAGCTTCCAAGGAAAGAGCAAAATCATTTTAAAAAATCATGGAAAAGAGCCAATTTAAGGTAAAGATGTGGGAAAATTACAACTAAATGCTCTTCCAACCTAGGCCACACTAGAAAGTTGTTGCTTTTATCCTATCTTTCTGCTTCTTTGGTGGCTGTACGTCAGTTGAAAGTAAGGATTTGTAAAACACAGTCCACTGAAAAGCAGCTCTTACTTACCTGTTTTGTCAACAGACAATAGATTCGGTTCCTGAAGTAAAAGGCTTAGATGGTGTATAAATCAAGAAAAACTAATAGTAGAAAAATATGAACCTGTTTTCTTGGAGTACCTGTAATGCTTAGATTAAATGTCTTTTTGTGAGCAATTGGACTAACAAACTCTGGATTCCAACTGATTCCCACCTGCTGCTGTTGTCTGCCGCATCCAGTCCTTCCCCTGCTGACTGCATTGAGCCTTTGTCTCATGGCAGTATCACTTTGGATACTACATCCCTGCCCAAATCCTTATTTTTTTTTTATCTTAAATAAACTCAAAAGGAACAGTTATTTTAGCGAATTCACTAATTTCACATGTGATTGAGATTGGCTGCCAAGTTCAAAGGATGGGAAGTCTGACAGACAGGACTGGTAGCCCAGGCTGATTTCCTTACAAAAGAGGGCTATGTTTTCACTGGATCTTTGGTGCTAAGTGCTAATGCTAATTTCTGACGAGGAGAAAAAAGTACTGGTGATCATGGATGCCAAAAAAAAATTTGTGCTCTGTAAAAACATCAAGGAGTATTTTCTTCCTTGTACTCTGCCCATCGTGCAGGGTGATCCCTTGCTTCAGCAGGTGGGAGCTGCGTGGCCATGCCTGCAACGTAGCCCTGTATGGTCAGATTCATCTCTGAAATGCATCTTGCACAACAGTCTGTCTCTCAAAAAATTCACCAATCTGATAAAAGACAAGCAGCTTCAGATTCCATCCAAACCTGTCTGCTCAGCTCTGGAGGAACTGCTATAAATCTTTTCGTTTTAAAGAGGGTGATGCTAGCTTAAAGCACAGGAGTCTGGATGAAAGCACAGAGAAACAAAGCATTCCCCATGTTCTTGCAGTTGACATCAGTCACCCTGTTGATGCAGTGTGACAGCATTCACTGTCACGTACAGGAGAAAATGATGTGCTGCTGTAATCATCATCATCCCTCGAAGTGCTTCATCATCCCTAGGAGATAATGTTTCCAAAAGAGCGTACTTAGTGGCTTATGAATCCCAAAATGATCTGAGGGGGAATTAAAGTCTGTACTGAAGAAGCAGTGCAAAGAAAGGAAAATGGAATAAGAGGGCAAGCAAGGGGAAAGAAAGAATAAAGCAGGTGGAGGGGTGATCACAGGCCCAGCAGACCATTATTCAAGAGGGATGATAATAAATACGTGTGAATGAAATTTGAACTACTTAAGCATGAGTTTTTATCTACTCTTAATCACCAGCTAGCATGCACAGCCCGGACGTAACTAGCTGGGATTAACCGGTGTTAAGCTATGTGCAGGCAGGAGGTCAGGCTAAGGTGGAGCTGCTTGTGGATATAACATAATGTTGTTGCTGTATTTTCCTAATATAATAAACATATTGCAGTGTGACCTGGCAGAAACCCAGACATGAGTTACAACAAACAATTCTGAAAGAGTTTTTGTGGCTTTCTTTCTCCTACACTTCCATTATACACTAAGGTGTGTAATGTTCTAAGGTGCCTTCAACAGGAGCTGGGCAGCTAACCCTAGCCATTCCATTGCCCCAGGTGTGGAGGTGAATGAAGACTGACAAGCTTCCCTTCAGACATTTATGTGTCCTTGTTTTCTAGCACATTTTCTGATTTTCTCCTTCATATTCTGGTGTGCCTCTTGGTTAATGCTTTCACTGACACAATTTAAGGCTTCTACTTAAGGAATTGTAGTTCTACAGTTCTTTGGTCTTGAGCCTTGTGCAATAGCAGTAATTGTCAGTTCCTCCCTATGTCTAAATGTGCCATCTTTACCCCTTTCAAACCATGATGATTCATTTCAGTACAGCTGTTCAACAAAACAGAGCAAAGCATCTTGCTCTGATATAAGGACTTAAGTTTGTGCTCTTTTGTGAAATTTGTTCTCAAATCACTGTTGAAATCACTCATTTTGACAAAAATGGATGGCCTGCAGCAGGCATTTCCCCCTAATTTAATGTACATTCTTCGTTAGACGTTCTTAATAGTACGAGAGCATGTCTCCTGAATCGCGTCATGTAGTGGAGCAGGAAAGCATTGCAGAGCCTGGCAGAGTGAGTCCTTGTGGCTGCAGGAGGTGAGAAGCCCTGCGCCATTTCTGTGCCTCAGTCACCCACTTGAACTTTGGGGCCAGCAAGCTCTGTCTTTGAGAAAATTGAGGCAACTCTCATCTCAGTCCTGTAGCTTAAGTGTTTCACAGCTGTCCTCCCAAGGAGCTTGATCGTCAATAAATAAAATGCCAGCCGTTAGAATGTGGCGGGAGGGCTATAACTCAACCCCCGTGGGGTATCAGCCTTTCTGGAGATAGTGTGATACTCTGCCGGGAGAACACAAAGTACAGACAGATTGGTTGTGCTGGCGATTCCTGATGTGACTTTTATACCCGGTGACTTTCCTGATTGCTTTACAATTGATGTGTTGTCATGGCTCCCATAGGATGCTCTCTGCTGTGCCTGATGATTTAACGTTTCAGATGAACATTAAACTGTTTAATTCTCTTTGTAATGCTTGATTCTGAGAGAGAGATTGAGATGCATAACCTTACCTCTGGATTTCTAAAGTTCGCAAGAAAATAAGTTACTACAGGGAATATTTTATGGAAAGAAGGAAGTTATAAGTCAGATTTCCAGCAGATGTTTGAGGCTTCTGCAGAAACTAATAATAGGGGTTCGTTCTTTTTTTTTTTTGTTTTAAACCTCGCTGAGAACCGTGTGTGTCCTACTTTCTAATTTGATAGTAATCCATACACACAGTGGAATTTCTTGGAAATTGAAACTTCAAGGTGTCCTCTTTATTGCCTGTTATCTCAGGCAAGAGTATCGGAAGACCACCTAAGTGTTTTAACGCTGCTCTGCCACAGTCGAGGCTGTAAAAGAAACAGTGGTCTTAACAGGAGACCAGCGAAGTCCATGAAATTGTGCCCTATTACAAGTGTATTATTTCTTTTTCTCCTCTTGCTTACAGAGAACTCCATCTGTTAGACCGGTTTTAATGTGCGGTAGATGAGAGTCCTGCTGATGTCCTGAGGAAGAATCTGTCTCAAGTTCACTGGTGTTTTGTGTTGTTCTTTCAAAGTCTTAGAAAGGGGATATGTTCACGGTTGCTTTTCTCTAGAGTTTTTCTTTGTGCAGGAAAGATTTGCTTCTGCTCTGCCTTAGACACTGTGTGTATATTGGACTGATGGAGAGCAGACTAGATTTACAGAAGGAAATTATGCTGTCACCTCCTTCCAGGTGATGGTATTGCTTGTCATTTCTCTCAGCAATGCCAGGCTGTTGGTGGGGAAAACTGAGACATTCAAAGACTAACAATTACTCTGAATTTAATTTGTCTAGTCTCTTCCAATGCCTCCTTTATTTCCCACTGCTCTGTTATAGCCTTACTGGAGATGAAGAGCCATATGCCTACATATATCAGATTTAAGTGTTCATTTCAGACAATGAGCCAAAATACTATTTCTGATCTGTTGCTGTTGTTGTTACTGCTGTGAAGGAGGCAGATACAATTAATAGCATATAAATCTTTACATACCAGTAGCAGTGCTAACATAGTTAGTGGTGGAGCATCTGGTGCCCTCCCAGAGAACATAAAACCACATTTTTTCACTCTGTTCAGCACAGTCAGTTGTTTAAAAGCAGTGCCTACGGGCTCTCTAGCATAGAGAGCTATGGTGAAATCCTGAGCTAATGTAGCACTACGGCTTTTGATCCCACAGAAGTCTCGAGCTTTATGTCAGGGATATGTGTGCTCTCCTGAAGGCTGCTTTCTGCTGGTACTGGTTTGTGTTTGGTCTTCAGACTTCAGGACTAGGAGACAGGAAGGTAAAACAGAACTTCCCCAGAAAGTGCACCACCAAGGCTCTGGGCTTGTGATTCCACATCCTTTGCCTCCACTTATGTTTATAACCATGTCTAGATGCTTCTTTATCCTTACTTTCAATAAGCAAAGCCACTCGCTGGCTGTTCAGTTGAAGTACTCACTCTCATTGCTTAGGGACATGATTCCCTAATAGAGTTTTCTGTCCTGACAGAGGGATAGGACAATATTGGCTGTCCTTATCCACATTACACAGAAACCCCCCACATCCATTCATCACCCACTGAAGCTCCTCAGCTCAGAGGAAGAGAGGAGGTGGAGGGGGGGTAGGAACCTTTTAAAAATAAAATTGAATCATTGCACCTCTCTGAAATGAGAAAGTGGTGAGCTGATGTCTGAGTAGTGAATATTGATCAGGAAATACGGAAAAGCTTTCCCTGAGGCATCCTACTTATCTCTCTGAAATAAATGGAAGAATGCTCAGGTTTAAAGTATTTACAGTCCACAGATAATGCAAATAATAAACCACCGAAAAGCCCTTCCTGTGTTACACGTGAACTACAGGAGCAACTAGACACCCTAACCCAAATCTGAAGCCCTGCACTGTTTCGAGGTTCCTCTGTCTTTATTAGGAGATGAGCAATAGCAGTCAGGTAAAAGGTGCTTTTCTGCCTCTTTTGGAAAAAGCATTTGGGAATGTTTCTTCTTCTTCAGATCTCCTTCCTTAAAATAAAGAAGGCATCTCTGAAATCCTTCAACAGAAGGTATCAGCTAAACAGCTGCAGTACGACAGAGGTTGAGCTGTACTTTTCAGAAGGAAAGAAAAGGTGGAATACCACTCATTATTGGTTTTTATTTAATACCTTTAACTGAAGGCCAGATTTAGATGATAATTCATAATGGACTGTCATGTAGCATCATGTCAGGCATCTTTTTATAATATCTGCATTGTGCAATTTAATTTCCAAATCATTCAAATAGTGCCTTTTTTTCTTACCAACACACAGGTACTTCATGAAGAAACTACAATACCAGGAACCGATTTGAAGTTATCATACTTAAGCTCCAGGGCTGCAGGATATAAATCTGTTCTGAAGATCACTATGACCCAATCTGTGATCCCGTTTAACTTGATGAAGGTTCATCTTATGGTGGCGGTGGTGGGAAGACTTTTCCAGAAATGGTTCCCTGCATCTCCAAATCTGGCTTACACTTTTATTTGGGATAAAACTGACGCGTACAACCAGAGAGTCTATGGATTATCCGAAGCTGTCGGTATGTGTGCTGAAAGTAGGGGGGGTTGTTTGGTTGTTTGTTTTTCATTTTTTTCTGTGTTACTGAAGATAGAGAGGCATACTTTCCCCATACACAATAGCACGAAATGGATTTCTTCTATACCTGTTCTCATCTACTTCCTTTAATAACTAAAATTACTTTTATAAGCCAAGATTAGGTTTTTGAAGTATTTTGGAATCCCATTCAGTATTTTCACTATGTTTCTAACAAAGCCATAGGGATTCTTGGGAGAGCAGCAGAATGTACATAGTTCAGGGAGTTCCGTTCCCTAAAGTGGTCACTTGAGCACGTTTCTGTATTCAATGAGGAAACATACTGTTTTTTTCAGTGTCTGTGGGCTATGAATATGAGTCTTGCTTGGATCTGACACTCTGGGAAAAGAGGACTGCCATTTTGCAGGGCTACGAACTAGATGCCTCTAACATGGGTGGCTGGACGCTGGATAAGCATCACGTGTTGGATGTTCAGAATGGTAAGGAGTTAAGTTTCTTCATGCCAATTTCAGTGTTTACCTGCTCTGCACGCTAGGCATCTTGTTCCTTTCATTTAAAAAAAAGAAGAAAAAGAAGGGAAATTATGAGATGTTTTGCGTCTGATAAACACTGTGAGTTTTACAGTGCATGTCATGTTTATTACTTCTGCAAATACTTATGCATTAATAATAGCATCTAACAGCAACAGTGTAATTCTGCATTGGATATGTTCACCAAAAAAAAAAAAGTTGTTGAGATTGTTATTAAAAATTTAGTGATGCTAAGGAAATGCTGTTTCTCAAGCGTTTGTAGGTTTTCAGCATTGTTGGCATTCATCCACAGTATGGTAGCAGTATCTTGAACAACATTTCTACTTTCAATTCTCACAGTGTGTGAAAATAAGGTGGTGGTAGCGGGCATCCTGCCAAACTGAGGGCGCTTCACTCCCAGGGCAAAGTCTCCCATTTATACCAGAGATTTTTCCCTACTGCTCATGACATCCCCAGCCACAGCATGGCTGCTGGTGGGAGCTGTTAGCAGACAGTACTCTCTGTTCTGGAGGATGAGCAGTCGTTTCCACTGTCGTCCCATGTAAACTCTTCCATGAGGTACATCCTCTCTGGAGTGCTGTGGTCAGCCTAGAGCTCAGCAGGTGACAAATGAAACTTCCTACAGGCAGTGAGAGTCTGCGTGCCCCTCACTGTCGGAGCAGAGCCTGGTTGCTAGTGAGCAAGTTCTCCTTCCTCTCAGCAGGACAGGTTTCTAAGGACCATGCCATGGCATCAAGGTCAGTTGGTCCTGTGTGCAGCTCTCTGGTGGCTGCCACACTGAGTAAACCTCAACTGAACGTTGCACAGGAGGGAACTGGGAACAATTTGGCTGAAAGAGAGATGAAGAAGGCAAAGTTGCATGGCTCAAGGTGGGAGTTGGTTGCACTGTACTTTTTTTTGGCAGGGAGGAGCCCAGAATTCTTTCAGCAAGGAAAGAATCACTTCTGTGGTACCTGTTGTCCCTCAGAAGTTTCCTGCAGTGCCTCCTCTTTTTTTGTGAGATGCACTAAGCATCACCTAAAGCATTGCTTCTGGCTCATAAGGCAAGCAAGGTAACCAAGTACAGGGAAGGGTGACATTGTAGTGTCATTGTACCTAATTTAAAAACGAGGCGAGGAAGAGTGCAAATTCCTGAAAGGTAATTCACCTGAAAATGAAAGGAGCTACAACTATAAATACGTACATATGGCTGATTCTGTTGACAAGTCGAATCAATGGCAGCTTTAAGTTATGTTCAAAAGTATGTATGACAAGTAATGACTTTTCAAAGTGAGGTGTGTTTAATTGAATAAACGAAGAGGAGAGATGCAGTGACAAGGCAGGTGAGCTGGAGAAATTTATTCAGAAGGGAGTGCAGACACTGTTTGCACGGACATCCCCAGCTCTTGCAGTAAATAGTCTAATGTGCATCTCTTAGACTGTGATAATAGAGGAGAAATGTGAAGGACCCATTTTTCAAGGTAATGACAGAATAAATCAGGTGCAATAGTGCACTGTGCTGACTTGTAGAATTCCTCTGATGAAAATTATAGAACTCAGCTATTTCAGGCAAAATTATGGTTCCATGATTGTCATAAATGATGTAATCATGAGAGAACGGATTTCGTATACTACTAATGCATTCTGGCTTTGACTATTCATGAAAAATACATTCTCCTCCTTTGAGTTAGATTACTTATTTAGATTACTTGTCATTAAGTTTCCATAAACCACTTTCATTCTTCCCAATTTTATTGCTCTTACGTGTATAATCTACCAAATTTTATAACATTATCAAGTAGTGAAGCCACCTAAAGCATTTAAAGAGGCAAAGTATTTTTTCCGCATATCTGTCAGTACAAAGAGTTCAGTTTTGGGGTAGGGACGGAAAGAGGAATCCATCTTCAGTTTCCTCAATGCATTCCAAAAAGAAGTGCGTTCCCCAGCCCCAGACTGCCTTTGGAACTGTACAGACAATCAATACAATGTGCATCGCTGTGAAGTACGCGTGGCTTTCGTGGATCGTACCACGCACAGGCACATTGTGACTTACAAGCACCACCATGATAGACGGCCGTCGGCAGGCTGCACCGTGATGGATTCATTGACATCTTCAATACTGAGGGTGCAAGCAACATTTTAATATGCTATAAAATTAGATGTTTGGTTGGTTTTTTTTTCCAAAACTGAAGACTTACCATAATGTGCATTTTTCTCTTCAATTTCCTGTGGAAGCATAAGGAAGAAAAGTTCTGCTGAAACATCACTTTGTCTTTACAAAATTACTGTTCCTTTCTTGCCTCAAAGCAGAATTAAGTTTAAGAAGCAGGTTGGCCTGGCGCATGATTTTTTTATTGTTGTTTTTTGACATTTTTAATAACTGCCTGTAGCTGCAGACATGGTACTGAGGCAGACGTTGTTGTCGGGGGTACATTTTAATTGTGAGCTGAGTAAGGAGCTTTCTATAGTGTAAGATTCAACTTTTTTGAAGTACCTTTTTAGTTAATATTTACAGTTTGCAGCAGTAATCCAGTTTTGATGACATTTGACATCACATTTATAGTTAGCTATAGTAGCAAATACTTTTTTTTCCTTTTTGTAATACACAGTTGGGTGAAATTTCAGTCATTTCGTGAGAATTCCAAAATGGAAACATTTAAAATAGTTTTTTCTACTTTCAACAGATAGGATAATTTAATGCTTTCTGTGTGTTTTAGTGTATTTGTGACTTAATTACAACTATAAATGGTTTAATTAAAAGTTCTCTTGCAGTGAGAAAAACCATGGTCCTTCAGAAGTCCTTTAAAATATATTAAACCAAGAAAAGGAAGTATTGGGAATGTCTGTGTGTCATTTCATGTATATACATCCAAAATTTTAATAAACCACTTTTGATTTTCTGTTTTTTGCATTATCTGCCAGGAATCCTCTACAAAGGAAATGGTGAAAATCAGTTTATATCTCAGCAACCCCCCATTGTCAGCAGCATTATGGGCAATGGAAGAAGACGCAGCATCTCCTGCCCAAGCTGTAATGGTCAAGCTGATGGTAATAAATTACTGGCTCCGGTTGCCTTAGCTTGTGGGATTGATGGCAGTCTTTACGTGGGGGATTTCAACTATGTTCGACGGATATTTCCATCTGGAAATGTAACTAGTGTTCTCGAACTAAGGTAAGTTTTTCTCACACCTTGGACCTCTAGAACTGTGAGTTACTGCTGCAAATAATACGTATGTCACACATTTCTGGCACTGTGTAAGTCAGTTTCCAAATGCTTGTGGAAACTACAGGAAGTCAATTAATAAGATTTCAGTACATTTGAAATTGTATATAAAACTGAAGTTAAAAAAAAAAATACCATGGTAAAATATCTGAACTCTACACATCCAAACAGTGAGAATTTAATCTACTCAGAGTAATTGTTCTGTGGATCTGAAGGGTTAACCTACATAGTTGGGGTGAGCGGACCGCTTCACTAATGACAGATTTAAATGTTGCCTTCTTTTCCTCTTTTAACATCCTTTCTGAGTATTTTTCTAATCATGTTTTTCTGTTCTTTTTTACTTGCTCCCACCAAGAAATAAAGATTTTAGACATAGGTAAGCATTTCTTAAAGAAGATTTATATTTTTCTAACTGTTCCTTTTTCTTTTTTAACAAATGAATGCTTATAATGGACTAGTCATTTCTAAGATGTATTATTAGAAAGGAGGAGAATTTTTCAAAAATAATGAGTTCATATGTTTTAGTTATGTCAGCTGTCAGGTGGTATCGTCCTCTCGGATACGAGGTCCTATTTTCTCATCATTCTCTGTCCTCAGTCAGGCTTCTCTCTGTGCTGTATGTGCCCTTCTTTCCTTCATGCTCCTATCTTCTCGCTCCCGTTCCTTGCTGGCACTTCTGCTGATTCTACCAAAGCTCATTCATTAATCAGATCCCCCAAACCTGATGAGAAAGGCATGTAACTACTAGAATTACACAAGTATAAAGTGAGTTCATTTCATTGACCCTTTGATGCTGAGACTTCTCGGGCTCACATTTTAACAGACTTTTTCTTTAAAATTGAACTTTTCTTAGTAGTGAAAGCTGAAATTGTTGCATAGTAGGACAATTCCAGGAGTTCAGATGTTAAAGTACACCAGGATTTACAAGATTTGTCATAGACAGAAGGTGAATTGGAAGATTTGTAGTACAGCGTCCCTCTGTTGCAGCATAGGTGCAGTAGTGGCACAAACAGATACGCGAGGGTGGATGCTTAGAAGTGCTTTGCCACAGCAGCTGTGACGGAAAAGTGAGCAAAACCAAAGTCATGCTGAAATCTTGTTGGATGTGTGAAGCCCTACATGACTTTGTGACAGAATTACTAAGTACCAGGCTCAGTAGCCCTGTAGGGCCTCTCCTTTTTTGCTGCCAACCCTTTTCCTTCCTTGCTTTTAAACAAAGAGTGCCATACCTCAGTTATCCTTCAGCCCAGGTGATTTTTTTTAAATTCACTTTGCTCTGGGCATGGTAATTCCTGAAGAAGGGGGTTATGTTTAAGAAATTGTTTCAAACAGATGAGGCAAAAATTTCCACGACTTAATAAGGCATTTTCACCGGTGCTTGTAACTGAGAGGTAATGCATAGTCTGGCTGATTTGAAGTTATTTGCCAGGTGTTACTTGGAATTTCTTCTCTTTAGTGGTTTTAGGTTCTCATTATTAAGTTTAATTTGTATTTGATATTCTACTTTTAAAAGACATACATCCCTTCTTAGATCACAGGCTGTGATTGCAACTGTGATAAGACACTGTCTTGACAAACGTACAGAATACAGATTAATATACAAAATGGGAATTTGGCAAGGTGGGGATCGGTCTCTGCTCCCAGGTAACAGCGATAAGATGAGAGGGAATGGTCACCATCCATGGAGGTGTTCAAGAAACATGGAGATGTGGCACTGAGGGATGTGGTTAGTGAGCAGTATAGGTGGTAGGGAGACAGTTGGGCTGGAGATCTTAGATCTTAGAAGATCTTCCAACCTCAATGATTCTGCGATTCAGTGATTCTGAATGCTAGCTGGGAGCTGCTACTGCTCACCTGCAGGCACCATGCTGCACATGGGCTGCGATGCCTCTCCCACCTCACGGCGCCCATGCTGTAAGTTAGGGAGGCACTGCAGATCGGATTATCCTCCAATGTGTCAGTGACCTCACATTTTTTCCATCTGAAAGCTGAGCTGGTGTCTTTATGCACACTGCTGCCTCTGCGTGATTAATGCTATAGGCATTCACAGAAGAGGTAATTTTTAGAAGGACTTTGAAGACAGGAAGGTCACCTGCAGGCTGTGGCAGGATCCCAGAGAGTCCTTAGGGAGACAAAAGAAAGTTCAGTAGGGCCTGAAAACAGCTTTGAGTTTAGAAGGCGCACAGTGAAAGGGAGGGTATAGATCAGGGAGAGTGTTTTTATGAAGCACTGCATGGAGAGTAATGCAGGTGATCTGAGGATTTGAAAGAACAGCAGAAGCAAGGTAAGGAGATGGGAAACAGATCATTATGCCAACTAAACAGCACTTAAATTATGTTTGTGTAACATAAATTTCACGTTAAGAAAGCCAACAACAGGACTGGGAAAATATGGGAAGTCTGGTTGTGTAAGGGGCCTGAGCTGTGCATGCACTTGTGAGTGTGTGCTTTCAATCATTAACACTGTTATTAATTGCAGCTAGAATTAGTTAATTTGTTGTTATTTGTATTTATTGGACCCCACGTGGGCATGTAGCTGCTTAGTGGTCAGAGCTCCTTGCAGTGACAAAGCAGTGCTCAGTGAGTCGAGACGTCACCGACTGCATTTTATTTCTTGTTTTTTTATGTTATTGGTAGAAGGCAGAGCATTAACATTATTTCAAACTACAGTGAAATAGAGTAATCTCCATGCAGCTTTCCAGGTTAACCCTGTAGTACGATTTTATGCACATGCAGTGTGCACATGTGTTTTGTGGTTGGGAAATGTGGTTTTCACTGGTCAATTACCTAGATCCTAAGAATGTGCCCTGCTCCGGGGAATTAGTGGTCGTTTCCTTCCTCAGCTTTTAACCTTCCCTTGGAAAGAAACTTGAGGTTAAGGCTGCTGTCTTGTCTCAGAAGGAAACCATAAGGCATCTACTTAGGGCAAATTGAAGGGTTTACATTGATTCAATAATAGCACCCTATTCAGTTCCCAAACTTGGGGTTAGTTGGAGTTTTTTTGGTTATACTGAGAAAATATCCTTAAAAGATCAGCTGTGTATTTTTCATATGAATATACACTAATGACTGGTAGTCGATCCTGCATGATCACATGAGTTCATCTTGCATCCTGAATCACTGCATCATATCAGTTGGAATTACCTAAAACATGGCAATGTTTTCATACTTACAAACAGAGCAGCTTTAAAAATTCCTTTTAGATAGAAATGATTGTCAGGTGTAAATTATTGATCGATTTGATGACTCTTTATTCCAACAGCTGAAAAACACAATTCAGACAATGCCAACAGAGGTGAAGAAAAATACTTTAATTTAGATTTTAGTAGTATAAGAGAGGACTTTATTTTAAATTACAATGAAATAAAATGTAATTGCACACTTTGTGTTCTGCAGCACTGCTTATATTTGAAATGTCTGCAAAGTTTCTGGAAGACCAAAGTAATCGTACAAATGAGTGTAATTTAATTTGCAGCCTATGGAGGTATAAATAATTCGTACACTACACAGTGATCGTATAAATGATCTCTGCATAAATGAAGGTTCAGAAAACACCTTTAAGCTATTTGGTACGTTGGCAGAAACGGGTTTCTAGCAGACAGCAATTGGATGTAAGGCCACACTTAATCGCTTTCAGACATGCTGTATAACATCCAGCTCTGTAGCTGGGCTTTTTAAGAGGTGCTAATCACTGCGTATTTGATTTCATTAGTCTGCTTCACTTGACTTTTTCCTTCTGAACCAGCGTGTTAAAAGCCTTAAAACCAAAGCAAATCCTATTTATGCAACACATTTTTCTGTGTTTTTGTAATTGGATAGCTATAAAAATCTGTCCCCGCTAAAAGACAATTTGTTCACAAGTTGTTCCTGTTGATCTCTCGTTGCGTTTTCCAAGTGGCAGTACATAAAAATGTGTTACATTAGCACAGTTATGTATTTACAAAATGGGAAGCAGGGCATTCTGAGAACAGATGTTTGGATATCACCAGGATGGGGAGATGTGTTTCTGTGGCGCTTTTGCAAACATCAGAAGTGGAACTGACTGTTCTGACACTGATTCAATCCATTAGGAGAGCATCTGAGATTACCTCCTGTGTTTACATGACCTTATTTCAGTTCTTCGTGCCGTAAATTAGGTCAGGAATCCTAACTGCGGTGGGTTAAGTTTCTACATCATAATATATCAACCCAAAAGGTGCTCTCCAGGGTAGGTTTTTTCACCAGCAGGGGAGAAAAGGCAGTAATTCTCAATTATGTGGCACCAGTGGAGAGGCAAAATGTACGTTTCTGGGAAAATGGTTAGCAATATATATTTTCACTGTAATAAAGACCGAGTTGGCATAGTTAGTGGTTTTGTGCCAACGTGTATGGCTATGTGAAATACAGCTCTGCGTTAAGGAGAACAGAAAAGCTGCGCTCAGTGTTCTGGTGGAAAAGATGACATTTCCTAATGTGTTAAATCATGCGTATCACGTCTCTGAAGGCAGTGGATTAAACAAATACTTATGAAGGATGTCTTATCTTTCGCCTGTGAACTAATCATATGAACTCTGCCTTATCTGTTTGTGAATTATATAAACTGTGCACCCCAGCAGCCTTATATAAATTATAATAAAACAGATAAGTTGATAAGAGCACAAAGTGTACACTAGGGTTGGGGTCACGCCGCAAAGTTTGAAACTGACTCATGGTTTTAAGCATGCAGAAATCTGGGGAGTTTTAAGGCTCCACTGTCTGGACACGGCCTGTTGTGGCAATGGGAGCCATCTCTAATTGGAGGGCACAGGACAGTCCTCTGAGCATCACAGACAGAATTGAAATTCTGTCCTAAAATGATGAGGAGTGTAGGCTGGACTGCCTACGACACAGGGAGGAAAGGAGAGCCAAGAAAAGCTTTGGGCCATGACCTGTGCTGAGTAAGCCCAGAGATCCAGCGTGGCTTTTAACTATTTATAGTACACTGCATACGAACTGAGGCCTTTTCTTCCTGGGGTGACATCAAAGCAATTAATTACAGCACGTGCAATGTGTAATTCCTTTTTACAGCAACAACCCAGCTCACAGATACTACCTCGCTACTGACCCTGTGACAGGAGATTTGTACGTTTCCGACACGAACACACGCAGGATCTACCGGCCCAGGTCACTCGCGGGTGCCAAAGACCTGACGAAGAACGCTGAGGTGGTTGGAGGGACAGGGGAGCAGTGCCTGCCCTTTGATGAAGCACGGTGTGGTGATGGGGGCAAGGCGGTTGAGGCAACTCTCATGAGCCCTAAAGGTAAACAGGAAGGGCACGATCATGCTTAATGCAGCAGCTGATTCAAAAATGTGGTTTTGAATAATTTCTTCCAATGGGAAAGACCACTAGGAAGAGGGGTGCCAGAGAGCCAGGTTGATTTCATAGTCAATATTTGTCTTTTATGATTACTGAATGTTTTGAAATACTCATTTAGATTATGTGTTTGGCAAACAGTGGTGAAGTTTTAAAATCAGTGTTGCACGTGGTGCCACTTAACAGGTTTTCCAGGTTACCTTACATGCTCTCCAATGAACAGCAAGCGCAGTCAGCACTACAGATTTCATACTGAACATTGCTTTGTTATGCAGAGTGAGTTTATGAGTTGGTTTACTACCCGTTGCCTAAGAACATCTTTTCTGCCCTAAATTTCCACTCTTTACATCCCATTTATGCCCTTAGTTACTGATATTTTAACAGCTGGTGCAATAAACTAATTTTAATTCTCTTCACTGAAGGAATAGCAATTGACAAGAATGGATTAATATACTTTGTTGATGGGACCATGATCAGAAAAGTGGATCAAAATGGAATAATATCCACGTTGCTTGGCTCCAATGACCTGACCTCAGCACGACCTCTGACCTGTGATACCAGCATGCACATCAGCCAGGTAAGTGGGAACTCATTTGGAGAGCTGAACTGGGGCTGCAGGTGCAAATGCAGCTTTCTTTGACCTTAAAATAAAACTGGGTGGAGTTTATAACAACTAGTTGAGAGCAGAATTTGTGGAGAAAGAAACCTTAGAGTAGCAGTGTGTTCTCTTAGCTATAAATGCTGCTGTATTCAATTTTTCTGCCCATAAAGTTCAGTTTAGTTTAGAACAGCAAAACCATCAGCAGGAAGCATTAAGTCTAGTAGTAAATACTGGAAGAATGGCAGATATGTTACAACTCTATTGTCACATTGATGCTTTCTGAATTACTAGCATCCTTAGCCCA
The DNA here is from genome assembly GCF_023343835.1 of Lagopus muta. Lineage (NCBI taxonomy): Eukaryota > Metazoa > Chordata > Aves > Galliformes > Phasianidae > Lagopus > Lagopus muta. Next base: position 20,849,855 of record NC_064436.1, on the reverse strand, counting down.
CTGGAGTGAATGAGACAATACATACAGTGGAGTATGGTGGGTTTTTTTGTTCTCCACAAGTTTATGTAGGTAAGAAGGGATGTTACTAGTGCTGTGTTTAAAAATGGAGTACAGTACCGTGTTTCAGACTGGAAGGCAGTAAGTTATGTTTGCTATGCGAGAATAAAAAACGAGTGCTGCCTATGAAGACTTGACTTTGATATCTCTCTCGATTTTTATTTATGCACTGCTGATACAGAAAAGTGTAACATTTATTGGAGGGGAAATTTGACCTGTGTTAGAGTTCCAACACTGCTGTTCTTTCAATAAAATAGGTATCCTGACATCTTTCCCTTTGCTCCCTTGAAAATCTTTCATTTGCTGCACATATTTTTATATAAGAATTCTCATCTGCATTGCTTACAGCAAACAAAAAATATCTTCACGGTATTATCTTAAGCTGAAGGTGAATTTGTTTCATTTCATCCGCACTGGTTAACTGTAATGAACCATTTCTCTCCTTTAAGGTTCGTCTGGAATGGCCGACAGATTTAGCCATCAACCCAATGGATAACTCCATTTACGTTCTGGACAACAACGTCGTTTTGCAGATCACTGAAAACCGGCAGGTGCGCATTGCTGCGGGGAGGCCCATGCACTGCCAGGTTCCCGGAGTGGAGTACACGGTGGGCAAGCACGCGGTGCAGACCACACTGGAGTCAGCAACTGCCATTGCTGTGTCTTACAGTGGGGTACTGTACATTACGGAAACGGATGAGAAAAAGATTAACAGGATAAGGCAGGTTACAACCGATGGAGAGATCTCATTAGTTGCTGGAATACCTTCAGAGTGTGACTGCAAAAACGATGTCAACTGTGACTGTTACCAGAGCGGAGATGGCTATGCTAAGGATGCCAAACTTAATGCCCCCTCCTCCTTAGCTGTGTCTCCAGACGGCACGCTGTACATTGCTGATCTGGGAAACATTAGGATACGGGCTGTGTCAAAGAACAGACCCTTACTGAATTCAATGAACTTTTATGAAGTTGCTTCTCCAACCGATCAAGAGCTTTATATCTTCGATGTCAATGGTACTCACCAGTACACTGTGAGTTTAGTCACTGGAGACTATCTGTACAATTTTAGCTACAGTAATGACAATGACATTACCTCAGTCACGGACAGCAATGGGAACACTCTGCGTATCAGGCGGGATCCCAACCGGATGCCAGTGAGAGTGGTCTCCCCCGATAACCAAGTCATCTGGCTGACGATAGGCACGAATGGGTGTTTGAAAAGCATGACTGCACAAGGACAGGAGCTTGTTTTATTTACCTACCATGGCAACAGTGGACTTCTGGCAACTAAAAGCGATGAAACGGGATGGACCACTTTTTTTGAGTAAGTACATAAAATAAAGCCCCATGCTTTATAGTTCTATTGAGCTCTACAGTACCACTGCAATACTGCTGGGGACTGGTGAGGTAACTGTAACGATAATGCTTGGTAACAAAATGCACAGGGAGATGCTTTCCGTTTCCCAGCCTGTCTACATCTGTCTTACTCCAAGGATTGGGTCTGCATAATTTTAAATTCATTATCTCCAATTTCAGTTTTATACATTAGAATAATTGTGAGACAACATCTCACTCTTGTCAACAAAGCTGTAATTCAGACAACCATGATTCTGTAGATTTGCATCAAGAACTAAATTTCCATCCCTTTAGCTCATTAGATTGACACTGTTCTGCAGCAAATACTGACAAGAAATCTGCTTCACTGCCGAATATTTTTTCTTCAATTCTCTTAAAGCAACAGCACGCCTTGTGGTCTTTTACCCAGAAAAAAACTGAGTGCGGGCTTTTATTTTTGAAGTTGTGAAAGGTTGTGTTTCATGGAGCAGCAAATATCTGAGAAATGTGAGCCTTGGGGGGAAGTGTCATTCTTGTAGGAAAAAAGGAGGACAAGGAGACCACCAGCAGTGTATGATATGCTAACAGTGAGAGATACTAGACTTGTAATTTTTCCAGCCTTGAAAAAATTCTTAGGTTAAATGTTTTGCCCCATGTGACAGTCATTAAGGCACCAACACCTGTTTGCAACAGCCAGATTAGCAAAAAGTTTTACAGAATCCTCAGATGTATTGAAAGAGGAAGGTTGTGACAATGGATAAAGTGGTAGAACCTGACAACTAGATATTGGCATTATAGGCAGCTTCATCCTCAAATGAATTGGACTACCAACTAATACACCCAACAAAACAAAAATACAGCTTAAAATGCAATTTATTTCAGAAAAGACAGATATAAAATTAACAGACCTTTTTCAGTCATCTGTCATTTGGAAAATACATGTATACTTAAATCACCTGAAAGACAGATGCTAAGGTTGGATAAAGATGTGCCTATGAAGACGCAGAGTTAGTATGATAAGTAAAAGTGTTCAAGGGCCCTCCATTGAAGTACTTGGGATTACAAAGGGCATCATGAAAATCCTTTTTTTTTCTTTTTTTCTCCCTTCTTTTCTTCTATCTTTTAGATGAAATGCAGTAGCAACTGCTGCCAAGGTCAGGGCCAAAAAAAAAGCTTTCAATTCAACACGCATGATAAAGAAAATAAAGTGCTGGTGTCAGGCAGTGGCAGCAAAGCCAAACATCTGTGTTCTGAGATAACTTCACATTTCTGTCAGTGTACATTTGGCTGAGGCAGTGTGCGGGAAGGCTCTGAGCACTTGTATCTACTCTCCAACCTTTACATGTGCCCATCAGAGACACGAGAGCAGCAGGTGTTGCTTCACTGCATATTGTGTCCTGAAGTGGAGACACGGCTAGAAATGCTGATGCCTACCAGAGACAGCAGGTGGAATGGCATCGCTGCCAGTTTTAAGGTATTCTTACAGTAATCTGTAAACTGGCAGGGCTTGGGGAGTGGGCACGTTACCAAAGCATTAGTTCATGCCTGTAATATTTAATGGTGCATTTGTGCATGACTGCACATTTTTTTAGGTCCTGGCAGGAGGACACAGAAGCACAGCGAGGATACACAGGAATGAAAGGCCATTCAGTGGGGAGGGCACATGTTCTGTTCTGCAAGTTACCTGTGCCCTACACGCTCAGAGACCAAAGCACAGCTTTGGATGGGCTGTGAATACTCCTCCATTTCCACAGAGTACACCAAGTGTTTCACTGTGATACACAGAAACCACCTGTTTCCAGTATGCGAGTTTGGGAAGGCAGGAGGTTTGGGGACAGTGAAGTCTCTTACTGAAATTAAGGCATCTGTTGGGTACAGCAGGCACTTCAGATCATGCTGGTGTGCATACTGGATAATTGAGGAGCCAGAGTTCTGATCAGGGCAATAATTTCTCACCATGAGTGTGTGCTTTTTGTGTGCCTACAGTAGTGTACTGCTGATGGCCCCTGGAATGTACCTTAATGGCATCAGCAAGATTGCAAAAGGAGTAGATTTTATGTTCACTAGTAAATGTTTTATAGGTCTGTATTTTTCATCACAAGAAGAACTTAGGGTTCTGCATGTCAAGAAATACATAGTTACTTATGGAGTCTCTAAGCAGCCATCTTTCACATCTGATCTGCTTTCATTTAGACTTCCTAGTCGGCGTTAGGTCTGTCCAGCTGGCTTATGCAGAGCCCAAAGGGCAGACTGTTCCCCTCAGAAAGTATCGGTATCATTTCCAAACTGCTGCTTACGTACTTCCTAAATATCTCAGACCACAGTCTCACTGGAAGACCCAAGCCAAAATAATTACGGCGAGAGCTAAGCAGTTCCTCTCACCCCAAATCTGAGGCTGTATGAGGCTTTTGCAGAAGTAAAGATATTAATCTCCTCCCCATATCTGTGGCAAATTAAAAATCTGTTTAATCGCAACAAGGAAGATTCAGATTAGACACTTGGAGAAACTTGGTGGTGAAGGCAGAGGAGCCCTGGGGCGGACAGAAGTGACCCCTTACCCTGTGCAGGCTGCCCTTAAGAGCAGATTAGACATCATTGAGGACTAACTTAAGAAGAACAGATCCTGCCTTGGGGTAGGGGCTGTATCATCTGACCTCTCAAGGTCCCTTGCAGTCATGTTTTCTGTGATGCTCCATACAAGTTAATACCAAAAATAAAAAATAGTGCTGATTATGTAAAGCCACAGGGAATAAGTGGGGAAAAAAAAGTTATTTTTCTTGCCAGAGCAGCACTCTTGAAAACATCCATCGGGCATCGCAGCTGCTTTTTTGCTTTTTGGGTTGTTTTGGTTTTTTTTTTTTCTGACATAAAATCCCCATACACTAAATTTATGTCTGTGTACTTCCCTTTTGAAGAAAAAGCAGATATAAGCATGCCCATTCTGACATCTCTTATTCTAGGATCAACAAACGTTGTTTTGACTTTGCTTTTCAGTGCTGATGATTTGTAATAGTAAATCTGACATTGGCAGCCCTTCCAGAGCCTTCTGCAACCACTGCCAAAATGGAAACTAGGCTTATTGCATCAGGGCTTGCATTGGGGTGACACAGTGCACTTGTGTGCATGCGTCTCAGTCCCAGCTTTTGCATATTCATGTTGGTAGGTAGCGTGGGCTAAAATGTATGCAGCTGAACACTTCTCTGCTGAATTAAGTGAACTCCTGGTAAAACAGTAAGGTTTCCCTAGGATGCCTGGCTGGGAATAAGAAATTAGAAGAAGAAATCTTTCTGACTTTCTTATTCTATTTTAGTAACAGCAAAATATTTCAGTTTCATTGCTGGAGACATTTTCTTTTTATATAGTAATTTATGTATTTTATATTCTTTATTTACTCTATGTTATTACTCAGCTTCTCAACATATTTTGAGGAGGCAACAAAGTTTATATTCCGTGGTGAATTTAGACTTTCTTCCAACTCTGAGGCAAAACTTCTGAACTGTCAGAACATGGAATGGAGGTGGCATTTTTCAGCTCTCACCGTGTTTCACCATTTGGTGGTCCTGCACCCGTTTGAATGGCAGAAGTTACAGTGGTGTAAAAATACTGCATTTCTTGTGATAAAAAAATCTGGTTTTTAAGCCAATCCAGTAATAGTTTTGCCATCTCCTCTCTTGTGCAAATGTGTTGTACAATTGCAGCATGGATTCAACCGAGTTCTTACTGATATAGGAGTAGATTTAAGACAACTCTTTTATTGTTTTTTAGAACAACTTCTTAGTGAAAAGAAAGAATCTTGGAAGAAAAACACTCCATCCCAAAAATTGGCAATCACTTCCCTGGCACATATTAAAACATCTTTTCGTGATTTTCTGTTAGGGCTTCTTTCTCTCCCCACAGACAAAGTCACACTAGTATCAGATCCAAAAGATTTTTTTTTTTTTCACTTGATCTGGACACTAAATAATCTAGGTTTTATTTTATTTAGTCTCCACTTTGCCTAAGGGAAGGATTGACACAATGGCAATCTTTCTATTTTATATGCTCTTTTAAATGAAAATTGCAAGCACTTGTAATCAGAAGTGAATAACCAAAGGGCCCTGCGGTGCCCCTAGAGGGAGGCAAACCCACAGCCTGCACTCCTGGTCTCCTCAAATGCCCCGCCATGCCAGCTCTGGCCAGCCAGGCTTTCAGTTCAGCTGAAAATGCTTTAAAACCCCACTACTAACAGAGTGGCTGGTGATGCTTAAGAGGGCAAAGTATTCCAGAACAGGGATGTTAGATGGAAGTCTGCATTATCGAGGCTGTGGTGTTTGTCCACGCGGTGTGCCTGGCCCTCAGGTGTCTCCCGACTAAGGATGGTTTGGGACGGATCAAGATGACTGGAGCCACGGGGCATCTGCAGGCTGAGTTGTGCTGAGGTGAGCAGCCCCAGAGGTGAGCCCCCTGAGGTGAGTCTCAGTCCCAGAGACAATAGATGCTGCAGTTCCAGGCATTTGCATTCTTTTCTGACTTGTGCCTGGTGCCTCCATTTCCCTGGAAGGTGCAGACTGTATGGGATCGCCTTTGGCTTTCTCTCGCCCCTGTAGTTAATCTGAGATAACTTTGTTCCCTATATGGTGCGTTATTTCCAGTAGCTGCTGATCATTATCTCCTTCCTGTGTTCTCCCCCATTCACATCACTCTCCTTTTGGGAGCAATGTCAGCAGGCAATAAATATCTGATCTGCACTAAGACGCCTCCTCCTCTTCCCTGCAATTTCACTCCCTTTCATCCATGTCTCTTTTTGCCTCCCCAGCCCTTCCTGTCCTACTAGGTTTCCAGATGTCCCTAGTTTGTATCTTGCTCCTTCCCGCGTCTCCTGTTATTTCTCTTAAGGCGTTTGGCTTCCCTGCCTCCCCCTTTCCCAGAGGTGCTTTTCTTCTCAATCCCCTCCTGTAACTCTTGACAGTCCATCCAATCCTTCCCCGGGCACTTCATGCCCTGAGCTCATTTGTCTTCTCATTCTTCTCCACCCTCTCTCGCTCAATTCTTGTCTCCCAGGGAATGCAGCAGAAATCAAAGAGAGTGACATTAGCAAGCAGAGCTCTTACAAGTTTACTTTGCTCCCACAGTTAAATTAATGAGCTTTCCAGCCATTTTGGAAAGGTGATGAAATTGTGCAGAATGTGAAATTATCCTTACAATAATTTAACAGAGAGAATTGCAGGTGAAATCTATTTCCAGTGTGTGCTGCAGAGCATCATGCTTTACGTATTACGCTTTTATTAACAATGCATTCAGTGCTGTGGTTTCCTTAAAACGTTGTGATTCAGACTAAGACACTGCCTCTGGCGTGGACTTGTTTAGTTTCTCCACGTACCAGACACATCATCTGTAACTGTCTGCATCAGGCAACAGGGAGCTGATGATATTTTGCAGTTTTTATCTTGCTTCATCTTAATGGATTTCTTGTGGAGTCTGATTTGGAAATACTGAGATTTGGCCTGTAAAAAATCTAAAGAACTTCTACTGGGAGATTTAATTTAGAGAAAAGCAAATATTTAATCTTGATCAGATACAAATTATCTTCCAGTTAGTGTCAGATCAGTTGCTGCTTTATTACATATTGGGATGTTTGCAATTCATGTTGCAATTTTTAGCATTTGTGTATGATTTCCTTTCAATTTGTGGGTGTTCATTTGTTTCTATTTGTGTTCATTTTTCTATCACATTTGTGTTTCAGTACTTTGAGTATCTAACAAATGACTAATGTCTATTTCTTGCAAATTTTGGGCTTTCATTCAAATTTGGTTTTGTTTTCTTACAAATACCAGGACTCTGCACAAAAATTGCAATCTTTTCCTTTTTTTCATCTACTCTAAACAGTATTCTCTGAATGTCTTTGGTTTCATAGCACTCTAGATATTATTCTCCCTTTTACCATCAACAGCCTTCTGTACCTTTTGCTTTTACTGTTGCAGCTTCTTGCTTCATCTGTCTACAGTGTAGTGGCTATGAAGTAAGTAACCATATTCTTAAATTAGATGAGTTTGTTCACGTGATTTTCAAATTCCTGCACTGACTTTTGTAGCATTCTCGTGAGCCCCTGCGTGCAAACCATGTCTTACAAGTAAGCGTGGTGTCTCTAATCATTCAATATTTTATTTACTCAAGCAACTTAATGCTTATTCTCTTCATTGTTAATACTTTCTTAAGTTTTTTGGGGGGATATTTTTAATATCCAGTCCTTGTGCACATGTTTCTTTATCCACACTGCCTATCCAAATCCAGTGTGCATTATGTGTATTTCCCTCTTAAAGTACATTTCAGGGACTGTCTGGTTCTCTGTTAATCAAAACTTGGTGTTTCTCTCCCTCTCAACATGGCACAAATTGAAACTCCTGTAGGCAAAACCTCTCTCCCTCTTACACAGACCCATGGACACAAGGCTGGCCAAGAAGCCATTAGCATTTCCCTCTATCCAAACCAGCTAAATACTCCCTCTGTGCAAGAGAATTTATCAAGAAAAATATGTAGCTGATGCATTCAATTTGTGTGTGGTCACAGCAAGTTGAAGAACACTGCATGTTGTTAACCTTCCCTTAGTTACATCGATGACACAGATACATAACTGCCTTCATACAGCATGCCATTTCTGAGGAGATCTTAGTGACAGTTGTGCTTGCTGTCCGTACTCACCATACTCCTTCTTTAGATAAAACTGTTAAGAAGCTTTTCTGAGTTCTTACACATCCTTTTGATGAGAATAGATGTCATGGTCTCACAATTTCCTTATCTGTAACATAACTCAGTTCCACAGTAAATTTTGTAATTCCAATGCAGTATACTGTCATATAGTACAGTAGGGCCATGCTGTCAGTGTTGCACGCCACATTGCTGCTTCAGACTCATCCTACTAAATAGACTTTGAAAATCATCTATACCATCATATATCAACGTAAAATTTTTCATTGCACTTGTCCCCTAATTGTTCTGATATCAGTAGTAGAACTGCTCTAACCTTTTGTTGATTCTTGAATATTTGCTATTCCTTGTCCTTAAAACTAGGCTAAGTAATAAAAGCAGAACTGAGAAAGTACTGAATAGGTAATATTATCAAAATAGCAACCCTGAGGAGACATATCAACATCATTACATCTTACATGTATGAGGAAGAGCAGAGAAGCTTTGATTTCTGCCAAGAAAATCAGCATATGATGTCTCTGTGGTTTTGGAAAGCACTTAGAAGAATAGTACAACAAAAAAAAAACAACACACAGTATTGTTCTTATTAATGACATAAATGCCCTGACTTGTCAATCCAGTCAACTCTGATTACACTTCTGAAAGTATCCATTTTGCTGCTAGCTTTATCAGGAATATAATACCATTTGTTCAGTTATCCTCATGCTAATAATTCTTATCCCATGTTCGCTTTCTATGTCAAATAAAAGTCAGTGAGGCTACAGCCAAGCTTCCCATCTCTCCCCTACGCTCACTTCACTGGAAGCCAGTGCACTGAGTGGTGAAAGGCAGTTGCAGACCTCATGTCAACAGCACTTTTCAGTCACGCTGTATTCAAGTCCTCTTGTTCAAGCCTCATCTTTCATCGTTTCTTTCCCCAGGCACTGCTTTTTTAATGCAAAGCACCATTCCCCTGAAATACCTGTCTCTGAGGGAAGTCATTTTGGATTAGGTGGTAAAGATGGTCAGTTTTACTGAAGATTTGGTTAGCCATTATGCCATTATGTTGTTTTGGTCTTTGTCCATTTTTTCCAATTCCTCTGTGCTTTGCATCCATCTGCCTTTCACATATCTCCTTTGTGGGTCTCCTGCAGGAAAACAGAGAGCAATTTTTTAGGCTTTTGTAACCTATTTTTCAAAGGAGGCTGTATTTCCAAAGCCATAAGGCTTATACCTGTCAGTAATCAGTGCTGAATTTATTAGTGTGAATTTAACATTTATTAACTTGATTTAACTCTAACTTACTAATCTAATGAAGTTGCTGCAGTTAACATGGAAATTGATAATTTGGGTAGAAGGGCATGTCCTCACTGAGGCCACACTGATGAGCTTCTTTGGGAGTCCTACCCAATTTTCTCCAAGGATGGGGCAGTCTGTCACTTCTGAAGTCTGCACTGGGTGGGTCTGACTCAACACCCAAAGAACAAGAGTGCTATTCAAAATTAAGCACAGAACCTGCATCTAGCAATATTTTTTACTATATGGGCATTCTGCTGTCCTAAAAAAAAATACATACCTGTATAATTCTGATTTCCTTTTGCTAAATATTCAAACAATGTAACGTATTAAGTTCATTATGTCCAAGTTGGTTATTGCGGCTCTGTAAAAATACTGATAATTTTTACCGTAAAAGAGGAGGAAAAAGGCAGCAGTGTAACTTATTTGTAAACAAAATGTCTGACTGAGGAGACCTGCCTCTTTTTGCATGGAAGGCCTCAGCTCTGATACTGTAAGCAGACCTTAGAGCAAGGGCCAATCTGTCATACAAAGTGCATACACACCAACTTTTCTTCTGTTTGACAGGCTATATTCCTGTATTTATATCAGCAGGGCGCACTGTTTATCTGCGCGGTGATGGATGGCGTAGGGAAGAGGGGAGGAAGCAGCCTCAGGGAGCCCTGAGATCAAAGCTGCCATGCACAGGGAGCTGCTGAAGGGTGGGTGCTCACCCTGCACACTCGGCAAAAACGTGAGCCCAGACCCTGTGGGCTGATGGGGGGTGAGTTCCCATTAGAGGGAAGTGGAAAGGCAAGGGATGAGGGTTGAGGTCTTATAGATAAAAGCCTGGCTGTGGGTCTGTGGCTGCCTGCCTGCTGTAATGTAGTCTCATCCTCATACAAACAATCCTGATACTATTGACCTTGAATCAGCTGCACTCCGTTAAAAAATGTCACAAGTGTTCAAAAGGGGTGAGGAGCAACCACAACTTCAGGAAGCTGCTCTATCCCCAGGTAATGCCTCTAAGTTCAGTCACACCACCTGTGCCCAGCTGCTCCCAGTGCACTCCTTCCCCCTCAGCATACACTAGTCATTCTGACTGCTTCTCAGAGAGCCAGCAGCACTCACACAACCTGTTTATCCAGCCTCTTGTGTGTGTAAGTACTGTGTCAGAAATGCGATGGGAGTCCTTAAAAGGATATAAAAGGCAGGTGTTTATCACAGCAAACAGTGCAGTGCTAGAAGACTGCAATGTCGCAGTCTCATGCAAGTTCCAAGTAAAAAGGCTTGGCATTCTTCTGGCAAAAAGTAAAGATGCAGTCGCGATAAACTCATGTATTGCTTCATTCACTGCAAAACACTGTTCCCCCAAAACACCCGTCTGGGAGTCATTTTGGATTAGGCTGTCCAATGGTCGTCCTAGGGAAGTGCAGGGGAACTCATGCTTGTTCTTATTGTTGTGTGATGAAGTGGAAAATGAGCATCTTGATCTGGAGGGGAGAGAGCTATGAGGGGGGAAGGAGAGGGGAGAAAGGTGTTGGTTCTTTGCTTGGAGCTCCTTTCCAACAGACATTTTCTGCAGTGATTGTGGTTTTAGAGTGTGCCTGTTGTTTTGCAGATGACTTACAGCTGTCAAGAATTTAGATGAATTCTTTGCATGTCTAGTATACTGAATGCTTGTTTACAGAAAAGACTGAAAATTTTAAAGTTATGACAAAATACAAACACAAAAAAGCCTCAAATGCTGCAGTAATTATGGGAGAAAGTGAAAAGAAAAATTGCCAATCACTTTCAAGCTCAGGTAATTTCTTCATTAAACACGGGTTGAAACCTTCATAATGACCAGCTTGCTGAGATAAAAGACCATCACCTGAATTATGTAACAAACAGTTGGATCAGACTATCCCAAATGAAACTGGGATGAAGACTGGGAAGCGGCAATGAGACAAAGGGACAGAAGGTGACCATCTGCTCAAATTTAGGTTTGAACTTTCTGACACTTTGTTGATATAGAGAGGACAGAGAAATTTAGCTGATACTTAACAGACTTTTAGTGCCTTTCCAGCCTCTATGTTATGAGTTTGTATTTTCTGTCCAAATTCCATTTTAAAATCAAGTTGTAACAGATAAGTTCCTGTCCAGAGTTGGATTTCAGACTGCATTTTACTTCAGGTCCTTTAAAGCACCACTCCAAGACCTATTTTCTGTGATTTTTATTTAGCTGTATTTTGTTTGAGATCAGCTCCATCGCACTCCTCCTGTGCTTGAGATGGGATATGGAGAAGGTTGAGAGGGGAGGGTGAAAGAAAGGAGGGGTAGGGCAGCAAGATAAAGGAGGATGTTTTTCACATACTTACAGTTCTGTAAGATTGGTAAGAATACTGATTTTTTTTTCTTGTGCTTAACAACTTTCCAAGCAAGAACAAAAGAAAAATGCCACCAGTATCAGACAATAGTTTTTAAAAAATCAAGCTGCTTGTCATAACTTACAAGCCTACGTACATACATCAAATTGTCATTTTTGACATATTTGTTCCCTTCTTGCTATGTTTAAAAAAAAAAAAAGGAATGTTAGAAAGACATACAGCTATCTCATTGTTTATGGTTCCATTGGAAAAAAAAAAATCTACTTAATACTTACTTAAAAGTAAGTTATAGTTTAATATTTTGAGTTACCGGATACGTTTGTACTATGAGTTAACAAGTAAGCTGTTACACCTTTTAAGTTCAAATACACATTGTGCAAATAAAAGAATCTGTACATACGTACTTCAATTAATATTATTTTTAAGAAGGCAGATTATAAATGAGTAGTTGTGGATCCACTGATGTATGTATATCAGTAAGTCTATAAATTTTTTTTAAAAAAGGCAAAATTGTTTGTTTATCCATGCATGTGTAGATTATTTTGTTTGTTCATTCTTAGCAGGATTATTCAGTCACTCTTCAGATAAATAAAAAGCAAAAAAATGCATATCAAAATTGGGAAAGCAACTCAGAAATGGAGCTAAAGGGGAAAATTATAATGTTATAATGTTGAAGGTGAGGGTCTTTGCCTCTCTTCTGACAGCCCACGTAATGGTTAAAGATGGTTGGAACAGAGCTACCAGTAAGTTATTGTGCTCCGTTTTTTAACAGTGAAGGACAGGAGACTTCCAGACCAGCAATGAAACAACAGAGAAACGAATTATATACAGACTGTGCTTTTGTTTCCTCTTCATCAGTTAGGATGACCATTTTGTCATTGGTTTAGCAAGGCGGTGATAACCAATCCAGGTGACTTAGGGTGGCTTCTCTTTTCTGCTGTTTTCAAACTGTGAACTAACTTTTTGGAGGGACAACATTTGAAGTATGTTATGAAAGGCTAGATACAACTGAAAGAAAGGATTTGCAAAATGCGAAACATTATTTAACAGTCCTTATTCTAAATGTGAACTTAATGGCCTCAACAAGCTCAATGAGGCATTTCATCACCAGGTTAGGGTAGATCTTCAGTATGGATCAACACAGTGATTATACATCTAAACAAACCCCACACCACACTGCTCTGTGGAAAGTGAACTTTAAACTTCCTGTGTTCACCCACCAGTAAGCAGCAAGTTGATATTAAAGCCTTCCTACAAACACCTTGAAACAAGTAGGGTAATGTTCTGTGAAATTTCTAACCACTCTTGGTAATTCAAGATGCACAGAGGAAATGCCTGGTGTATGCTGAGTGAGTGTGTAACAGTACTTTTCATTCCACCGTCAAAATTATACATGTCTGCATTATGAAATGCATTCATGCCTCATTTCTCTAATACTGTATCCCAATTAAGAGTGTAATTCATAACCAGCCTTTATTGAAATACATAACATACATTTGCACGTATGTCTTGTTATCTGAAACGTGCAGAAACCAACATGCCTTGCTCTTTAACCTGACATGTTTACAACAACAGAAAAAATATATATATTTTGTTACAGGAATATGCTACAGAGGTCTCTGGAAAAAACAGCATCAGTCATAACTTAGCTATTGGCTTTAGCAGCAACCTTTACTATACACCTCATTTCTGTTGTTCCCTATTTTATGTTGAAGTAGCTTCCAATATAGAACATTAATAATGCTCTGTAAGTTGGGGTCAAGCTAAATGTGCTCCAAAATAATAGGCACCTCACATGAAAAACAGGACAGAAATAAAGAAAGTAGGACATTTCCATCTGTGACAAGGATTACCAGGAAGTTATCACTGCAAAATGAAAAGTGTCCTACAAAGACTAGATCAGAAAAATGGTCTAGGACAGAATGTAATTAAAACTAAAGAAGATGAACAATGGAAGAGAGATCTCCAGCAGGTAAAGAGCAAGAGGTCAAGAATCTGGGAAGCTGATAATCATTATCTCTGTGGATTTGTCACTGCAGAAGAGGAAAACTAGCCAGCAGTGGCAGTTCATCCTAAGGAAGGAAACAAATTTGATCTAAAGGGTAATTCAGCAAGAGGTGATGCCCCTGTCCTTACTTCTGTCTTCTGAAGTTACCGGCCAGACAAGAAGATCATTGAGTTAATGAGTGAAATAGGGTTGGTCGGATTAAAACACATGAGGTAAATGAGTATGCAATTTTTGGTTTAGGTTCCTGAATGTGCTACCTTCTCTTGAGGAATGCAAGAGGTTGGTTGAATGGCTTTGCCATGGAGCCTCTCACAGGAGACAGGTCAGAGGGCTCGGCAGTAATGTGTACTTGAGTTGTGTTTGGATGAAAAGATCAAAGTGTTTGTGAAATGCCAAATATAGGTGCTTGCCCTATAGACTTTACGTCTCATTCCTTTTAGGGCAATTTCAATATTAGAACACTAGACAGATAAAAGAAATCTCTTGGTCTAAAACTGACAAACTTGGATGAATAAATTCACCTTGGCAGCCGAATGCAAGGATATTTGGATGTAATAAGAAAAATAGTATAGGAATGCCCAAAGGTATGAGTGATGTTGCTATGTTGAGCATTGATAAGGCTTTCATTGTCAGCAAAAAGATATCAAGTATAAAAGTAAGTTCAGTATTCAACGTGCTGTGAACGGAATGAAGGGCACACATTATAATCCATCACATAATGGAGGATATAGTAAGTTATAAAAAGACCTATTGCCTTTTTTCTGTTCCTGCCTATAAAAGTAGGAGAAATTCTGTTCTTACCTTTCACATCTCATTCATGTTTTTTTCCTGCACTTGGATGCCTGGATCAAGCAATCACAACTGTTTAGATTCTTTTCACTTTCAGGACGTGTTTTTAAGAACATGAATGAGTAGCATGAATTTTTGTTGATCTTTGAGCTCTCCCCCTCTGCAATAATATTAGCTGCTTATCTGAGTCTTGTGGTTTTATATATTTATGAAAGAAGAGACCAGTTCAGGATCTATACACATAAAGTAAAAAAAATAATGCGGAAGCAAGAATGCATATAACAAGAATAGCAATGTTCAGCGCTGCATGCTGTAGTGAAGCCATACACTACTGAGAGCTACTGATGCATATTGTTTTTCAATGCAGGTGCTGAACTGAGAAATATAACTTCTCATAAATACTGTGATTCAAAGGGCGAAAAGTTCTCACAGAAAAATCTTACCTTTTATGGCTTTAGGAAGCATTGGTCAAAATGAAAACTGGCACTTGGCTCCTAGAATCAAAGGATGCAAGTAGTTCCCAACAAGATAACTTGATAGTATTTTCAGGCATTCCTCTGTAAAGTGGAAAACAGAAAAGGACACTAATTGGAGAATGTATATTCCCCTGGGAGTTAAAGAGGGAAGTTGTGTGTGGAAACAAAAAAAAAAATTATGGAACCAAAGGTCATTAATGGGTTTGCAGTCAAATTTACGCTCAAGGAATGTTGGTATGTTTGTTTTAGTTTCTTGCATACATGCAGTATTTCTGCTTGCCAAGTCTTGTACGTGAAAGAGAGCCAAAATTAGGGATAGAAACACCCTGGAAAAAAGAAAAGAAGAAAAAAAAAAAAGGAAACTTTTATCTTGAAATATACTTAACTTCAAGAAACAAGTTTTCCCACTTGATTTCCCAGGCTTGCAGAAGGGTTTCTGATTTTCAAACATTCTTTTCTTTTCCCTGTTGCTAAGTGAAAGTCTCTCATAAACAAAGGAAATCAACTGTGTTAAAAGGATGAAAATGACTGTGTGCAAAAAGCTGTCATCTACAGAGTAAGCAAACTGGAAAAAAAAATTCTTAACCTAATCCTTTCAGTTACAGCAATCTGTTCAGTGCTCATGATATTCAGAGAAAGTAAGAGTACTGTGGGTTAAAATTCTCCCCATTTGAAAATGAGTTTCTGTAGCCTCAGTGATATGCTTGGAGTTTGGGGGATTTTTTTTGAGGGGTTTCTCTTTCAAAGGGAGTAATTTTGATAATAATTGTAAGTATGAAGCTCCTAGCACATGTTGTGGATCTGCAGGGTTGTGTTGTAAGGACTTTGGGAGACTAAAGCTTCCTTCAGCTTCCTCCTACGTAGTTGTGGTATGGATGGGCAGCTACAGACAGCAAATAGGTCTTAGGTGGGTCGAATCACCCTTTAGATGTTTTTCTCTGTTGCAGATACACAGAGACTATACTTGTGAACTCGGAGCCTCAGTAGAACACCTAATCTGATGAATCTAGGCTGTCACAATGGAGGAGCTAATCTCAAAGGCAGTTGTGTGACCTGAAGCTTACACAATGCCTTGCCTCTGAACTCTAAGACTGCAATGGGCTTGAGCATGCTCTTGGTCTGGTGTTTGAAAAACCTGATGGAAGTATGCCATCACACTTACTTGAATGTCAGAAAGTGCTGTACTTCTGATGGGATTGCTTCCTTCATCTTATTTTTCACATACACAGAGCTGTGCATATCTTATCTGTGGTATTAATAGCTGGAGTACACATAACAAACACAGCACATGAAAAGCATACTTCAGAAGTCCCACGTCTATTTCACTAACTGGCATTGTATCTACCTATTCATACATAAATGACTATATAGCTATTAGTTTAAAGAAATGTCAGCAAAGACAGAAAACACACCTCCTGCATGGTTTGTGCCACAGTTCTCAAGCTAATGAGTTGCATATGATATGATTTCCAGCTACAAACAAATAGCTTAAGTAAGTAGAATAAATATTACCCAAGATCCTTTCTCTGAATAATACAAAGGATCTAAGTGCTCAGGAATGGGAGTGCAAGTGCTCTGCCTATTCAGTGACTAAGAAGGGCCAAAGGAAAAGTCTGTGAGGATTCTTACAGTAACAGCAAAAATCTATTCTGGTCTTAGGGAGTAAGTGCAGAATGATCAGAATTTAGCACCAACTAATAAACTCCCTTTGAAATGGTGTGTCAGTTGTGCAGCGGGATCTGGTCACACTTCGAAGAATAATATGTGGAGCTGAGGATCCATCTGTTTGTTCTTGCTGTCACCATTGAGGCTCCTATATGTTAAACAGTCTTTTCACTGTTTCCAAGCATGCTTGAAGGCTTTGCTGTGCCTATCCCAAACAAAGTAAACGTGCCTTAGCAATTCTGAGTAGCTGGTATTTTGATTCGTCTTACTTGTAAATGAAAACAATTTGTTTCGTGCCATGTATCACTTAGGAACTTCTTTGTTTTTTTAAGCTACGATAGTGAGGGCCGTCTGACAAATGTTACATTCCCGACTGGAGTTGTCACTAACCTTCATGGGGAAATGGAAAGAGCCATTACAGTGGACATTGAATCATCCAGCAGAGAGGAGGATGTCAGCATAACTTCCAACTTATCATCAATTGATTCTTTCTACACCATGGTTCAAGGTACTGTATACAAAGGATTTCTCAGATACTGACCTGAAACCAAATTTCTTGTAGTACAAGCAGCTCAAATCAGAAGCTTTACAGACCTAATGTTTGGAGGAGGAGGTGATACATAAAAAGATCTGTTCAGGGAAGGAAGGAGGTACAATAAAAGTGTAATTAAATGTTTCCTAATCAAATAACTTAAGTGAGATTTGAGCTTTAAAATAGTACATGAGATTCCAGCAGCCACATCCTAGCAAAAATCAGTAGTCACAGCAGGCACAGGATGAGGCAAAAAATGTCTAATGAAGCAGCAGAGAATACATTTTGTGCCATACTCTAGAGGTGGGATTTTTCTTAAGTGTTCAAGTGAATTTGAAGGTATGTCCCAAAGGCATTTGTGATTTCCTGTGATACGTGTGTATACGATATGGATGTCGTCATCTCTCTCATCCTTGGGTTTTATTTCCAGTGTGTCTGTAGGTAAAGGTGTTATATGCATACAGTGTATAAGGAATGCAGGACAAAGAAAGAATTAACACACGTGTGTTTCTGTTTGTTTTTTGTTTGTTTGTTTTGGTTTTCTTTTGCATTTTCAGATCAGTTAAGAAACAGCTACCAGATTGGCTATGATGGCTCACTTAGAATCCTGTATGCCAGTGGCCTGGATTCTCACTACCAGACGGAGCCGCATGTCTTGGCTGGCACTGCCAATCCAACAGTGGCAAAGAGAAACATGACTCTGCCAGGGGAGAATGGGCAGAACCTGGTGGAGTGGCGATTTCGGAAGGAGCAAGCCCAGGGAAAAGTCAATGTATTTGGCCGAAAGCTCAGGGTAAGCATGCAAACAGGCATGGGTAGTGTCTACTGCATTCTTACTTACAGGAAGATAAACACATTCTTGTAGATATTGTCATCCAGCAGCCACAGAATATTTACCATAGGTAAGCTTAGTGTTGATCTGGAAGTTGTAGCTTTCATTACTTTTTGTCTTCTTCCTTATTACTCTTTTCTGTAAAATCTACACTGGCTTTAGCCTGCAATGACTTGAAAAGAAAAAGGATAAAAAGATGATTTTTAGATTTGCCTTCACTTCTTATTTCCAGTGCTTAATTCACATACCTGATTTTAAATTGTTTTAAATTATTGTACCATAAGCCACCATGGGCCCAGAGTTTTCTTTCTTTGCAATTTTTAATAAAAGTTGTACTAATACTTATTTCTGGTAGAGAGAGTTCAACTGCGTGATTGTGAATGACATATTCCTCTAACATATGTCTTCACCATTTTGTTGGCACTTCTTCTTCCTATATAGTGAGTGAAATGTAAGTAGGAAGCAAACTGATTTATGACAGCCATTTGGTAAAGACAACATAGATTAAGCATTTGAAATAGAGTTGCCAGGAAACCATTTCAAGACTACATTGGAGGTCTGACATATTAAGACTGAACTCAATTGTTTAAAATAAGGCCTAAGCAGTATATCAGGTAAAGGTAAATAATTTCAAACCACTTCTAAGATAGTAACATGTTACTTTTAAATTTAAAATTTTTATATTTTCCTTTGGGAAGGAGAGAATGCTGTCATGCATCTTACATTTCTACTACTTGCCCTGAAAGAGTAATTGATTTTTCTCCAGGAAGGAAGGATGATTAGATACAACAGCTGCTGCTTAAGAACAACATACTTGCATCTAGCTATGGTAGCGGGAAGAGCAAAAGGAACCCATGCTTATGAAGCTCATCCTTGGTTCTGGTTCATAGTTGTTTCATTACATAACAAGGTGATAGAGTAAATCTGCCAATTCATTCTTGAAGGAAGCCTACGGAAAAGTAAAATAACAATATTGATTATATTTGGTTTTGGCACTGAAACAAATCTCCCTTAGTCCAGTTCTAAAAAGAAAAGCAAAATTGATTCAAATACTAAGGAGGTTAAAGAAATGTCAAGGGAAACTCTGATTTGAAAGAGTTGAAAGAAGAAAGAGCAAAGAGGTGGGAAAGATCTAACCTAAGAGGGAGGAAGTGAAAGATCATAAAATAGTATAAAATAGCAGTAATTAAAAATGTATATACAAATGGGAGAAGTAGAGCAAGCAGAGAGTGTGGCCTAATAATTGATTTACCAAAAAAAAAGGGAAGATTTTTTCAAAGTAATTTACATAGGAATAAAGTATAGAAAGTTTGCGGATGGGGCAGGAGGGGGGGTTGTAGGAAAACAGAAAAAGAAACCAGGATCAGAAAGAATACAAATAACTCACAGAATTCATCATTTCCATCTACAGATACAGCAATAACATTTTGCTGCAAAGAAAACAAACGTAAACAAAATATAATGAAAATATGTAAATGTACTCATATACATATATATGCGGTATATAACATTATGGAGTACACTCTGTGGAACTCTCTTGGGTTTCTATTTGTATGTATTATACCCACTACTAATAGTCTTTTATTTAAAAATATATATATGTATCATTTTTTTCCCCGCCCCTTAACTTTAACGATTCTCTGTCAGTTTAACTGTTGTTCAAGTTTGTTGCATGTGTATTGTTGCAGAGGTCTTTGGCACAGGTGCTGGCACTCTTCCTCATGGAAGGGCTTTTTGGGGGCATTTGTGCTGAGGCCAGGCAGATCTTCTCTCTCAAGTGTCTTAAAGAAAGGAGCTGCTATGAGCTTTGTCTCAAGAGGTGTATATAGAGAGGACACGTAACATCCAACAGAGAGCTCACAAGAAGGGTTTTAGCACTACCTTCAGAAAATTTATAAGCTGCAAGCCTTGAAGAGGTCTCCAGATTTCAAATAATCTCTTTAATCTCTCTGCAAGGCACGACAATATATCTGTAATCCTCATGGGGAAATCACTGTCTGATTTCACGCTTCTCACTGAAGCACTAGAAATAAAGCTAGGAGTTAAAGCAGAGCAGGGTAGGTGGGCGCTGTAATTAGTGAAAGAGTAGAATAGCATGTAGGTGGTGTCAGGAGACTTGGTTTTGTGTCATTAAGTGTTTATTCACTGAAAAATTCCTAAGTTACTCCTTATATCATAATGAAGCCCAGAATTATCAAATCTATTTAGAGTACGCTTGTCTTAGACACAACACAAACATTCTTAAGTTTTACTGTAGAAGCATTTTGGTAGCCAAGCTATTGTTAAAAAATGCTTCAGTTGAAGGCAGGACTTCAACTGACATACATTATTCTAGTCCCATACTACCCAGTGAAAAAAACTACGTCACCAAACCTTGTCACTTGTATCACCAGATTATGCAAGCACAGCCAGTTTCACCAAACACTCAAGTCTGAATGCAAGAGCTCTGTCAGCAGATTTTGGAAGCATGAATCTGGCTATAGAAAGAGGCATTTCCTTTCCTCTTGTATTTTGTCCTTACACAGACCAGACAGATGGAAAGG
Organism: Lagopus muta; assembly: GCF_023343835.1. Lineage (NCBI taxonomy): Eukaryota > Metazoa > Chordata > Aves > Galliformes > Phasianidae > Lagopus > Lagopus muta. The sequence continues at coordinate 20,829,311 of NC_064436.1, read as the reverse complement.
GAGAATCAAGGGATGTTATTATCCCATTTAGCAGATAAGGCAGTGAGACAGCTAGATTAAGTACTTTGCTGTAATTTACACCGGAAGGATGTGCTTAGCCAAGAAATTATCTGCAATTGCTTGGACATCTGCCTTAACCATAAAACCACCCTTCCCTCTTTGCCTGTTCAGAAATCAGAAGTGCCTCTTCTCACTTCAGCATCTAAGCCTGAGAGGCTGACAAGAAAATCATTAAAAATCATAATTAAATGTTAAACAAGGAAGGGAAAGAAAGGGAAGAAAAATATCAGAGAAACAAAATGGGCAGAGAGAGGGAGAGATGACTGCAGGCATGCATGGGGAGAGGCTGAGAAGCAAAAGCCAGAAATAGACAAGATTTAAGTACAGATTTAGGCAAATGATCAAATGTAAGTGTTGAAATATTTAAACAAAAAATACGTGAAAGATATTAAAAAACAATTAACTTTCAGAATCAGTCTTCTAGCATTAATTTTTCACAGTGTATTTAAATACTATTTGACAGTTAATGTAATCCACAAAGCAGGAATTCTGCATCTTACCAGATTTTTTGTGTTCTTTTCTTAGTTTTGCATGAAAATATGCTTTTTGTTCTGAAATACTAATAGTGCAGATGGTTGTCATGCTAGTGAGTTCATACTAAAAATGAGCACATCAACATAAATGATGTAGATAAGACCGATGAATAGGCAGACAGGTATAAGCAAAACTGAGTGTTCAGAGGAGGTTTTTTTGTCATATTTGTCTACAACCCATCTCTGGTACTTTAATACCTTTTATGCTAATAGTAAAAAACCTAATTTATATTAGTCCTTCTTTTGAAAATGTATCAGTCTCTGGGTAAAAGAACCAAAATCCATGGTATATGGATTTTTTACCATACAGGCCTAAAAATGCAAAAAAAAAACCTTTAGCCATTTCCTTGGTCTAGTATCCATTTTCTTTGCTAAATGTTATTTAGCCATCTTTCTTCACCTCTTTAATATGTATGCATCAAGTACTTGAATAGGAATTTTTAAAAATTCTTAATACATATACTTGTGTCTATTTGTCCTCTACTTCTCATATGTTAGCAAGATGCAGCATTAAAAAGTCTTAGTTATCAGTGTTTCACCCTTATCTAGAATAACTTTAAAAGGGCAGACCAGATACAGAAATGGTTTGCAGATGAACAAAGAAACCTAGAGGTCTGTTAGAGAACACTAAAAAGCAGTTAAGAGAGGATGAGCAGAGAATTGCAAAGATGCCAGTATGGGAAAAGAAAACCAGACATTTTCATTTCATGCATACAAAAATGAGAGCTGCTTCAATGAAACTGAAAGTTAACGTAAGATACTGAAACAGCAGGGACAGATTCTAATGTAAAAGTGTTATATGTAACTCACTATCCACCATTATAGCTTACATGTACTGATAAAACAGTTTTCAACATAAATATACCTATTTCAGATTCAAATTTGTAAGTGTTTTTCAGTGGTTCTGTAGTCTTCCAGCCATGTATGGCTTTAACTGGTCAGTTAACTGGGCAAAGGACAGAATCCTCTCCTGAGCATTTTGGCCTTATAGTACGTTGCGTCAGTGGATGGTACGCTGTTTTCATTTCCATCTGATCTAAAAGGGGGGATGCCTATGTTCTAAAAGCTGTCTGTCATAACTTGAAAGCTAAATGTTCTTTTGAAGATCTTGATTTTGTATTTACTCTTCTGATAAATACCTGCTGTGGAAGATTGGTATTCAGTCCTTGAGTATGATTGTTATGAACTTGACCAGCAATTGCTGGGAATATGACTGAAAAGTTTGCTAGATAAAATTTGGACTGCTCGCAAAAGAAGCAATTTGTTCTCCAAAATGGCACTGTTTATTGCAGAAGCTTTCAGTGTTTATCTTTCAGTATTTTCTTAACATTGACTGTCAATAAAAAAACCCAAATTACACCAGATTCCTTCACAGAATAGACCTATTTAAAATAGATGCTAATGTAGTGCGTCACATTTATATTAAGAAGGTGCTAAAATAATTTATATACGTGGCAAGTCAATCACTGGAAATGGCACTTAAATAATTGCTAGCATTTCCTGGAAATAATAGGTAGCAAATTTACTTGATTTATTGTGTCCTTTTGTTTGTTTTTAAAAGGTTAATGGCAGAAACCTCCTTTCAGTTGACTTTGATCGAACCACTAAGACAGAAAAGATCTACGACGACCACCGTAAATTCCTGCTGAGGATTGCCTATGACACGTCAGGGCACCCAACCCTGTGGCTACCAAGCAGCAAGCTGATGGCTGTCAACGTTACCTATTCATCCACGGGGCAAATAGGCAGCATACAGCGAGGGACAACTAGTGAAAAAATAGAGTATGACGGACAGGGAAGGATTGTGTCTAGAGTGTTTGCTGATGGAAAAACTTGGAGTTACACATATTTGGAGAAGGTAAAGGACATTTGAGGTTTTAAAAATGCTTTGATTTTGCTAAAATAATACAGCATCTGACTGCTCTGTGCAGTCCAAAAAGACGTAGCAGAAGCATATTTGGATTATTCTAAGTATCAACATGTGGTTCCTATGGGAATGTTTTATAAAATAGATATGCAGCCTTGCTTTAGGTGACTGTTAAGAATTGATGACTTTTAAAATCATTTCGGCTAGACTAACAAGCAGCATCTACATTTACCTTTTATCTTAACTGTTAAAATAAGGTACAGGAACTAGATCTCTGCAATGTAAGTCAGCTGAAAATTATCTATTTGAACATTCTTCACTGCTGTTTTTTTTTTCCACTATCAAGAAAAGCTCTTGTTTCTAGATAGTTAAAGCTGTCAGTTTACACTTGCTCTTTGTTGTAGCATAGAAAAAAACAACAGGCAAAAATCAGGAATCTTCCTTGTATATAACGATATCTGAATGATAAGTTCTTCCTCTAGAAACAGCTGTGAAAATCTCCCTTCTGAAATCTCATGCCTGCTGTGCAAAAACAGAATCTATTTCTTTGTGGCATTTAAATATATTTCTATTGAATCTGTTGCTCGGCAAATGCTGTTTACTAGACATTACAGACATAATTTAATCAAGACCTACGATACATAATAGCCACACATCAGAAAAATGTCAGAATAATCCCGGGTGGCTCCTTCTGATATAAATAATCAAACAATTGTTTCGCCTGTGTTTTAAACACTTACGGAACAAGAACACAGTATTCAGGGATCCCAGGCTGTTCAAATTCTTCAAAATCATCTCTAATCGTAGGGAAAAAATTGTATCTCCCATATGTTGCTCTCCTCGTGAGTTAATGGCTCTAAGACAGTTTTACTTCTTCCCATATTAAACATGACTTATCTGAATCCATTGACAATCTGCTGTTTAGCTGTGAGTGCTTGATAAAAGTGATACAGTCATAACAAGTAGCAAATTATGAATGTCGAACTACTAATTACAGAACCCCTTACAATTAAGCATCCAAGTAAATTAGGCAGGGAGATGTTAACAACATGTAAGGTCAAGGATAACTCAATTAAAGAGGAGATAAATTTTCCCAAGTGGGAATGTCACGTTTTTGCGAAGAAATAGTATGTGTATATGGCAGGGGGATGCAAGGAGGTACTCCGCCATTTGTCACATGGTAAAAATCTGTTCTTAATTTTCAGTCAATGGTTCTTCTGCTTCATAGCCAACGGCAGTATATCTTTGAATATGATTTGCTGGATCGTCTTTCTGCTGTCACCATGCCCAGCGTTGCTCGTCATACCATGCAGACTATTCGCTCCATTGGCTATTACAGGAATATATACAACCCCCCTGAAAGTAATGCCTCTGTTATAATGGACTACAATGAAGAAGGGCAGCTCCTTCAAACTGCTTTCCTGGGGACAAGCCGAAGAGTATTATTCAAGTACAGACGGCAGACCAAGCTCTCAGAAATTCTGTATGATAGTACAAGAGTTAGTTTTACTTATGATGAGACAGCAGGAGTCCTGAAAACGGTAAACCTCCAAAGCGACGGTTTTATCTGCACCATTAGATACAGGCAGATTGGCCCACTGATTGACAGACAGATTTTCCGCTTTAGTGAAGACGGAATGGTAAACGCCCGATTTGATTACAGCTATGACAATAGCTTCCGAGTGACTAGCATGCAAGGTGTCATCAATGAAACCCCATTGCCTATTGATCTCTATCAGTTTGATGATATCTCCGGTAAGGTTGAACAATTTGGCAAATTTGGAGTTATATATTATGATATTAACCAGATCATTTCTACAGCTGTAATGACTTACACAAAACATTTTGACGCACACGGCCGCATCAAGGAAATTCAATATGAAATCTTTCGTTCACTGATGTATTGGATTACAATTCAGTATGACAACATGGGACGAGTGACAAAAAGAGAAATTAAGATTGGGCCGTTTGCCAACACCACAAAATACGCCTACGAATATGATGTAGATGGTCAACTCCAGACTGTTTACCTGAATGAAAAAATAATGTGGCGATACAACTATGACTTGAATGGCAACCTCCATTTGCTCAACCCTAGCAGTAGTGCCCGTTTGACGCCACTTCGCTATGACCTGAGAGACAGAATAACCCGACTAGGTGACGTGCAGTATCGATTAGACGAAGATGGATTTCTGCGCCAGAGGGGTACCGAAATCTTTGAATACAGTTCAAAGGGCCTCCTCACTCGAGTTTACAGCAAAGGCAGTGGGTGGACGGTGATTTATCGTTACGATGGCCTCGGACGACGAGTTTCCAGTAAAACTAGCCTTGGACAGCACCTCCAGTTCTTTTACGCAGACCTCACTTACCCAACTAGGATAACTCATGTATACAACCACTCAAGTTCTGAAATCACATCCCTTTACTATGACCTGCAGGGACATCTTTTTGCGATGGAGATTAGCAGTGGAGATGAGTTCTACATTGCATCTGACAATACGGGAACACCACTGGCTGTTTTTAGTAGCAACGGTCTCATGCTTAAACAAATTCAATACACTGCTTATGGAGAGATCTACTTTGACTCTAACCTTGACTTCCAACTGGTAATAGGATTCCACGGTGGTTTATATGACCCACTGACCAAGCTAGTCCACTTTGGAGAAAGAGATTATGACATAATGGCAGGCCGGTGGACAACACCTGATATTGAAGTCTGGAAGAGAATTGGGAAGGATCCAGCTCCTTTCAATTTGTACATGTTTAGAAATAACAACCCAGCCAGTAAAATACATGATGTGAAGGATTACATCACAGGTAAAATGCTACTTCATTTAAGACTTTCTCCCACTTGCTCAAAAATTTCTCACTCTGCATTCTTATAATCTGGAATCTGTCAATCTGGGATACACACTGTGTGAGGAAGGTTAATACAGAAACTCTCAGGGAAAATGATCATGCAGAAAAGCACTTAAAATTTAGGTCTAGATCAGCCAAGCGATTTTAACTTGCTTGGTGTTCTGGACCTATACGCATCCAATTTAAACTGGAATTCACAATTCTAGTGAAGTGTCTATGTATATTATATTTGGATAAAGTTATTTTTGAGGAAGCATTAAGCACTTGACATTAACGAATGCAAACATGTTCATCAAGAATGGTGAAATAGCAATCTTGAAGACATACATTTAGGTACCAAACAGAGATGGAGGTCCACAACACAGTGTACTGAAAGAGGAAAGCAGAGATCCTTCCAGTATCGTAACACACTGCCTAGTGCTCTTATAATGAAAATAAATAGATTTCTTCAGCAAGTACAAAAGTGAGAACCCCTCAAAACCGTTCATGACTATCTCCTTACATTTGAATTAGTCCAATTTATATCTGGGCTACAGAGCAGTAAAAACTGTGTATTTATGGACAAAAAAAAGACAAGAGGGAATGAGAATGTAAGATAGCAAGGGCAGGAGGGGTCTTTCTGCAACCAATTTAACCCATTAAGATGGCAGAAAGTACTCACTGAAAGTTCACTGGTCAGTGTTTGCTAGAATGGGCTTTTCCAAGAATGCTGATGTAAACTGGCTAAGAAGCAGAAGTCCAACAAGGTGCAGGGCCAGCACAAAATAATGAGTAAGCAGCCAGGACGGAGAGGGTGGATGTAGAAAAATTAGTACAAAATTCTCTTTTGGCAATAGAAAGCTGCTGACATGCCACTTGTGTAATTGATTTTTTAGGTAATCTATATGCTTTTTGTGCATCTAGACTTAGTGATGAGTAGTGTTTTCTATTAATCTACACACAAAAAATAGTGTACATCGCCAGAAAGCTCTGAAAAATGCATGGCTCGATCAGATATATATTAATCTTTGTATTTTAATAGATGTAAACAATCTGGAGTTTTTTTCAGATGGGACCAGACTACAGGATGGTCTCAGCTCCCCTTGTGAATCATGAAACTACTACTCAGAGAAGCATACTGGGAATCAGGGCGGAGTTGTGTTAATTTAAAAACAGCAGCTATTAACAGGGTAGCTAACAGTCTGCCTGGGAGCAAGGATGACAATCGGCCTTTGAATCTGGCTTCTAGCAGCATGTGCTGTAAGGGATACAACTGCGGTTAGATTCTTTGCAGCACTGAAAATAATGCACGTGATTCAAGAACTGCAGAACTGCCCTCAAAATAGAGTTCTAGTTCTCTTAACATTTGCATGCATGCTGCTTACCACAGGTTATTAAGGTTATTATTAAAATAACTAATTTGGCTGGCTGGCGTTTTTAGACTGAGGCTTATCATTTATCTATCTGGAAAGACTATAAATTATTTTTAAGTAAATATTTTTTTACTGTTTTAAGCATGTGAAAAATTCTGTTCCTTGTCTAACTTGTGTGGATTTGTCTTAAGTGAAAGCCACTAGACTTGATAAGGAGCACTCTGCCAACTTCTGGTAAGTTTAGTATTTGTGTAAGATAGGGTAGAAAGACAGAAACTAGATAGGCAGGCAGAGCACCCATTCTTGTCCAATCATTGTTAATTACTTAATTGCTGGTATTCCTATTTTATTTATTTTTAATAAAATGCACAGTGTACCATAAATAATGTTATCTAATGCTAATTTAGTGTCGTGTACTTACTGACATTTAATTAGCTTTTAATTTCATCCTGAGGAAGGGGAGATTTCTCTTGAATCAACATAAATTGTCTGCCAAGTCATTATAAAGGTAATTGACTGTACAGATGTTATTTCAGATACAGTTTGAAGATACTAAAATAACAAATGTATAACAAAAGATCTGGATGTTTTCTTCAATACCTTTTCTTTCTTTGCTTTGTTTTAATGTGTTGATGATGAAGATATAACAAAGAGAGTGTTCAGTCTAACCATGAAATCCCAATTAGTTCAGGTTGTATTAGAAGGAAATCTCACCCACGTTGTGGTTCTATATTTCTGGAAGTTCTAGAAAATGCTGGGGCCTTTAGAACTGCTGAAACCTGTAACACCCTTCAGAAGAGCAAAGAGCAGAAGTTTTCATGCAAGTTCAGAACTTCAGGCTTTCTACATAGGCTTACTATTTTAGCTGTAGCTGTATTTATACGTACCAAAAAAAAGACAGTGGATCTCCTTCTGTGGCATGACAGTGATACAACTGTGTCTAAAGTTGTTCCATGTACAAATGAGAACAAATAATTACAAACTATTAAACGACTCTTTTTTTTTTTAATAATTCTCTTTCAGATGTTAACAGCTGGCTGGTGACATTTGGATTCCACCTACACAATGCCATTCCTGGTTTTCCTGTTCCAAAATTTGATTTAACAGAACCTTCTTATGAACTTGTGAAGAGCCAGCAATGGGAAGATATACCTGTAAGAATCAAAGCTAAGCACTCAAATGAAAGAGGATAGAATATTCTCTTCTATTCAGCTTAAGAGGAATGGATAATCCTGACAGGGCTATTTCCTTATTTAATCTGAATTTGTACTTACCAAATATCTACTTTTTTATCGATGCATTTTCAAAAGAATCTTTAAAATTACAGATTTCCTAAGTACAAATTTTAAATAAGCTGTTTGCTTTCAGCAACAATAAAAATATAGAAGTACAGTAATCAATGAAAAGAAGTTTAAGAACCTTTGAAGATGTCTAACTTTCCTAACAGAAACTACAGAGATTAGATTTGTACTAGCACTCTGCCCAAAGGCAAAAACTGAACAGCGTAGCAAAAAGTAGACTGTGAAATAAACAGAAGAACAGGTGATGTAAATTATGCATACCAGGCACCACTACAGTTTTACTTCTCTTTAATATTAACTACACTTTATATGTAAAGATAAAATATTGAAAATGAAATTACCTGAGGTAAAACCTATTATATTACATAAAACCAGAACTCCAAGTGCTTATGAAGTTCTTTTGGGAAGAAAAAAAATAAGAGAGAGCTTAAAGCCTGAAAACCTCTTAGAATTTTAAAAGATAAAAGAAATAACAGTAAAAGTTAATTTTCAAATCTGCTATTAAAGAAAATGATGTTTACAAATCAAGCTTATTCAAAGATCAGAGACATATGCCATCCCAAATCCTACAGTTCTCAGTTAAGGAGGAAGTGTTGAGATGTTAAAATGGGTAGTCTGATCATAAGCAGTCAAAACCCATTCCCTTTTTTCAAGATTAAAAGGTGATACAATCTTGAATAACCCTGCAAAAACTAATCCAGACCAAAAATCATCAAAAAGTGTGGCCCAGCAAAAGGGAACGTATAGAAGGAAATTCTGCAGGCACAGAATCACCCATTATCTGTATAGTTTAGCAACCAGGAGCTGAGTAACGGAGAAGGACCTTTGAGCACAGTATGAGAACAGTGTCTTCCATGAACAATAAAAGCAGTAAAGAAAACACTGCAAGTATTCCAAGCAAGGTGGTCATCATCTGGCACTGCTGCAAAGAACTATTAGAAGTTGTTTACTTAGATCTCAGAGGCTGAAAGAATGAGGCTATCTGGTACCACTGGAAAAAGCACACCAGGAAGAGAATCAGTCTGGTCAAGGAGATGAGAGCAGGCAGCCAGCTGTCAGAAACCTTCCTTCAGGACAGGAGTACCAGGGAGGCACCTGAGTACTAGAGACATGCAGCACAACAGAGGAGAGGGAGAGAGACAAAAAACAAAGATGCTTCTCACATAGGAAGAAGCTGTAACTATGGTATTCACAATTGAATAAGCAAATACAACTAGGAGCCAGAAGTAAAGATGCAAAATACTTACTTGGTATTTTGGAACATTCTGGAGGAAGTGAGCATTACCCATCTATGAGGTTTTACGTCACAGTTCCAAAGATACCTGTGCAAAATAAGCAATCTTTGCCATTAAGTTGCTTTAGCATCTTGCCACTCTCACTGATTAGTGTGCTGGCTAAAATACATTTTGTACTTGATAGCTTTTATGTGGGATTTAGACAGCTGAAATCCAATCTTGTTAGCAAGTGCAGACAAGAGTCTGCCACATTCAAGGAGATTTGAAAATCCAAATCAATTTGAATTCCCTCAGGAATTGTCCCCTCCAGAAACCTGCCCTCATGGCAATGTAGAGAAGTCTTTGCAAACCTTTTGCCAGGCTTTGATGAGCAGCAAGGGAGAATTATGGTTGCTGAAGTCTGTGTTAATGGCTCCTGTTTGGTCTGGAAATTTAGGAAGAGAGAACAGGCACTTGCCTCATTTGTCAGTCGTGAATCAAGTGGTTTTAAACAATATTTTACTGGAAGGAAAAGGGGTCAATTGGAAGATAAGCTGGATAATCTACAGAAACTAACTACTCGGTTTCAGAAGTGTAGCCAAAGCTATTTAAATCTTTCTCTCTGTTTCCTGCTGAGACAACTGCTAGGGCAGCTGTCTACTCTCCTCCTTCGTCAGTACTAACTCATTCACAGCTTGTCATTGTTAAGCCCTGCAGTTACCCAGATAGGATGTGCCTAGTCTGCAGTTGTAAGTTCCCAACCACAGCTGACCCCATAATGTGAGCTACCCTGCTGTTCCTGCTGGCTGCTCCTGCTCTTCTAGCTGTTCTGGATAACCACAGCAGTTCTGCTGACAGCTCCTAGTCTCTAGCTGCCTTCTCTCACCTTATCAAGAGTGCACCTAGCATACTGGCCTACACGTAGCTCTTAATAGTGAAACTTTTTTAACATATTTTCCTATCCAATCTTTCAAACCTAGTACTTTTGCACCTCACAATTACAACTGTAATTCCCTCCCCTCTATAACACATGTACGTGTTCAACAAGAACACCTTAGGTGCAGTAAAATATTAAATACTGAGTTATTTGCCTGTTGGTTACCTTCACTCACTGCCCCCTTTGCCAACAAAGTACTCTGCTGTGTTCAGGATTACACCCCTCTAATGTCTTATGGAGAGAGTGCTTGTCTGTTTTAGGTCTCAGCCAGCATGCTGATGCTTGAAGCTAAATGGATGCTCACACAACTGGAGAGGCTGCAGCTTTTTCACACGTACCCTTTTATCAGTTTCTTCAAATATTTGCAGGAAAGATCATCAGTCCCTAATACTCCACTCCTCCACTCTGCACTATTTACCTCCTTTTCTCTTACCATAAAGACTATCCTCATGGTTTGACTGCCCCTTTAGCTTCAGGGGTTGTGAGAGCTTCCCTGCAGTTTGGTCTTAGACTGCAGCTACCTCAGAGACTGTATCTATCTACCTCCTGACTGGGCACAAAGAAAGGCTTGTTCTTGTTCTGAATCACAGCTTCATGGCCCACAAAAATCCCCTCGATTTAGACGAAACTATGGTAGACAGGAATCATAATAGAACAAGCTCAAATGATGAGATAACACTATAGAAAGAAAGGCGGCTCTTTCCTGCAGTAGGTATTAGCACTGCAAAATTTACATTACAAAATTAGCCCCTCCAAGTAGCCTCTGAAATAAACATAATTTCTGTGCACGTGCAGGGAGACAAAGAGAAAAAAACACAGAGCATTATCAAACCAAATAGTCTTGTAGCTCAGTCGAACAAGCAGTATGTAGATTTAATTAGTTCCTTGGCACTGTCAGTGGCAGCATATCCTGTTGTCATCCATGGGCAGTACACCAAGAAAGCCTGCCCACTTGGCATCCAGAGGGCTACAGATGGTTGGTAAAACTTCTGTCTGTTCTTGTTTACAGCCAATTTCTGGAGTGCAACAACAAGTGGCGAGACAAGCAAAGGCTTTCCTTTCCCTGGGAAAGATGGCAGAAGTGCAGGTCAGCAGACGGAAATCCAGCGGAGAGAAGTCGTGGCTGTGGTTTGCCACAGTGAAGTCTCTGATCGGGAAAGGGGTGATGCTTGCTGTCAATCAAGGAAAAGTGCAGACAAATGTGCTCAACATTGCAAATGAGGACTGCATCAAAGTGGCAGCTGTTCTGAACAACGCCTACTACCTAGAAAACTTACATTTCACCGTTGAGGGCAAAGACACGCACTATTTTATCAAGACCACCTCCCCTGAGAGTGACCTTGGGACGCTGCGGCTGACCAGCGGGCGGAAGGCCCTGGAGAACGGTATCAATGTCACCGTGTCCCAGTCCACCACCGTGGTGAACGGCAGGACTCGTAGGTTTGCCGATGTTGAAATGCAGTACGGTGCGTTAGCGCTTCATGTGCGATACGGCATGACGCTCGATGAGGAAAAAGCCCGAATACTGGAGCAAGCCAGGCAAAGAGCTCTTTCCAGTGCCTGGGCCAGGGAACAACAGAGAGTAAGGGATGGAGAGGAAGGTGCCAGGCTGTGGACAGAAGGAGAAAAGAGGCAGTTGCTAAGTGCTGGAAAGGTACAAGGATATGATGGGTACTATGTACTCTCTGTGGAGCAATATCCAGAATTAGCAGACAGCGCCAACAATATACAGTTCCTCAGACAAAGTGAGATAGGAAAGAGGTAACACACTGGCTTAGCTCAGGCTGCCAAAGAGACTGTGTACCAGTGTCTTCTAAAAAGGAGACCAAACTGTTTTGCTGCATTACTACTTGAGCCTAAGCTTACATCTTTGCTCAGATTTTTTCTGTAGCACAATCTGAACGGACTCTGTAATGAAAAGAGCGCCTTCCAGAAGAATGATACTGCTAATGACAAAACTTTTTTTTTTTTTTTCTCAATGACCTTAAAGGTGATCTGCTTTAAAGAATATGTTTACATATGCATATCGCTGCACTCAAGTTGGACTGAAAAGTATTAATTAAAAAAAAAAGAAGAAAAAAAGGCCTAAAGATTTTGCAACAGTCTGTCTGTTGTCCTGAGGCACTGTATTTAATTAAGATACAGACCTGTACAGTGTTTCCAAATATTACTGAATTGTTGACCTTTGCTTACGAGAAGTAGTCTCTCTCTTTCTCTCTCTTTTTCTCTTTATCACTGCATAGGATGTGGTATATATCTGTTAATTTTAAAATGTGGGACAAAAATTACTGTTTATAGACAACTCAACTGCTTTAAACTGTGCTGCTTTCTAAAAGGACATTGGCACAAGTGACTTATGCTACCATGGGAATTTAATAATGGATTTTACAATGCTAACGTGCTTTGCCTTGGGGGGAATAAAACGGCAAGTAGAATCCTTGTTACAGATAAGCAAAGGAAACCCTGATTTTTTTGTAAATTATGTGAGACAAGTTGTTTATGGATTTTTATATGAATTACAATTTACTGTACATCAAATATTAGTCTCAGAGGAGTTAATTTATGTAAAGTGTTTAAAAAAGTTTATACTTAAAAATAAAATGATAAAAACATGTGCTGTGTGTGATTTTTTTAAAGAAAAAGGAATTGCACCTTTTATGTTATAGCTGTACAGTATAAAGTATTATATTGTAGAGATATAACAGTGATTACTAATGTCCAAAAGTGTTAATATTTTTGTATTAGGTTTAAAGCTGTGCATCTATCACTCTGCTGATAGGATGGAACACTCCAAAGTGGCTGGCTGAATCAGACTGCAGCTCCCTTCCCTCCCCTACCTCTCCTGTCACCCAGGCCAGTGCCACTTCATCATTGTTAGAAGGCACAGTAACCAAATAAGTCTCGTTTATTATGATGGAAGACTTTAATAGGTTGGGTTTTCCTTGTCTTTTTCCAGCCCTAATGTAATAAATGGACATTTATTCATACCAAGTGGGCTTTCTGTTGTTTTTTTAGAAGCTCTGTTTCACAATGGAGAGAGTAGTGTCTCAGGTGCTTGGCAAACTGTACGTAGAAGAAGAAGAAGAAATGGTGTAGTTTCATCCAGTTATGTCAACTTTGTCTTCTGTATAGTACAGCTCTTTTAGATGTTATAATTCCAGATAGATAGAAGAAGCGTACCTCTGACCCGATGCTACAAAATTGCTCTTTAGGCAGGCAGGCTGTTCAGTAGGTTCATCTCCTGGCCTTCAGCTGCCAGATCACATCCCATTACTGTGAAAACTCAACATGGGGATGGAAGGGAAGGTCTAATCCTAGTGCCTATTCTGCATCTCAACACCACTGCACAGATTTGGCATGCTCTGCTCCAAGGTCCAGCATATCTGCTGTAAGACGTAACTGAAGCATGCAGCTGGTTCCTTACAGGAAGCCTGCAGGGGCATCTATGGCATCTGTTCTGTATCTTGGCTGAAAACATTCTCTGAGCTTTACTCTCATGAGCACTCAATTCAGCCACAAAAACAAATATTTTTAAGATGAGACAAAATTGGGGTTTTTTGATGTTCATTGAAATATACACAGTTATTTCTATCCATGTATTATAATGACAAAACATAGTAAGTGAACGTGTCTTAATTATGAATGGTTCAAGTGGATGTAATAAAAATAGTTTTCTATCTGCTTTGTATTCTGAGAGTCTATGGTATTACATACTCTAAATTGCACATTAGGATTGATTAACAGATTTGAATTTCTGCCGGCCAAGGTGCTACCAAATCTACAGGATCAGTGCTGTAACTGTACGTGTGTATTTGGTAGAGCATACAGAACTAATTACACATATAATGAATGCTAATCATCTATTAGAATGAAAGCACAGAATAGTTGTTAGTATTTCTACCCTTGAAGCCTTGAGGGCCCTAAATTTAGCGAGGACAATATGCCAGACCCCAGAGGTGTGTGATCTACGTATTATTTAAAGATGTAAAATGCTAGGTGTTTGCAGTTCTGTTGGGTGGCTCTTCCACAGCACTGTATTTAGCATGCTGTAAGTGCTCTCTGTTGAAATAGGCTCATATTCTAAATTATGTCAAATGTTTCTGTTCTGTTTGAATATGAAAAGCGTGTATAACATATCAACAATGAAATATATCTTCTACTTGACGCGTACCAGTTCCTTCTCCTTTGTTCTGGCACCAATAAACAACAAATTATAATATCTGCTGGTGATCATTTTAAATAAAGTCAAATCAAGCCAATTAGTGACCTTGTTAGTAGGTATAACGAGCCTATTTCTTGCTAAAAAAGACTTGTGATCTGGACATGCTCCTGCAGGAAATAGTGACCTTGGGGAATATATAAACAAAAGAAAGATCTTTTTAAAGTTACAATATGTATGGTTAAAAGAAGCATATTACAAAGAAAAAAAAAGAAAAGAAAAAAAGAAAGGAGATTAAGTATTTTAGGCAATGCCAGTCAAAATGCTATCCTGATATTTTGAGATGTATATTTCATCTGATTTGTATTGTTCTTTTAATTTGCCTTCTTAACTTTCTATGTGTCCTGAATTTTCCACAAATTGATAACTATAGATTGCATCTAGGCTTTCCAATAAAAGCCAACCCAATGTGTGTGTGTGTATGTGTTTATATTTGTCTTTTAGATCTGTATGCCAGGTATTACAGCTGCACTGTTGCTTTTGTGGTTCTATCGGAAGAAGCAAACTGATCCAGTTGCACTGGTATTGATTCATTTGCTTCACAGTTGGTTGTCTTCCCCCCCTCCCCCCGACCATCCAATGCCTTAGTCTGCTAACTCAGCAAAGTGAATTACTCCATGGGATCTCTAAGGTGGCCTACTTTAGAGAGAACATGAAATATACCTCACCAAGACAAATCTTTTGTAGATAAGGAAAAGCCAAAGAGCAAAAAAAGAAATCACTTAGAACTGTTTTCTCTCGTATCCTCCAGAGTAAGAAATATCACAAAAAAAATATTTGATTATAAATAATTAGGTTGGCACTGTTAGTTACATACACACACTGAAGAGATCCTTCAATCTGCATTTAAACCCACTTTGTAGAAACTGCTGACTTCAGCACTACCTTATGTCAGGAGACGGCTTTGATTTTAGTTGGAACAGGCAGACTTCACCACACTTACTTTGTAGTGACAACCTCAAGTTGATAACATGTTGATCCAGCATGAATCAGGTCACTCTGCTTAGCTAAATGTGCCCTAATTTTGTTTAAAAAAAAAAAAAAAAAAAAAAAAAAAAAAAAGCCAGTAAGAGAGCTTTGTATGTTCACACTTGGGAGGTGAGAGATTTGCATTTGACAAGGAAAAAAATGCCAGTTACCACTGCCACTCTTCAGAGGCACTTTTAAAATGATGGCTGAAAGACTGTAAAAGAAGAAACACTGCATAAAATAACAGTTTAAAATGACTGTCTATGAGAGAATAGAGTTCGTTTGCAGAGAATCTGAGTCTGAATCTGAATCACGACAAAATGTTTGAATTCTGTCTTCCATTCCCGAGTTTAAACCTTGCTGAATTAAAACACAGTTTTGAGTCTGTATGCTATTTCTTAAAGGCACATCACTTACTTAAAAATCTAAGCATGTTAATACCTTGGTTTACTGTTAATAGCTATACACGTGGCTGGCTTCAGAACCTTTGCAAGGGAGGACTAGTGGATAGTACTTTGGGGATGGGAAATGCAAAGCAAAGATATGTACTTGAAACAGTTTCTAAGCAGCTTATTAGAGGCTGCCTATCTGACACTTACTAGAAGTTGCCAGGGTTAACGATAAGCCAGAGAGCATCACACAGCATCAACAGAACACCACATGCACAGTGAAATCATCCCCAACTGCAAAGCCACATCTAAACTGACCAGACTTATCAGCTTCTCAGTTACAGCCAATTAGTGCAAAGTACTAAATATGCCATGCTTATAAATTAAATGGATGTTTGCACACACAAGTTTCTGGGGCTCACTGATCAAAAATAAAGCCAAAAATGAAACTAGCTAATTAACAAGGAAGTGCCAACTGTCATCCCCCTAGGAAGAAGGAACACAACATCTACAGCCATCAAACTGATAAGACAGCAGCCAAGACTTTTAATTTTTCATCTGAAGTTTTTGTCTTTATGGCAGACTGACCATGTGAGGCAAAATGTAACTGTGTGAGTGCCTAGGTTTGAACCAAGAAAACAGTCAAAATACTACTAATAGAAAAGCCCCACTCCTTCCTCGTGGCCCTTTTTCAACCTCAGTAATAATACAAATAAGGATGCCAGCACTTGAAATTACTTCATGAACAAAGCCCAGACAAAATGCAGCTCCTCTCTTTGTCTCAGGAAACAGAGTATGTGTTGCACTAAAACTAATCGCACAGTTTTAGATCACTAAAATGGTCTGTGGTTTTTCACAGAGAAAACATGGTCCAAAGGTTTGTTTCCCATGCCACCTCCTAATCAGATCCTACAACGCTGGACAACACAGGTAGCAGTGTCAGGTGACAAAGGACGAAGAACACACTCAAGCACAGTCCGGCTGATTCAGTACTGAGATACGCTGGGGATAACTGAACAGGCAGAGAGAAAGAGAGGTGACCTTACCTGGTCTGAAACGCAGCAATGACCGTAAAGTCCCACAGTGTCACACAAATACTGGCATGAGGTTTAGCCCAGCAGCATTATTCCTTACACATATTCCTTAAGAAAAGAAAAAAAAAATTAAAAAAAAAAAGCCTGGCCTGATTTCTAGCTTCACAAACACATTCAAGTTTGAGGTGGTACAAGGTTGACATTATAACAGAACAGTAAACAGTAAAGATAAGTATTCTAAACATTGTTTCCCACTTCTAAACAGAGCATGCTGAACAGCATAAGCTTGGCTTTCTTAAAATACGTAAGGGTCTTATGTGCAATTTCGGAAGCAAGTGTAACACAGTGGCTCATTAGAGCATCACGTTTTCACAAAACCTACCTCATTGTATTCAATAGTTCTGCAGGCAAATTCTGCTGTTAATTACTATACATTATTCCTAGGTAAATGGAGCAAACTTTTTAATTTGCGAAGTATAAATTTTGACTTTGAGGAATATAAATTTCTAGCAACGTACAGCACTTTTTCCTACTATAAACGGAGTCAAAGCTAATAGTAAGGTAATTATGCAGCTTAGAATTAATGGCACCCCAAAAGCTGTCTTAATAAAGCCTTCTGGGATTCAGGAGGAAAAGGAAGAAGTTCAGAAACTAAGAACAGGGCTGGAAGGCAACATGTTTCAGCTGGCTCTAGTTACTCAATCACGCTTAAGCTGTCTGAGACAGTGCAGAGAGTGCCATGCATTACAGAGGCACACGGGAAATAATTGCTAACCCAACACAATGAAGTAGTTCTACATTCCAAGCCCAGGAACAAATCTGAAATTGAAATGACACAAATGGCTATCTAATGAACCAGTTAACCTCACCTCAATTTAAATAAATAAATAGGAGAGGAAGAAAATGAATAGCATAGGGAAAGCTAGTAATAGAGAAATCAGCTCAAGAATTAAAATCTGGAAATGACCACAGGCATGTTCTTGATGCTGTAAAAAAAACACCCTACCCGTGTTCACTGACAAGAGCTACTGGGCAAATCTGAAAGAACAAGAGGGGGCACAAAGCTGTAAGACTGGGACCAGGTGCTAGTTCCCATCTTCTGCAATGACAGAAGAGTACATATAAAAAAAATCAGCGATGCTAACATCTGCAGATGACAAAATTTGATGAAGTGGCAAGTAACGGCTGGGACAGAGCAGTAATACAGAACAATATGGATCACTCGCTGAAGTGAGCCCATTCAAACAAAATGCTTTTTAATACAGGCAACTCCAGAAGCAAAAGATCTCAGAATAAAAAATGCAAATCTCACTATGAAAGGTACATAGCAGCCTACAAGAAAATCAAGCACTGGAAAGAATGAGGAGTGCATAATAGATAAATAACTTATTGTGAGGTTCCAGTACAATAGTGGTGGCAAGGAAGAGTTCATTGGGGTGGAGCAGCTTAATGAGATTACCAGCCTTGTTAAACAAGGGAAACAGGGAAGCAATGTTATCTCTGCATATGGCGCTGGCAACGCTACTCTTACGTACAGTTCTGGTGTAGGCGTTGTGAAGAAGCTGTTAAACCCTGGAGAGGGTGCACATGGAGACATCACAAATAGGTCTGAGGCTTAGGAGAAAGAAAAATTAAAAAAAAAAAGGAGAAAAAAAAAAACAGCTGGCAGGAAAAGATTTAAACAGCTCACCAGTAAAAAAGAAAAAGTGCCAAAGGATGCCTTGACAATACACTGTAAGTGCCTCCAGAGGGAAAAAAAAAACCAACACAGTGCAGTAAAGTCCTTCGAAGTGTGAGAGGGGGAAGCAGCAGCCAAGAATGTGTTTCTGATAAATTCACATTCAGTGCTAAACGAGGCGGGAAGATTCCGAGCACAAAGCATGGGGAAAGAATTTTCCAGAAGCTTTTGGCAAAACCAAGGAGGTTGTTGGAATTACTCCATTTGACGGCTGCTGGCGATAGCCGTTTGGCTGGATGACAGCATGGCCCATTCAATCCCACTGCAGACTCCAACAGGGAAACTTTCTAACCCCGGCAAACATCATGCCAGAGGTTAGGGTTTGCCTTCCTCTATACCTCACCCTTCTCCAACCCTGAAACACCCCAAAGCCAACAAAAAACGACTCTAAAAGCCTCGCCTTTCTAACCAGGCAGTGCGAGGTTGTGGCTTCTTTAAAAATCATTCTTTGGTTTCCACGTACTCTTTATCGCAGCTGATTATTAAAACTAACTAAAATAAAGTTACTTTCTATTACATTCTTTTCGTGAACAAAGCAGGAACCAGTGCTTCCAATCTGTCTGTTTGTGTCTCCAAAGTATCCAGAGGCAGTGCTTAGGTTTAAAAAAAAATAAAATAAAATAAAATAAAATAAAATAAAATAAAATAAAATAAAATAAAATAAAATAAAATAAAATAAAATAAAATAAAATAAAATAAAAAGACAAACCCCGTCTATACCAACAGTGACTGCACTTTGCCCTGAGCATACACTGCCCTCAATTATCGACTCTTCCCACTCCTTCCCAGGTGTTTCATGCTCTGTGAGCCGTGGTGACGGTGGGACAACAGCTACTCATTACTCGGTGCAAAATGAAGAGCTGATGCCCGCAGCAGCACTAGGACAAGCTTGCATGCAGGCACACTGCTGACCTATTTAGTCTACTTCACAACTAACAACCGATAGGAAATCGCTCACTCCTGGCTCCTTCCTTACTTCGCAGTGGAGCTCCTACTGTAACAGAGGAAAGATTAAAGGGCGCCCCAAGCCCCGAGCGTGCTGCTCCTTGTCCGGGCGCACGGCACCCGGACCGCAGCAGCGGTGGCAGCGGCTCAGCGAGCGGCCCGGCCCGGCTCCTCTCAGCGCGGCGCGGCCGTGGCTCGCGTGCCCCCTGGCGGGCAGGGGGAGAGCGGCCCTCGGGGCGACACGAAGCGCCTCGGCAGCCATTTTAGCGGCTCAGGGAGGGCGGCGCGGCCCCCAGCTCGTAAATGAAATGAAATCGCAAAAAACCACAACGTTAAGATATCACGACATTGAATAAATTAATAAAAAAATAGCTAGATCCCACCTCACCTAGAGCAAGCACTAGTCAGCTCGCCGCGGACACCATGGACACCATGTAGCATTTGGCACACACCCTGGAAAGGCAGCCCAAGCTCCCTACCTAACGCAACGTGAAGTTTTCAATGCCCCACTGCCTTCCTGCAACACTACCTCGTTCCTTAGTAAATGCAGTCAAAGAGTGCCAGCTTGGCTGCTGGTACATGCATTTAGTAAAATACGTGTGTATTTTGTTTTTAACTGCACTTTACAGGTAGCTTTTATCCACTGCCAGCCCAACGCCACAGCACAGAGACCAACTGCTTCAGCCGCAGAGCAGCGCTCCCGCAGCCTCTCTGGGTGTATCTGCAGGGGAACGCCCTGCATGGAGCCACCTTGGTGCCTGGCACACGGGCTGGCTGGGCACCGCAGCGGCCAACTCAAACACCAGGCTGCCTGGCCCACCAGCCGCTGTAGGTAATGGCAGCTCGGCGAGGGAGGAGAGGAAGGGCTGTGTGGCGTTGCGCTGCAAAGTGTGTGCCTGGGTGGTTAATTTGGGATTTCACTCCTCCATAAATCAAATCAGATGCCCCTATAAATCCTGCTCCTCGGGAAGAAAGCAGAAGGGCAGAAGCTGCATGGAGCAGGGAACAGGGCCATTTTTCTTTTCAGTGGCAAGAGCACATCAGTGACACTCAGCGCTGTGCTAGGTCAGGCCTTCACCCTCCGCTAAGTTAATACCAACAACTCCTTCATCTAAAGGGCAGATAGCAACAGTAGCCCCCACCCCTTGCACTTTCCTGCCTTTCTTTCCTCCTGTTACAATAGCAATAGCCTCTGAAGGAGCTGTGCTAATTAGTTGCTATTACGCTTCTTAGGTGGCTGGAAGAACACACTGCCTCTGACCTCATGCTTCGCAAGGTACCTTCACAGCTTATTACTGCTATTGCTTGGCAGCAACGGTTCATTTTATAGTTACTTTGAAAGAGCCATTTCTCTAGCGCTGAGAAATAATCTAAGACTAATGCAGAGCCTCTCCAGAAGACTGCTGTTAAACCGTCTATAACCGAGTGTCCAAACGCTGCACAAAGCTGTTCCATTTGCTTAACATCGACTCACTAGCAATTAATATGCCTGACATAACAGCACACTACAAGGCCCATAAAATCTGTAGCAGTAGGGGAGTGAAATGATTATAACTTTTTTTTTTTTTTTTTTTTCAATAATACGAGACTACAGTTTGGGCACTGCAATCTTTTCAAAGCAAGAAGCTGAGCTGCATCTGAACAGCTGTTGTTTACTGAAGCAATAATTAGCAGTGAACTAGTCAAAATACCTGCTACCTTCCTAAGCATCTCTCTGCACCCTGTGCCTGGAAACCAAAAGGCTCTCACCTTCACACACTTACTGTAGAAAAAAAACTCAACTATCTTCTTAAAAGAACATGTTTCAAATGGCAGTGCCAGCCAGCCTTATGCAAGAGAATTAAACCCACTCAACTCTTTGTGCACTATTAGGTACAGACTTCAGCTCACTGCAGTTGGTGAAGGGCAGGACACGATGTAGATGAGGCACTGGGCACAGTCCTGATGAACAGGCTCTGCTGGCTCAGGGCAAGGTCAGCTGCACTACACTGATACCCCTGGGGAAACAAGTCTAAACCCATTTGCCAAGTCTGCAAGTCTCCTGTTCGTTTTAGAGAGCAGCAGAACAATAATAAGAGGCTGCAGAAGAGAAGAGAATATAGAGGTAGGTATGGGGAACTTTAAGAGTGGACCTCCTGATTCCATACCTGGATGAAATCCGAAGATCTGTACAGTCTTTCATTGGGGGAAATCATAAGGAGAGAGTGAGTCACCCGAAGTAGCCACTTGTGTATTAATTAGGGCACACAGCTAGGCTGTATGCATCTACAGTCAGGAATCTGAGCCTCCAGGTTTTATGTTTTCAGTACACCTGCTAAGCACCTGGACACTGGCAACAAAGCATATACATATGTATTGCTCCAAGACTAGATGAATACATGAGTACAGCTGTACACATCCCAAGTAAGGGATGCAGAGGTGCTGTAGAGAGTCTTTCTAATGGCCTGCTAGTAGCCAAAGGCATAATCATATGCCTTTCCTCCACCTCTTTCCAGCCAAAGACTCCCATCACATGTATCCGCACTTATTTACAACTGCTCCTCTTGTGAGCTACTCCAACAACCTAAACTCACAGAGAAGCAAGCTTGTCCTTCTCACTGAGATTCATTCTCCACGGACCTTGGTTCTCTGACATGCCTGCAAGTAGCATGAGATGAGCACGACTGTCTGCCCAAGTGGGAAGATGGGAACAGGCAGCCAGTCTTGGTGCAAAGAAGAGACAAGGACAGGACCTCGCTGACCAGCATCAGTTTAAGTGGTTCTCCCATAACAGCTTCTGTTAACTGCATCCTCCCCAGCCCAATAAATATTTAATCTCTTAGCTGAACACAGAATAGTTACACCTGGAGCTGGAGAACACAACATCAATAACAGCCTGGAGCTCTACCCAACTGAGCTACCAGGAATGGAAGTTCAGGTCTCCAAGTTGGTGGAGCACTGGCAGAAGTCCCCAAGGACCCAGGCAGGGCTGCCAGCTGCGTCAAGGTGAGTGGGATGCTCTGCAGGCAGGCGGCTGCACCTCTCTAGAGATTCCCTCTCCTGCGTGAGAAGGCTTGCCTGCCAAAACTGATAGGTACGTTTCCACTAACAGCTGTCAAATCTGTGGATCCTGACGAGAGACAATAGGCCAGAAACTGACTTATCTCATTACACCTGTAGTGCTTCAAAGCTCCCTTTTCTGACTACTTAAGTCGTTCTTTCAAGACGAAGCTCTGATATTACAGACACAGGATTCCAACACAGTCAGTTATGAGCTGAAGGAGTTGCAGTTAAAAAAAAAAGAAAACACAATGCAAAGTTTATTTTTTTTCCTTACAATCACATTGTTCCCTGTATTATCCAGAGCTCTGCTAGCTGTCATTCTGCCACTGGAAAGCCAACTGGAGTCAGAAAAAAAGCAGGAAATACAACAGAGCAATTTCACTGGATGAGCTCAGCAAAGTGAGAAATGGCAAACAGCGTGATTTTAAGTGAAGTCTTCCAGATTGAGACAATAGGAACCTAACTGTCCTTTCAGCGACCTTTACCACCCTGGAGCTGCAACTGCAGAAGTTCAGTCGTTTTAAAATAAACATGGCAATATTTACATAAATGTAAATAAAATCAAGTCTCAGCATGCCATACCTTTCAGGTCTATTAAGACATACCCCATGTGGTTCTGCGAGGCACAAGGCCAAGTGCTTTCAACAACCCAAGAAACAGAATAGTGCCCTCAAAGCA
Source organism: Lagopus muta (assembly GCF_023343835.1). Lineage (NCBI taxonomy): Eukaryota > Metazoa > Chordata > Aves > Galliformes > Phasianidae > Lagopus > Lagopus muta. The sequence goes on along the minus strand of NC_064436.1, from coordinate 20,806,174 downwards.
GTTGGCCTAGGCTGTTATTAAACAGAAACCTACAATATCTGCAAGCAGAAAGGATTTGCTTTTCCTCACTCCCACTGACATGTGCATAAATCACCGCAGCTCAGTAAAGAAGCACCATTTGTTTTTCAAAGTTCTATTTATTTCTCAGTCAGAGCAAACAAGAAACATTCAGCCAAAATGCTACAGATGTGACACTAGCTGACAAACACAAGGAAATGTGGATCTGACAACCCATAGTTAAGAAATGCTGGTGAGCCTGGATTTCGCAGCCCACGCTTTACATCAGATCACACCATGCCTTAGCCCACCAAAACATGCAGCTACAGAAGCTTAAAAGTACACCTGCATATAGAAGGTGTAGGTTTTAACTGTACCATAGGAATTCAGGTGATACAAGCCCCAGCAGAGGGTTCACACAGGTTCAGCTGCTGAGACTGAATGGATTTATACAACCTTTGATCAAAATAGTTCTATCTGTCAAAATATTTACGCTGTAAAAAGTTGATAAGACCAATTAGAATTTGACAAACTCTCCACTCAGACTCCTGAATTGTGTTCTAAGGTTAGAGGTTTTTACTACAAGATGCAGATTTTTTTTTTTTTTTTTTTTATATCTCCCATTACTTACCAGTTTATGTGAACAGCCTAGCAATTCACGTTTGAGTATATCCCAACTCAATACCTTCACTACTAAGATATTTAAGCAATACGTAGCACAGACATTTTCTTAACAGGGAGGAATGATGGAAAAAGCATAGTGGATGGACCAAACAGTATAACCTAGGCTTTGTCCTGTCTTCCAAACCAGGAGCCTCTGGCACTTAAAGGGACCTGGAGGATGCAGGAGGCCACCCAGCTTTACACTCTGCTCAAAGTGACTCTTAACATCACTTCTTGGGAAACAGCTTCTGTGCATCATGCTGCAGGCTTAAGATCTCTAAAGGGATTTGCTCAGGAAGAGCAAAAATAAATACTCAAGCTCATGGTGAGGTATATACCCAAAGCCTATGCCCTGGCACATGTAAAGTACAAAAGCAGCCAGGTTCCCAGCAACAGGCAGCCGCAGCACAGTTGGGAACAGCCCTGATTAGGAGAGGAAAAGAAAGGCTGAAAACAAATAAATATATTTTAGAAGTACCAGCTAAAGAAGAGAATGTTAGCTAAGTAAAACAAAGCCTCCTTCATGGCTAGCAAGGAAAGTGGTCAGGAAGAAAGCCCCTCTTCCTCAGCATGGCACAAAGCAGGCAGTGTCACAAGGTCTGGAGCAGGGAAGAAGGCCTGGCTGTACAAACAGAAAAACCTCCCAGGACATCCTCTCCATCTGCCCCTTGGACACTGCCTTCTCTCCCTCGTATATCTCCACAAGCCAGAGAGCAGCAGGGCTCTCTGAGATGTAAGGGGCTGTCCCACCTTCTCAGCAGGACTACAAACTTCTGCTTGTCATTTACAAGCTTCCTATGTGGGAGATAAGCAGGACTGAGGGTCCTTTTTCCCCATATCCAAGCTTTTCCCAAGTGTTTTGCAAATGGCTGAGAAGATCTGTGCACCACATGCACACAAGACCAGCTAACAAATATTGCTCACGGTTTACTGATGATCTGCATGCCAGAGAGAGCATTTACTACTTGCCCAGATTAAGAAGAAACACCTGGGAGAGCTTTCTTCCCATTTATTTTAGGACAGATTCTCTCACAATTCTATCAGGGAAAGCCACGATGAAACTGATCACTGTGCCCTTCCTAAACTTATTGGGGCTGTAGTAACTCTAGAACAGTATTTGTCTAAGCTGTTACTCTGGGCAGTAGGGGGAAGTTTCCTAGCGTGAAATTGTACAATTACTAGCCCACTGTTAGCAGCTCCTGCCAGGCAGGCTGGCCCCAGAAGCAGCAATGATAGGCTCATGAGAGTCTACGTACTTTCCAAGGCCACAGGTCTTGCAATATTTCACTCTGCAGGAGAGAGAAGCAGGTGAGAACAGCTGAGCTTCTTAATAAAACTTAGCTCTTTTGAAACATCTGGCTTTGAAGCACTCATAACATTTTACAAAAGAAGCCAAGCTTTATCCCTGTTTTACAGAGATTATAAGAGTTGCAAGCAACAGCAGGCCAAAAGCAGTCAAGAAACAGACCCCAGGCCTTCCAATTTCTATGGTTCTAAAGGTGGGAACAGGCTGCTGTCATGGGAATCTTCTTCCACAAAGGTGCTGACATTTGAGCACTGATTTTAAAAACACATCCACTAACAGCTGTGGAAGATTTAAGAGCTGATGCAACTCTCGAACAAATAAGATCTGAGGCAGGATCTAAATTCCCCATAAAAGCCACAAACATGAGGTTGTTTTACAGCTGCCTTTCAGTGAGCTTTCAAGGCAGTTTCCAAACATCAGTTTAGATACTTTCCATACTTATGCATGGCTTAAGCCATTCAGCAGATGCTCCTACAAAGTTCTGCACTTGTGTGAGACCCTCTGGAGAAAACAAAGAAAGAGATCTTCAAAGGGATAACTACTTCTGATTAAAATCATAGCTTAGTATGCTGCTTGAACACCACTGGGTGCATCCTGAATAGCAGGTTCTGATTAGTACTGCCTTGAAAGTTCAAGAGAAATGTTTTTCTTGTCCTGTTAGTTTATATGAAAGCTGATGGAAGTTCAGGATTTTAAACAGTCCCTGACTGAAACACAAGTACCCTGCAGCCAGCAGGGACTGACTATTCAGAAACAACCACTTCTGCTCTGTACCTCTTGTCCCAAGGGTATCAAAAGTCACATCAAAGATCCTCTAGTTTTCCACTGGTTGTTGGAGTGATCTGGGCAATGGGGAGCTGTCAGGGGCTCTCAGACCTTAAAGAAAGTACCTGAGGAAGCCCATGTCAAATTCTATTGTCAGCACTGAATGCACTGCCACATTTACAACTCTCCCATTTAAGCAATGCCAAATGCTGTTCTGCTATAGCAGAGGCCCAGTCTCCCAGCATTTATAAACTGCATCCTGAAAACCGATTCAAACACATTGTAAAAGAAGTGACCTATGCTTCTGTGTATTAAGTATTGTATATATTCCCTTCCAAACTTACTATCAAGTTCTTCCTGCCTAGTCCTCTCTCACTCTTCCATGAGAACATGCACCACAGTATCCCTTCCAAAAGGTGCCTTTTGTTGTGCTTCCAACTGCCCTAAGGCTATCAGGATCCCAATCAGCTCTCTGTATCTCCTGGCAATGTGGCTTTCTGCAGTGGTTTGAACACCCCTTAGCAGCCTGCCCACGTGTTCATGGAACTATTGAAAGTCTGTTAGGAGAGCAAGCTTCAGATGAAGCAGAGATGTTTGCTCTATTAGCACAGGCTTTCCTACTACTCCTCAGGGGAAACAGGAGGGAAGTTTCTTCCCTGCAAGGCTAACTGTTCAGATGAAGTAGTAGGAGAGCATAAAACTATGGCCACTGCTTAAAAAACAATAACAACACTATGAATGTGATAAGCCAGGAAAGACATTTTTGTATGCAGTGAAACACATATAAGTAACCCTGCCTGACACCTAATGAAGGAAGCGCCAGTGAAGGTCAGAAAAATTACACTGGAAACCTCTGCATTACTTCTAAACTAGAAGTGTCACCTATTGCCAGTGGTCTTTGGTGTAGTTTTCACTTTGTTCATACAACAGCTATTCATTGTTGGGTAATTATCTTGTTTTATTTTTCTATTTATTTATCTAGTAAATCAAACTAATAAAAATCCAGCCCACGATTGCCATGGGAACACTCCAACAAGGGCAGATGCAGAGTATAGCTGCAAAGAAAGCAAGCAGGCTTCAAGTTTATTAAATTATACACGAAGCAATCAATACAACTTAACACAAACAGCCCTTGCAGGCTCTGCACTAACCATCCAGCAGGCTCAGCCAGTATCTGTAGAGCTTTTTACAACACCAAGCCATAACAAACCCCATGCCAAATTTCTGTAAGGTTACATGCTCCAGGGTGTCATCTTTCTTGCCCTTCTCTTGTGTCCTTCTAAAAGGGATCTCAGAAATCATAGCCTACTTTTTCATCCCATAGACATTCAAGGTACCTTTTTTTTTTTTCTTCCTTAGGTCCCATAGATCTGTTGAATTCTTGGTCTGGCTGTCCCAGAAATTGCATTGAAAACTTAGTCTTGCTTAAAATAATGCACTTAGATGATTTCAAACAGTTTCTGAAAGCAGAAATCAAATCAATTGCTAACAAATCTGAATTGTTGTTTAGATTAACTTGGTCGCTGTCTCTACAAAGATGGATGACAAGAGACAGGAAAAGAGAAAGCAGAGAGAAGAAGAGATTAAAGCGATAAAGGGCCTACAAAGCGCATAGCAATTTTTCTCCTTAATTTCCTCACATTCAAGGTAATGCCACCGAGAGCCAACAAAAAGAATTACATGCACTGCCCAGACTGTGTTTGTAAAAGGCAGTCTCATCACTCCTGGTCCTTTGTGTCGCTGGCAGAGAGGGTCGTCTTTCTGCACACAGCAGGGAGAGAAGGTGCCAGGCATCTGACTAGACCAGATCACAGTGCCCCAGCTGGGAGCCATCTGGCAGTAACTCATCCCATGTGGGTCAGCCTTCTCACGTGCTGCTTCCCCCTGCCAGAGCACTGCCATTTCACTCCCTGCACACTTCAGCATGTCTTCACTGTGCTGACAAGTCCCCCACGACCCCTCACTGCTCAGGTGTCAATAGGCCTCATCTCCTCTCTGCACCAGGCACCCAGAACTAGTCCTAAAATCTTTTTTTTTTTTTTTTTTTTTTTTTTTTTTTTTAATTTCTGGTCCTCCTCTGATGATAGCTCATCTGAATTCAGCTCTGCAATTAAACAGTATCTATGCAGAGCACTTTTCACAATAAAAATGATATTAAATTGCTTTGCTCTCTCAATTCTTACTCTGTTTTCTTCTGAGATTATTCGCTATTTCTTTTCCAGCACCACCTCCAGTCTGTGACCAGAAAGGCACACCAGCTCTGCCTGGCACAACTGCAGCACTTGGCACCTATCTTCAAAGCAGGCAGACCCAGCTTTGCTATTCAGGTTATTTAAGCCTCCAGCAGACAACACCTCTTGTGACACTGTTCATCCAGGACTGCTATCCATGTTCCAGCCACACTCTGTTACAGCATCCCCAGTGCCTGATGTCCCTGTCCTGTCCACCCTCCCTAGAAGAAACCTCCCATGATTCCATTCCTTCCTTTTGGCCATTCTCCCACATACAGATAATGCATGGATCCATTCATACTTTCTTTCTCCAACTACAGAACTGTTCTTACAGTGTGCCTTCTTTTCTAAAATACAAATTATCCGCCATCTGTAGTGCAATTCTCCTACTGTCTTTCTCATCACCTCTTAGCACGTTCTCAGTCACCATCACATTGCATGCAAGCAAGTGTCCAGGAAATTAAGCTTGTGATTGCACTGCACTGAAATAATCTTCTAACTGATTAAAGAAACACGGCTCCAACAGCTCCAAAGCTTTGTGCTTTTTGAACAGAAGCATATGCAGAGTGAGGTGCTCAGTTACAACTGCTACTTGCTGTTCCAATATATTTTGGATGTTACTTATCTCTCATTTCCCTCTCATGAAGTGTTTAAGCAAAGACTTAAGAGTAATATCATTACTGCTAACAAGATTGTTTTCATCCTCCATTGCAATGCACAAGCACACAGTTACAGACAAATTGAGCACTGGATGATTTACCTTTACCAGACTATTAAGTTACTGCAACATCTTTGTTCCCATCTCTTCTGCTCAAATAGTTTAAATCAATTTAAAGTAACAAGTCAATTGTTTCCTTTCTGCTTAACCTTCTGAAGTACATTTCATCCTTCAGGCTGAA